>NC_090923.1:547171903-547796903 GCF_040938575.1 Ambystoma mexicanum
GACTTTATATCGCCAACAGACTAACCTACTGTGTTGACACAACCAATGAGGTCTATCGCTTAAATGTTGCACTAAAATATGTCAGAAAAATGTTATTTCCCTCTGCCTGCTGTATATTGAATTTTTATCAATGCCTAATGTTTACGCGCTAACGCAAACTCTTCCTTTGTTAGCTGGCGCTCAGAGAGCCTTTTTATCATAGGTCATCTGTATCTCGAAATAGCCTAGTTCTCATGGTCACTTTACATATCGAAAGAGCTCATCTGTAATTACTGAAATGTACTGAAATTACTGAAATGTTTGTTCCAAGACTATAATCACCTTTTGAAAACGTGTAGCTCAGACAGCATCATGAACACTGTTATAGACTCACTTTGAATAAGCCTATCTGTTAGCACTCCTTCAACTCTCTGTCTTAGTATGTTGACCATACTCCACCATCCGAGGAGTATGCTAGGCATTATACGCTTTTTTAAAAAAAATCTTTTTTTATCGCTATAACATTATATGTTAGGATGACACCGCTATCCTGCCTAGACGCCTCTAGCCACATGAATCGCACCATGACCAACATCACCACGCCCTGCCATCCTACTCTCCACACCACACATGCACTCACCCATGTACCTAACTGCAGCTCCAGACTCCGTAGAGTTAGAAAGCGCACTCTACCCATGATCTTCAGCTCCCGCTCCACTCCTGCTAGACACAGAAACGTCAGACTAGGAACCCACACATCTGGTAAACCTAACACTCCTCACCATGGACTGCACCCCCCCCCCCACTCTAGTACTAATACTACGCCCAGTTTTAACACATCCAAACCACTTAATTCCAGGCCTAAAATAGCTAAACAGCCACATCCAAACAGAAACTATGTGGCACCACACCTCAAAGGCGCCCTACTTAATGTCTGCTCTCTCACCACCCATGCTCTGGAAATCAATGACCTCATCTCTAGTCAGGACCTAGATATATTAGCGATCACTGAGACCTGGCTACATGAGGCTTCTGGCCCAACCATAACCTTAGCCTTACCCGCAGGTTACTCTATCCTCAGACAGGATAGACCCACTAAATTAGGAGAGGGGGTTGCCCTAATCTTTAAAGATACCTGTCATCTCAGGCCTATACTCCACACCTGGGAAGGTAATGCAGACATCTTATCCGCGAAGTTGTCTCTCTCCCACAAAAACACGATTAACATTCATGTCATCTACCGGCCCCCAGGACTCTCGGCTGATTTCCAAGGGCAAATCACCCACATACTCAGCGAAACCATAAAAACACACTAAAACCATACTCCTAGGTGATTTTAACTCGGGATTCAATTATCCCAATGATAAAGCTGCAATCTCATTCCTAAAGGACCTCACTGACCTGGACTTCTCACAGAAAATTATGACCCCCACCCACTCCAAAGGCAGAATTCTAGATTGGTTGGTCGACCATAATTGTGACTCCTCCATCACTTCCAACACCTTCTACCCCTGGACAGACCACAGCTGCATACAATTCACCATCCCCACAGCACCAATAACTAAAACTACTATACACAAACCTGCCACCTTAGCAAGAAGCTCCAAAAAGTTAACCGCAGATAGCATACGGCCCCTTCTTGACATCCAGGGCCTAGCACCGCCCTTCTCGCAAGACCCTAACATCCTAGCAGATATTTTTAAGGAAGCCCTTACTAACGCAATCAACACCATTGCACCCCTTGAAGGAAAAAAAGAAAAAAAGTCTTTCCACTCAAACTCATGGTTCACAGAAGACCTCCAAACCACACACAATAACAAACGTCAGGCGCAAAAAAACTGGCAGGCTAACTCCTGCGACGCCACTAAAGAAATGTTCAAAGCTATCGCTAAAAAATACAAAGATGCCGTTTTCAATGCCAAATCTCAAGCCTACAATCGTCGAATATCTGACGTCAACTCTCAATCGAAAGAACGCTTTATCATCTATAAGGAACACACAGTTCCTCCGATCTCCACTGACAAGATCGTCAAAGATGAAGCTTTGTGCAATAGCATTCAAGCCGCTATGCTCCAAAAAATAGACCTCCTACAAAATAAAATCCTTGACCATTACAACACTCTACCAAAATTGAATCAGCCCACACAAACTTTACTCACTAGCAAAACTATTAACCTCCCTAAATTCGCCTTAAATGACGTCTCGGAATCAGAAGTCATAGACATCCTGAAACACTAGAAGCCATTGATATGTAAAGGCGGCATGCCCTCCCAAGATTATCAAGGACTGCGCTGGAACCACTTGCTCCACTTATTACCTCATTCATTAATGCCTCCTTTAAGACTTGCATTGTTTCCTGACAGCCTTAACAAGGCGTGGGTGCTCCCCCTCCTGAAAAAGCCTACTCTAGACATCGCTCAGCCTAACTACAGACCTATAACAACAGTCCCTTTCCTTCTCAAAATATTAGACAAAGTAGCTCACAGCCAAATCCAACTATACCTTGAAACGAACTCCATCCTAGGAAACAGATAGTCAGGATTCCGTAAAGGTCATGGAACCGAAACAGCTCTGTTGGACCTAAAAAATCAAATGCTCAAAATCCTGGACATAGGTAAGCCAGCCCTCCTTGTCCTCTTAGATCTCTCAGCGGCGTTTGACCTAGTCGACCATAAAACCATCACTTCACACCTCACCCATGCAGCACATTTCTCCGACCAAGCTACTTCCTGGATCACATCCTTCTTAGAAGGAAGAGCTATGAATTTTTTCTCAAACACATCTAATGCAACCCCCACCATCATACACTGCAGTGTCCCACAGGGATTGTGTACTGCTCCCACGCTGTACAACCTCTTCACAAAGCCTCTTTTTGATAAACTCGATGCACTTGGGATTGCATATACTAACTATGCAGACGATACCCAGGTGCTCCTTCCCCTAACAGGCTCGTATCACCAAGACGCCCTAGCTCTAAAACAAATATACACCACAATTCAAGCGTGGATGGCCACTAATGGCCTTGGTCTTAATGGGGATAAGACAGAGATCCTTATTCTTAGCCAAAAGTCTACACTAGCCAAGTTAGACAGTCTCTACGTCAACTTCAACATTGATAACTGCACCATCCCAGTCTTATCTGTCAAAACTCTAGGTGTCCACATTGATGCAACACTGTCCATGAATAACCAGGTCAGCGCCATTGTCTCCGCCTCTGCCTTAAGCACCAAATTCATCAATGCCATCAAACCATTCTTAACCAAGGAAAACTGTCTTTTTAATAGCTAGAGCTACCATAGGTGCTAAGCTTGACTATTGAAACACTCTCCTAGCCGGCACCTCTTTAAAAAACATAAACAGACTTCAAATCACCCAAAATAACGCAATAAGAGCAGCCCTAAGCATCTCAAAAAGAGACCATGGGCCTCATTACGGGTCGGGCGGTCCGGAATTAACAGTGGCGGTAAACCCGCCGCCACTGTTAGTTCCGTACCACCCAATCCCGAGTCCTGCAGGCGGGAGGTGATCTTCCCACCAGGTCTGACCTGGCGGGTTGAACACCTCCCGCCTGCAGGCGGACGTGGAAACACCAGCACCATCACAAGATGGAGCCGGTGTTTCCACTTCCCCATTCCCATTGAGTCCTATGGGACTCAATGGGAATGGGGATTAACACCATTCCGCCTCCGTGACTCCCGGGACACCGGGGCTGTAATGCCCTCGTAATTCCGGGAGTCACGGAGGCGGAATGGTAATACGAGTCCGGCGGTAACCAGGCGGTTTTCGCCAGACTCGTAATGAGGCCCGGCATTTCACAAGCAAGACAGTCCGTTCACTAGCTCCCTGTCAAAGAACGTATCACATTCAAGATTCTTACTACAACACACAAATGTATCCACCATACAGCACCGCCCTATCTTTCTGACACTCCATAGACCCGTCTCCACCAGACCTACCAGATTATGCTACACCAACGAACTCACTGTACCACGTATTAACAAGGCTAAAGCAGGAGGGATAGGCTTCCCATACCTAGCCCCAAAACTATGGAACGAGTTTCCCACTGCCCTAAGAGCAGAAAGTTCTCTCCCTGCCTTTAGAAAAAAACCTCAAAACTACTCTCTTTAACTAATCTACCACTACTATCTGTATGACAAACTGTCCATTGCAATTGTACATTAATCATGCTTGTATGTGTTTTTATGTGTAACTAAGTTTTTGTTCTCTCGCTGTAACAAGCGCCACGATGCCTTCGGGCTGCTGCACGCTCAACAAATAAGAATAAATAAATAAAGTTGCTATTTGGGTGAGCACAAGTAAATGCTGCATCTATTGAATTCCAAATTGAAAGAAAGTTGCTATTTAAGTGGAGCACAAGTAAATGCGACATATATTGAATACTGAACTGAAAGAAAACTACTATTTGAGTAAACTACAATGTGCTGAATGGTGAAAGAACACTTTATCAAATAGACATATCAAATGGCACACTGCCAGTAAAACGCAATATGAACAGAAGTAACGACCTGTGATGAAATTGAAGAGTTGTTTTGAGCATTACCAATATAAGAAAGGCAGTCAGTTATAACTGTAAACGTGAGAGTCACAAATATATATCAAGCCAGTAAATGATATAAAAGAGTGTTACAAGGAATACAAGTGCAGAAAAGTGAAAGCCCAAAGCAGAAGAGCGTATGAGGGGCCCCGCTGCTTTGGGGAGATTTATGGTTGCTTGTCCTGTGATGGGTGGACCGTGCGGTCTGACAACTGTGCCTGGACCAGAAAGTCTCCTAATGTGAAAGTTACCAACATCAGTAATCAAGACAAAGTATAGGGTTACTGGCCTGTGATGTGTGGACCGTGTTGTCTGACAACTGTGCCTAGACCAGGAAACCCTGAATGGGTGAACAAGCTGCAAAGAAGTGCGAAACAATCGGTGAAACAAACCTGAAGATGGTTCAAGTGGACCCAGTGTTTCCTTTTGAACTTTGAACAGATGAAACAATGTGAATGCTCAGTTAATGTCTTGGGGAAGGGAACCCTGACTGTCAAACAATAGGAAAACGCTATCTTGGGGAAAGGAGTCCCAGGACCTCCATTTTGTGTGAACTGTGATACATTTGAACTTGGAGAAGGGGATCCCAAGACCTCCTCTTTTTGCGAATTGTGGTACATTTGAACTTGGAGAAGGTAATTTCAGGACTTGACCAAACACTATTAAAGTGAATCTCTATTGGAACTGTATTGAACTTGAGATGGGGAAATCAAGAAGAACTCAAGCTGAAAGTAGCTTAACCTTTAACTTTGAACACTTATACTTTGCTGAGATGATTCCCCCACCATGTTTATAGTTGTGATGACAAGCATAGGTTTTAACACAGACAGACTTTTATTTTGGACTTGTAGGCACAGACTTTCCTTAGTTTCTTTAGGTAGGGAAAATCCCACTATAGTATAGGGCAAGTTAAGTGTTACACCATCCCGATCATGAATACATTTTTGTTTAGAACTACACATCTGTTATGTGTCATCTCTCTTGATACCATGCCTGTCTCACAAGGTGGAAGACAACCTCATTTATATCGATCGACAAGTGCTACAGAATCAAGATGAATGCTTCCAACCAGAGCTCAGAGTTGCCGAGGGGGTGGGGGGCCACGCTGACTGTCAAGCTATCAGAGGTCCAGGAGAAGGAGAGAAACCTGAAGATGGTGGCTATGAAAGATAACTTGCAATACCATTATCAAAAGATTCACATTTTCCTCTGATCTGGCACCAACAATGGATAGGAGGGGAAGGAAGCTCAACACCCTTAAAGTGTTTCTTGTTTGAGGAGTGAAAGCGGGCCTGGTTATGCCAGCCAAGTTAAGGGTAACGTGGAAGGATAAAGAGCCTCTGTTCTGGGATGCTGAGAGTGCTGAAAAATTATTGAAATCATTCCCTGAGAAAGCTGTAATGATGGCAGAGAAGTCATGAAGGGAAATGTGCCTATGCTATAGCTGTGCTCGGCATCTGGCCTTGCAAGAATCCCCATGCGTGTTTAAGTCGCGGTGAACGAACATCTACGCTCCAAGTTTCTGGGTTTATGAAAAATCAGAGGGACAGGGCATGGGTGCTACGACATGTACTACTGTGAGCAACTGAGTTCACAGAGTGAAATATGTGGATAGTAGCAGAAGATTTACACTCAGGCAGAAAGTCCTGTGGGAAATATGGTGGGGAAGTATGATGCAGAGAGAACAGCTTATATTAGCTTTATAGTGTGTACGGTTTGGTAACAGCATGTACGTTTGATGAGGACTCTTGCACCTTGACTTTCTTTTTCTTGTTTTCCCCCGAAGTTAAAGAGGACTTTCAGAGAGGTCATAAGTGTTAATTTGAAGAAAAGAAAAAAAATCAAAAAAACAGAGTTTCACTTTATTCCAGAGACACATCTATTGAGAGTTGAAGTGAGCATCCAGATGCTTCCGGGCACAGCACGTTTCGATTTGTAATGTAACAAACTCCAGTGCCATTTTCACTGCAGTGACCGATAAGAAGGGCAGCACCTTTTGCTAAATGGCACTGGCATGGGGGAACCTTTATGACGGTGCATAAACACAAAGGTGAAGGTAGACCTATCCAGCCTTTGTTGGGACTGAAGCCACAGATCTCCTCTACATGTAGTGCCAACCACTCTGGTAATGGCAGGGGTTGTACAAGGCACATAGCTTTTCATACAGAACTCTGTGACAAATATTGTAAGTGATTTTGATCGAGCCATTCGATTGCCTATATCTAAAACAGGTAATTGTATAAGCTATTCTAAAGATGATCTATGGTGCTAACCCAGTTGCTGCACTTTTGTTTAGTGGTGCACCTACAAGGGTACTGACTTTTTAAAATAAATATATGATGGGCAAACTGAACAATTAATTCAAAGCAAATATGGAGCACATTACAACAATCCGTAGTGTGTTCATTCCATCCACTTAGACTTCTGGTATGTTACTGGACATGCTAATTTAGGGGATATGCTAAGAGTCAGAGCAGGCCCAGTATGTAATGTCCCAGAGGTTATTTACAGCTCATAATGCAATAGCAGTCTGCCTGAAGTCTTCCCAGAAAAATCAAATGACACCAGAAATTTGGGAGTATTTGGGATTTTAAAAAGGTAGCATGTTCTAACCTGGAAACCTTTGCTTCAGTGTTTAAGCACTGAAAATATCAACTTTACTTGTCTGACAGGGTACAAACCCACAGGTATGCTGTTTTGATAAGTTTGAGAGTGCTGGGTCAGTGCATACAAATGCTCACAAGAGGAGGAAGAAAGGCATGATGTGAATTGTTATTAATACATTTCTGGAATTGCCTGATTGTGTAAAGACTATTAGAGGGTTTTCCTTTGGTGGTGGTATTGTATAGTATGTTTGGGTAGGTGGTTAAATCGGCAGCAGAAGGATGTGTACGAATAAGGGGGGCACAGAAGATCTTATATTACCAAACCCATGTTAGTCTGAGTTTCAAATATACTGAAGATTTGGTTAAAGCAAAACATGTTTTTGGGACCAAAACCATGATTGTTTTCATGTGAAGGAAACCAAATCAAAAGTTCATAAAGGTGCAAAAGAGTCAACTTTCCTCCTAAGATTATAGGGTTAGAGATAATGGAGAATATTACCTGGCAGAACTATATAGTGGCACACCTGAAATAGGTAATAGAGAGTACCAATGTTAACTGTGACGTTGGGACATTTTGTTTTCAGGGTGAGATCTGGATACATAGGGCCTCATTACATGGTAGACGGTAAACCATGGCGCTATTAGCGCCATGGTTCATGCCGGTAATTTACCGGTACCGCCTTGGAGGAAAGGAGAATTACCGCCCTATTCCAAGGTTGGGAAGGTGGTAATTCCTCCTTCCTCCATTGCCCTTCCCCATTCCCATTTTTGCCCCATAGGGCATAATGGGAATGGGGAAGGTGCAAATTGCGGTACCGTAATTAGCACCCCGGTCCCTTTGCGGGTTCGTTTTTTAACGCCTGCTAAAAGCAGGCGTTAATGTACCAACCCGCAAAGGGACCTCGTAGTAAGGCGGTAAGGGTTTACCGGTAAAATACCCGTACCCGTAAACCCTTACAGCCTACCGTGTAATGAGGCCCATAATCTCTCTATACCTCTGGAAGTGTTGCGTTTAACAACAAAGCTGTGTTATGAATCTGACAATATCATCACTCCTTTCCTCCTTTCCTTGAGATGGCCTCCCCCGCTGTGGTCAGGGGATGGCAGCCACTACCTGATTCTAACCCTGGGGGCAGCTATATGAGGGAGGACCACATGGGGGGAGGACCACATGGGGGGAGGCGAGACTCTGGGAGATGAGATGATAATGTTGGAGAAAACCACATGCTCCTAATTCCCTTCTAGGAATGATTCCTCAGGCCCCCATGCCTTAATGGCATGTTGTTACACTCATTCTCTACCTATTAAAAGATCTGTGATTAATCCCTAAACTCCTATTAGGGAGAATATGTTGACAATTAGGACGAGGAAGAGGCAGGGAGTGGTGAGGATCACTTCCCAGGAGGCTCAATATCCACTTCCTTCATGTCATTCAGGAAGCAACTCCATAATGACTGATACAAGAAAGAACAACAGAGGAATGAGGATCATGAAGACCGAACAATCAACGCAGCGACCTAGTTGTTGGCAAATGAGTAAGCAAGCCGGGAACATCAAATACGGCGGGGCTACAGCTGCTTATTAGATGGAGAGAGGAGGGCTACAGACGCGGGACTGCCTTGCAACCCGTAACACCGGTGAGCACTACACTGAAGGCAAGCACGCTGTGCCAGGCGACCGCAAGGTGAATCAAAGAAGGGAACGGAGAAGCCAGGATGCTGGCGGTCCACTGCTGAAAAAGGGAGCTGCAGGAACCGTGTACTGTGAAAGCCGGCACAACGAGAGTGCATCGCTTGACGGGGCGAATGCAAAGCCAGTACGCTGAAGCAGGAGAGACCAGAGAAACGCTGGAGACAATCGGTAAACCCTGGGAAGGAAAAAGGGTTACCCAGTTGCCGTCTAGTATATTTCGCTTCTCAGAAACTACAGAAGCAACCAGTGAACCTAAAAGGAACAAGTGGCCAACTAAAGTAAATCACTTCTTGAGAACCACAGCGTAAGGGAAACGCTGCTCTTACTAAAGAAGTGAGAGTTTTATTAATGCAAGTTATCCATGCGTTATTGAACACCAAGCTGAAAGAAGGAGTAACTCGTATGGTTTAATCCTGGCAAACAAGTATACCATGTGAAATTATTTATCTGTGTAACAAAGAGTGTTTGTGTAACAAAGCCCAGCCCTGGCAGGAAAGAATACCAGGTGAAGATTGATGTTTATATCATAAGGTCCTGGTAGGAAAGTGCACCAGGTGAAGTGAAAGTTAGGCATTTGTGTGAGGCCAGAGGGGAGAGTATCCCAGGTGAAGACCAAATACCTATAGAAAGAACTTTAAGCAAGTCCATAGCAAAGAACGTTAAGGAAGTCCATACCCTTGAGTTAATGAACTATTATGAAATTGTACAGAGAAAAAGAGAGTCCTTAGGAAGAGAGGGCGCTGATACCCCAAAAGAAGTAAAAGCACCAAGGGGAGAGAGTAATCCTCTTGGAACCTGATTATTCTTTTGAGTTGGTGAAACTTGATACGCAGAATCTGGGGAAGGAAACTGATACCTTGAACTGTGAACATTTTTTATTGGGCAACATTTTGTTGGATTGGAATTTTTACATTTGGAAACAAATTCAAGTCAATACCCTTACACATTAGAGTTTATTTCGAGGATGAGGGCCAGAATAGGGTTACGGACACAGGACAGACCTTTTGTTTGGACATCTTGACACTGGACAGATTCATTAGTTTTGCTGAGGTATGGGAATTTCTCCTAAATTAGGGATAAGGAGGTATTTTCCAACCCCCATTTTTGTTAATAAAAGTTTGTAACCACAAACCTGTCTCCTCTGTGTCCGTGTCTCATTCCTGGCTCCTCACAGCTCTTTTAGGCAGAGTATGTGGCTGTATGCAGAGAGCAGGCAGAGCCATGTATTTAAGACTATGCTGGCCTTGTGATGCCAGTGAAAGATAAAGGAAATATAACGATATACAATATTGAGCCTATTTGTTCACATTTTGAGCACTTTGTAGAATGTGATAGATGGCACAAGAATCAGTCTCAGAGGCAGTTCAAGGGTTTTTATTGATGCTTTAATGGGCGCTAGCCCAGACATTCTTACTCCGAGGTTAGTGCAAGCAATTGTTTCTCCCTCGGTATACGATCACTAGATGAGCTGTGTTGACAACCTAAAGGTACTTGGCCTTATCTCGCTGAGCTCCCTCAGAGTCTTCCTAGCTTTCCCTACTGTAGCCAGTTTTAGTGGCCTAAATGTTTCTAGGGGAGTGTGACTTTCAGACACCCTGTAAGATTTGATGTTCCCTTTCACGCTCACTATCTCCTCTCCATTGTACTTTCCTATCTCTACACTCCCTCTCCACGCCTCATGTCTTTACTTTCTTCTCTTCTACACCCATGTCTTTCACACGTTCTTCAATTACTCCCTCTTTCACCCTACCTCTCCTTCCTCCACACTACCACTCCCTCCTCCATACTACTACTCCCTCCCCTGCACTACTACTGCTGCACTCATACTACCCTCCTCCACACTCATGCTCCCCTCTTCTGCACTCCTACTCCCTCCTCTGCACCACTACTACTCCCTCCTTCACACTACTACCACTACTCCCTCCTTCACAATACTACTCCCTCCTTCCCACTAATTCCCCCTCCTCCACTTTGCTCAAAAACTCTTTCATTCAGTACCATCCACTTCACACATAACTACTTGCACAAATCTTTCTAACTCCACTCACCACACAAACACACACGCTTACACAGCAGTACCACTTTCACTCCGTAGCCAATACTCTTACCCTCTCCTAAAAAAAGCTGTCTGCTGACCCTTCTTTCCTGGCTAACTTTTAGCCCTATCTCGATCACCCCTTTTTTGGGCAAACTCATGAAGAAGCTGGTCATCCCCCAGCTGACTCGCCACACCGAAGTGGCTGGCTGCCTTCATGACCACCAGTCCGGCTTCAGGGCAGTCAGAGGCACGGAAAAGGGTCTCCTGAACACCCGTGTAGACCTACTCTCTAACTTGGACTCGAACACTTCCTCTGTTCTGATCCTCCGTGGTCTTTCTTCTGCCTTTGACACATTCAACCACTCCATTCTCATAAACCGTCTCCATGATACCTTAGGTATCGCAGACAGGGAACTGGCGTGCCTAACATCCTTCCTTTCAAGCAGACCTTCCCAAGTGCAAATGGGTCCTTTTCTTTCCTCCACCGCACTCTCTACCTCTGTCGTTCCTCAGGGCTCTATCCTATTGTCATGGCTCTTCAACATCTACCCAGCCCCTCTGGCCCACCTGATTTCCACTTTCTCCCCTCATTTCTAGTGTTATGCAGACAACACACAGCTCTCCTTCAAGCTGCCATCTTTTACCTCCCCCTCCTCCTCCCTCATACCTGACTGCCTGACTGCTATTCAGGCATGGTGCTATGCCAATGATCTCTGCATTCATGCCAATAAGACAGACATCCTTCTCATTGGGACGCCTGATCCTTATTTCCTGCCCACTCTCTGACCAGACTCCTAAGTACCCTCCCCTCACCCACCTGTGAGGCAAAAAAACCTACCTTAGGATCATCTTTGACACTTCTCTCCCTTTCTCTTCACACATCACAGGCCTTGCCAAGAAGTGGAACTTTCAGCTCCACCTTCTCGGGGGCATTATACCTTTCCTCACCTTCCTCCAGAAGCTCAACATCTCCATAGCCCTGGAGATGTTGGCTTGACTACTGCAACAGCCTCTTCCTCAATCTGCCTCTTTCCTCCCTTCACCCCCTTCAAATGCGACAGCAAGGATCAAATTCAAGACCCTTTGCATCATCCACAAGGCTGTCTGGGGCCTGGGACCTCTTTACAACTAGCTTTCCCTCCCGAAATACCTCCCGGCCAGAGTCCTTCAGTCATCTGGCTCCAAGCCTCTGCAGGTCAAACACTCCAAGCAGAGAGTGGGAGGTAGATCCCTTTCCTCGGCTGGCTGCTCCCTCAGACTCGAGCCGGATCTTCTAAAGTTCTGGAAACCTCTGAAGACTTTCCTTTTCTCCTCTTCCTTCCCTCTCCCCCTTCTGTGGTAACTCCATCTGCCACTGCAACACGGGCCTGGTCCCCTCGGAGTCATACAGAGGCCAGACCAACCCCTGCCAGTCCACCCAGCATCCTTTGCCAGCACTTGCCATCGGGCTCCCTTTCCCGGACCAGCCCTACTTGGTCATCCCTATCCATCACACTCATCCTCGCTTCCCCCTTATCCCCTGGCACTTGTGTCAGGGTCCCACACTACTATTCACGTCTAAAACATTCTATCTGGAGGTTTAAGAGTGGTGGGCTGTCGAAGGTTTAGGCTGGTAACTGAGGATGAGTCTTGTTCCGGGTGGTGATGACTTGGGCATGTGAGATTCTTCCTTAAAGGAATGCTTTGCCCAAAAAATGTTATTGCCCAAAAAGATGGTCAATAATAAAAAAGAATATACTGCCACTTTTTTTCTTTTAAGTCCCTATGTAAAATTTTGAGCAATTGAAACTCAAAATTTACAAAAGCAAGCACATGGGGGCATCCATTTTGTGAAATGGATGCCCGCCTGTGCTCGCTTTTGCTTTTGCGGCACTAATGAAGGAAAAGCCAGCCAGCTGTAGTAAATAAAAGCTACCACTGGGTGGCTTTTCCTTCATTGGTTTTTCTTTCTAAGTTTCTCAGGCTCCTCCCAGCCAGAGGAGCCTGAGAAACTTAGAAAGAAAAACTGCAGCGTTTTCGAAACACAACCGCGTTGTTTCTGCCTGCTTTGGCTTTCCCATTTGGGGCTCTCGGGCTCCCCAGAGCCTGAGAGCCCCAAATGGGAAAGCCAAGGCAGGCAGAAACACTGCAGCATTTCTGAAAACAACTGCGCTGTGTTTCTGCCTGCAGCCGCTTTCCCATTTGGGGCTAGAGCTAGAGCCCCAAATGGGAAAGCTGCTGTAAGCAGAAACACTGCGGCATGGAAACACAACCGCGTTGTGTTTCTGCCTGCCTTGGCTTTCACGGAGCACCGGAGACCCAAAGTGATAGCCACGGCAGACAGAAACACAACGCGGTTGTGTTTCAATAACGCTGCTGTTTTTCTTTCTAAGTTTCTCAGGCTCCTCCGGCTCGGAGGAGCCTGAGAAACTTAGAAAGAAAAACCGCAGAGTTTTCAAACACAATGTCAAACTTAATACTAGAGGAAAGTGTGTCGACACTCTCCCCCGAACCACAGAAGCCGAATGAAGTCGACCCTCCACCCTTGGTTGGCACAGATTCCTGATATATATAAATACAGGATACCACGTGGCAGCCAATTGGGGGGGGGGGGGAAGAGGGTTAGGAAGAGGTTGTGGACGGGCAAGGGAATGTTAGGAAAACCGAATAGAGGGTTAGGAAACACCTAGGTTGGACAGGATGGGTGACGTAACCAGGAAAAAACCCTACTCTGCCTACAGAAGATAAAGAACCCTAGAACCTAATATACAACACAGGTCAACAGTAATGTCCTCTAAATACAGGTCACCACTGCACACCAGTAATGTCCTCTTAATACAGGTCACTACTGCACACTACTAACCTCCTAGTACCTTCTTACTACAGGTACACACAATACTCCCATTACATGAAATACATATATGCAAGCACAAGATGAGACAAACTCATGGGAGAGTATCCCAACATGAAGAACATAACACATGGCCCAATGGGCAAGCAGTAACACATTGACACACATTAAACATGTAGGCCCCAGTGGTCTTAGTAGCACCACCAAACATAACCCCATGGTTCACAGGGTAAATAATTATTAGCACTAGTACACGGATGGCAGGCTGTCCTTATTGCCAGGTAGTATCCATATATACACACAAGGGTCCACTTCACACCATCGATAATAACAGTTGCTGCAAAGTTCAATTCTGCCCATGCAAGTAACAAAAAGAAAACTCAATCAGCACTTATCTGCGTGTCTGGGAAGCTCGAGAGCCTTCCCAGACGTAAGATGATGACGCCGCAATTGCAGCACGAGATTGTTCTTCGCTGTCTCGCATTCGTGCCACGTTCCGTGAAAGAACACAGAGATGAAAGCTTCGCTGCCTCGCGCTCTCCCGGCCGCGATTAGAGAAAGAACGCGGAGCGGCAACCTCCGCCGCCTCGCGCTCTTCGTGCAGCGTTCGGAGTAAAAATACAGATTGGCATGGAATCGGCATGTAGACACGGTGCGGCGCTGCTCCAATTCCAGTTGCCTGCTTGGCACTGCAGGCGGGTGTTTCTTCACAAGATCCTCCGGCATGACTTCCTCTCCAAACCCAAAATAAGCCACACCTGCCGTGCGCCGTTGAGCCCTAATAAGCTGTTACTAATTACAGACAGCTGGCTCAACGCGTGCACGGCCAGAACTACACCATACCCAGAGGCTGCTGGGAAATGTAGTTTCTTGTGTCCTTATCACTTTATTTAAGCGTTCTGAGGACCTGACACCTCTTCCTCCTCCACCACCCCAAATTCCTGACACACAATCACGTTGTATTTGTTTGCGGTAACTTCAAAAGCTACTGCAAACATAAATACAACGGTTTTAAAGCTACAGTTTTATTTCTAATTTTTCCGGGCTCCTCCACTTACTGAGATGCAGCTGCAGCTTTTCTGCCTGAAGTCTACGGTCTCTGTCCTGCGAGTCCCGGCACCAATGAAGGAAAAGCCACCCAGTGGTAGCTTTTGTTTACTACAGCTGGCTGGCTTTTCCTTCATTAGTGCCGCATAAGCAAAAGCAGGCACAGGCGGGCATCCATTTCACAAAATGGATGCCCCCATGTGCCTGCTTTTGTACATTTTGAGCTTCAATTGCTCAAAATTTTACATAGGGACTTAAAAAAAAAAGTGGCAGTATATTTTTTTTATTATTGCCCATCTTTTTGGCCAATAACATTTTTCCGGCGAACCATTCCTTTAATGTTTCTTTCAGGAAGCGTTTGTTTCCCCAAGGCAAGATGGAGGCTCTGTTCAGCAGCATTGATCGGTTAAGGCTGAAGTGAGGTAGTTTGGAATCCTTTTCATAATTCTAAACTGCTTTTCATTCTAGTAACCAACAGAGCAGGTCACAGTTTTTTAAGTACCAGCACACCAAGGTATACAACCCTCCACAGTATAAATAGAAACACTTTGAAGAAGTAACCAGAGAATAAATATCATTGTGAGAATATAATTAAGAAGCAAGTTCCATGAATCTTCTGAAGCATCGCCTAGTAAGAAAGAGATTCTAGTCTGCAGAAACAGAAGAAGAAAGCTAAGTGCACTTCAACTTTAAAATGTTAAACGTTTGTTTTCTGAAGAAAATTAATCTATTTCAAGGATTGAACATTTTAAACGCTTTCATTTGAAGAGAAAGAAGTTCAATGCGTGTTCGAAGTAAACTAGCGTAGCGCGCACTGAGCTTGAACTTCTAGTTACCGTTATTTTGATACGTGTTTAAATAGTACTAATTGAGGTGAGCGGTTGAGTGTCGCTGAGTTATTTACTAACACTTTTATTTGTTGATGTAATAGATTAACAATTAAAACATTCTAAAGTTTTCCTTTTCGTTTCGGTAAACACGACGACCGGTTCATCGGGCGTTCGAGGAAAGGACCTAAAGGCGTTGGCGTACCTGCTGCGTATTTCGTTGCGTGAGGAGTTTTGAATGGAAAAGCCAGTTGAACTTCACAGCTGATTGCTCGCATTTGCCGCCGGCTTTATTTATAACTCGATACAGACTTTGAAGCAGAGAAAGGATTTCAAGATTCAATATTTAGTAAGCAAACATATGTTTATGACAGTGTGGACTCGCGCAATGTTAGAAAATCCAAGGCAATGAAAACATAGTTCTTAACAGCGCGGACTCGCGCAACGTATGAAGGTAAAGAAAATAAACCTTTGTTCAAGGCAGCGCGGACACGCGCATCTGCTGGAAATAATTAGAAAAGCTGTAGGATATAATTTTAGAAGAGCTGAGGCAAGAGACAGAATACTCGAACTGAAAAGTCTATGTATATAAGAGTTACAAGTTTGGATTCAGACAAGTAGCAGAAGCAGTTACCAAGCAGTATTCTCAAAAAAGACATTATTTAAAGAGTTTAAGGACTATAGCAGCATTCATTCTTACAAGAGCCTATCAGCAAAGAAAGGCTAGGCAGCAGGTATTGAAGGGAAGTGGGGTTGGAATAGTAAACCTGAAGTACAGTTGAGATTCAGAAGGTTATTGCAGCGAGTAACATGTTAGTGATTAATTTCTAGGTCTTCTACTGAACAGCCCTTTCCAAGGAGAGAGCAGGAGACAAGGGCACTAGAAGAAATCTGCATTTGTTATTTTATCCACTTCCCCTTTTCCCCTTGGGTTTGACAGCTTGATAGTTGTACCTAAAGATTGTTAGGCCGGCAGGCTTAGGGGTAGTCTTGTGGGCTATCATCACTCCTGCAGGAATTTTCGAGCTAGAGCTGACACTTGCCACCTTGGCCCAGCCAGCACTTCCCACCCCCCTTCCCTGGGGGCACCCGACTCCTGAACTTCTCTCTCTAACCCTCCCCCCCTTGCACTTATCACCTCTTCAAGCACTTGCACGGTCGGATTGTTAAAAGAACGATATAACTGTGTTTTGTTTTTCTGCTTTAATGATTCACATATACCCCCACCTTCCCATCTTGTCTTGTGGTGCCTGGAAACACTTGTGTATAGGTGCCACCATACAAATGTCCAATAAATAAATAAAATACCTCACCTTCTCCAGATATCACCTGCACACTTCAGGGCCATTTCCTCCCTCCAGCTGGTCTCTTGGTCATTCTCCACCTCTGACCGCACCCGAATAGTCCATACTTCATGCTTCCTGTGTTGTCTTTTATCCCCCTCCTCCAGCCTGGATTGGACCTCTGTCCCTTTCTAATCAGGCCCTATCTTCCCCACCCAGGGCGTGGCGGGGTGGGGGGGGGGGGATATTTAAAAGAAACTAAGACAAAGGTAGTAGGTTAAGCCCCACATACTTTTTCTGCCTAGGTCTGCCGCGGGGCAGCCATGATGGTCTATGTAAGCTAGTGTATGTGTTCATGTGTGCCTGGTTACTGTTCCGGGTGCCGCCTAAGGCAAGTTCTATGGGTGGGGGCTCTCCATCCCTCAGCCCCTTTACCCCTTGTGTTCTAAGTGGTTTGCAAGTCCTCGCATGTGCTTACTGGTTCTCCCCAGCAACACTGCGCAGTTCCTCTGCCTGCCACTTATGGATGCAGCTTCTTTGTTGCTCACTCTCGCCCCACAGCATCTTGTGTCGTCACAGGTGTGGGTACCACAGCTTCCTTTTCTCTTCTGTCTGCTTTCTCCCTGTACTTCAAAAACAAAAGGGGTGCCTGGTTTTTAATCCCTGATCCTCCAGACTTGATATATTAACGTTACACAAAAATGGACCACTGGGATAGGAAATGGCCAAATCCACACATTTATCTTTTTACATATAACAATAAATGCCGAATATTGAATTCAAATTCTTTTATTCTCATATCAAAACATAAAATATCTTTTTTTTTTTAAAACTTTTAAACAACAAAATACTTTTTATATTCAACTCATACTGTTTCACTCCTACCATTCATTCACTATGAATTTCTAAAACAAAGAAATAACATATATTTTTCTGACACCCTAATCAGCAACAAGTTCCTTCTTGCACTGTAAAAAGTCCTCCACCAAGTGATCTGATGGTTCTATCCGTGTGCCGCTTGTCACTCCGATCTAGCTGTCTACACCTGGTTCGGTTGTCTATTTAGGACGTCCAAATTCTTTGCCCACTTATTAATGCACCCTTCGTCAGGACCAATATGGGTTGTTGCCCCGTCCCCATTAACACCAAGTAGGATGAGTTACACCACCTAAAAAGTAATACCCACCAGGATGCAAACAAACACAAAATCCACATCTGTGTTTTCCTTATTGGTATTCCACAATTGCCACTATACTTACTCAAAATCATCACATCAGAGCGTTCTCTGATGGAAATGCTTAAGGCTTATCTTTTCTTCTTCAAGGGAAGTTCTTCAATCTCCGAAAGAGGTCAATTCGTACCGAACTCCACGGTACGATAATGTTGGAATATTTGCGTAATGGTGTTCTACCGCAGGGTTTAGTAGTTTGGAATTGAACCTAGACTATTCCTTGATAATAAAGATTTCATCATAAGGTGGAGCTACATTGCTGATAAATGTGGACGGGACTGGCTTATCCTTATTGACACTGTGAAAGAAATGTCAGTTAAACAACTGGAGGAACTAAAATTGGAAGAGGCCATTAAAAAATTGGTCCCCCTGGAAGTATACACCAAAAGATTGGATGAAATCATAAAAGAGATGAATGATTTCAAGGAATCTACTGTACGCGACCGTATCAGGTGTTTAAAGACGGACATCACGGATTTCTCCCATGAAAAAGCTTTTCGTTATACCCAGGAAGGGTATGTGCCTGATCAACATTACGATGGGGCACAGAAACAACAGCAACAAAAAAAGAATGTGAGATTTACAAATACATCGTATAGTTCACACAGTTCGGATGACGACACTCAGAGTAACCAACTTAGTGGAAGATACCGGAGACGGGGCAGTGGCCGCGGCAATTCCAATAAAAGTAGGCCACAGAATTCCCGCCCCTTCCAGAGAGGGAGAGGACCGGCAGCTGTTTTTTTAGACCAGGACCTACAGAATTGGGACTACGAACCCCCAGTGACCAGGAGCAGCAGAGCTTACTGATCAACCTGTCGAGTTTTACACCTTCAGAAGTTGAGATGACGGTCCTAGAAAACGGGTTCGGATTTGTCCCTACAGTCTTATGATCGGTTTGACTCAAGAGTGGAGATCGAAGGTTTGTTTAGGAAAATACACCTGATAGTTTTTTCACGAGAATCCGTTTGAGGTAGAAGAAACTAACAGCGGTCTACATAACCCTTTGTCTTTTTCTCCTCCCATTACTAGCCACAGCCCAGAATCTGTGGTGTTTGAAAGAAGGGTGTTGGCTGACTTGGCAGAACTAGAAAGGATCCATTCTCCCCATGCATTTCAAAATTGTTCTGGAGCACAGAGGAGAGCCTTCGAATCACTTAAAAATAACAAATCCATAGTTATTCGAAGAGCTGACAAAGGCGGCGCCATTGTTCTCCTAAACCGTACGTATTATGTGAATGAATGTCTACGACAACTGTCAGACACTACATTCTATACACCTATTGCACTGGACCCCACCGCCCGGTTGAAGAGTCTAATATCCCTTAAAGTTGAGAAAGCTTGAGACCGAAGGTGGATCGCACGTAAAGAAGCAGAGTTTCTTGTTAAGCGTGATCCGAGTGTTCCCCTGTTTTACATCCTTCTGAAAGTCCATAAAACACTGACGAATCCCCCGGGGAGACCGATTGTCGCTGGAACCAACTCTATTTTAGAACCCTTGGCTAAATTCGCAGATTCTTTCCTTAAAGGACTTGTTAGGGATATGCCAAGACTCGATGTCAGTAATCAATTTAATCGAGAATTTTCCTTTCAACCCAAGTGAAGATAACTTGGTGACCTTGGATTTCGTTTCACTGTACACGATGATTCCCCAAACTGCAACGTTTGATGTAATAGAGGAATTGCTTTGCACCAAGCGTGTTGCGGGTATGTTTCTAAACTCGTTTATTTTGTGGTGCACTATGCTCTCACTGACTATTATTTCAGTTCAATTGACTTTTTTCCATGGGACCGCTATGGGGTCGGCTGTGGCGCCTTCCTTGGCCAACTTATATGTAGATTTTGTTGAACAAATGAGTATCTACAATGACAATAACATCTATAAACAACATATCACAGTATGGAGGAGATACATCGATGATGTGCTATTAATGTGCCACGGAGATGAAGTGACTTTATTGGCCTTTTTTCAGTGGTTAAACAGAGTTAATCCTTTTCTTAAATTTACGATCAATTATCAAAGGAATTCGATAGACTTTTTGGACTTGACAATCATCTCTAATCAGTCTAGTCGACGATTAACGCTTAAACCGTTCCACAAGGCCACTGACCGTAACTCATTATTGAGGTACGACAGCTTTCACCCTAAAGCATTGAGAGACAACTTACCATTTGGCCAATTTCTTAGGCTCACACGGAATAGTAGTAGTAAGGATGTATTCATGTCCGAAGCTCTCAGTCTGAGCCAGAACCTGATTCATCGAGGCTATCCGGCCAAAATTGTGAAGAGGTCTTTAAAAAGGGCATCTAATAACCATCGTGAAGCCCTTTTAGAACATTGGTCCAAAGCCGTCTCCAACAAGACTGACCCACTAGTTTTTGTCAGCACTTTCAATCATCTATCTAACCATGTGGTTAAGATAGTGAAGAAACATTGGCATTTATTAGCACAAGCTAAGATACCTATCCCAGTCCCCCGATGTGCTTTTAAATAGGGGCGTAATATCAAGGAACTGGTTAGCAGGAACGATATTAGCAACAGAGACAATGCCCAAATTACCATCACTCAACAGTGGGGTATGTCCAAACACAGAGGGCATGCACCCTGTGGTGCCTGTGTGTGTTGCAGGTTTACAAACAGGACCGCAGAAGTTGATATTGGGTTACTTAGACCATGGGAACAAAAGACGTTTTCCAATTGCAACTCCTATAATGTAATATACGCGATATGGTGCCAGTGTTCGAAACTATATATTGGTAAAACCGAACGGAAAATTAAGATTCGTATTAACGAGCACAGGAGTTGCATTAGGACCAAGAACCTCATGGCGCCCATGGTTGGCAATTTTATCATGCGTGACCATGGCTGTAATGACTTAAAGTGGACTGTGCTAAAGAAAATTCCTGTTACCAACAACAGTTCTGCTGATAAACAGACTCTGTCTAGGGAGGAATTGAAACTCATTTATATGAATAATAGTCATGTGGTTGCTCTTAATGAATTAATCAATTGGAACATTTAATGCACACAATTTGAGTGTACCTATTGATTTCCATTTTGGACATGTATTGATGAGATCGATGATTCCCCTCACGAGTGTTGGTCTGGTGTACACTTGGTTAAAATGTGAATGATTCCAGGTGCCGCGTGTTTGTTAAACGTCGCTGTCCTGTAGTCTTATCCGTCCGTGCTCTTGTTACACCTGACATCGATTTTATGATGACCCATGCCGTTGTAATATGCCATTATAAAGGGTTCATCTACATGTTGTCAATAGTGTTAAATAATGAATTTGGACGCCCATTGATGCCGAATACGCACAGGTGGCCGGGAATTTGTTGCCGGCCCCTTAGTGTAGAGCGGGCCGAGACGTGGTTGTCACGTGATTATACGTGAGACCGCATACCGTATTTATATTCGTAGCACTGACGTGCTTACAGTGCCCGCTACCTACAGAGCCACCGACGAGGTACACTGAGGATGTAAGCCACCGGTAAGTCTATATGCCTATTGCGGTTTTCGAAGTACTCGGGGTTCGATACTGTTTGTTTACTTAGACTGGCCTACAAGAGATAACTAGGGCGATAGCGCTGCCTGATACGGAGTGCGGACCAGATTGGAATGGAAATGCGAAAGGGTTGGAGGTGGAAGTTTCTGACTCAAGACTTTGTTCCCACTTTGCCTCATGTTGTTTACACAGATCGGGTGCATCACGTTGAATATTGCCTGATGAGAACGCGTCCTATTTTCTCCTGTTCACGACTTAGAATCAATTTGATCGACGTCCTACACGATGATCACCATCGGCGTGGAGTGTTATCCGTGACTAGGTGGGTATGTTCATGGCCACCATTCACGGTTTACATTGCCAGTGTATCAGAAACACACGAATGTCGTATACCTATAGAATATATAACTTGGCACTGTTTAAGAGTCTCTGTGTGTTTCATGTTACTTTTCCTTGTATTGTTGTTTAGCATGTCCACGGTAACTGGACACCTGGGACCTTCCACTACGACGGGCTTGACAGCAGCTATATTTATTAGAAATACAGTAGACCGTGAGTTACCGGTCCTTGGAGATAAATGACGTGCCTTAGAGAATTGGAACTGCTGTTGAGCCGTGAGTCTTTCTTTGATTCGTGACACAACTTCTTTAGATTCGTGACACACCTTTTGGGCTTACTTTAATTGGGAAAGTGTACACACCCACGGGTTTAGTTATTAAGTCCCTGGTGATTGTAGGTATCATTTAGTCCCACTTCTATAAATCCGGTGAATATTGGTGCATTTTTGCTACTATATGGCCACACTCGGGTGATTGGACTCTCAAGTGGACGTTTCTCTTCTCTTTTCTTTTTTCTTTTCACAACAGTATAAATTATGAAACTGTTGTACGATGACGTGTTTACAATTGAACCTTCATGGTCATGGTGGAGCGGTCAAGTCATGCGGTGATCACAGGTGTGGTGTTATGTTAGGATTGGACCAATTGAGCTGGTCTCCTGGTCACTATACAGGTGTGGTAATAGTGACCCCTTCTGTCCAGAAGGCGATACTGGGGGTTTGATCACCTCTATAGTTGTGCACTCCGCCCATAATAGTGCAGTGGTAGCATGTATCAATCCGTATACTTTTGCATTCAGCCTGATTGAGTGTGTTTTTGTGTTTTTATCTACAGGCGAGCTCGAGTTGTTGTCCACTGGTTTACATTGATAAATATCTTTTTGAATACACCGGAAATACTTAACCCCTGATGAATTTCTGCACAGTGATTGGAGTATAGAAAGAAACATGTTGGGTTGGGGAATACAATACTGTTTTCTACGTCATTGTTAATCAGATCACATCACAACAGCAGCATTGATTTATACATCTGGTGGTTGTTGATATGCTAAAATTTTGCTATTCTGAATGATAATGAATTGTGATTATATTTTAGACACTTGTTTTATATTACTGATATAACTGTTTAAACTTGAATGTATTAAAGTTGAGATGTCAGAATGTTTGAGTGTGTATGAAGGAAGTATGTCTAAAGTATTCTGGTTTGGGATATGTTAATCATGTTGTGCCTAACCAGAGAGGTTATTTATTCACCAATTGACTCTGGATGTATATTTTGTGGTACTTCTGATGAATTTTAGAACCAAATAAATGATTTTTATATTTTGTTTATAAATTAATAAAAATGCTAATTATTGTATTGTGTCCTGTGAGTTGAATTGAATCCTTTCTCCTCACACACCTGTGAAAAGTGGACACTTGGTCCTTTATGAGGCACGGGTATCAAATTAATTTTTGATAACCAGTTGCACACTTGAGCTCTCCAACACAGATTCACGAGTCCTATGGACTTTGATGTGTAAGTTATTATAGGTTGTGTACAGGCCAGACCATTGCATTGAGATACGCCTGTTATCCCTTGTTACTCCTGTTAGTTGTTGTCTTCAATCTCCGTAATACATGTTAAGAGGATTGATCATCCAATGGTTCAGATTACTTCCTAAAATATAGGGAAGCTCCAATGAGGCCTAATCAAATGTTGCAAGAATCTTATTATACTTAATGTACATACATACTTACATCTGCATGTATTAATGTCAATTGCAAAATTAGACTTCTAATGATTATTCTCAAAAGTGTCTTCTGAATCAGTAAGGCTCTGCAATAGTTTAGAAATCATTAAAGTCTAGATAAATGATCTCATATTCTAGTCTGATCACCTTATTAAGCATCACTAAGCACCTACAGTCATCATCATTACGTGAACACAAACACTTTCTAGTATTCCCTGTTCGTTTGGCATCATAGAGCCCCTCTTCTATATCAGTATAGTTCAAAATCCTTTTCCACTGAAAAAACAACATTCATATGCACTATTCTTGCACCCCAGTATGCTATACTAGTGCAGAGGGGACCAGTCCCCCTGAAAGCCTCTTAGTATCATGCCCCCAGTCATTGTCTGCACTAGCATGGATATGTTGTAAGCCTACCGCTATGTAAAATTCTATTAACAGCCCCGTCACACCCTAGAGCATCGCTTCAACTCACGCGGTATTATACACTAATATGGGCCGCTTCTGTGTTGCCCGTGGACACATAGCAGGCTTCTCCATACTGCTTCCTAACAAGCCGTCCGTACGGCGCATTACTAATAATTGCTCAAATCACATACTTTTCGGCACATTTGCAAATCACTGCCGACACAAGATTACTAATGACTTTTATCCATATCATGGGAGGACTACCTCTCTACAAATTACACATAAAACGGCTGCTTTTGCAACAGCCCAAAGGCGCTTACCTTTACAACTATTTCAGAATTCGCCTCAAGTTCTTCGCGTAACATGTTTCCAGCGCATTTCAGGATAGCTGCCGTCGCAGCATGCCCAGCCCCTTTATCAGCCCCAAATCATGGGGATAGACAGAGGACTGGCCTGACGACTTCCACAGCCCAGGATCATGAGCATAGAGAGAGCACTACCTCTCTCTGGTCACTGAAGCTAAAGAACAGAATAATTCTGTCCCACGTCTGCCTTCAAATGCAAATTGACCCGAAGGCAAACTGAAGCTAGAAAATATATAATGATCATAGTAATCTATAAATCAAGAAATTTGCTAAGAGAAATTTAAATGCACTATTTAGTAAATGCAATATTATGATCTCATATACCTGAACAGTGTACTAACCATAAGCCCTCTATGTTCATGTTTTAATTTTTGTTGAATGCCCAAAAGGCAACAATTCAAAATTCAAGAGCACCTCCACTTAGGACCATTAGTTCATAAATGTGTCTGAAAAAACATCTATGCTAGTTCAGCCTCCTAGTCTTATTTAGTTAATGGCAGGAACTTACCCAAGTCTACAGCATATCTACATTGGGACCCTGTTGTAAAAAGCCACACCTCAGTGAGTGATCAGGGCATTCCACTCAACCGAAATGTCGAGTCCATTTTTTACCGGATCCAACCGGTATATCCAACGCTGTTCAATTTTATGTAGCACTGTCGCTATATCTCTGCCTCTTTTCTGAGGTTTTACACTTTGTAAGACAAACCATTTTAACTCTGTGTCCTTGTGATGCTTCTGAGTGAAATGATCGACTAGAGGCTTGTCCGCTACCTTATTACGGATGTAGCTGCAATGTTCCCCTATGCGCTGTCTGATCTCCCTTGTTGTTTTGCCCACATATAATAGATTGCAGGGGCATCTGATAATATAGATAACATTTTTTGTTTGACAATTCGTATGCAAGTTCAATTTCCATTTTATATCACCATGATTGAACTCATATTGTGTTTCCGTCAATGGACAAGACACACAATTCCCACATTTGTGGTGTCCAATTATGCGTGATAAACCCCACTGATTAAGTACCGTTTGTTCTTGATTCACTTCTGTATACATGTGTACCAATCGTTGCTTTAGATTTGGATTTTTCTTAAAGGCAAAAATGTTTTTTTTTAGACAAGCTTCCTGGCTGTGTTATTAAATCCCAATTCCTGTTAACAATCTTTTTAATTTCATTGCTCACGGGATTAAATGCGGTCACATACTAGGCTTTCCTGTTTCTGTTTCTCTCTTGGTTCCAGGCACTGTTCTACTATTTGTATTTGATGTCCTCTTTAGGTTGTCCTTAACTAGTTTCCTAGGATACCCTCTGTCAAGAAGTCTTTCTTTCAATTCTAATGCATGTCTACTAAACTCTTCCCTCGCGGTACAATTTCTACGTGTACGTAGAAATTGACCGTAGGGTAATTTCTGGCGCAAACCTGCCAGGTGAAAGCTTGAGAAATGTAATAACGTGTTCTTGTCTGTCGGTTTACGGAAAAGGGTAGTAACTAAATGACCACCCGTATTATTTTTTAGGTGGTGTAACTCACCCTACTTGGTGTTAATGGGGACGAGGCAACTCCCCATATTGGTCCTGATGAAGGTTGCGTTAATAATTGGGTGAAGAATTTGGACGTCCTAAATAGAGAACCGAAACACGTGTAGACAGATCGGTGTGACTAGCAGCATACTGATAGAACCATCAGATCACTTGGTGGAGGACTTTTTACAGTGCAAGAAGGAGCTTGTTGCTGATTATTAGGGTGTCAGAAAAATATGTTATTTCTTTGTTTTAGAAATTATTAGTGAATGAAAGGTAGGAGTGAAACAGTAGGAGTTGAATATAAAAAGTATTTATTGTTTTAAAGTTTTTTAAAAATAAAAAAAGATATTTTATGTTTTGATATGAGAATAAAATAATTTTAATTCAATATTCGGCATTTTTTGTTATATGTAAAAAGATAAATGTGTGGATTTGGCTATTTCCTATCCCAGTGGTCAATTTTTGTGATTTCTCCCTGTGGCTGTTGGATGGTCTGGGTTTATGTTTCTCTAGTTTCAGCTTTTCAGAGCAATGGATCAGGGGATTCACCCTCAGATGCTGTTGTTTGGTTGCTTGTTCAGATAATGTTTCTCTTAAAGGAAAAGGGAAAAACTGACAAGCATCTTGTAATGGAGGAATGGCTCGAGGGACAGATGGTCTGCATAGAAACATTCTGGCACGGGGGAAGGGTAGTAATTGGGATCATCACAACTACCACCTCAGTAGTAGGACTGGATATCTCCCTGATAGGCCTCCAACCAGGGGCTGAGAGGGGTTTCCATCCCCTCCTGGCAATGCCAGGTTACTGGTGAAGGCAAGCGTCCCCAACCAGCGCAATCCTCCCCGCAATGAGAGACAATGAAGGACTCTCCCAGGATGGGAATAAGGCCAAGACAAAGTGCGGGTGAGCGTAAATGGGAGTTTATCAATCAGAATAGGGCATGCAAAGAACTCTGCAAACTCCGAGAGCGCTCTGTCTGACAATAGCAAAGACAGGCGTATATATTTACAAAAAACGTCATCAAAACCTACACACTATAGGGGGCACAAGTTCAATGGGATTGGGTGGCGACGACTAGCTATAGGTGCTGCTGCGATGTGGTTGGCCTTGGCTGGAGGACGTCACTGGTCAGCCTCGTGGGTTGGGCTGGGCCTGGCAGGTCTGCTGGGTTCATCCGGACGGTGTTGTTGTGCCATTGTGGCCAGTGTCAGAGATGAATGTCTTTTCCTGACTTATTTGCCCTAGGCCATGAACACCGCAGTCATTCAGTTATTGCAATATTATCTTTTTTAGTCAATCTTTCAATAGGTTATTCTACAGGTTAATGCAACACAGGAGGAATGCACCTTGAGAGGGGTTTGACGGTGATTCGTCAGTACATGGTTACCAGTGTCCGGTTGACCGGGTACCATAGGTCGTGGGGCTAGGTCTCAGGGCATGGGACAGGCGGTACATGTCTTTTTGTCTTGTTAGAAGTCGTTATGAATGTGCTGCTGGATGTTGCCATAGTATTGGGAGTCCTAATGTTACAGGGGCCATAAACCTAAGGTTATCCGGTGGGTTGTGGGGTTTAAGAGAGGGCGCCGTTGGATTTGTGTATTCAGGCGGAGGTTTACTACTGGGCTGTAAATACTGCAGGTGGCGGGCCGTGGCCTTGGGTGCTGCAGAGGGGATTACAAATCTTTGAAGCGGCTCCAGCCTAGTTGGGGGAGGTGGAGCAGCGCGGCGCGGGCCTCTGCTCTTTCGTCTGGCAGGCCCCACTGGGAGGGAGGGGGAATGGCCTTGCATATACTCACAAAGGCATCTTCCTCGTGTGCTGCCGATTTGAGGTGAAAGCATCATAAACATTCAAATAACACACAATACTAATTGAGTCATTTCAAAGCTCACATCTTAACATTGCTAATTCCTCTTGAATATAGCCAGTTCGAGCACATTACTTGTACACTATGTTTTAACAACTACAACATTGTGTTATATGCATATACATTTGCAGTAAGTGAGGTAGTAGTGAGGTTGGTGGAGCACATAGGAAATGACTTGCCACCGTACATGACAGTAGTGGGACATAAGGGGCTTGGACTTGTACACATGGAGGGTGCATTCTCGCGTGTCCTTCTCATGAGCCCTCAGTATGGTTGCATTTGTCTTTCCTTGCACTCTAGCAGCATTAGTGCGGTTAAGGCGTGGGACCGTGGGGTGTAAGCTTTTCAATGATGCCCATAACAAATAGCCCCCCGGGATGCTTTTATTATTTACACGCAACTGCAGTGGTGGGGGTGCTTCACTGCTTATGCCATGTGAACATGTATTCTGCCATATCTGTACGTTTTACAAATTTTCTAATGAAAAAGGGGTCTGTGGAGAAAATGCGCGTATTGCAAGTAGTTTTGGCATTAGTATTTGGGAACGTTTGCTTCTGTCCGAGGGCCATTTTACAGATCTCTTTTTCACCCAGGCTTCGCTGGCCGGGTCAAGCTGGGAGCAGTGATACACTGCGGAAGGTGAGATGTTACAGTGTTGGTATCTTACACTAGCTCATGTCCGTCTTGTTCGTGGGAACGGGCTCACAGCGGATCTGCCAGGGAGCTGCGGCCACAGGGATAATTGAAACTCTCCAGAGGTGGGGGCCGTGCTACAGTGTGCAGAGCTCACACCATCTTTATTAGACAAAATGGTTTCTGAGGCCTAGCTAAATTCAATATGTTTGGGCAATGTCTTCAGCAGGTGAGCCATCCACCACCTGGGCCCTGGTGGTAAGGAGGGGACGCCCGATGAGCCATAGCCCTCACCTGGGGAGGGGATCTAGGCAAGGGGGGTCTTTTGGACCAATCCTCCCCTACATTTCCCCCCTTTCGTTACTTAAGTAACAAATTCTTTAAACCTTCCAATCTCCTGCACTCCTCTTCGTCAATTATTGCTTCATACCATGCAGGTGTGCCTTTTATGGGCATCCACGCTCTGCACACCCCCCTTAAGCTCTGACCTCTCCTAGCATACTCATCTGGGGTACAGGTCAGGTATATACATCCGCTCTCTCCTTCCAAGTCTACCCATACCTCCTCGTACCATTCTAGTATATGAGGCTCTCTAATGGTGGTGTGCCACAAGTTGTCTACTATATCCTTGTTGTGATACCTAGGCACTAGCTGATATCTTGGTGTGTCATCTGTTCCTGTTTGTACCTGCACTTCCTGCATAGTTTGTATTGTACTACGGGTGGTGCCCATTGTCCCCATCATCATTGCACCATTCGGTACTGCGTTAGCACAACATCGAAGACCCACCTGGCACAGGCAAAAAATAAAGAGGAGGAACACCACAGCCGGCATCAAAAATTTCACAGTTATTCCCAGCCATGACGGAACCCAGGAGAAGATATTGTCGAACCACGTGCTTTCTTCTGCTCCACCTTCCATTTTCATTCTTACTCCTAGGTTGTGTACTGCTTCGATCACATGGGAGAGGGAGCCGTTGTCTGCGTCTTCAGAAGGTATGAAAGTGCAGCAGGCACTTCCGATTTTTCGGCAAACACCTCCATCCATCGCTGTCAACAGGTCCAAGACATACCTGTTTTGCATGGTCATCAGCCGTAATGCTCTTAGTTCCACTTTTATTACGTTGAACCCTTCTTCAGTGTCATTTGCCAGTTGGATCAGCTCCCAGCGTGTTATCTGGAGCCATTTTGCGTTTGCTCTTGCCTGGATACTTGGGATCAGTGAGGCAAAGAATGTTTCTGCCGAACTGTCAAGGCGAGTTCCGTTCCACACAGAAGCAGCACGAACTCCTACCTCCCCTTGGCGGTCTTGGCGCCTGGATTAGGCAAACGCAGGTCACCGCGACCCCCACGGGGAAAGAGGGTTGGGGTCCTTGGATTGGATGGGTAGAGGGTTATTAGGTACACCGGGTTGAGGTTTAGGGAGCGGTTATGGATAGGCAGGGGATTTCTAGGAAAAGCATGCTCCTTTGCTCTGTCCTCGGCTAGCTGTTACATAGGCGAGGTATTGCAGCCTTCACGGCTTCTTCCACATCACATGCATACCCTCATACATGCGTTACCCTTTCTGAGACCAAAACATGCATTCAACATTCATGCATGCGTTACCCACTTGGTGTTGCAGCCCCACACTCTGTTATAATCAGCACAGAGGTGGAATTCGAGTTGCAGGTTAGAAACAATAACACAACAGGTAATAGTCAGTGTCTCCAGTTGTTCATGAAAATAAAACTAAACACTGAATTGAGCACTCCTGCGCGTGCACAACAAGACCGACTGTTTTCATGCATAGACAAAATAACTTATTGGCACTTAGCTCTGGCTTCGCCAAGCGTCCTGCTCCCTTGTGGGTTGGACAGATTCTGTAGACTGCTAGGGCTGAGGCGTAGGCTGCTAGGGCTGAGGCGTTTCCGTTCCTGACACACATAAAAAGGAAACTGTTAGCGCGTGCCCCCCAGAAGTGTGTAGATCCTGTCTCCCAATCAGCCCAAACAATGCCCGCAACTGGCGAGCATAACGTAGCATGCAGTTAGGAGTTAGTATGGTGAAGCGTTCCGCTATTCACTCGTGGTCGCTTCCCAGAAGTTAGTATTCAAAACTGGTCAGAAACCCGCTCCGGAAAACTTCCGTAGCAGTAATACTAGAGCGGCACTTATCTCATGAGGCGCGGGGCCAAGGATGGTGTTTTTCCGGCGAGGACGGGCCCCGCGAGGGAGGTTTTGCCGGAGCTCAGCTGACTGCGTCCTGTCCGATGCAATCTCAAGCGCGAACAAGCGTTCGCGGGTTGCGCATACGCGGTAGCTCGCTTGCGCATGCGCGATGCCTTGGGCGTGGGCTTGGGCGTTGCCTGGGCCTTTTGCAGGTCCCGTGTGCCTGGCTTGTTCCTCCAGAGAGTCGGCTGGGCAGCTGGAGCTGTGGTCCTATGCCCGGAGGCTGCTGGGATTTGAAGTCCTGCTACAAGCCTCTTCCTGCTTCTAATTGTCCTGCTTTTACACCAAGCACACCTGCAACCTGGACACAAATGACATCTACTTAATGGCTTACCCACACCTGTTCCAGCAGCAACTTTATGCTTTCCTTTATTAGTGTTTGCCTTTACGACACAAACTGAATTATCTGTATCTGTCTGGGATCTGTGCCAGCAACTCTGATGATGCTTTTGATAAGTAGTTTGATGCTCGTCTGTTTCGGGACAGCACCTCTTCCTTGTTCCCTGAAGACAGGACATAGATTTGTGACTCTGCAATGGGCTGGGCCGCACTCTGTTGGGTGTCTTCTCGCATCCTTTTACTCCCATCAATGTGGCTTTCTGGGATTACCATTAGTGCTGAGTGCAGGGTGGCCATTGAGCAGCTGCCACTCCATGATTGTGGGAGGTGCAGGTATGCCTGGTTGCCACATACCCAATACGCGTCCATCAGGGCCGCTGTCCCTTTTCTTAGATCTGGGATGGTAAGGGTCTTGTTACAGTTCTTGTTTGTCCCCATGGAGGTTTTCCCCTCTCCTTTAAAACACAGTTCATAGTCTATTTCGTTCTGCAGCTTGAAGGGTTTTTCAATGGCTGTTACCCAAGTTAGTTTTGAAATGTGATCCTTCCATATTGGTGTGCACGTTTCTTCTATCCACTGCAATTTCTCTGGTGCCACACCCCTCAGCGCTTCAGCTTTACACATTACTTCTTCGTCCTTCCACTTGTTGTCTGAAAAAAGTGTCCCCTGTATCACAAAAAATGGTTCTTCCAGACATACCACTCCTACCGTCTTTGGGTAACAAGTTTTCTCGTTCTCCAGCATTCTAAAAGTAACTTCATGTGCCTGGAAGGTGTTCTTAATCCTGCACAACGTGAGATGAAGGAGACATTGGGCATCCACAATAGGCAACTCTTTGGGTAACAATACTTTCGGTGTGCCTGAAGCATGGGGAATGAGGGAGAAGACCTAGCAGCTCTCATTTGTTGTTTGTTTAGCTGTTGCACTCATATCCGCATACCATTTATTTGTCTGGTGGGGGTGTCGTGGGTCTTCCAATTTATCTAGTCCTAACCCATAGTACTCATCATACTTCCTCCTCCCCGCTTCCCTTTTTCGTCTGTTATTTTTGTTCCTCATGTACTTTCCAGCTTCATGAGCGATGGACAAAGTGGGCCCCCCTTTCTCCTTCCCGCCCCACTTTACCCAATCATCATATAATATTTCATGTGTTGCTGTCATTCTTTCATTTTCTTCCTTTCTGTTATCTGACAATGTGTTCTTGGCTACGGGGGCAGGCTGGCTGGTGGGGGTGTTATACAACCAGGATATGGCGGAGGGGTTTCGGTCATTTAAACTGCGGGCATTGTAATTAGATAATTTCGGCGGAGACACTGTTATTTTGCATTTCACCCTGTAGCCCTTCATTTTTTGAGGTGACAGCATTGGATAGTGTGGTATAATATCCCCATACAAGTTTAGTTCCATCCCATACCAAAAAATCACCTTCTTTAGTATTTGCATGCGCTGTTGCATTGGTCACATTAGTGCTGTTAATCCCTCCCCCCTCGTTCATCTCGATAGAGATGAATGCTATGAACCAATATGTAACTAGGCCAAACATCATTGTAAAAAACAATGTAATGCACACAAATAATCCACACTCATACGAATATCTGCATCTCTCAGTTAACAACTCTCTATATCTAATAAATCTATCCGTTGCAGGCTGCCCGTTAGATGCCATGGTAGCTCCTGTTTGAAATATAAAAGTGCATTAAGTGCATGAATGTAAACATTTTGTTGGCACTACCAGTGCCAGTACATATTGAAAGGGAATGGAAGTGGGTAGGGTTGGTGGGATGGGGATACACAGAGAAGGGAGTAGACACTTCATAATTTTATCACATCATTAATTACATATAAGTTCACTAGAGAAATTTTTTTTTTTTTTTTGGTAATATCTTTAAAATGCAAGCATTCATGTCAGCCACTTTCTCATTCAGGTGCATTTCTGCCACACACACACAAGTTCATAATCAGACATTCTCCTCATTTGCATTGTTTGCTGTTGTCTGTGCCTCCTCATCCACCTCTTCCTGCACATTATTATATGCCTTTCGTACATCTTTCAGATGTATCCAATACTTCAGGCCCTTTACTTTTACAGCTGTAGGCGTGGAAAACACTACTTCGTATGGGCCATGGAACCGTGGTGCGTTCCACCGGCGCACAAAACTCCTGACATAAATGAATTCACCGGGCATCAGCTGTAGCTGCGTTTCAAGTTCCGTACTAGACCGTGTTGTGTTTCCCTCCTCTCTCGTGAAAGGTGGTGAGAGCTGCTTTGATATTGCGCGCGCTGCCCTTGTCAATTTTTTCAAATAGTCTGTGAACTCGTCTCCTAAGATCGCAGCGCTTTTGTGTGCATCTGAGTGTTCACGCAGTGGCGAGTGTGCTGTGTGCATTCGTCTCCCAGTCACTATTTCGTGCGGGGACAAATGGTGGTCCTTGCTTGGCTGATTTCTCAGCTCAAACAGCGCAAGGGGTAGACAGTAAATCCAGTTCTTTTTTTTAATGAAAAGCATAGTTTCGATAACCTTCCTTTTAACAGGCCGTTCATCTTCTCCACTGCGCCATTACTTTGAGGATGATAAATCGAACACAATTTATGCTTTATTCCCAACAGTGTTTTTACTTCCTTGAAGAGCTCATTTACAAAGTGAGTGCCGTTGTCTGAGCGAATCACGTCACAAATTCCCCAGCGCGGAAAGACTTCCCTCACTAGGAACTTCGAACAGCGCTTTTAGCATCAGGTCGTGCACATGGGCCTGCTTCTACCCACCTTGAAAATGGGCATACAACCACAATCATGTAACGTGCACCATTACACCTTTCTCCCATGTCCGCGTAATCGATATGTAACTCTCTGCATGGCCCAATCGGTTTTGGAATTGTTCCCCTGAGCGTATGCAATGTCATTCCTGAATTGTATATCTGACATGTTGTGCACTCCAGTGTCAATCGAGATAAGTGCTCCTGAAGGCAGGGCACAAACCACTCCTCCTGTATCTCTGCTGCAATGTGTTGTTTCGTGTTGTGTGCTGGGAAGTGTAGTTGTTGGAACGCTATTTCCAATAACTTTACTGGCCTTACCACTTTTCCTGAGTTATTTTGTCGCCACAGTAAGTCTGTTGCTGATTGGCTGCATCCTCGTTTCACCCACATCACCTTTTCATCTGCACTTGCTCCTTCCTGTAACTCTAGTATTTGTGATATCGGCATTGCATTGTACCCTTCTGGAAGCTCCTCATTTGTCTTGTGCTGTAACATGTACTCACCTGCTTCATATTTTTGAAAGTAAGAGGCTTCTTTGGCCGCCGCGTCCGCTGCCGCGTTTCCTAAAGACACAACGTCTGTGTTTGACGTGTGGGCTTGGCATTTCACTATTGCTACCACTGTGGGGTCTCGTAGGGCTTCAATTAACTCTTTCAGTAAGTCTGCATGTTGCACGGGAGTCCCATCTGCTCGTCGAAACCCCCTCCGCCCCCATCTGGCCAGACCTCCATGTACTGTTGTCGTCATATAAGCTGAATCTGTGTAAATTGTTACCGCGCACCCTTTAGCTGCATGTAGTGCTTCTATTAGGGCAATCAGTTCTGCTGCTTGTGCTGAGTAATGTGATGGAAGGCGATACTGCACTAGTGTCTCATACTCACCGTCTTCTAATCTCACCACTGCCATACCCACATGTTTCTCTCCCGTGTCCACGTCAATTGATGCTGACCCGTCAACAAAGTACACTTACCCCTCGCTCAGAGCATTCTCGCATACCACTGTGTCCTCCCCTCTTTCTCCTGTGTATGTTGCACAATCGTGTTGCTGCATGTCCTCTAGTGTGCACGCTTCCGTAATGAACGTTGCTGGATTCACTGTCCTGCACCGCACCACATGGATGTTGGCGCTGGACAATATTATTTCATAGGCGGTTGCCCGCTGTGTTGTCAGTGTGCTTTTTGACCTTTCCAGTATTGCAAATAATGAATGCTCCACAAACAACGTCACAGGACATCCCATCACTATTGTGGCACTTTTCTCAATTGCGAACGCGGCTGCAGCGAGTGATTGCTCGCACGCGAAATGTTCTTGCATCACAGCATCCAAAGTGCCACTATAGTAAGCCAAAGGTTTGTCCTAGTGACGTCTTCTGTGTCAGTACAGCTGTCATGAGTGTCCCCTTGCAGTGTGAGAACAGGTAAAACTTGCGTCCATAATCAGGATTTGCGAGCACTGGAGCGCTTGAAATCAACTGTTTTAATGATTTGAAGGAGGCACTCATTTCTTCTGACCATTCTATTTTCTTGTTCTCCTGTTGGGCCTCCTTCAGTGCTTGCAGTAAGGGTCTGGTGTATGCTGCATAATCTAATATCCATGCTCGGCAATAGTTGCACATTCCCAGGAATTTCTGCATTTCCTTCACTGTTGTTGGTTCTCCTACTGATCTTATTGCTTCTACCCTGTCGGGGATTATTCTTTTTCCATCTTTTGATATAAGCTGTCCCAAGTATAGAAATTCTGTCAGACAGTATTGTAGCTTTTCCTTGTCTACTTTTTACCCCTTATTGGCCAACAGGGTCAGGAGTGTTATTGAATCCTTTCTGCATGCTTCTTCGTCCTGTGCACAGACGAGTAAATCGTCTACGTACTGAATAATTGTGCTCTCTACTGATAAGTTTCCTAAGTCTTCATGGAGTATGCGGTTGAATATGCTCGGGCTCTCACAGTATCCCTGTGGTAATCTGCAATGTTCATATCTCTTCCCCCCTAGTGTAAATGCTGTCAGGTATCTGCTCTCTTCAGCCAGGGGGATGGAGAAAAATGTGTTTTTCAAATCGACCACCGTGAAATGTGATGCCGTTTTTGGGATGCTGCATAATATTGATGCAGGGTTCGGGACCAAAGGGAACTCTTTCTGTATTACATCATTTAGGGGGCGTAAGTCCTGTATCATCCTCCAAGACCCTTCCTTGCATATACTCACAAAGGCATCTTCCTCGTGTGCTGCCGATTTGAGGTGAAAGCATCATAAACATTCAAATAACACACAATACTAATTGAGTCATTTCAAAGCTCACATCTTAACATTGCTAATTCCTCTTGAATATAGCCAGTTCGAGCACATTACTTGTACACTATGTTTTAACAACTACAACATTGTGTTATATGCATATACATTTGCAGTAAGTGAGGTAGTAGTGAGGTTGGTGGATCACACAGGAAATGACTTGCCACCGTACATGACAGTAGTGGCACATAAGGGGCTTGGACTTGTACACATGGAGGGTGCATTCTCGCGTGTCCTTCTCATGAGCCCTCAGTATGGTTGCATTTGTCTTTCCTTGCACTCTAGTCTTTCCTTGCACTCTAGCAGCATTAGTTCGGTTAAGGCGTGGGACCGTGGGGTGTAAGCTTTTCAATGATGCCCATAACAAATAGCCCCCCGGGATGCTTTTATTATTTACATGCAACTGCAGTGGTGGGGGTGCTTCACTGCTTATGCCATGTGAACATGTATTCTGCCATATCTGTACGTTTTACAAATTTTCTAATCAAAAAGGGGTCTGTGGAGAAAATGCGCGTATTGCAAGTAGTTTTGGCATTAGTATTTGGGAACGTTTGCTTCTGTCCGAGGGCCATTTTACAGATCTCTTTTTCACCCAGGCTTCGCTGGCCGGGTCAAGCTGGGAGCAGTGATACACTGCGGAAGGTGAAATGTTACAGTGTTGGTATCTTACACTAGCTCATGTCCGTCTTGTTCGTGGGAACGGGCTCACAGCGGATCTGCCAGGGAGCTGCGGCCACAGGGATAATTGAAACTCTCCAGAGGTGGGGGCCGTGCTACAGTGTGCAGAGCTCACACCATCTTTATTAGACAAAATGGTTTCTGAGGCCTAGCTAAATTCAATACGTTTGGGCAATGTCTTCAGCAGGTGAGCCATCCACCACCTGGGCCCTGGTGGTAAGGAGGGGACGCCCGATGAGCCATTGCCCTCACCTGGGGAGGGGATGTAGGCAAGGGGGGTCTTTTGGACCAATCCTCCCCTACATTTGCCAAGACACGAGTCAAAAAGACTAGGCAGCAAATATGTTCCCAGTCATAGAATGGTCACATGCACCATAGCGAGACATTAATGAAAGCTTAGGTTTCTGCTTGGGCTATGTGAATAGCATATGCTAAGAAAGGCTTGGTGCTTTGCAATGTGGAGTAACATTTACGCTGAAATGGCCTTTATTCTTCACAGATCATAGTCAGTTTTCCACCCCTCTACAATTCTACCGTACTTGGGGCTGTAGCGTGTCCTTCTGCAAATAGTGATGCCAAAAACACACTTTGTGCAGTGGGGATCCTGCTAAACTCTGTAACAAACAGAGTCTGTCCCTGGGGACAGGTTGATAGCCTCAAAACGATGTTGCTTCATACAGTGAATTGTGAAATGTTCTTCAATGCACATTATAGGCAACATATACTGTTATTGGTTATGGAGTAAAATGGGGCTGTTGCCACACGTGGGTAAAATAGATTGTGTGCTGTATTATTTCAATGGAGAAAATAGTGTAATGACAGTAAAGTTCCAATATAGTGCCAGATTGTATTTATCATTTACACAATTTTACAGAATTTAAACCTGTACACAATGAGTTTTAATATTCATTCTTTGGTTCCCCATGCAGACGGAGACGTCAATATCAGAGTCTGGATATCATCCAGCTCTTAGTCAATGAAGGAATAGATTCGAATCAACTAATGCCACGACATCCCGACCCAGACAATGCACCAACCATTGACACCAAGAAAGGGCCACCTTTGGACATCTATCTGCCTCTAGAGGTAAGGTTGAAAGGCATCTTCGTCAACATATTTCCTTTTGAAGTACGACTAATACATGCAATGTCTGTAACGGGGCTCAAATGACCAGATTAACACAAATGTTACTTTAAGTGATTTATTTGAGAAACTGAACAGTTAGTAGCTCATGTTCCATTCATTCATAATTTGGCAGTTGGGACCCGTTGCGTGCTGTGATGAATCCAGTGGAGTCATCACTGTTTCCCCGGCGGTGACCTCCTCCCATGTGGATATAGGACGGGAGCCGCAACCTGATCCTGACCACAGTGGCGGTTATATGAGGGAGGATCACGTGGGAGGATACAACTACCGGGGAGATATGGTGACTTCACTGAAGACTCAGTATTCCCCCCCTTTCCCATGAAGTAGACCATCAGACACCCAAAACCTTAATGGTCTGTTGTCAGTTAACGGATCCCCCCATAGAGAAAGTCAAGAAACCTTTTCTCTAAACTACTTTGGTCATAACTCCACCTTTCACCCAAATACCCACAATCCATACTTAACACCCTTATATAAAAGCTCAGAGAAATACGATTTAAGAGTTAATTTACACATACCACCTTTTGTTTCCAATATGCCACTATGTGGAATCCCTGAGGAGATCAATGTCCAATGATTACTATGGACTATGAATCCCATAATCACTTGGGTACTGAGACGAGGAGGATGAAGAGATGTATGCAGAATGACAGGAGCCTGAACTACAACACGCAGACTAGTGGTTGCTCCAAACATCCAGTACGCAGGCTATTTAAAAATGGCTACCAGACTAATGTAGAGGGCACTGCAGGAGAGGACGCTACACTCCCGGTTTGGGACCGCAAGCGAGAAGCACACAAAGGCTTGATGGAACTGAGAAAGCCACCGGAACAGAATAGAAGACGCGGGACAGCAAAGGGGCTCACAGCGACACGAGAGGGAAAGCCGGTGTGACATTGCAGGATGCTGGAGGAGCATCTGCATTCACCACAGTGGGAAGCGGGTGAAGGAGTAGTCCAGCAGAGCCGTGATCACGATCGTAAATGTTGGAAAAGACAGGTGAGCGTGCAGTAGCTGGGGACCCTGAGGCATTCCGACAAGCGCCACAAGACAAGTTGTTTGCTGATGTAGAAAATGCCCAAAGGCTGTTTGAATGTTGCAAAGATGAAATACAAAGTTCATGCCCAATAAGAAGAATGTTTGAATGCAGGCAAGGGAAAGTGCAAAAGCAAACCCCAATCCAATACAGATGCATAAGATGCCAGTGTGGGGGAGCAGTTTGAACAATTGCTAACAAAGATAGATATACTAAGTATTGACTGTATTTGTGATTATGATACAATCAAATAACTGAGAAACACTTAAGAAGTCCTGGTAGGTGGGTATACATGGCAGCTGAAGTTGTATAGAGATTCCTGACAGGGGACTATACCATGCAATCTATAAGGCTATAAGTAGTCAACAGAAAGACTGTGCCAGAACTTTATTGCTTAAACCAGAACTTTGTGGACTTGGAGAAGGTCCAAAGGAACTGCGATTTAAAGATGCACTTTTTGCCATACTGTTTAAAGAATCCAGGGGAAAGGAACCACCCTCTGGATCCAAGGGTCTTTTTCTTGGAGAACATTTTCGTTGGAGTTATTCTGATAATTTTGATTTGGAACACTTTTGCTACAAGACATTTCCTTGCACCTTTTGTTTTGTTTGTAGTGTGAGGGCCAGGATAGGACGTTTTGGAAACAAGGACGACTTATCATTGTTGGGTAAGATTTTCATAGCAATGATACATCTTTGTGGCCTGTGCCAACCCCAGAACTTTTAGATTTGCGGTGGAATATTTTTCCTTATACCTCTGTGAGTGGGAACCTTTTCCTCACATAATCTTTTACTCATTTAATGGGGGTCATTTTTAAGACCCTCCATAGTGTCTTTTAAAAGCTATCCTCTTTGACAACTTTTTGCTAATAAGTGCCTATTGTTGCTGGGTAGCCCTAGGGACTCCCCTTTTAACTTTATCTGGCTAACCTTGTGAGAACTAGAGTTCTCACAAGGGTAGAAAGGTTCTTTGGATCCCATTTACATTGTATTAAGTGAGACCAGCACACCCCACCTTATGTGGAGTGCTGGGGAGATACTGAGTATTCCCTTTCTCATTTTAAATGTAACATGTATGTTACAAGGATAAAATTACCTTTAATGGCTGGTGGCATTGAACCTTTTTATTAGTTCGGTGCACCTTTCCCGCTTGTTGTGTGCACAGCCCCGTTAAAGGCACCATGGGTGCTCATTTTACCAAAAAGGCCCCTGTCTTGTTTTTTTGCCATTTTAGTGTTCCCTGATCTTTCTTGTTCCTTCCCCTGACATCCAGGGCAGGGCATTCCTTTGTGTGATTTTTATCTTCAGCAGGAGTCCTGTGGACTCCACACCCAGGCTTCATAGTGTCTGCAGAGGCAGGAAGCGAGGGAGGAGTCCTAAACTCTGCAGCCCTTTGTCTTCCAGCCTGAGTGTGAGATTCCAGTTCAAACTGGAAGGCTGGCTGTCCTGAAAGGATTGCCAACACCCCAAGTTTGAATGTTGCAAAGCTATTTGATTGGCTGGGTCCCTGCATAAATGTCTGAACCTCAAAGCTGAAGAGGTCACTGGAACCAAAAACAAAGAGAAAGATGAAGAGTTCGCAGCTGAAACGATTTCCAGCGACAGTAGAGCCTGCTGTGTAACCGGAGCCTGCTGTAGCCCTTCCTTCCAATCGACCTGGGGACTTCGGAAATGACGACACCCACCCAGAGCCTGGTGAGACCCACTAGACTCAAGAAGACCTGCAGTTCGGCCATGCCACGCCATGCTGCAACCTTGCAGGGCTGCAATGCCCCAATACCCTGGGACCGGGGCACGGTCTTCCGAATTCCGAATCGCGCAGAAAACCATGAGGGCATCCTGCTGGATCTCCAGAAGCACGACTCCAGTCTGAAAAATCCCCTCACCAGAGCGCTGGACCTTTCAAACAACGAGAATCCGACAGGCGATATTCTGTCTTCTTCTGTGCTCCTGAAAAGGCTCCAAATCCAAGGAGCTGCAGATCTTGAAATACTCCTGCTGCAAAATCTTCTTCTGTGCTAAGGTACTGTGCTGGCTTGGGTATTTACTTACCTTAAGTCTCTTGTGATTCCTGTGTAGCTGTGGGGTGTTTACTGTGATTGGGAGGCCTCTCGTCCAGTTCACCCAGGCCCACTGCTGGAATCCTCCTAGGGTGTCTTCTGTGAAGCCCTTGGACCCTCAACAAACTCTAAAGTAAAATACTCACCTGTTTGAACAGTCTTCCTTAGGAACTCTGACTTTTGCTACTTAAGAACCTATCCTGAGACTGCATGTTGGACACTAGACCCTAGTGACATCCCTTCTGCCACTGAGAACACTCATGCTGCAAGAATAAGGCAAAGACATTTAAAGGAGTGGGCCTTTTGCCTAGAAAAGAGAGTAAGTGTTTAAAAGTGACTTACTTGTGAAAGAGTTGGTTGATAACTGTAACTCTGAGAGTTGAGTGGAAGGAGGGGGGCTTTTGTACCCCCCCCCTTCCTACACTTCCTGGGTAGGCCCAGGTGTGGCTGCTCTGGGTTCAGGGCCCCGGCCCCGGAGCACTCGTGCAGGGATAGGAACTGTGATCCCCTTGAGACAGTGAAAGACCAGAGTTGAACGAGACTCCATTTTGTAAGCTACCGACTCCCTTTTGTAATGGCAAGATAGTTGTGAAGTTCCAATGCAGGCCTGCAGCTCTCCCAGCCAGGCGCGCACAGCAAGCAAGCTACTCCCCCCTACCTCCTCCCTTTTGCCGTCTCTGCAGTTCGGTTCTCATGAGAGACTAGCTGCGAGAATGCAACAAACTTTACACTGTATCTTCTGTCTTCCATCTCACTTCATTGACCCAGATACAGCCCTGAGCAGAGGCCAGTGCAAAAGCCACCCGTCTCTATAAACCTGCCCCCACACCCAACAGACCCTGGCCATAAAGAACATCGTCCCCATATTCCTTAGGACAGGGTCGACAGTTAGAAGTGACCCTCGAGTCTGTTTGATTGTTCACGTCTTAATTATTATTATTTTTTTTAAACTTTATTTTTGAGATTTTCATACCAATGGCATACAATTGCACCAACATGGTGCACCGTCTAAACAACAAAAGGAGGGAAAGGAGAAGAAGAAGAAAGGGAAGAGAAGAAGGAGACGTTACCCACTCACAAGTTCGCCCACAGAGCCGCTCCCCCCCCCTCTCGTGTCCACAACAACAAATCTCAATACATTCTTTGCTCAATGCCGACTAGATTGAGGTCAGCAGTATGTAGTCGCTCTCAGTCTCAAAGCCCTATTTCAAGTTCAGGTGTTTTCAGAATCAGATGATTCAGTTCTATTTAGTAGATATGCAATATACGGCCCCCAGATGTCAGGGGGCGAGCATGTAATGGTAAGGTTCTTATAAATTCACTCTCTACATCTTGGCAGTATGTAATGTCTTTCCTCCAGTCTTCAATTTTTGGTAGTGGGCCAAGGCTCCATGCCATGGCGATTCGTCTATGGGCCAACACCAGCAGAAGGGCCGCTAGTTCACGGGACGTGGGTTGCAGGTGTTTAGTGAGGCCTAGGAGGGCCGCCAATGGTAGCGGAGTCACTTGTTCACCTATGATATCAGCAGTTATTTGTAAAACTGAGACCCAGAAACGCTGAATTCCCAGACAGACCCAAGCTAGGTGAAAAAAGTCTGGGTGTGCCGCCGAACAACGTCCTCATTGGGCCGAAGCTTTGGGGTGATGCTGGTGCTTCTTAACAGGGGTATAGTATGTTTGATGCAGAAAGTTGAAGTGTATTAGTTTATAGCGGGTATTTACTGCAACTTTTTGGGTTTGGCGAAGGATATAGGACCAGTCTTCTGCATTTATTGACTCCTGAATGGCAGATTCCCACCTTCGCTGTGTTTTAGTATAAGGTAACCCGGTGTCTGCCACTAGGGATTTGTAAAGCAGCAAGACCAACCTACCCTCCCCCTGCGCCTGGATGGTGTTGTGTAACAGATCCCATGCAGGGGGTTGTTTAGGAAAGGAGGGGAACATTTTGTGTAGGGTGTGGCGTAGTCTAAAGTAAAGGAAGGTGTCTAGGGAGGTCTTTGGCCATTTGTGGAGTTACGAAGGTGCCTTCCGGGAAGAGGTCTCAGAAGGAGTGGATATTGACCTTATCAGCCCATGCTAAGAATACTTTTTCATTCGTGAGTGGGATGCCCGGGATAAATCTGATTGGCAATAGAGGGGAACATCGTATGGTCACGCCATATTTAACAGCCATCTTTTTCCAGATTGTGTATATGGACAGGACCGTGTTTAGCGTGTTGTGCGGGACTGTGATTTGACTTATAATAACGGCACTGAGCAAGTCAGGTGAGGCTAGGGTTCGTTCCACCTGTGCATGTGGGCGAACGAAATGGGACATGTACCAGTAGCTCAGGAAATGCTCCTGGGCCACCCAAAAGTATTTTTCTACATCTGGGAGTGCTAGACCACCTTTTGACGTTGGAAGCACTAAAGTGCTATATGCAACGTGCGCAGGTTTACCTGGCCATAGTAGTTCCAGGACTGCAGACTTGACTTTCTGGAAAAAGGATTTAGGGAGGAGTAGCAGAATATTTGTGAACAAATACAGACGCTTAGGAAGGATGACCATCTTCGTCAAGGAGGTCCTGCCCCAAAGCAGTAGCGGAAGCGTGGTCCACCTATGTATTTGGTCCTGGATGGAGTTCAACGTGGGGACATAGTTATCTTTATATATCTCGTGGTGATTACGTGACATATAAATACTCAGGTAGCGCACCTTCGAGTTCTCCCATTTAAAACCGTGATCGTCTACAAATTCCGTCGTATTGGGGGGTCAAGGGAAATATTACAGATTTGGAGTGGTTAATTTTTAGACCAGACATTTGCCCAAACCTTATCACTTCGCGCATTACAGGGTTGAGGTTCTCTTGAGGGTCGCCGACAAACAGTATGACGTCGTCAGCGTAAAGGGAGACTATCAGTTTGTGGGGACCTAGCTTGAGACCCCTATGTATTTGGAATTCTCGTAGTCCCGAAGCCAATGGTTCCGTAATAAGGGCAAAGATCAGGGCAGAAAGTGGACATCCCTGTCTCGTTCCACGCTCTAATGATATGCTCGAGGACCTAGTGTTTCCCAGAGTGACATACGATCGTGGGTCGTTATACAACAGAGGCACTAACTTAATGAAGAAGTTGCCAAAACCCATCTGTCTCAGCGTTGCTAGCATGAATGGCCATTCCACTGAGTCAAACGCCTTCTCGGTGTCGAGAAGCACTGCTATTGCCTGCTGTGTTGGGTGTAGGACCTCGATAATGCCAAACAGCCGTCTGATGCCATAGGTAGTGCTGCGACCCGGGATGAATCCGGCTTGATCTCCAATTACAAGAGCCAGTGTAAGAGGGAGGAACCATGATGCAAGAATTTTTGCAAGGATTTTATTGTCCAGGTTGATCAGAGAGATTGGCCTGTACGACGCACAGTCATCTGCGGGTTTGCCGGCTTTGTGCATCACCATTATATTGGCCTCACGTAGTTGAGGGGAAGGCTTCCACGTTCAATAGATTACTCATAGACGCGGAGCAAGAGGGGGGCCAGGAGAGCCGCATGGCCCTTGTAAAACTCTCGGGTGAGTCTGTCTGGTCCCGGTGCTTTGGAGCTCGGAAGGGATTTTATAGCGTCCAGAATTTCTTCCGCAGTTATTGGTGCGTTCAATGGTTCTCCCAAGACAGCCTCCACCCAGTACAGCTCGGTGTCGTCGAGATACTCCTGTAGAGAATTAGGATCTGGGTTACCCCCTGGAGCTGTACAGGTTCTGATAGAAGTCACGGAACGTGTTGGCGATGTCCTTTTCCAAGTATACCAGCTGCCCTTGTGTGTCTTCAATGCATTCCACGCGGGTTGGGGTTTTTTCTATTGATGGTAGCTGGGCAAGCAGTGCGCCTGGCTTCTGACCCTCTCCGTATTGTCGGATCTGATGATTGCGGCCAAGGAATTTTAGTTCCCTTTCGGCTGTTTCTCTGAACTTCAGGAGCTCTTCTTTTAACTCTGCCTGGATTTGAGAGCTTGGTGCTGTGGAGGCTCTCAGCTCTAGTGCCTTTAAGCGTTGTTCACAGTTAGAGAGTTCTTTACAGATCAACTTTAATATGCCGTTTTCTTTAGCTAGGCATATGCCTCGTACGAAGCACTTTAGTGCTTCCCAAACGGTGCTGGTCGAATCGACAGAGTCTTGGTTTATCTCAATGAAGGCTGTTATTTCTTGGCGCAGTTCATCTGCGAAGACTGCATCCGAAAGTGAGCTTGGCTTCAATCTCCAGTTTAGTCCGGGAACTGTAGTGCCTGCTAGGGCGACGTGAAGCGTGACCATCGAGTGGTCGGAGAATGTGCGTGGTAAAATTTGACTCATTCCCCAGGAGAATGGACAGTGGGTGGATGCCATGATGTCATCTATCCGGGAGCTGGTGTTGTGGGCGGGCGAGTAAAATGTGAAGTCTCTCGCATCACGGTTGTACTGTCCATGTGTCAGATGGACCAAACGCTTGGCATATCTCTCGGACTTGAGTGCTGGCTCTGGACGGGTTCCCTGTTGTATTGTGAGATTTATCGAGTTTGGGGTCAATTGGCGTGTAAAGGTCAGCTCCCCATATAATGGTTTCTGCGTTGATCTTTCCCAGCTAAGACATCAGCCAGTTGAAGTTGTCGGGTCCATCAGTGTTTGGAGCGTAAGAGTTTACAATCACCACTTCCTTCCCTGCGATTATCCCTCTCACTAGCAGGGCTCTACCCTCAGAGTCTTTCTGTGAGTCAATTAGACTAAAGTTCGTCCTTCTGTCAATTAAGATGGCAACCCCTCTGGCATAGGACGAGTATGATGAGAAGTACCTATGGCACCCCCAGGATTTGGCCCACTGAAGTTCCGACATTGGCAGGAGATGGGTTTCTTGGAGTATGACGATGTTGATTTTATGTCTACGGAGATACTGGAAGATTCTCCTATTTTTTGCTGGTTGATTGCCGCCACGAATGTTCCAGGTGGCGATTTTAAATGTTGTCGTTGCCATCGAGGAGGCCAGGTAGGTTCTTACTCATCAGGATGTGAGGGTGAGACTGGTATCTTGATCCATTGAAGTGTCTGAAGGGCTTGACTTCCGAGCAATCAGCGATGTGTGGCATGATTGTTGTGGAATGAGAGTGGGGAGGGGGAATAAGGCGGTCGTGCAGAACTCGGTTCCATCCCTTGTGTGGGCAACCCCCAACTGGCCCACGTTAACCCCCCCCCTTAGGAACAGAGCTGTAAACATTGCTGCAATAGGGGCGCTAGTAGCCCACCAAGAGGGTACCAGGCCCCCTTTGACAGCAGGATTTTGTTCCTGTGGTGGTTGGCATGGATGAGAACGGAGGTGTGTCGATATCCCCCGTCGTTTGATTTTTACAAAATGTTGATATGCAACATAGAAAAACACACTCTGTAAAATAAATATCATAGATGTAGACAGAGAAGAAGCGAAAAGATACAAGAAGATAACAGGAAGAAAAGTTGAAACCAGCAAACTAGGTACTTAACCACAGAAACTTAATGTCCAAACAGCACAGAGAATCAGTGTTCATTAAGTTAAACTTGACTAGTTTGTGAGTTCTGGTTTAGGCTCAGGGCTGCTTCTAAAATATTTACTGTCGCTATCGACCACTTAGTTCTGTCTCCTGCAATCGGACGGCACCACCATGTGTTTTCCTCTCGGAGTGTTACATCGTAAATCAAAGGGAGCAGGTAGGCTTCTCGCAAGAACTCAGTTCTGGTGCAAGTCAGGAGTAAATGTCTCAAAGTTTCCACTGTTTCTGGATCCGAACAAAATCTGCAAGATTGAGCATCGGTTTTCGTGCGTATTGCTATAATTTCCTGCGTTGGTAGTTGATTGAGTCTTATTTTCATAAAGGTTTTCAGCATTTTTTTGGTTGGGAAATTTTATGCAGTAGCTCATGGGTTGGTTAAGTTTATTTGTTGTTGCTGGTAAATGAGCCAGGAGCTTGTTTCCTATTGTTTTTTCACCAGTTTGGATCCAATCGGCTTGTGCTATTTTTGCCTTGATTCTGTTGGGATTCACAATCAGGTCTTCTGCTGAGCAAGCCAGATCTGCTAATTGTTTTGTGAGTTTTTGTGCCCAATTATTTAGTGCTCTGCAACGGCCTTGACTGAGCTCTATCTGAACCAGCTTATAGATTGGAAGGGTATCTGGAAGAATAATTTTCTGGAAGAGACGCATCTGGCTTTGATCAACTGATGCTTGTAATGATAATAAGCCCAACTCACGTCTAACCGTGGCAATTGAGGAGGATTTAGGCAGACCTAGCACGGCTTTCCATAGATAGCCTTCCAGCTTTGCCCATATGGTATTGTCAATGTTTAACCCAGCGTCCATGCCGTAGATTATTGACGGAACTACCTTTTGTTTGCAGAATTGGATCGCTGGAAGAAGCGAGAATTTACTATATTTCTGATCTACTAATTTCATTTGGGTTGTCAGAGTTTTGATCTTAGTCCATATTGCTGAGTAGGTCGCACTTTCTGACCTTTTTGAATCTATCATGATTCCCAAGTATTTCATAGTAGACACGGTTTCAAATTTCATGTTGTTCAAATACCAGTGGCCTAGATCTGTCGAAGTTTGACGGCTTTTCCTCATCGTCAATATTTTTGTTTTATGGATGTTTATCTCCAAATCGTTGTCGCTGATATAGTTTGCCAAGTTCGTGAGTTGGCGTTGGAGACCTATTTGGGTTTGATCCATGATGATCAAGTCGTCAGCGTATAACAGTCTTGATATTTCAGTATTGCCCAATTTGGGTGGAAAGGCTCTGACCACTGGTTGTGTATGTTGGAAATCTCCCATGAAGGCGATAAATAGGGCCGGAGTGAGCGGGCAACCTTGTTTAACCCCACGCTCTGATGAAAATTGGTCCGATAACAACCCTTGTTGATTTAAGCGTACTCTTAGTTTGGTGTCCGTATGTAATGCGATCACCGGGCGTAAGATCTTTGCAGGGCACTTCCACATTTTTAATTTTGCCCACAGCTTTTGACGGCTGATCTTGTCAAAGGCTTGTGTTAAGTCAATAAATGCAATATAAACTGCTGGAGCACCGTTCTTGACCTTTTCCTTTATGATCAAAATCAGGATATTGATGCTGGTGCTTGGGTTCTTAACAAAGCCCGTTTGGAATTTATCCAAACAGGGCGCCGATCTCACACAATAGTGAGATCTAGTTAATAGTAGGGTAGCAAAGATCTTTCCCATGATGTCAAGGAGGGCTATGGGGCGGTAGTTTGCTCGACTTTCTCGATTTCCCTTTTTAAAAATAGGTACTATTACCGCCTCAGTCCATGTTTTAGGTATTTGCCTAGAGATTGTACATTGCTTGAACATTTTTGTAATTAGGGCGGCCCATTCCTCTGGATGTTGCTTTAGATCTATATTGGTTAAACCATCAGGGCCAGGTGCCCTAGAAGTTTTTAATTTCAGAATAGTCGCCAGAATTTCGTCGCAATCTGCCAGGTCTTCCCAAGACGATGTTAGGCAGCATGGAGAGTCACTTGAGGTTTGCGGGATAGGAGCAAATTGAGATGAAATGAAGGTTATACATGCCTGCTCTGAGACGGCGTTCGAAAGTTGGTTGTTTGTCTCATCGTTTTTATCTTTGATCAGGGACCAGAATTCTCTGGGATTTTTTGTTGTTAAAGTCTTCAACATTTGCTCTGAGTCATTCTGGTACATTACTGCTTTGTATTGTCTCACCCAAGATTTGTATGATCTTGTAGCAGCTTTAGCAGCGTCCTTTTGTTCCTGATCTTTGGAGACTTTATCCAGACGGTTTAATTTACGCATTTGTTTTTGTTTCAAGACCAATTCAATATCATACTCGTGGACCTCTTTTCCGTTGGGTCGGGTACACAGACCTTTTTCTTTCCTATACGGTAGCAACGGGGGCATGTAATTTGGTCTATTTGTTGAGCCCATCGTTGTTTTACTGAGTGCATCAAATTTCTTGGCGATTTCCTTGATGTTAGTCACTGTAAGTTGGATTTACAATGACTTTCGCGCTATCTCCACCTCAAATGGATATATTTGCTTTGGAGTTGGTTCTGACTCGAGAGTCATTATCAAAGGATTATGGTCACTAGATTTCGTTCTGTACACCTCAAAAGAATCAACGAACGGAAGGAAAGAGAAGGAAATGTAGATGTGATCCACTGTTGCTGACGTTTCGGCTCGTTCCCATGTTGGAATTCGGGGAAGATGACCTCGAGCTGATGCAACATTGTAGAATTTTCTTGAGTCCATAAAATCAGACCACAGCACACCTCTCACAGCAGAGGGGCAGAGATAGGACGTAGCAGGGGTTTGGTCGACTCTTGCGTTCAAATCGCCACAGATTATGATGTAGTCAGTTGACTCTTCAAAAAGGAATTTGTCTATGGTTTCTGCGATGTTATCAAGAAATTCTGTGTTACTTGTTCTCTGCGGATTCCAATAGACATTGATAATTGCGAGATCAGATTTCGTATTAGTTCTCGTTGGGGTTTCTATATGGTATATGGTCTGATAGAAATACCCGATCCGATTTTAATTGCCGTTAGGAGGCCTGAAGATGGTCTTCCAAACAAACCTTTAACTGCTGGAGAGATGTGCATATCGTATCCATCCAGCACTGGTGATTCCATAAGCCACGTCTCCTGGAGACAGATAATATCAAAATGGCTCAAGTCGAAAGCGTCTGGCTTAGTCAGATGGTCATGGCCCCTCGTGTTCCAAGAACACATGATGCTCCTATTCCAGCGTGGACATTGCAGTTGTAGAGGTGCCGTGGGCGTAGCTGAGTCTTTTAGTTAATTTTGATGGTTTGGATTTAACACCTTGTTTAACCATCTCCAGGGCCCGACGGTTCACGTTTTTTATTATGGGCCCACTCAGCACTTTCATCCGTGGTCTCTGAACGCTTTTGGTTTTTCCCCCGTCTGGGATTTAAGCTCCAATTTCCTTCGTATTAGGATTTTCGGTAATTTGTATTGATGTTAGACGAATGGAGTCTCGATCTAAATCTACCCCTGCTAAGTTCGGGTTTCACCCTGAAAGCCACTCTTCTACTGCCTACTGGCAGATCTGAAATGTTAGAGTGACGTTCTGATTGATTTGCCGCCGAATTGCTTGCAAGCGGAGCAATCTTTACCGCACGTTCAGTCATGGGAATTTCGTCTAGCGAGAAGCCCAGTTAAGTCAAGGCCATAGTCACATCTTCTTCACCGTCTAGGTCAACAGGATTTTTCACATGGAGGTAGATTTTTGCCTTCCCATCTCTATGGTAAGGCTCAACTAGTGCAAGATCTGATGTTTTTAATGATTTCAATGCTGGTATGTTGGTTAGGATTTTCAAAACAGTCTTTCTGTTCAAGACTAAGAAGTTTTTTCCGGGTACAAGTTGTTGCATTTTATAGACTCGAGTGGATGTTACTTTGAAATCAGACCGGAGCTTTGGCTCCAGGGGTATCTTTGTATCGGCATTTTCAGTTTTTGTCGTTTGAGAAATTTTTTCATGTTTATTCGGCCGCAAGTCCCGTTCTTTAGCGGAAGGGTCTGCTGGTGCTTTTTCCCCCTCTTTACAGATGGCGACTTTTATACTGTTTATATTTGAGGGCAAAGATTTGCTCACCGTTTGTGGTTTTACTACGTCATTTGCATTTAACTCCAAATTCGTTTCCTCTTCGTTTAAATGAACCGTCAAGTCAAGGAGTGACCAGTTACCCATTGAACCTAGCTCATTTGGATTAGACTTGTCAAGTTCGATTATGGTTTGGTCAATTTCTAGGTTGTTTCAAACTGGGGCTTGAGGCACCGCGTGGATAGTTACAATCTTTTCCTGAGTTGGAGCAGTTACTTTAGGAATTTTAAAGATTGATGGAGTTTTTGAAAGTTCTTTGGTTTTTTTCCCATTTTGGGGCGTGGAGTTTGGGCACTGATTTCTTACGGTTTGGTTTACCTTTGCACCTTTTGTTTGGAGGTCCTTTGGGTTTAGCAAGAGAAAATGTTCTGAGCAAGAGTTTTGCGTATTTTCCCCAAAAATTTCTTGCGGTGCTTAATGTGGTAATTAAGGACTCAAGCCGGGTAAACTTAGAGTCCCATTGTCTTTCTTTTTCCACGTTTTGTTGGTTTTGAGCAGTGATAAAACCTTCCAAGAATGTTACTTTTGTATTTAAGGTTGAGACAAGAGTTAAAGAATCCTTCATTGAGTCGTTAATTGATTCGTACAATTTTACAAAGGGTGCCAGACCCACGGTTATTGCAGACATGATTGTAACTAGGTCCGGTTTTTTTGTTGGCGTGTCTTTCGGTAGGTGACCTACCATGTCACTGGGTCTTCTGATTCTCATCTGTGTTGAGGTATCTTTTGGCAAATCGTTATGTGGAAACTGTCTTCCAGATGAAAAATCAGATAGAATTATTTTTTGCCCATGTGAAGCCAGTACCGGTTGCGTCACTTTATTAAAGGACTTATTTCTTAAGTCCGGTTGGGCTAGTGTTGGTGATGATGTCTTTCTTTGATTATTTCCACTTGTTGGAGGGGAAATAGTTGATGGTATTAATAAAATATTCCCTGGACCACCTCTCTCCGAACGATGTGGAGGCACATCTTCATCAAGCAGATTTATTGCCTCTGTTCACACTCCCATTCGACAAGGAGTAGTCCTATTGCCTTGAGCATCCCTGTCACCATGACTGGTGGGAATTGGGGTGGTTAACTGGCCACACTGGGCCTCCGTTGCACTATGGGCAGTGTACGCTATTTTTTCTTTTTGTGTCAGCACTGAAGGTAATTCCAGGGGGACATCAAGCATTTCTGCGTCGGAAAGTTCAGTGTCTGTTTCTGGTATCCTCCTTGTTTGTTTAAAGAGGAATTCTTTGAGAGTATGTGGTGTCGGAAGATTCTGGAAAGTAGATTTGGCTAAGTCACCTTTTTTTTGTTTCTGGTTGGTAGCTCTTTAGTTGCTGGGAGCCATGATCTAAATGCTCCCCCAATTCCTTTCCACTCTTTCGTGATAGTGCTCTTTTTTTCAGTAGAGCCATTGCAATGTCTCTCTTCTGTGCAATGAGCTCACTGGCTACGGCGTTTGGTCTATTTCCTGAAGTTGGTCGGTCCGGGGCTACGACCGTAGACCCATTTTCGTTAGAACAAATGGTCACAGAAGCCAAGGCGTCCTGTTGTCTTGATGCTTGGCTTTGCCACGAGGTGGCAGCAGAGAGGAGCCTCGCGTCCACGTCACCAGAGACCGACACAGGTTGAGCCTGGGGAACAAAGACTTCCGCCTGTGTAAGGACCTGGCGGCCCCGATTGTCAGGATCCCTAGTGATAGAGGCAGGAGGCCCTGTCACCCTTACCGATGGAGAGAGAGGCACATGGGAGCAACAGACAACACCTTCTAACAGCGTGGCGGCCCGCAATCTGAGGTCAGCTGCGCGGGGTCCTCCGACTCCGCTAGGCTCACTCTCGCTCGCCGTGGCGAAGGCCCACGGGATGCCAACAGCCGACAGCGGCGGGCTCGTACTGAGCGACGGGCTCCCAACTTCCAGCATTGGGTCCATTAGAGAGCGATGGCCCACTCCACTCCGGCCCACAGCAGACTGGCCTCCAGGTATATTTGGAGACGAATGGCGGGGGGGAGGGAAACTGTGAGAATTTGGGGCAGAAAGCTTGGAGTGAGGAGGTACCGGAGCCAAATACGATGTTTCACAGGAATTGTTCGTAGAATCCTCCTCCGAGTTTTCACTCATTGCGCCCTCCAAGATACCGTAAGAAATGTCTTTTGGCGCATTCTGAGCACTCACAACCTTACAGGTCGCGTTTTCGAGGGGGATTTCAAGGGGGCTGCAACTCATTTGGGTGGAAGGAGCCAAAAAACATGAGGATGTCGTTTTTTCCAATTGAATAGAGCCAGCACTAATTCCACTGTTTTTTCTTGCCGTGTAGGTTTTACGTGACTCTTTCTGCTTCTCAAGGCTGAGATATTTGCTCCTTAAAATCCTGCCAGGTGGACTTTTTACTTGGGGGGGGGGGGGGGGGGTTGAGAGAAGAAAGTTCAGAATTTTCCATAGTGATTTCAGGTCTAGGAAGCAGGGGGTCTGTTTGCAAATCCATACCTCCTTACATCCTAGCCTCAGTAGACTGCAGTTGACTGCTCGCACCTCAGCGAGCAAACTCTGCGTGTCCGCTCCGCATGAGTACTGGGGCTTTTGACAACAAACACAGTAGAAGGACTGCAGGCAGGTCTGGAAACAGGGAGGACTGCAGTTGACTGCTCGCACCTCAGCGAGCCAACTCCGCGTGAGTACTGAGGCTTTTGACAACGAACACAGTAGAAGGACTGCAGGCAGGTCTGGAAACAGGGAGGACTGCAGTTGACTGCTCGCACCTCAGAGAGCCAACTCCGCGTGTCCGCTCCACGTGAGTACTGAGGCTTTGACAACGAACACAGTAGAAGGACTGCAGGCAGGTCTGGAAACAGGGAGGACTGCAGTTGACTGCTCGCACCTCAGAGAGCCAACTCCGCGTGTCCGCTCCACGTGAGTACTGAGGCTTTTGACAACGAACGCAGTAGAAGGACTGCAGGCAGGTCTGGAAACAGGGAGGACTGCAGTTGACTGCTCGCACCTCAGCGAGCCAACTCCGCGTGTCCGCTCTGCGTGAGTACTGAGGCTTTTGACAACGAACACAGTAGAAGGACTGCAGGCAGGTTTCCCTCGTTGATCTGTGAGATTTCGAAGACTGCCCTGGTTTATTAAAACCACACCTTGACCAGAGAACACCAGTGCCTGCTCTGCCCTGCAACCAGGAAAGCGGGGCGCCTCTCCTTGATTGAAGTGCTCGGGTTTGCGGGGAGCGACGGCGTAACTCAAAATGAAGAGCCGACGGGAGAACGAGCCACAGAGTCCAGGATGTGTCTCCTGTCAGCGGTCAGTTTGAGGAAGTTGCTTCAGCTGGGCTGGATATTTTCTGAGCTCCACTTCCTGGTGCGATACTCACAAAGGGCATTTGCATACAGGGGGGGTTTCTTCTCATTCGATCCTCGCATCGAGGTCTCGGATTGCTCCGGCTGGGCCTGCAACCGGCTCAATCTAGATAGTCGCTAGCCTCTTCGGGGGTGTTGAAAAATTGAACCTTCCCTTCGTGTTGAATGCAGAGTTTCGCCGGGTACAATATAGAATAAAGAATGTGATTATCCTGCAGCCGCCGCTTGATCGTTATGTATGATCTCCTCTGTGTCTGCACTGCCTGGGAAAAGTCTGGGAAAAAGTGAATAGGGTCGCCGTCGTACTGAAGTTTCCCTTTGTCTCTGGCTGCCTTGAGTATCGCATCGCGGTCTTTATAGTTTGATAGCTTAGCTATTATCGGCCGAGGGCTTGCGCCTGGAGCCGGTCTGGTGTTCGGGCTTCTGTGCGCTCTTTCTATCCCAAAAAGCTGAGACAGAATTTCTTTTCCGAAGAGTGCTATGCACATCTGTTCAACATGATCCCCCACTTTACCTGGAAGTTGTTGCTCTCTTACTCCGATGATCCTAAAGTTGTTCCTTTGGGAACGGCCCTCTAAATCTTCATTTTTAGCGCACACTGCCTTCATCTGGGCTACAAGCGCAGAGACTCGGGATGTCAGTGCCGTTGTCCCGTCGTCCAGGTGGGATACGCCCTGTTAGACAGTGTCAAGTCTGTCTGCATGCTTATCGAGCCTGTGTTGGAGTTGATCTACTTTCGTCGATAGGGTGTCCACTTACTCCCCAGGCCGCTGTTGCCGACTTTCAGGTCCATCAGGATCTCTCTAATATCGAAATGTGGGATCTGTTCCTCCACTTGCGCCGCGTCTGGTGTAGGGGATTCCAATCTGCTGCTGGACGCGAGTTTGTTCAAGGAGCTGGCTTCAAAATTCAGTTTCTTCTGAGTCTTATGTGTTTTCCCCATGATGGCTTTGGGAGATGCTTGTGGGATAATGCTGGGTCTTGCTTATCCTGACCGACGGCAGTACTTGGTTATTTCCAAATGTCTGGGGCGCCTTGTTCCCCTTGTCGGAGGGTCTGTGCAATTCGTTTAGTAGACATTCCGAGGCGTGTGCGGCCGGCAGGGCGCAGGCACCACGCAGTGCCGACAGATTTGCAATGGTTGCGGCTGGTATGGGGGAGCCGAGTGTCCTTGATAGATTTAATCTGTACTTTTGTGCTGCTGCACCCCCAGAGGAGGGCCCTTGGCCGATCTGGTTGCTCTCTTTTTCCCCAGCCGTGTCAATGGGCAACAGTAAGACTCTTCGTGAAACCTGCCGCGTTTCAATTACCGGAGCAACGTGGTTTATATAGCGGAGGTTAGGGTGCTTGGGTATGTCCTCAGCACCCAACAATCCATCTGTGAGAAGCGACCGCTAATTTGTGGGTTCCAGTGATCGAGGCAGGCCAGCTCCAGACCGACTGTTGTGCTGCCTCCAGATCGAGTGTAATGGGTATGTACCGACTCCTCAATTGCCGATTGACCCGGTCAGGTTTTGCCAGAATCGCTGTGAATTCAACTGCGGTTGGGGGTGACAATGTTGAGCCACGTATCGTGAATTGGGCCGTTGGCAGGCAGCACTGAGCGCGGGCCCTTCCGCCGTATTGCGCACCCGGCTTATGCTGCGGTGCTCTCTGTTCCGCCTCCGCAAGGATCTTTGTCTCGGTGGGTTTCAGTGTTCAGCGGTGACTTCTCGGGTCCCCCTGCAGCTGGGGCTCAGGGCCTGGTGGCTTAGGCGAGCCCCACCCGTTATGGTCTGCCGAAAAGGGCCCAAGGGAAGCGAGCACGCCCCGCCCGGGGACCAACGTGAGGGACCGCTCTCTCACCTTGGCGTCCCCGTGCGGGAACGCCCCGCTCCTGTAGCCGATCTTGCAGGATGTTCGCCCGGGGCGGAGGGAGCGGAGCGGGCCCACCCAGCGTCCGTGCCGCAGGTCGCGCACACAGCAGCGTGTTCCTACCTGGATTGCCACGTAACCCCGACACCTCGGGCTGCCACACTGCTGGGCTTGCACCGGGCCACCGCGGGGACGGAGACCTCTGCGTCTCTTAAGTGCTGAACACGCACACGTCTGCCCGCCTTCTTGAGCGGCACAGTGCACTCTCCGGATGACTGGGTTCTCGCCAGATGTCCGCCTCGCCCGGCAGCACGAATCACCAGGGGACCCCGCTCACGTTGTTTGTCGGCTTGCAGGCCCCGAATCCAAAATCTCGCAGCTCGGGCTGTGGTCGAATGTCGGAGACGAGATTGGTCTCAAACTTATCAGCGGGACCTCGTGAATGTACACAACAGCATGCTGGAGTCATCCAGCCACCACAGGAGCAGCAATGTCGCAGGTTTCATTAGAGCCACACAGAGCTCACTCAGGAAGCGGCCATCTTGGGTGGCTCTCTAGCCGATTGTTCACACTTAATGAGGACAGAGCAAACGTGCCTTTTTGCATGCAAGATAATGTACAACTAATAATGGGGCAATAAGTATACTAGCAAACAATTTAACATATATGTGCAATTAGAAGTTCTCACATTAAAGCTTAATTATGAAAGTGTGATGTATATTAACAATTGGTATAACGTTGCTCATAGAAATATAGATTGCAACAACAAGATGCATAACCAGTATAATACTGTACACTCCAGCACTAAGCTACCTCATTTTCGCAAGTTCAAATGTAAATATATGTACGATATTGTGTAAACATAATACAGCTACTAATCACTCTCGCCAAGTTACAACATCTGTTAAGGCTTCATGCACAGACCCGAGCCATTAACTGCTTTTAATGAAAGATGAACACTGATTCAAGTACAAGTTTAATTTCTTGATGAGTTTTTGTTACAATGAGAACGTTTAGCCAGATAGAAAATATAGTATATTCTAAATCAGTATAACCTGAATGTAATATAGTAAGCCACGTGTAAAGGCCTATATGTAAGATCTATTTCTGAAGGCCCTGTTTCTTTGTGCAACGATTAACTATACCGCAAAGAGGTTTAGATTCTCCTCTACCCTTCATGGTGTCAAGATAGATTAGCAGAGATTTAATGATGTTTGGACAATCGACACTAAAAACCCCACAATTAAATGTATGCCCATGATGGTATGTGCCTCTTGTGACCTATTTGTTCCAGTCATAGATTTAGAGCCCTCTTTGTTGTTTATCAGATGGACATCCCATATCACACAATGACCCCAAGAGCTCTGCCCCTTAGTCAGTATATTCTAAATGGCCTGAACAGTTCAAGCGCTGTATTTAATGGATGAATCTTAACCTATGCCCAGTAATAAATTAACCTGCATTTCAACCACGTTTTCATAAGTGTTTAAGCCACAAGTCTTTGAGCTCACTGGACAAGCAGATTATGGTAGTGAATGAATGGGAATGTGTGGCCACAAGGGCAAATGTCAAATGGTTATTTAACAAAGGAAACATTACAAGTAGCCGATCCTAAATACCAGCTTGATGAGTCCAGCTGACCGATTGACCCAAGACACATCATCGCCACACCACGTGTCCTCAAGCCAACCAAGCGCCTCCGGCCCTATGGCACCTATAGGTGTCCGCTCTTAGTGACCAATCCCAACTTTTCATGTGCCCATTAGGCCTCCCCTCTTCTCGATGATGCAAAAGCTGTATAAAAATGCTTTGTAACATGGTTTTTGCAGAGCGCTCTCGGCGTGAGCAGAGTAGATTCTGCTTACTCTATTTTAGATAAAGCCATTGATATAACCAGCACAAGTGGTTATCAATCTTGGTCTCATTCCCTCCTGGGGTGTGTCTTGATTGACTCCATTGGGAGAATTAACTGTATTTTTGGGGGCCTCTCACTTACAGAGTGAACAGTTACAAAAGTTATTACTTACCTCAGAAATGTTCTGCCTTTCTGAAAATTGTATATATAAGGTTGTTTTGTATTTGTAAGTGGTAATCAAACAGTGAGGACTTCGTTCTTTAGGCAAATTCAATAACAGTATATCAAAAGCTTTTGAAATTGAGGTTTGGATGTCAGCAGTTGAGAATGTACAATTATCTTGATTACCAGAGATAGATAATTGAAAAATACAGTGAAATGTACAATATCTATTGCGCCAATCCAGTAGACATGTAATTGAACTTGAGTTGGTGAGCGGCAAAAATAACGAGTTTCACACTATTGATGATCATGAAGAAAATTGTTTTATTCACAAGTGATCAGTACTCTCTACACGTGTTTCACCCTTTTTGAGATCTAAAGGGATCCTCAGGAGAGTTTCTGTGGACAAGGTAAATAAATCAAAGTTTTTTCTCAATTATAAGTGACTTTTTAAATACTTTACATTTAAATCATGTTTATAAATAAAGAACTGTGGATTACAATCAAAGAGAATTCTAAACGAAAAAAGGGGGGGTTAATTCTTTTTGTCTAAAGAAATAAATTAAAGGAACCTATATTTGTTGAGTTTTTTGAATAAAGAGCGACTTTAAATAATAATCTTTTGGCTACTCACCATTTATTTAAAGCAGAATTGCAAATTAAATGCTAGTCGGGTAGTTATCCTTTCCTGAATAAGGATAAAGGAAGAACTTCAGGATCCAGTTTCAAATATTCACTGGCCTGCAAAAGAGGAGTAGGGGAAATCAAAGTAGGGAATTGGTCACTAAGAGTGGACACCTTTAGGTGCCAAATCAACTCAGACAAAAGGAATTAACCCCTCCCCCTTTTTTCCTTTTCGTTTACAATTCTCTTTGATTGTAATCCACTGTTTTTTATTTATAAACATGATTTAAATGTAAAGTATTTAAAAAGTCACTTATAATTGAGAAAAAACTTTGATTTATCGACCTTGTCCACATGAACTCTCCTGAGGATCCCTTTAGATCTCAAAAAGGGTGAAACACGTATAAGGTTGTTTTACTTGCCTTAGAAATGTTCTGCCAATCTGAAAAGTAGACATAAGGTTATTTTACTCATCTGTGAATTGGTTGTGCCTCTTCGCCAAAAGTAATGCTGTTGGCTTCATGTAACTATTTCTTTCAGAAAATGAGTGTGTACGTTTCCCAACTGGGTCTTTCTTCCCCTGACTTGCTGTTAGCCTGTCCAGAATAAGTCTGCGTTAGGTTTTACCCACCTAGAATAACTTTGAGTCATTCATGAAGTGTAACACTGGGTTTTGCTTTCCCTGGTCTGTGTTAGACAGGCACAAAAAGAGTCTTAGGTGTACACCTGCCTTTAAGTTGCTGATAGACAAATAAGACAACCTGGAAATAAACTCCACGCTAGAAAACTGCCTCTGTGATGTATTCATCTGGATGAACTCCAACTGCCTCAAAATCAACGCAGGCAAAACAGAAAAATGGAGGAGAAAACCACTTCATCCCTTGGCCAAGGGAACTCTGGACAACCCCAGCACCCTCGCCGATTGTAAAAAAAAAACCTGGGGATCCTGATGGACAATAACCTCCTGCTAGAGCCACAAGTAAACGCTCTTCTCAATAAATGCTTCTTCCTCCTGCGAGCGGCAAAGAGGATCCTACCGTTCCTATCATTCGCCAACAAAACAACCACCATCATCACCCTCGTCATGTCCAGAGTCGACTACGCCAACAGCCTATACTTGTGTATGCCCGAACGACTTTTAAAAAAACTACAACGCATACAAAATGCGTCAGCCAGACTGCTTCTGAAACTACCCCGAAGAGAACACACCACACCAGTGCTGAAAACACTACATTGGCTACCAATAAAACAACAAATAAAATTCAAAACAATGTTCATCACGCATAGAGCAGTACACAACCAAGGCGCTGAGTTCCTGAGAGACAAACTGCGTCTACATCAACCAACAAGAACACTCAGATCAAGCATTGACATCCGCCTGGAACCGAAACCCTACAACAAAAGAAAACTCTGAGGATCTTCCTTCTCTCACCAAACGCTGAAAACCTGGAACGAGCTTCCAAAGTACATACATAACACAAGAAACCACCTACTATTCAGAAACTACTCAAAACCTGGCTCTTCACGTCATAACTAGAAAGACCAGCCACAGGGCCACACACACAACTAAAACATCGATGAACGATGAGACAGACCCTGATCCACACCAAACAATCGACTGAAAAATCCTGAGGATCATACCCCACGACATACCAAACGACTAACCGAGAGACAGCTGTAATAGGACCAAAGACCGAAGACAGAAACACCAGGACGACTCACCAATAGGACCCTGACCCAAACTATAGACATTCCTAATGGACATAATCACGGCAGATAGCAAGGGAATAGGAAACCATGTACCATTAGCTCCAATGAAGAGGCTGAGAAACAGAAATAAGCACCCACATTACACAATGCTCATCAAGATACAGCGGGAAGCGCAATGCGACATCACACACAAACTACAACCAAACAATAGCCCTAAGGAAATCACCCCACAGAAACCAAAGAACTAACTGAAAGATTGTCATGATGGGAGGAAACTAACGACCGAATACACAGGCTGACCAAGACGGATGCACTAGGACGCCTCATCAACATCACTCTGACCCCAAAGCATCAACTGACTAGTGTCACATTAGATAACAAGAGAACAGATATTACCAACCCAGCTCCACAGCCGGAGGAAAGGTTCAATACAATACTAACTATGGTACAGCTGGATCCGCGCAGCACCACCACAGTGAGACGGCCCACCAGGAACCAGCAACATCCCCACCCACAGGGATACTGCTCAAACGGAACCAGAAGTACCAGAATCGGGATACAGATCCCACTAACCCAACCCTCAATTTTCTGCACACTCGACCCACACACAACTCACACAACCATTTCTCTCCCAGCAATCCGCACGCACTTTACCACACTGCATCAACAATACATAAACAGCACCTACAGCACACAAGGTCTCGCCCAATCTGATACTTGCACCAAAGCCCAGCACCTGGTGTACACCGAGCTGAAGCTGCCAACAGCACACCACCTCTCCCACTCTCCTACTCCCCTCCTCCCGACTAACCCTACCTGCCCTCCTTCCTTTTTACAGAACCGCCAGAGCGCCTGGGGACCAATTCCGTTGGTGACAGTGCACTATATAAGTACCTTTAACATAACATAACATAGCTCCTGTAAAAAGTGAATAGGTTTTACTTACCTTGAGTATAACTATTTTATCCTAAAATAAATTAGTTATTGCTTCCCTTAGTCTGTGAACTGAAAAGCAACTGTAATTGAATCTTACACCCCAAGGTCCAACTCCCTTAGAATTACTGTATTATTGTGAATCAGAGTAACCGATTTATATTGTTCCTAGAATCTGTGTTTCACTGGATCAGAAAAGTATATTGTCCAGTTGATATGTTTAGGTGATTTGTTGCTGAGCGTCACGTTACAACTGGTAGGGTCTACTACCGTAGCATTACGGAAAGTAATCTAAAAGTAACTGTTAGTTTTGACTTCCCTAGAACACCTGTTAGGTGTTCCAAATAAGGTCTATGCTTTGTTCTGTGAACTTTAAAGCATAGTATTGTGTTTTTATAATTGTGGTGCTATATGATGTGATGGTACTTATTTCCCCCAAGATTTATCTGGGCCTACTTGTATTTGAATAAACGGTTTATTTTTACAATATATAGTGTTTCAGTGTTTCTTTGGACCATTTGTATTACAATTTCATTTGTACTGATTCTACAGCCCTCTCACCCACCAAAGATAAGCCTGGCTGCTCTGTCTACACTACTCTGAACTTAGATGGTGCAGTCTTATACTAACAGTGGACTCTTGTACTGCCTCAGTTGAATGGCTTTATTAAGCCCTTAGTTGGACCTCAGAAAAACTGTCCCAACAATCATTTACTGACATCCTGACACAGATTCTTAGTTTTGTTATCTAGGTAGGGAGATTCCTCTTTAGAATAGGACTAGAAAGGCATTCTCCCAACCTATTTTCCTTTAATAAAGGTTTTTGATTAGTTGTGAATACCATGTGTCCGCCTCTCATTTCTGACCCCTTATAGTGCCCTATGGAATCCGCCTGCTTTATGATGTTTAATAAAGCTGGCGCGTCCCCATAGCTATGTCCAGCGTTTGTGTCAACATGAAAATCTATGCAGGCACACATCCTAGAGCAATTTGTATGGCGGAGAGGAAGGGAGTCGGCGGAAATGCAAGTTGTGTTCCACCCACCTCTGTGCCATACAGATGCTTGAAAATAGCTGTGACATTAATTGAAGTGGTAAAACCCTCAAGCAAGTCTTCTGCTCCTTTCATTAACTTTATAGCTTTATTGAACATGAGCCCCCTAATGGGCAAACTTAGTGGGCAAAATGTCAGGAAACACTGAAGATCCACCACAGAAGCCTCTATACACCACCAAGGTCTCCTAAAACAGATCCTTTGCAATGGGCAGATTGGGCGAGGGACTGGGACAACATAAATAGTAATACTTCCCGCTCTTTCCCTAAAAAAGTGGCGAGAAAGAGAAAGGATTTAGAGATTGCTCTATTCTGAGAAATCCCTCATGGTCCTCTCTCCTAAACAAAATCCACTTATCTGCCCCTTCTGCAATCTCAGAAGAGGGGGTTGCTAATGTGCTTTAATACAATCTGTAACTCCAGTTATTGTTTAACTTTTTTTTTTTAAAACGTGATAGGAGGAAGTATATAATGTCTGTAGTACTCTTTAAATCCTTTTGAAATTGTGCTTAAAACGTCTTTTTAACTTTTATAATTGGCTTTCGCTACTTCTTGGAAGTGTTATTAACTTTGTTGGCTTGCCTCTTCACTATTCTCCCTGTTCTGTGAACTTCACCAAAGCTGATCTTGGAGCTTGATAAATGTAGTTCACAAAACTGGTGAAAACCTTATTTACCCATCTTGCCCTGCAGTGTTAAGGATTTCAATCAAGCGACACACACCTTGGTGTCGACATGGTATGTAGTGCACAATTGAGATGCTTTTCTCCTTATTTTATGCAGATTAAATTTTGAGATGGTACACCACTCATATCACACCCCCTTTCAAATACCCCGGGTCACAATGGACCATGAACCAGGCTGGTTGGTAAAATGCAATATTTACTTATTTATTTTAAAATTCAAAAGAAATCATACAATTTTTAATATGGGGCAGCAATCACCAATGGGGTGATAATTACAAATGGGAATGTGAGCACTGCATTGGGTTTACCCTTCTAGTGAAACATATACACAGCACAGCGGAATAGGAGCACTTTTTGATTTAGGAAAGATAGCACCTAAGTTAGAATTTCCCCCTGCAATGTTCCCTCAACCCACACATAATCAATTCTGAGTGGATAAACAGAAGCAGCAGGTAATCAGGAATAAGAAACAGGAAACAGAATCAAAATCTGACCTTCCCTCCCCAAATAAGAGAGAAAAACGGATTTTAAACCCTTTGCAATGTTATCAACTGACACTCGGAAATGGACAAATAATGAATGTGTGTTAAAAACCTTGAAGCAAATATAATTCCTCACTAAAGCAACAATGCCTAGAAACTAACAATCACAAGCAATAGATTACTAAGAGCATGTAATTCGAAAATTAATGGAAAATTTAAAACATGTTGCAGCGAAGTGACACGTGTAAAAGTTGCATTTCCTTAATTCCCGCTTTAAATTACCCAAACGGTTTCTAATCAAAACGGGTGAAATACTCTGATTTGGAGTGTGGTTTTTGGGTTTGGGAATAGATATATATCTCTGGGACAATATAGAGTTGTAAATAGGTCTCTAGCTATGAAACTGGATGAGTTATGCAAGATATAAAAAGGTGCGCTTTGAGTAAAATGAAGCTGTGAAATAGGAAAGGAAATCAGTTGTGACAAAAAAGTTTTACTTTAAATTAGAGTATTCAGGCTAGACCGCCAAAGATGGACACAGTAATATCCAAGGTTGATTTGCGAGTTCAACCCTATCACCCCAGCACCCAACATTGGCGGAAACGAGTCCGATCACTCGAAATGGGACTAATGGTTTAGGATTAGACAAGACAAAATTGAAAAGAAATGGCGCTAGCACTTTAGAAAGTCACGGGCAGGGTGCACAGATAATTCTAACAGTTTTAAAAAGTTATCAGGATAAGGATAGGATGGCTTGGAGAGTGGGATAAGGACAAAGGCAAGTCAAGATAGGTTATGGGTTTCTATGGAGTAGGGATTATACTCCAAGTCCACATTTAGTTTTGGTATTTTTGGTCCGTCAATAGGGTCTGGTCACTACACGGCGGGGCACCTTTGCAAACAGCTGGGCAATTCTGGTCACTGGATACTAAAGGTCAGCTGGATGGCAGGATTGCAGCAGGCATGCAGTTAGTGAGCAGCAAGCCAGGCTGGTTCAGGATGCAAAAGGTACCACAGCTCTCCCCTTTTTAATGGGAGATGAGTGGGTTTTCAGAATTGAGGAATGGGACCAGCACTGCTTGGGTTTTGCAGTGGGCCCTGGAGTAGGGTCAGCAATGCTTTTGCCTTGTAGTGGGGTCTGGAATCTGGATGATGAATGGAACAGGAACGCAGCGCAGGAACTTCAGGAAGAGTCTGTGTGTCTGGAGTCTTGTCAGGGACTCTTTATATAGAGCATGGTGACATCATAGACTATATGGCTGGGCCGGCTTAGCTAAGCCCGCCTCTAAACAACTGGATTGGACAATCAATGTTTGTTGCCTCCCCTGGGATGTGACTCAGTTAAGGAGGTTGCATTTTATGATGTAAAAAGATTTCCCACAGACCTTTTTGCCAAAAATCTGTCATACCCGAATTTACACATTTGTACAGTTGTGGCACCTTAATAAATGACATAATCAGGTTACATATTTTATGTAGAGCACAGCCGCCCAATCTTGCAATCTGTGAGACATTGTTTTGTCCTTTTATACTTATTTTCAGTGTGAAATATTCGGCCTAAAATTCTATAACTTTAGACACGTGTGGATTATCATGAGGGATGTATGTACAAATATTCACATTTGCAACATGGATGCTTTTCTTTTAATCCGCAATACTTTGCCATTTCTGTCCCTGAGTTGTCAGTGAATTCGTCTTAAAAGAAAGCCCAAAAAAATCACTTTTAAACTGCGAAAATTCAACATTTTTACAAAGGGCCTCATCACGAGTTGGGCTGTATTCCCGGCTGTAATACCGCTGACTGTAATAGCCCTAGCACCGACCGGTCCGGTGGTATTACCACCGGATCACGGGTTGGGCCTTAACGGTAAATCACCATTCCTGATTGGGTCCATTGGATCCAATGGTGAATTTTCGGTGCTAATACCGCCGGCTGTAACACCTCTGAAAACAGCCATGTTCATCTCCAGAAAAAGGGCCTCATCACGAGTTGGGCGGTAACACCGGCGCTATTACCGCCAGCGCTATTAGCCCTACCGCCAACCCCCCCGGCGCTGTTAGCGCAGGATCACGGGTTTGGTGGAACGGTTAGTGCCCGTTCCCCATTGGGCCCATTCGGGAATTCCTCATTCCCCATTGGGCCCAATGGGGAAAATTCGCACTATTACCGCCGGCGGATTTTCCGCCGGCGGTAATAGCACCGTAAATCGGCAAATTAGCCACGGATTTCCCCCAGCTCAGAGCTGGGGGGAAATCCGCCAAGGCCATGATTTGGTGGACCCTTAAATGCGGCGGTAATAGTGCTACCACCGCGTTTAAGGGTTACTGCCAGAATGGTGATGAGGCCCAAAAGCTGGAATTAAAGCAGCCGATTTAGCGCCCTACTCATGATAGGGCCAGTCCTTAAATACGGCGGTAATACCGTTACCACTGTATTTAAGGGCTACAGCCAAACTCGTGATGAAGCCCAAAGTCTTGCTGCAGAGATAAAAGTCTTTAAAGTTTATTTATAAAATAGTTTTTGGAAACAAATGGCAGTCCTTTGTCACTGGACCATTTTTTTTTTTCTTCCTTCAACTGCTACCAACTGTAATTTCCTTCAAACCAAGGGGGTGGGGGGGTTCTGAGCTTGATTTGAAGGTTTAATGCCCCTTCACACATCCTTGCCCTGGGAGTTCCATTGTCAGTGAGTTAGCCTAGACTAGATTCTTTCCAATCTAGTAACTGTCATTGTGGTGTTAATATCTGCTGCTCCCTTCTTTAGGGGAGAAGCTTTGAGCGCTGCCATCTGGAATATCCTGTTTTTGAGAGCTTGCAAATCCAGCCCATGTGGCTTAAAATCTTTATTTTCTTATTTTGGGCCCTGAATTAAAACAAACCTGTGGAATAAAATAGCCCATGTGTGTATTATCACCAACAACACAACCCCTTCACATTGCTAGGTAATGCAAGCTTTCATTCAACAATTTACCTTTTAAACAGGTCATTATTTTCATTTAGTTTGCAAAGGCCCATTTTTACCTGTGTGGTGAAAAGCTAGCATTTCTTTCTTTGAATTCGGTTTGGCAGCTCCATCAGATTCCCACACTGTCTTTGCAGCTATAGTCATTTTCTTGAATGCAGGCGTTTTGTCTGAAGCACAGATACGTTGAAACTGACATGGCTCAGAGAGTTAGTCTCTTTGAACTGCTGAGCTTTGGATACTTTTGTAAAGAAATAAATGCGTGTTCCCGTGCGAGTAAAAGTGAAGTTCCTTGTTTATTTCTCTGAGTTGGTTTGTCAGGGTCTGTCGTTCAGAAATCATGCCTGGAGGCACAATGAAATGTATTGGGCATGGCAGGGCCTTATTGATCACAGTGGTTTAAGAGAGAACAGATGGAATCAGCGTCAAAGCAGCATTTTTTAAAGGGTGAAAAAGTTTCATTTTTAAGGGGAATTTTGGGTTTTTGCAGCAAAGCAACACTGCTTTTTCACTTTCTTCCTTTTGTATACGTCAGAACACAGTGGCACGCTCTGTCAGTGCGTCCCCTTGTTCCATCCTGCCCAATGTATGCTTGGCAAGAAGGTGCAGCCATCTTTTTCTTTTTTTTTGTTGTTGTTGCAAAACCGCAGTTTGGGGGCCATGGCACTCACAGGAGCCAGCGCAGCCATTTTGCTTTTTCTGCACAAATGCAGCTTGGTGATGTGGGGAAATCCTGTTGAGTGGGTCAATATATCCCACAGCAGGATAGTATCCATCAGTTGAGATCCAATAACAGTGGGAACCATTCCTTGAATGTACATTTTCTAGTAATCTCATTAACATATTGAGTCAGTTTTCTTCTTAAAAAATATTCTAGCTTACCCAACAGTTATTTATAGTAAACTACTCATTTAGGCTACCCTAAATACTTAAGTTTATTCTTCCCAACTTTTATATTTGGGTAAGTCTAAACCTGTTCTTACTCCCTTAGCTGAATTGATGACATGAACACTCAATTAGAAGCCATGCCAAAAGACTGTCCTCAAAGGTCTCCTCACAGAAGAAACAATCAAAGTAACATATCCACTAAGGAACTTGATGCTTTTAGGAGACAATTGAAAACTTATTTATTCCAATTGCCTTTTTGCCTCCTCTATACTCTTTAAAGCCAAGCGCTGAAATACCTCTGGAACGTAGCACTCCTACTTTCATACATAGAAAAATAACACTACAAGACAGGACAAAGCTGAGTCACTAAAAATCATTAAACAAGGTATTCTGAAACATCTCTTCTTTCCGATAGTTAAAAATTGCTGCTGAAGCCTGGTGACTGAGTTTCTCTTTAAATATCTATGCCTAAATAACCAAAATCCCAGAGTGGCTGTTGCTCAGGTACAGGTTTAGTTAAAAGGCAACTAACATTGCAGACACAGTATCTCCTTGTATAGAAAATGCAACTAGGAAACGCCATCTAAAAATGGTGAAGCATTCAACTGGGCTAGCCTAGTGTAGGAAGCATCAATCAAAACACTCTAACCGAACACCATTATCTACTCCAGTCTGGACCTCCACTAAAACACTGCCTGAACCCAAGGATTACTTAGAAATCTTCTTTCCCCTACCACTGACCCAGACCTGTGATTCCTGCCACAAAATAATAACCGGGGAAGCCATAAGGTGCAATACTAGTTTCAGGATAACTGTGATGGTTCCTTACAGGTGGATTTGATGGAAACGAGAAACTAAAAAATGGCTTCTCACCAGCCTTGCAAAGTTCCAGGTGTCCCTTCTTGGGTGGATAAAAGCCTCTATTAACAAGTCTTTAGCTCCACAGTGCCCGTCACTCACCTCTTCTTCCTGGCTTTGTGGTTGTTGGTTTGCAATGGGTTTAAGAGCATGTTGCCCCTTTCCTTCTCCTTTTCTGTTACCTGATCTTGTTAGTTGGTGGCTTCTGGTCATTCCCTGTGTTTCCCCCAGTTGCTCCTTGAGATGATCTGCCACAAAGGGCACCAAAGGGCACATAGGCGTCCTGGGTACGGAAGGAGAGGTGTCCAGAGTATCAACTCCCGAAGTTCAGGTTGTAGACAAGGGGAACTTAACACGGTCTGGGGGGCGGCCACTATCTTACGGTCTCTAGGGGCTTGCAATGTCACCTTTATTCCTAGGGCCTGGCGCCCTCTTGCTCTTGTCAATTTTTCTATTGACCAGACATTCTTGTCCTTCTTCCGGGCTTCTGTCAATTCTTCCTTCTCTAGCGGCTCCTTCTCCACCTCTGTACTTCTTCTCATGCCTTCTATTTTACATGTCCATTCCAACTCTTCAGTTGTGGACTCCTCTATTAAAATGTCTACAATCTTTGTGTCCCTACTCCCTGAGTCTCTCTCCTTCTCTAGCCATCTCAGATATGGATTTTCCCAGTCTCGATCCTCTAGACCACCTTTTTTTAGCCCTTTGGGTACCTCTATCCCTGTCCCCACCTTTTTCCCCCCTTTGGGCACCACTAGTGCTGTCCTCGTCTTCATCCCCTTGGGCACTGTTGTCAGCATCCCTACCTTCGGGCACTTCCTCTACCCTGCTATCTGGCCCAGCCTTCTACATCTACTCCAGCCTTCTGGGCTCTGTTCCAACTCCAGGTCCCATCCAGCCCTCTCCATAATGGCTCCTGTCTCCTACTCCAAACACCCATACTGACAAACTGGGACTCTGTGTTTTCTCATTACATCCTCCCTCTGGTTAAAGGTTCTTAAGGTATGCTAGCTGGAAGGGGCATAGGTGGTTGGGCTTCATCCCCAGGGATAGCTCACAGCCCTGATATGGGATGGTTTGACCATCCCCTTTGATGTCTGCCACACCCTGGCCCTACTATCCAGCTTGTCTGTTTGGTAAGGGAACTCCGAACTCTAGTGTAGTAACTGACTAGTGGTCCTTGCCCCTGAGGATGTCTTCAAGTTCTGATGTGGGACTGGGTGCTGGCTAGTTCCTCCTCATGGGCAGTCCTTGCTCTGGTTGTCAAACCTTCACCCTGCCCCTGGTGTTGGCTTTTATTAGTCTATCTGTTCTTAACTGTATGGGAGTAGTGGTCTTTGTACAATATATGACTGTTGAGTTGCTCTCCCTAATGTATGTCTGTCTCTTTCCTTCTGTAAATTTCTAAGGCATTCCTGTACCCTCTGAGGAGAGCCGAGCAAGCACTGCCAGTTCTGTGGGACCACTATTTCTCACTTCCCTTAAAGGGGCTATAGCTACAGTGTCCCCAGCTTCAGCTGAAGTAAAAGCACTGTGCTATTGTGTTCGAAAGGGCCTTATTTCCCTGATCGCATGATCTCTGCTCCCTTCGTATAAGGGTTACTTCCCTTAAGGGGGGCAGGCCCTAGTTGGCACTATGACTGTCCCCTGTGCTGAGACTCTGACCAGTTGGGATGACCATGGCATCCTTCCCTAACCCCTGCCACGCCTATAACTATCCCCTAGCTTGCAAAGGCACCTGGCCTCCTTGCTGAGCCTACTTGATGCCCCCAGAACGAAGCAGGGGAATTTGTCATGCTTATCGATGCCAAGAATTTCTTTATTTTTTTTTCTTTATTTTTTTTAGACGAAGGGATTGAGTAATTCTCTTTGAAACTTTCTTTAAATATATCTTCATCAACTAGACCTTCCCAAAGAGACAGGACAGAGGACAATTTTATGAAACATGTGGCTGCAAAACCAATTGGTCTAGAGGTGGCACTACAGTGGTTTTCTACCAACTGATCTGGCCATATAGTTAAGAATATTAATATTATTTGGCTTTCATACTGCGCCGGATCACCACCCTAGTGGTCTAAAAGTTCCTATCCTTGTCTGAGCTTTAGGGCCCACTGTTTCCCTACCAGGTTTAACCAGACCTTAGTCTTCTGGAAGAATATTATTGAAGTAAAGAAAAATAGGACCGAATGGACAAATCAGGTTCCATCTATTCAGACTTGCAAGTCTGCAAACGGACAGCATCCCAACAAGCCCAACCACACGAGCCAACCCAACCAACCTCTAACTCACCTAGCCTTTTTATTACCCTTATGGTCAGACCCCTCTAGAAAAGGTAACTTCTGTGTGACCTACCCCACCCTGTAATACAACAATAGGCATTTCTGTATGCCATCGGAGTCTGTCTACCATTTCTAGCTCATTGCAAGCAGTCACATGATGATGTTCTTCTGGATCAGCAGCCCCACTCTGACAACATCCGGTGCCCCCTCTTCTTGTGGGGGCATCGAGCCATTGCCGCCCTACGCTCATCTGCTAAAGAATAAGGTTGATAAGGACCATTGTCTTAACCGGTACAGAGCAACCAGATCCAGTAATGGCAGCTGGGTGGCCTTCACCCAGTGTACTTGAGACCCTTCGAAAGCACTGCCTCAGCAGTCCAACAACGCATGCTCCTCAGAGGGCCCTCGAGTGCAAGCATTGTCCAAAGACCATAGGTGGTATTACCCTATCGATGTCCGCTGCAATAAAAAGAAAGATTTGAATGGATTGTGTCCTTCCACGTATTCCTCATTTTATGATATCTCCATATCCAGCTTTAGCTGCTTTGGAAAATGTTTCCAGCACGGGGCGCTGCGCGTCGATGCCTGTCGACTCGATGTCCCTCGAGGGCTCCGTCTTGATGTCGACGTCATCACTGGTATATAGCGTGCGCAGCGACCGTTGGCTTCAGATCCGTTTTTACCACGAGAGCCATTGCTTCGGAAAGATTGTTGCGCTTTGGTTCCTTCAAGAAACCTAAATAATGTAGTAAGAAAATGGCATCAGCATCATCGACTCCGAGATCGGGGTTTAAAAAATGCCACGACGGTGGGGCGAAAATATCCCTCATGGACCCCCTCAGGTGTGTTTGTAGTGCTTAGTATCCACTCGTAAGACATAGGAATGTGGGTTCCTCCCCAGAATGGGTTGCTTGCCCGACCAAATCGACATCACCGGCTGAATGGGAGAGATCAGACTGAAAATGCTCAAAGTATTCGAGAATGCGGCCTGGACCCCCTCATATAAAAGCAAGAGCCATGCCCATGTCGACAAACCCGAAAGAGAGAACGCAAAGGACAAAACCTGTGTGCACTTGGGCCCGGGTGTCCAGGAGAAGACTCCTCGGGAGCCTTCTGATGTTCCTTCTAGTAGAGAAAAAACACCTTCTAAAATGGTCTTCAATGTCAACGAAGCCGAAAGATTCGACATCACTGTCTAAGAAACCTTCGACACCTCAACAACCGAAGCCTTTCGACGTTCACAGCATCAAAGCCTTTGACACCATTGTCGATGCACATGAAAAAATCCTCATAGGAGGTTGAGAAAACTTTCACCCCACTGCCAAGGAAATACTTTAAGTCACTTTCCTCCAATTTATGAGGATGATGAGCCATCTTCGGATGAATCGCCTTCTTTTGGTTTACAATATGGGACACAAGGGGCCTCATTACGAGTTTGGAGGCAGCCATGCCCTTAATAAGGGCATGGCTGCCTCCAAACTCTGGTCCGGGTTCCCTGAATGGGGAAATACCGGGCCATTCCAACCTTGGAGGGCCCAGTATTTCCCCATTCAGGGAACCCGGACCCGGTCCATCCCCATTCGAGCCCCCATAGGGCTCAATGGGAATGGGCAGCATGCTAACAACGGGCCGTTAATGACAGGCCCGCTGTTTAGCATGCTGGGCCGCTCTCGTGCCCCGCTAAGGACGTATGGTAAAATCAGGCGTCGTGAGCGGGTCCCGCGAGCGGACCTCGTAATGGTGCGGTAAGGGGTTAACGGCTTCAGCACCTTTACCGGTGCCGTTAACCCCTTACCGCCCTCCTCGTAATGAGGGCCAAGATGTTCCAGAGGCCTCAATAATGAATGATATCTACATTAAGTACGCCCCCTAAAAACAAATACTCCCAAGAAAGTCTCTCAGGCCTGGTATACTATAAAAAGCTTATAAACCACTTGAGAGAAGATGGTATTCTTTGAAGTCATCTGAACATACTGCTTTGGTGAAAATACCTCTGGCTAACTATAAAAAAAGCAATTTTTAATGCAAAATCCGACTTGCTAGCAGAAAAAATAACTGCCACAGCTAACCATCCTCAAGAGCCAATTGGAGTGATAGCACAATTTGTAAATCCAAGTAAGACTACTCCAGTGAAAGAATTGTCAATAGAACACACAAATGCCTTAAATACTTTTTTATGGATAAGGTCGTGAATATTCAGTAAAACATCAAGATTCAAAGGGAACATGATGCCACAGCCCCCCTTAATGTCACGAAAAATAAACGGTGGTCTCTTAGAAGTTTCCCCTTCCCTTAAGGGTATCAGAAGAGAATATTTCTACCCTTCTGCTGGCCTTAAAACCCTTTTAACAATTTACTCTTCCCACTACCCGCATACGCTGCTAAGAGTATTTCGTCAGATCTAACTCCTTTTATGACCAATTTCATAAATGCGTTCTTTACTCAGAGAATCGTCCCAGTCGATCTGAAACTGTTGGTCATTTCCCCTATGCTAAAGAAGTCAAATCTTGATCCTGAAGACTACCAGAATAATCGCTTGGGACCCTAAGACTCAGGGACCTATACAAAGACTGTTTTCTCCTCAGTCACAGAATGTAAAGTAAAATTCACTCTACCTGAAACGGAACTCTTTAGGTACTTCCAAATCATACACTGGGTTTCCCAAAACTGACTACTGCAGGTGGGCACACGGCTCCCCATAAGATTCAAACTACTGCTTCAGATCTCAGAGGGACAAGGTATTCAGAAAATATCCTACTGTTACTACTTGCTAGAGAAGACCTATATCGAAGACAAACTCACTTACATGACACAATGGGAGAAGGATAATAGGGGCAGAGATAACAGACTCATGGCAGGTAATGTGGACCCGAACCTTCAAAAGCTCCAGATGCACCGTCTTTAAAGAGTGTGCGATAAAAATATGTTACAGATGGTACATGACCGCACAAAAATTACATGCAATCTCTGATTATTCAGATCGTTGCTGGCATGGATGTGGACAACTGGGAAACTTTATACATATCCGGTGGTAGTGCCCCACAATACAGACTTAATGGCAAGAAATAAATTCAAAGATAAAAGATATCACCGGGGCTTCACTCCCTGTGTCCTTGCATCTTATTGTTAGGGGACGTGCCTGATGATGGTGTATTCCCTGCATCAGGCCCCAGGGCGGAACTAATAACACAGCTATTGTTAGCAGCTAAACTGAAGTGAACATGCTTTTGAAAAACGAAGGAGGGGCCGATCCTATCATATCGCTGGGTTAAGATTTAGGAGATTGTGGCTATGGAAAAACTGACTGCACATATAATGGAAAACCTGGCACGATTTTCTCGAAACTGGGCCCCATTTTCTGAGTTGGTACAGGACAAGGAACACAAGTTTTGTAGACCACAGACTCTGAAGCATTTATTACAAAGCTAATGTACTGGGCAAGTCTGGGATATTTGGGAGAGAGGGGTGTATTCAAGGAAAAGAATGCTGAATAGAGGCATAGTCTGGGACATAAGAAAGCATTTTGAGACACTGAATAGAACCAATTATTATTATTATTACATTTGAAATTATTTGTTAACCTTATTATTTACTACTTTAGTTCAGGTGACATTTGATTAAGAAGAAAATGTAAAATGACGTTTCGGTGCTCCTGCATTAAATGTTATGTCGATGTTGATATGTTGCTATGTTCATTGAGATTTCAATAAAAGATATATTTGGAAAAAAAGAATCCTGGCCTGACCTCTCCTTTGCCTGACTTGGACTGGTGGTGGTCTAGTCAAGGATTCCGCCCGGGCCTTCTCTATTCTGGTGAGATTGACGGAGATACCATAACTTTTCCTAAGATTTGGAATATTGAATCGCAACCACTGGAATTGTACAATCCAATAGTAAATCTACCTGAACTGGATTCCTTGTGGAATAGGTGACTCCAGGAGAATAGGTCTCAGAATCTCGGGTTTGACTCTGGGTAATAGTACGAGTTTCTCCCTCCAACTCCTCACCTGATGTATCCGAGATGTCTTCAGAAGACTCGATCTTCTTCTGTCCTCTCCGAGGTACGGGCTTCTTCTTTCCCTTTCTTTGGAAGAGGTAAGCCGAGCTTCCCCGGTGGCCACTTTGCCTTATGTGCAAATTGCCCGGCAGTGGGGACTCCAGGGAGCCAACCCCAATCCAGGGAAAAGCCAACCGGCTGAAAACCCTGGTATCCTTTCTGGGTGATGGTAGATACTGTGGGTTGACGGGATGGTTCGAGAGTCTGTGGTTCCAGCAATCCAGAGATAACTGTATGGAGTGTTTGAGTAGTTATCCCCAGAGGTAGCCCCTTCCGGGGTATTCAGGATCAGTGATGGAACAAGGACTCGGAGCCCAGAATGCAGCAGCAGGTAAGTAAAGCCGTACAGGATAAAGATCCCAAAGAGGAAAAGGTTAATGTCCTGAGGCCAGAACTGCGCTGAGAAAAGAGGGAGCATGGAATGTACACTGAGAGTGGGAGAACCACGGAAGTCAGCCACTGCCGAAGGCAACCAGCTGTCAAGTGACAGAGGGAGGGAGGAAGGTGAGGAGGCAAGAGCGGGCGCGTAGCACCAAGCTGAGAGAAAGAAAACTAGGAGATAAGAGCCGTCAGAGAACGGCAACAGGATTGGCAAGAGAGCCAATAAAGCGAAAACTAGCGTCTCACATATGAGTGAGCAGGGTTGCAACACACTGCCGCATTCCCCTGTTTCCTGGATATGCATGGCGGCGGCCATGTTTGGTGAACAACTAGACCGCTAGCGCACCGTCTGTTTGTGTTAGGGAGAATTCTCCTTCCATGGCTAATTTCCTTTACCTATCAAGTCCCCCAGCAGCTTTGCTGGATTTGAAGGGTTTGTTTTTGTCTCCTGCTAAGAGTGAGACTCTTTTTCCCACTCTTAGGCATTTTTGCTGTGTGTTCTAGGCTATTTTTGTGATTAATGTCTATGGGGTTTTTCTCCCCTCCATAGGAACCATCTTTATTCACATCTGTTACACAGAACCCTCCATGCAGTGACACAGGAGTGTCATAGCGACCCCCAAACATAGACTCCATACCCTGGGACTGACTACTGTCTCCCAGGGTATGTAAAGTCCCAATTGACTTTACTAGTCAATTTTTATGAACTAAACCAGTACAACCCATCTTACTATGGAGGTACTGGAAAGGGTTAATAGTTTTTCCTTTATGTTCATATTCGAGAGGGTACCGTACCGTCCCTCTTTCAAAAGTTTCTGGCTGGTGGCAGTGGTTACTACTGTAAATATTCGACCGCAAATATTTTCCTATGAGTTTTCCCATTGTTCGAGGCTACCACATTTTCTGACAGCCTCTAACATACCTCTGGTGTATTTCAATATTAATTTTACTCTGGTAGGTTTTATTTGCCAGAACTTTAATATAACTTCTTTCTCGTGTCTTTCTCTAAACTCCTAACCCAGGTCGGGGATCCTTTGTTCGTCCTTTTGGCGGGCTTCTGCCAAGAAGCCCTCCTTTCGGTGCCACTGAGTCTGGGGGGGGGTCCATTGTGTGGGAGGGGGAGTAGGACCCCTGGACAATGTCGCACTCTATCTTGATAGGCTGGAGGGTCTCCCGCCAAGATGACCACTCCACTGTGTGAGTGACAGCTAGGCTGTATGAATGGGGATCTTTTTGCATAAAAGCAGGGTCCTGAGCACTGGAAGAGCAAGACGTTGCCACTGGAACTAAGAAGCCGAAGAGGAGAGAAGCCAAAGACATCTGCAACGACTGAACCACCGGTGAAGCCCTGCTGCTGCGTCTCACCACTTTTCTCCACACGACGAGAGAAGATCTTCATCTGAAAGAGCCTTCTTCCCTTGAGCTGGTGGGGCCAACCAGTTTGCCAATCGCCTTCCCGGACCTGCCTTGGTCGAATCGCCAGTACCCTCTACTCGGAGCCCTGGCAGGAGAATATACCAGGCAGAAGGATTGCGAGTCTGGGACCTGCACCCACTTGTGTTGATCTAAATCATTGAAGCATAATAGGAGGTTGCACTAGGCAGACAGAGGAGGGCCTGGGACTCGCTCTCATGCTTGTTGAACTTTCTGGAGTGTGCAGATCCGGGGAAAGGGATTCAGTCCCTATGGAACTGGAATTGGGATGTATTGTGACCAGGATATCATTCCCCCTGGTACTGTCAAGAGGCTAAGAAGTGGAGCTGCTTCTTGACCTGAGCGATTAAGGGAAAAGTCATAGGTTATAAGGTTAACTGTGAGAATCTGAGAAAGCTCAAGGGAAGATCCATACCCCTTGAGAGTGTGAACTTTGCGAAACCTGAAGAAACTCGGGAGAAGGGAAGCTACCCCCCCACCCCTGAGTCTTGTGGGACTTGGTTTGTGAGTTTAGCATGTAAGGGTCAGATTAGGATTTGGACACAGGACCGAGAACTTTTCTTTGGACGTTCTGAAATGGACACCATTTAGTTTTGTTGAGGCAGGAACACCTCTCATAGAGTTAGGACGAGAGAGGATTTTCTGCAACCACCTTATTTCTTTGGTTAATACAAATCTTTACTAACCACCATGGACACCCCTGTGTCTGCGTCTTACTCCTGATTTCTTACAGTTGGCTTTCCAAAATCTGCCCCCAAGTTTGATTTTGGAAAACCATCTTGGCAAAGACCATGCATGTGTATGAGAAACACCATTGGTGAATGGAGGCGCAAGGAGCGAAATAACTATTCAAATGGCCCTGTGTAGGCACACTGTGAAGGATCAGAAATGAGAGCCGGAAACAAGAAGATATTTATTAAAAGAAAATGGGTGGGAAATGCCTCACTGACCCTATGCTAAATTTTCCCTGCCTATACGCCAATAACCAAGGATCTGTCTGTGTCAGGATGTCAATAACTGAAAAACCGTCCTTGTGACCCTCACACTATAAACAAATAACAATGTGTGAGGAAAATATCTTCAACTGGCCAAAAAATGTTCACAACTGAAATAAGTATGATTCCATACTGCTCAAATTTGCTCAAAGGCGGGAGCCTTTGGTTCCAGAAGGTGGATCCCTTCCCCTAGATTCTTAATTGTAAGAAGAATAGTCACTTTTGTAAACAGTTCCTTGGTATCTTGTTTGGACTCAAAAGATACACGTTTAGGTAACTCAATCTTTAACAGTCTTTCATTAATGCAACCTTCTCCTCGGTCTGGATAGAATTGTCTTTCTTTAACACCCAACCACTCGGGGTTCAACAAATAAACTACAATCTTTCCTTTAGCATTTGTTGGGGCTTGCAAATTGCCTGGTTTACTCCCTTGCCAGGTTTCTTTATGCAATGCCAACTGCCTTGTGTGCTCGCCTGCCAGGACTCTTTCTGCAACGCCAATTGCCTGGTGTCTTGCTTGCCAGGATTTCTCATATATATTTCATTGGCCTGGTGTCTTTGGTTTACCCAGACTAATCATTTATATTTTACTCGCCTGCCGTCTTTGGCTAACCAGGACTTCTCTTATACTTCACTTGTCTGGTATCTTGCTTGACCACAATTTTTGCATATGTTTTTCTATATTGTAAATATTGCAGGTATGGCCCTTCGGTTGATATATATATATATATATATATATATGTGTATATATATATATGTGTATATATATATATATATATATATATATATATATATATATATATATATATATATATATATATACTCGTGGTAAGGTTTCTTTAATTTTGGCCCCAGATTTACATTTCAGATATTCACAGTTCATTATGGTTTGCCTTTCTGCCTTTTGGTATTCAAGTAAGCCGTTCATCGTATTCTCAGAGTTACAATGTTCAAATTGCTGTTGGCCTGTGTGCCGGAACTCCCCGGTGTCCCCACTAGCTTTGGGCAAACTCACCAGCTTTCTCCAGCTTCCCTGGTCAGGTTTGCACTTCTGTCGCATACTGCTGTCACCTGCTTTCCAATCTGGAGGCTGTAGATGTTCTTCCGGCCTCATTCGCGGCTCCGCTATTATATGTCTGCTTCCCTTCAGGATCCGAAATGGAGAACGCCAGCCTTCCGACTCTCTGTGTGCCGAGGACCTTCCTCGCAGCACCCGGCATCTCCATAGCACTTCAGTTTTTGACTTGTCTCTCCCGTGCTAGCCTCTTTCTGCTCTACCACACCAGTACGTACTGTTTTGTTTGTGAGCTCTTGAACAGTAGCCAATGTCTTCTCCACTGCCTCCGCCTCTCCCTCTCCGAATAGTGTGCTTCCCTGGTTTACATGTCCCATGGACAGGTGCTTTAGAGAAACAACTAGACTGCTCATTATGGTTCAAGTAATTGGTACATGGTTCAAACTCCTGCATCCTCCTCGTCTTAGTAATGTAAAATCTAGGAACTCCAACTCCCAGAATTATCAAACACATGACATTGGAATAGTTCTGTTTACTGGTTTTACAATAAGGAACCTTAGAAGATTAAGGTGTTCTGTTTGAGCAGTGTGAGTTGGTGTCATGGTTGTATGTTTGGCCATAAAAATATGAAGACAAGGGTTCACTTCTTCCATCAGTGAGAGCACATATCCGACAGTATGCCATGAAGGTCTGGGGGAATCTGAGGGTCTTCCTCATGAAAAAGTGTCTTGGGTATAAGGGGGTCTTACTCATGGGAAAGGGGGAGATGCCACATCTTGTCCTGCAAAGTCATGACATCTCCCCGGTATCTCTCTCCTCCCATGTGATCCTCGATTAGGAAACCGCCTCCAGGATCAGGTAACGGCTGCCTTCCCTTGACCACATGGGAGGCGGTCACCGCTGGGGAATCCTTGATGACTCCACTGGATTCATCACAACACCCTCCACTTCCCATATCCTCACCTATTTTTTGCAGGAGACTCTGGATACCCTCCTGACACATACTACCCCGCACCAGTCTTCAGACACCCAGAGTGCCACCACCACCAACCCCACTACCACTGCCATCATAGGCAGTTATGCTACAAGTCCTGAAGCCCTAAAAACTGTGGTTGAGGACACTGGCACTGTAGCACATGTCATAAAGTCAACAAAGCTACATCCAAGCTTCCCTTTTCACCAGGGACACTCCCTCCCATCTCACTTGCCAGCCCACACTGGCACTTGTATGCCCATGGTGCCACCACCAGCACGGCACTGTGGACAGTCCTGTGATATGACTCCTGAGGCCGGTGGACATATTGCAGCAGTCTCTGAGCACTGACAATGTGGAAATGCCACCCATTAAGGTTGTCACCTGCCCAAATAGGGGGGGTGAAACTTTCCTAAACGCCAGCACAACAACTCATGATACACACAATGTGCCAGTAGCCACTGCACCCCTTCCACCTCCCAGCACGTGCACCACTCACTCATCATGCTGATCACTACCCTGGCACACTTTCCAGCGTACTCACCAATGTGTAAGCCATAGTGGCGGGCCAGGATCAGGTGTTGTAGAATGTCAGGGACTTGATACTGTACCTATACACATCTTTGAGAGGTAGGTCATGATGAACATCCACCAGTTTCTGCAGCGGGTGCAGCAGAAATGGGCAACTTGCTAGCACTCGGAGGAAGGCTAGGTTTGTCGGTCAGAAATGTGGATGCTGCTGCTCAAGATCATGCCAAGGTTGCCTAGGTCTAGATCAGAGCTTATGCAGAGCCCTGTCTTGGGCAGGGCTGCACTGATGTTGAGTCAGCTTGTGAGGAAGCGAAGGTGGCTGTAAAGACCGGAGGGGGGGGTCTGTACTTCCGCTCTCTATATGGTAGAGGAGAGGCACAGAGGACCCCTGCCAAGATTCTCTATTATTGGTATCGTGCTCGAGCAATCAAGGCCTAGCTTCTCAGGAGGTGATGGAGGCTGGTTCTTAAGTACAGTGTAGTCCCCAAGCACCCACAAAGGAATGTCCACACACTCTATCGGTTAAAACACAGTCTTTATATAATTAATATTCAAGGTCGTGTATACTATCACAATAACTCACTTTGTACTCCGAAAATCAACAATGGTAAATATATACAGTTCTAAAGTGGTACCACTAACGTTATCAGATCTCATTAAAGTGCATACGGTCAAAATGACACACAGATCAAATAAAGAGGAAACCAGCAGGAGAGAGCGGAAGGAAAGCAAGATGGTTGAACAATTGGCAGAATACTGGTCACTACCGTTAAACACAGTTCTGTATGGAGAGCCCTCCACCTGGGCAACCTGTAGAAGAAAGATACAAGCACAGTCCATATATTGTTCACACTAGACTTCCCAATAGTTCTGCAACCCCAAAGTACCTGGCGTTGTAGCGTTCCTCGTCGGGGAATCGACAGCCCTTCTTGAGTGTCCTCCCTTTCAGGCAGGAGTCACGGGTCGTTGAACATCCGACGGATAACAGGTCGAGCTACGACGGTGAAGTGGCCGCTTCGTTCCTAGCGGTGCTCGTTGACGGGGAAGCGTAAACGTCCTGCAAGGATGAGGCGTGCGGGGCACCTCGATGACAATAATTCTGGACCGCAAAGAGTTTGAAGAACTGTGGCCCAGCAAGGGTGTTGCGTCGTCGGCGTCTCTCTGGTCTTTGGGTGGCGGGAAACCCACCAGTGGATGCTCCTTGGCGCGTTGACGGTCAGGCCTGCCTTCTCCAGCAGGATACAGCGGCGACGATACGGACGAGAGCATCCTTGGATTCAAAAGTTCTTAGGCAAACGGGAGCACGGCAGCTCCGGTCGGCGACGTCGGTCAGCGACAGTGGCAGACAACAGTCCGGGCGCTTCTCCTTGGAGTTCCGCAGCAGTCCCTGTATCGGATCGGCAGCCTGTCGAAGGTCTGTCTACCGGGGAGCTTTGGCAAAGATCAGCTGGTGCACAATGGTCCCTCGTAGCTCGGGAAGAGGGCGCCTTACCAGGTCCTCTCTGGGTCAGTCCTTGGAGGCACAGCAGCTTTCAGATTGCGAAGGAGAGCAACAGCATTTCTTCTCGTCCTGCAGGGCTTCAAGGTCAAGCTTCAGTTACTCGTCTGGACTTCAGCTTCTGAACACGATTCCTAGCAGTGAGAGGTCCCCAGATATACTGTTGATCTCCCATTCATTCCGCTGGGTCACACTCAAGCATCCAATCACGACTAAGGGCATTCATGCACGCAGGCAGCCAATCAGGCACACAGTGCATTCAGGCCATTCACTTCTCTCCAGACACTCACAACAAGTTATGTGTATTGGGACAAGTACCGAGCCATTCAACACTCCATACTGCATTCATACTGGTTTCGGGCAGGGCTGTCTTAGTCATTGTGTCAAACACCAGATACTAGACACCCACAACATAGAATGCATATTCGTCACACACTCCATTCACCCAGGTCCCACCCACAGGTGTACCCACAACATACGGTCGTTGAGAAGGCTCCAGCCAGTCTGGTCGGCACTTCCCCACACTACCATATATGGAACTTCCGCCCAACAGCCAGTCAGGGGGAAGGGACAGAGGCAGGGCTTCCCGGGACTTTGGGAAGATCAAGGTAACAGGTGATGGAAGGCAAAAGGCCATGGGGGCCATTTTGTCTCCATCAGGAATCTACGGATTCCAATGACGGGGCCTGAGCATCCCAAAACGGAGGACGCTCAGGGCACCAGTCATTTCAGCACAGAGCTGCCACCAGCCCATACCCTGCTCTGTGGGTCACACCCAGGTGCCCAAAAACATACACTAGGGGCACAGGGTTGTACCCCTACCCATGGGTGCCATAAGGGTATCCCATGGGACTGTTCACCAAACCAAAAGAGAGCTGTACCGCCAGGAGTCCCACATGAACTCCTGCGCGTAAAACACGACAGAACACACGATAAAAAGCAGTAAAGGACAAGGATACGGAGGCCCTGTCCCTCCGATGCATTTCCAGCATCACAGTGGCCCAGCAGCAAGACTCAAGATGCAACTCTTCTATCATGGAGTCCACTGTGATGAATCCTATAGATACCTCACTGAATCCCTGCCTAAAGTCTCCTCCCGTGTGGCCAGGGAAAGGCAGACGCTTCCTGATCCTGACCTTGGGGGTGGGGCTCTTTGGAAGGATCACCTGGGAGGAGAAAAGCTCAGGGAGGTGAGAGGAATCCAGGGGATGAGACAGTGTTTGCTTTCTTTTGGAGGAGACCTTTTTCAACTCCCATAATATATAATGGCTTCTTGCCACCATAACCCTTCTGTTTCACAGGTTAGTCATCTTAGTGAGGGTGGAATTATTCAGAAACCTTGTATGAAAAAACAGATGGACATCTTTCTCATATCAGGGAACTCGGACAATTAAAAATTCCCCTAGCTCCCAAAAGTGTAAGGGAATGAAGTTTGTGAATGCTTTCATCTAAAAATGTATATTCCTCTTTACCAAACAGTCTAATGACTGATTCGTATAACATTCATTTAGCTAAGGGTATAAGGGACTTCAAGTCCCATAGTTGCCCTAGTACTGGGGCAAGGAAGAGGGATGCAGAGGAACAAAACTGTAGTAATCAGTTTATTAGTGGAGATTGTCCACCCCGGGTGGTTAAAATGGCCCCCTCATGTGCAGACTCCAGATAACCTGGAGAAGCTAGTGAGGCTGAAGCAGAGGAAGCAGTATATGCTTTGCTGGCTGTGTCTGCAGGTGGAGGCAGGATTAATAGAGCAAAAAGATTCCGGGACCACTGAAGGTCCACTGAGGGTCGGTGCCTGCAGAGGTTGTGAAGCAGAAAGTCGGCATGGTGGAAAACTCAGAGAGATCTCTGGTGACTGGGTCGCGTAGGAGACCCGTAGGAGCTTGGAAAGCTCTGAGTTGGTGTGGCGGTGGCGAGAGCGAATGACAAGGAATTGTTTGCGGGGTCTAGGAGTGCCACAAGCTAACGGCCAGCGAACACCGAGCGAAAGCGGCATACCCAGTGAATTTTCCACTGTGGAGTGGTACCAGAGCGGTCAGGTGTTGCTCGCGTATGCCAAGTCAGTCGCGTCTTTCACGTGTGATTGACAGATGCACTTCTTTTGATTATCGAACTGTCAGAAAACCACTAAAGTGGCGATTAGTGAAACAAAGTAGCTGTGAAATGCCTTTTGAGAGTTTTTGTAGATCCCAACAACCTGGTGGGGAAACAATATTAAGAACTAAGGCATGCAAGAAATTCCAAAGCTAAAAGAAAGCTAAACCTGGGCAGTTTGAGATCACCAAGCATTGCCTAAGGGAAATAATACGAATCCCAAGGGTTGTAAGAAGAGCTGCTCACATGTTGAGAAGAATGTGCTTGATCTAAACTCACATTGCCAAAGCCAAGGCCGAAGCAGGAAAATACTTAATCCTAACCCAGTGATCCCCAACGTGTAGCTCGGGAGCAACATGTTGTTCGTGGCACCCTAAAGTATTGCCCGTCAGTTGCTCTGGGACATGGTGTGGAGTCCTAGAAAGAGGTGCTCATGGGATGAGACCTCAGCGGTAGTATAGACAGGACAGAGTCCTGGACTGTGCGAGAATGTTGGCCAGTGAGCCTGCTGTAGTTGCAGTTGGCTTATTTTTGTAGATGCAAGATTTGAGTTTATTGCCACCATGCAAATGATTTTTCTGTAAATGTTCTTACTTATTATAGCAGTCTTTGTTAAAAAGAAATACTGTCGTCTTAAGATACTTTGTCCAGCTGGCAAATGTATTAATGAGAAAAATAATTGAACTATGTTCCCATGTTTGTGTCCGGGAGAGAAAACTAATATTCTGTGTTCAAATCCAATTAGGTTACTGTTAATAAATTCAAATTAACAAGCCACTTAATTAATCCAAATACCTATTTAACATCACCACACACCTCTATGAAGTGGTCGTCAAATGCTCAGAGTTTTGACCAATGTTTGCCAATAACTTTTGTGTAAAATTCCTTTTGGGTACAGAAAAGAGGCTCCAAATCCTTCAGAAAAACATTATTTCTATTCGCAACCACTTTTTCTCTAATGTAAAAAGGCACAAGCTGCTTTAAAATGCGCTATTTACCATTACATGCCAAAAGAATTCTTAGGAGGTAACCTCCAAAGTCCCACTGAAGTGATATGTAAACCCTCCCATGTAAAGACCTGTATTAATCAATCCATCGTTATGTAATCATATTTCTCCATTACATTAGCAAAATTTCAAAACAAGTATCATATTTCATAAAAAATCCCAAAATAAAAAATCAGCTTTAACATATTCAAACAAGCTATATATATAAACCTAATCATTACAATTATATAAAGCATAGCTTCCATGCATGTACACGCTTATGCTCCCATTTTGTAGGCACACTTTGATTCCTCTTTCACGCCTTCTTCATTTATTGAGGGGTGGGGAAATTAAAACTTATCATTAGCATCAGCCTGCTACATTCTGGGGATCTTATTTCACAGATTTCTCCTTGCCGTCTTATATGTAAAGAGGGCAGTTTATGTATATTTTGGACATGTGCCTCTCTCCCCATGGGTCAAGCTCTTGCTTTAAGAGCTATTTTCAGCTATTTTCAGTTAATGTTCCAAATTGAGTTGTAGCTCACCCTCTATCCAAATGGTCAGTGCCTTACAAACCCTCCACCCCCACACCACAAGTGTTTTTCTTTACCATGGCATGCTGCAATCACGCTTACACTGAAATTCACTTTATACTTAGCAGAAAATCTCAGATGTGCTTTTAAGTTAAACATCTTAACTGGGCTGACACCTTCAATGTGAACACCACCAGTTCAGCTCATAAGGCACTACCAGGTGACCTGGAGGGAGACTTGCTATTTGGCACAGGAATATATTTTGCAACCCCTTCAGGACATGACAGTTTGAACCCCTGATTTTGCTGCCATAAAAAAGGATTGAACAGACCTTTGCCTTATACATTTCAGGCATTTGTCCCAACTGAATGCCCCAAACATTTAATAAAATCTTAAAAAAGCCCCTTAATCCTTAATGATGCCCTTTCAGCTGTTTTCTTATAATGATTGACACAAGCACCTCCTTTTGAGATGAGTAGGCTAAATCTTTTAAAAAAATAGCTACAAAGTTTCACCCTTTTCCAAACACCATCATTTTTGTTTTGATCATATTTAATTACAAACTATTGTTCCCAAAATAGTAATTTGTGTATAGCAGGCCCTGTTAGAGACCTGCGAGGGTTAAGCCCAAAATAGCTATGTCATTGTCATAAAGAAGCATCCTATAAAAAGTACCCTTCAGGGAGGGTGGTTAAACTTTGCTAAGAGAAATACTAGAGTCAATATATAATTCTCTGATCTTGTATATCGGGCAGACCCTGACATGTCTGTGTGTCACAGTCGGATAAGATTTAATAACCATCAGGGACACCAATAAAATGTAAATTATGCCAGAAGATGTTTCTATCAATCAAATCAAATGCTTTCTCCAAATCTGAAAACATCCACAAATAAGCTCCCTCCCTTATCCTTACTGCTAAGAGAGAAGCAGTGGTCCACTGTACTAAGCCCTCCCGTGAAACCCACTGAGGAGGGCTTCAAGATATTGTTACTTTGAGCCCCCTCTTCCAGGCAAGTCTGAGCAACCAACATTTGGAGAATATCTTAATGGCAGAGTGCAAGCACTAATTGTACAAGGAGATGACATAATGCATGTCTCGACACTATTTGGTGTCATTTGAAAATGCGGCCTCCCTCTAAAAGCTCCTGTTATTTCTCCAAACATTTTTTTAAAAAACTTTTAGAAATTTTAATATGTCCTTTTTGAAGCTATAAATCTGGGCAGCTGTGTATACACCACTTAGTAAATTATGATTAAATTTTGCTTTTGAGATTCTACATTCTTAATCTAACCATGGGGCATTGATTTCTATAACTTGGACTGCCTGTACGGGGGAACATTGTTTGTAAATAGCTATACCCCGGATAGTTTCAACCAAAGACTCAAACATACTGCCCCTTTTTTATGTGGCCTCTGAACTTTAACCGTTGTAATCGGATATATCAATTTCTTGTGAATTAGTACTTTTTTCCATTGTCTCCTAGTCGAGTTTAGGCATTGCCAACCGGCCGGTCTGGCTTTCGTACATCTTCTTTGTGGTGTCTACCCCAGGACATTGGAACATTAATTCAAGAGGATAATTATCACTCTGTGTTCAATCAGAAATGCCAAATGTCATAACATTCCTGAAGAAAAAGCAGTCCACAATGCAGTAATCATTGACTGAGGAACAGTATTAGAGGTCTTTTATGCTTAGGAATGCACCATTTGCCACTAAAATTCCCTGAAAATCCCTGGGCAGAGCTCCAAAGTACACCTGAAAATCAGTGCTCCGTGTGTGACCAATTTTACTGTCCAAACATTTGCACTAAATTTCTTTCAAATATTTTGCCCGGGAACCTGATGCCTCTGGTAATGTTGTTAATTTTTTTTTTTTTTACATCTTGACGGTCCTATCTCTCTAAAAATGTACTACTGACCACTCAATTTTTTTCACCATTTCCTGTTAACCACTTAATGTCAAATGAAGTTAAAGGCCTTCAAATGTTCTTTACTGAAATTGCCCGTAATCTAGATAACTTAACTACTGCAAATTAAAAGGTTGTATTAGCAGTCCTAAATTTATTACATTCCTAATGTGTTGCAATCATTTCCTGCTAACTGAGCCTCTGCCGAAGAATAGCTGTTTCTCACCATTTCATTTGATAAGCACATTTTCCTCATTGAGCACAAAAGGTTGGGGACCCTTGTCCTACCCACTATTTTTGTATTGATGCAGGAGGGAAAGAAAGGTGGCAAATATGCTGCCCTCCTGGAAGAAGCTATCCAGGGGGAGATGAACATTGTTTGCAGAAAAGTCCTAATATGGATCAATGTGAATGTTCCACTCCCTGAAAGCTGTTAACATTTTAATACCAAAGAAGTCTGTTGAAGTTGTAGTTATTCTAAATTGGAAGTTAACAGTCAAGCACTTTTCTCTTCTGGTTGTTGAAGAAGTAGACAGGCAGGTGAGTATACCCGTAAGGCAAGAAGTGATTGCCCAGAACAAACGTGGTGAAAGTATAAGGCAGGTAGTAGACGGTACAAGTGCTGAAAAGTGGTACAAATAGACAACATCTTGAGTTGTGACATTTGGAGAATTGTGAAAGTTGGCTGAAGAAAAATTACAATTCTTCCTACAGTTAAAATCGTGGTAAATCCTCCTGACTAAATTAGTTGTTGTTGCTGCAAATGTGAGACAGTTCTTTTTCCAGGAGGAGTGGGAGTTTGACTTTCTCAAAAAATGTTGTAAACCATCCTGACCAAGTTATTTGTTACTAGAAATGTGAGACAGTTCTTATTCCAGGAGGAAGGAGAGCTTGTGATTTTCTTTCAAAGCGCTTTATTGAAGCAACAGAACTTTGTTAACTTGAGTGAAAGAACTAAAAAACTGAACTGGAACTTTGTGTTAAACTGGTTTGCTTGTTTTTTCTTTGAACTGTGGAGAAAACCTTAATTTTGATCTGGGGATAGGGGTTTACCCAAACAGTGACAAGAGACATTGATCACGTTGTATTTATTTATTTTATTTTTTGCATTTATAAAGCGCACAAACAGCTGAGGGCATCATGGCGCTGTTACATGGATGAACGACTGTGGAGACATTTCTTTACATATTGTCATACTACACATTACATTACATGTTATCAATGTGGGCTTTTCAGCTTTCAGGTTCAGACAAATAGCAGTGTTTTGATGGCTTTAAGAAAAGCGAGGTGGGATGGTTCTGCTCTAAGGTGGAGTGGCAAGGAAGCTTGCCACTCCATTGCCTCGTGGCAATGAAAGAGAAAGCTGGCGCTGCTGCCTCTAGCTCGTTTCACTTTGGGTACTATGAGTAGGTTAGCGTAGGGTGTTCTCGTTGGTCTGGAGGAGAGGTGATCTGTTTACTCTCTGCAACAGGTAGGGTGGGGCTGTATGGTTGATGCATTTGTGGGTTAAAGCAAGTGTTTTAAAGAGGACACGTTCTCTGATGGGTAGCCAATGGGCTTGTCTTCTTGCAGTGGAGATGTGATCCCTTTCGGGGATGCCCATTGCAGCATGGAGAGCATTATTTTGGATGGTTTGGAGTTTCTCAAGGTTTTTTAATGACGTACCTGTGAAGAGGACATTGCAATATTCTAGTCTAGACCCAATTATGACTCTCAATAGTAAGGCAGTTTTCGGTTCTAAGGAAGGGTCTGGCTGCGTTTAGTAGTTCTGTGTAGTAGGCTGCAGAGGATGTAATGGCGCTGACTTGCTTGGACATGAAGAGGTCAGAGTCTAGGTTGACTTCGAGAGTTTTTACGGCCCGAGAGACTGGGATTTGGGTGTTATCAATATTGAAGAATGAATATTGGTTCTCAAGTTTCTTTAGTGTGTCCGTGGGTTCTATCAATAGTAGTTCTGTCTTACCTCCGTTCAAGCATAGCTAGTTCTCCACTATCCAGGCGTGGATGATGGAGTAGGTGGAGTTGAGGGTCTTGGCATCTGCCTCGTAGTCACCCGATAATGAGAGGAGGACTTGTGTATTGGCGACGTAGTTGGTGAAGGCAATGCAGAGGGAGTCCAGTATGTTGAATAGTGGTCTGGTAAAAATGTTATAGAGTGTGGGGGATATGCATAAGCGCTGCACCACTAAGCATTGGATGATATCTGGTTTGGCACAGGCATGGTCAGAGGAAACTCTCATGGCTCTACCTTGGAGGAATGAGGTGATCCAGGCGGTTGCGTTGGGGGAGAAGTGTGCCGAGGAAGAGAGGTGGTGGCCGATCGGTCTAAGAGGAGGAGTAGGCCGATAGGTCTAAGAGGAGGAGTATGGCAGGTTTGCCTGTGTCCCTGATGTCATCCGTCTAATTTGTTAGGTCGAGCAGGGCTGTTTCGGTTCAGGTGTCACTGTGGTCCAGGAGCATCGCACAGTGTCAAAATGTCAGTCCTCCACATGCCTGGGGTAAATATCCTCCAAATCCTGGCTTGGTGTGGGCACATTGCACCATATAGCAATATTGTGTGACATATAGGGCAGCACAGACAAAAATGACCAGTTTATATTGTAGTGCACCCCAGTCATGCAAAGACACTGGAACCAATTATTCTGCACATCAAAAGCAGGCTTGGTGCTGTTCTTGGTACTGACGAGAGCTTGTTTGAAACATTGGGGGTCATTCTGAGTTTGGAGGCAGCCATGGTGCTATTAGCACCATGGCTGCCTCCAAACCCGGGTCCGGGTAGGCGGAATGGGGACTTTCTGGGTCATTCCAACCTTGGAGGACCCGGTAAGTCCCAATTCCGAATGCCATTCCCCATTCCAGCCCCCATAGGGCTCAATGGGAATGGGGAATGCGCTAATTACAGGCCCGCAAATAGCGCGCCTGTTATTAGCGCCCTGGGCCCCTAGCGGGACCCGCTAAGGACGTCTGGTCTGACCAGACGTTCTTTGTGGGATCCGCTAAGGGACCTCGGAATGCGGCGGTAGGGGTTTAACGGCACCGGCATCCTTACCGGTGCCGTTAAACCCCTACCGCCCAACTCGGAATGACCCGCATTGTTGCTTTCATATCACAGGCTACCGTATTTGCACCACTAACCAGTATTGTTGTTGAAGGGGCCTCATGAGTTCTCTTACGGGACTGGCAATGATGCTGATGATCACACAATAGGTGTCTGAGGGTTGAGAAGGGTTAGTAGATGTGGGTGTGGTGGACAAAGGGAGCTGGAGTACCTGTCTTCTCATGAGTCCGGTCAGTATCGCTTGCACAATGGTTATCATGAACTTATCATGGAAGCGCATGTGCACAAACTTACTGCATAGATTCTCTGAGTGTATTTTCTTCATGGTGATTCGATTTTACCCTTATTGTGTATGCATCTTTTGCTGCTCTACATATTACACGAAGATGCATACGAATCGCACATAAAGGGCCCAAGTGCCTGGATGCGCTAGAGCTTGAATATTTCTTGTGCACTCTCGGTATTCATCAGATTGAGAATGAAAGGGTCCAAGACTTTACAACAAGGCTTGCCTTCAACCTGAAGCACGGTGCCCATATTTCTTTTTCTCTCTCTCGGTCTCTCTCTGTCTCTCCCTCCTCCCCATCCCTATCTCTCTCTCCCTCTCTGTCCTCCCCTTCCCTCTCTCCTTGCTCTCCCTCTCTCTCTCTCTCTCTCCTCCCCTTCTTTCCCCCAACCATACATTATATGTAAGGTTGGCTATCCAAAACGTACTTATGACTCTCCAGCATAGATACAAGCATTTTTAATGAAGGCACATCCCTGAGTTCCATAGGCACATCCCTGCCTATAAACAGGCCTAAGTTTCAGAAGGGAATTGAAAATGTTTCTCTTCCAATTCTCTTATAATGCATAATGACTAAGGATGTCCCCGTGGATATCCTACCCTCGTGGCTGATACCTGTTGCTCATACTCTCCTTGACTCTTTCATGTACTTTGCAGTCTAGCTCAGCCATTTTATGATGCACACCACAAAAAATAAAACAAAAGCAAGATTTAATTTATTTGCTCCCAGAGGTAACATTGTAGCCTTACCTGATGCACTACATTCACCATGACCAAACAAAAAATTGGATCAGACGACAAACCCAGCCATTTTGAGATCAGATTCAAGATCGCAATTTGCAGCATACCTCGTAGATGTAGCCAATTTAGAAAGCTTATCAACCTCTAAAAGAAAAGGTAGCGGTGCCTCGACTGGATAGTGTTTCTATAGAAATTAGACTACATACCCCTGCACTGAAATCTTCCTGTAAGACACCCTTCTCGTTATGTCATTCATTGTACAAGGGATGCCCTGAGTTGTGCGTTGGCCTTCAGCTTGTGTTCTCAATAGCATCAATTGGACGCATGTTTTATTTTATTTTAAAGTGGGATCATTCTGTTGTAATATTTGCTTTCTTCTGCATCGTTCTTTTCAGGTGTTTGATGATGAGGAGTATGACTGCCGCACACCTTCTGAGTGGCTCAGTCTGGGGAATGAATTTGGGTCTGCTGACAGGAAACCAATACCAGGGAAGGCTCTTCTCCCCACAAATGATGTTCTAGGACATGGTAAGTGACATTCAGTGATTTCCTCTGCTAGTGGCTTATGGGGTTGAGGGTAGTGAATTTAAATGATCAGGTGTGGAGTGGCAAGTGTATGTTGAAGGTGGGAGTGAGTTCTTTTTGGGATGAATGTGAAGAGTATGCAGTGGTGGTGAGACAGTCAAGGATGAGGATTTGAAACTCTTCCTTTGCAAGAAGCTTTTCTAATTTCGAAACATGTTTTAGACAGTTGACCTATTCCTTTTGTTACTCGGATGCACATTTTTCCAACCTTCACACATGTTGCAAATCAAAACCTCCAAGCAGAGTTACTTTGCTTCATTTAATTGTGTACAACCATATCTATTCTATGTCAGACTGTTAGTGACAAAAACTGAAAGTGCATTGTTTGATCTACAACTAAAAACACATTCTATTTATCTCTTACTTACTGATTTGATAGGTTGCATCTCATTTTTTTATACTTAGCTGAAACACGTCACCATCAGGTAGCTTCTGTTTTTCCGATTGCTTCGCTCTCGTGTAAACGGCGCGCTTCGAATTTCCTTCAAGAAAATGTTGTCTTCTACCCCTTCTACTCCCAAGACGGGGTTCAAAAAATGTCGACTGTGGCTCTAAAATATCGATCACTGACCCCCACCACGTTTGTCTTTGGTGCCTGGGTTCGGACCATCGGACCGGCAACTGTGGCTTCTGTCAGTCGATGACGGAGAAGGCTCTTCATGAGAGAAAAGGTAAACTGGTGGTGGGGCGGGAAGCTTCCAAGGCCTCTTCGAAGATCTCGTCGAAGGCCTATTCAAAACATAAAAAGTCTGTAGAATCGAGAGATTGGCACAAGCATTCGAAGAGATCCCGATCACGTAGTAGATCGAGGCGTTCTTCATCTTCTTCCTCAAAGAAGATGAAGAGGAGACACAGATCTCCTTCCTCTTAGTCTGATACATCTGCCGAATTGGTAAGATGTCTGACTGTCAGAATCCCCAACAAAATGGGAAGAATTCAAAAAACAAATGATGAAGGTCTTTGAGAATGCGGCCCGACCCCTCAAAGAAACCTCGAAAAAGCCAGACCCTGGTCGCTCCCTTGGACGACGCAGGAGAGTCAGAAACTAGGCCTAGTCCAGTAGTAAAGAGGAAGCTCGACGATCTCGACCGACGTTAAAACGTTGAAGGCTTCTCGAGATTCGAGTGATTCTCCGGTAATGGCAAAGAAACATAAATCGGCAAAGCACTCGACAAGTTCATCGACGCCGAAGCAGAAAGAGAAATCAGCTACTTTATCCAAGTCGTCATCACCGATTTCGAAGAATCCTTCGATTCCCTCGAGACAAAGTCCTGAACAGGAAAAAAGATATACACCTTTACCTAAATCAGACTTTTTTTTTAAGTCTATGTCCTCGATATTTGAGGAAGAAAGTGTCTCAAAGGAGGAAATATCTCCTTTTGGAGTAAAGTTTGGTACTAGAGATGTGCCAGAGGATTGATTGACCCAGAGTCAAGATTGAGAGACCTGTGTGATACCCTTCACTCTGCCAGTGGTATTGATACGTCACCCGAGTTAGTTTCAAAAACCTGATCCTGCAGAACATGCAGATTCAGGGTACGTGAACTTGATGAACAGAGTTGTTGAATATATTGGTTGGGGTAGGTCTTTACCAACCTTTGAACAGGATGATATGACTGACATCCTGGACCAGGACCTCCAAAAAGACCCAGTTCTTCCCTTTCATAGGGCTCTCCAAAGAATAGTGGTTACAAATTGGAAGACTCCTTAGTCTTTTGCAGCAGTCAATAAAGATCTTCCAAAAAAGTATAGACCATCAGGCAATGACCCTGATTTTCTGAGTAAGCATCCTACACCAGAAAGTCTAGTGATACAAGCCGCTACTTCCATGAGACAGTCAGTTTATCCATCTATCCCCCCAGATGGAGAGGATAAAAAGGTGGACGCTTGGGCCTGCAAGGTATTTTCCTCTGGCAGTATGGCCCTTAAATCAGCAAATGTTACCTGTACCCTGGCCAGGTTTACCCATAACCTGCGGGATTGTGTAAAGGCGGCGGCTGATCATATACCAAAAGGCGATGAAAGGGAAGGCTTTCTGAATATTGTGAAAGATGGAAAGGAGGCAATGGGGGGAATGTCTCGAATCTGATCAGATACTGTTGACAACGTCAGCGGATCCATGGCTGCAAGCACAGTACTGCGCAGATTTGCGTGGTTGAGGAAGTCGGGGTTTGCACCAGATGTGCAAGCCAGGCTACTCAACATGCCTTTCGACGGCTCAAGGCTGTTTGGCAGTAAAGCTGATGAGAGCTTAGAAAAACTGCAGACCTCCAAGGCGGCAGCTAAGTCACTTATTGCCTCTATGCGACAGCCTCAAAAACCTTATTCGAGTTCATCTTCCTGGAGAAGTCGTTCATTTCAATACTACTCCTCTTTTGGTAGAGTAAGAGGACAGGCCGCACAGAAAGGTAGATGAAATTTCCCTCGTGGTGGACGAGGAAGAGGTGCAAAATCAGCCTCAGCAGCCGCATCTTTGCCCTCAGCTAATCATGCAGCCGCCTTCAAATCTCTCGGAGGCCTTAGCACACAAGACCCCGGTGGGAGGCAGAATCTCTCAGCATCTGAACGAATGGCGGGGCATTACTTCAGATGCTTGGGCACTGGAAACAGTAGCTCAAGGTTACTGCCTTCCCTTCCTAAAAAGGCCTCCGAACCATCCACCGGGAGCCAACTCTGTCAAAATTCCAGATCTGCTCCTTGTGGAGGACATTTTAACCCTGCTAAAGAAAGGTACAATAGAACATCTACCTGTAGCGGAGAGGAACAGGGGTTGGTACTCCCCTTACTTTCTCATCCCAAAGAAGGACGGAGGATTGAGACCCATCTTGGACTTAAAAAACGTGAACAAGTTCCTCAGGAAGGGTAAGTTCCTCACGTAATCAGGAGGTTGAGAAAGTTCAGGAAAACAATGATCCTGATTGCCCCGGATTGGGCCAGGAGGACGTGGTACCCGGACCTTCTGGACATGTCCATCTGCCCTCCAATACGTCTTCCACAAAGAGAGTATCTTCTCTCGCAAGAGGAAGGTCGAGTTCTCCATCCAGAGGTCAAGATACTCAGCCTTCACGCATGGTTTCTGAGAGGCTGAGATACAAGGATTGGGATCTCCCGGATGACGAAATGGAGATTTTGCTTTCGGCCAGGAGGCCAGCAACTAAGTCTCTGTACTGGTGTCGTTGGAATAAATTCAGTAACTGGTGCAAAGATAAGAATGTGGATCCATTCCAATGTGGCACACCTTTGGTGCTTTCTTTCTTATTACTTTTAGCCAATCTGGGGCTCCAGATTGGAACGATAAAAGGTTATTTGGCTGTGCTGTCCATTTTCAAGCGCACCTCAGAAGAGGTTTCCTACTTCAAAATTCCATTAATCATTCATTTCCTGAAAGGGTTCACTAATGTGTACCCTCCAGTCCCTTCTCATGTCCCGACTTGGGATTTTAATCTTGTACTTAAATTTCTAACTTGTGTACCTTATGAGCCTCTGCATTCCTGTCCTTTGAGGCTTCTAACATTAAAAACTGTCCTTCTTGTGGCCTTAACATCAGCCCGCAGGGTTAGTGAGTTGCAGGCTTTCTCATGCAAACCTCTGTACAATACCTTTCACAAAGACAAAATGGTACTTAAGGTTAAACCCTCTTTCTTACCAAAAGTAGTTTCTGACTTTCACTTCTCACAAAAAATCATACTACCAACGTTCTACCCTCCTCCTCATTTGGGCAAAGAGGAGGAGAGGTTTCATAGACAGGACCCAAAAGTTTTTATATATCGAGAATGTCAAAATTGCGTCAGGATGACCAACTTTTTGTGGGTTATACTGGCCATAAATTGGGATTAGCGGTGACAAAGCAGACCATATCCCGCTGGATCATTCTGGCTATAGTTGAGTGCTACAGATTGGCGGGAAAGGACCCACCGGATGGGCTTCGAGCCCATTCCACAAGGGGTATGGCTACTTCCGCAGCTCTGAAGAGGGGAGTCCCTGTAGCGGATATGTGTTCAACCGCAACATGGGCATCAATGCATACCTTCATTAAGCATTACTGCTTAGATGCTTCTTCTTCCATGAAGGATTATTTGCTAAACCGGTACTACATTCCGTCCATGATGACAATAGTTAGTACTCCCACCTCCAGAAAATGTCCACTGCTATGATAGTCTATCATAAAATGAGGAATACGTTGGGGGACATAATGCATTCGAAGAACAAGTTACTTGCCAAATGTAAAGTTCTTTTGACTGGATGTTCCTCCCAAGTATTCCTCATCGCCCCTCCCATCCTACCCCGCAGTACAGTTTGCGTTATTTACACTTCTCTCACAAAGAGTTTTCAGTCATGAGGCACGCCTGGGTGTTCCTTGAATATTTCCTCGAAAAAACAGCACTGAAGCTTATGGGCGCGGCAAGAGCTACTTATACTGATGGTGACGTCGACGCGGTACGGAGCCCGTCGAGGGATATCGACGCCACGACCTCGTGCACAGCGCCCTCTGCCGAGAATATTTTTTTCAGAAGCAGCAAAGCTGGCGAGATATGAATATCATAAGATGAGGAATACGTGGGAGGAACATCCAGTCGAAAAATGGTTACCCTTGGTAAATAACTTGTTCTTCTGATGGATTGTGTTCTCCCACGTATTCCTCATCTTTGATATATCCGATATCCTGCATGCAGCTTCGGAAACCTTGACAGCAGAGGGCGCCTTGCGTTGTCGACTTGTGGTCCCTCGGTGGCTTGCATCACGCTCTCACCCGTAACACAGATGCTGTTATAAGTAACACCCACTGCGCCCGTTGCCTCAGTTCTGATTTTCGCCACAGCACACTTCAAAACCGTTTTCTGATCCTCGTGATTTATCTACTGTATTTATCAAAATCTTTGATATATCTAGCCCGACGACCGGTTTCAAGAGATGTTCGGATTGTGGGTCTAAGATGTTCATCACGGATCAACACAGAATATGCCTCTGGTGTTTAGGATTATAGGTCGACAACTGTGGCTCATGCTAGTCGATGACCATTAAGGCCTTGAAGGAGAGGAAGGGGAAACTCTCCCTACGTAGTCCCTTGTCCAAATCCCCTTCAACTAACCCGTCAAAGATGTAGTTGTCTGAAGACAAGAGCTCATGGGAGGTTTCACCTCACTGATCTAAAAAATGTAGTAAACATGCTAAGCGTGCCAGGCTGAGATCCCAACACTCTTCGTCCTCGCATAAAGTCTACGAAGCGATGCCATCAGTCCCGATCTTCCTCTAACTCCTCAACCAATAGGAAATGGGTAGGTTTTCTGGGTACATCGACTTCAAAGGCTGAATTGTAGGAATTTCTCCTCAAAATGTTAGAGGTGTTCACGAAGGCGGCATCATTCACCCCTTCCAGTTAACCGAAACAGGCTTCAGACCCCATTGAGCCTTGTGAGGCTGATGGGGCATCGTCAAATTCTTCTGCTTGTGCGCCTAAGAGCCTGGGCAGTGAGTCTACAAACCTTTCTCGAGGGAGGGTTGAGTGATTCGACTCCTCGAGTCCATCATCTCCCTCTTTTGTTCCATCGAAGAAATCTGCGTCAAGTTCTACGACGCTGAAGCCATTGGTGTCGAAGCCATCAACATCCTTGATGGATTCTTCAAAGGTTTTTAAGCCCTTATCAAAAAAGGATGTTTTCAAGTTGATGAGCTCTATCTATGAAGAGGTGGAGGAGAGAAGCCCTCTGTTTGGTTTTGTATATGGCACTCCATGCTCCTGAGGAGTCAAGGTTAAGAGACCTGATGGACACCTTGAAGGGTGCCAATGGCCTGCACACTTTTCCAGAAGTGGAGTTTGCCATGCCAGATGTGATTGGACATGCTGGTGCCTCATATAAGTCAGTCATGACCAAGGTGACAGAGTATTTAGGCTGGCACAGGCTTGTTGCAGGTTATGAGAAGGATGATCTTACGGACATCCTTGATAAGGGCCCTCCAAAGGATCCTATTCTACATTTCCATACAACACTGAGGAATAGAGTCTTAGAAAACTGGAAAAAACTTGATACTACTCCAGCAGTAAATAAGGACTTGACTAAGTAGTAGAGGCCTTCGTCTTCAGATCCAGAATTTCTGTCGAGACATCCTTTTCCAGAAAGTCTGGTTATTCAGGCGGTCACATCAACCTCAAAGGTGGCTGCCTATCCCACAATCCCTCCAGATAGAAGCGACAAAAGATTTGACGCTCTAGGAAAAAGGGTGTTTTCAGCGGATAGCATGGTGCTAAAAACGGTTAATGCTACTTGTGCCTTAGGAAGGTTTAAACACACTTTATAGGAGGGTGTGGCAATGGCTGCAGAACACATTCCTGAGGCTGAAGAATGGGAAGGATTCCTGAACAGTGTGCTCGATGGCAAGCATGCTATGTGCCAGTCTCTGCAGGCTGGTTTAGATAGCTCAGATTGTGTTCGTTTTTCTATGGCGGCAAGCACTGTACCCAGAAGGGTTGCATGGCTGCGCATGTCGGGTTTGGCCCTGGACGTTCAGGCAAGGCTGCTGGATATTCCTCTTGATGGCTCAGCTGTTAGTTTCAAAGGCTGACGAGAGTTTGCAAAAGCTGCAAACTTCCAAAGCAGCTGAAAAATCATTGGGAGCAGCGATTCGTCAACCACATCAATCACATTTGGCCTCTCGCAGTTGGAGGGGTCCGTCCTTTTGATTCTATTCTTCAGTCCGAAGAACGAGGGGACAATTCTCTCAAAGGGGACAGAGGTGACTACCTCGTGGTTCACGAGGATGTGTGGAGTATAGCTGCCCACACACACACAACCTCTGCCTCTTTGCCGTCCACGGCAGCCACAATACCAAAGCCACTTTGAGTCCTTAATTGTCAGAACTCTGTGGAATCCCTGGTAGTAGTTCTGTTCCAGCAGTTGAACCCGTCGTGTAGCCGATGAGTTCTTTCTGCCAATGCACCCCTCAGGGTTGTAAAAACAATCGCCTGAGGAGTTAATTGACCCAAAGATGGATGGACGTCACAGGATACCGCTGACCTGCAAAGGAAGGTCAAGATTAGTACCAGCGTGAGCACGTAAATAGCTAATCACCAGATTCACAAATGAATACTTGTTTAGATAACAATACTCCAATACAAGGTCAAGTTTCCTGAGTTGAGTGTGGACGATCCTTTGACAATGAAGAATGATAGATGGATTGAGTAAACCAAGAAAACTGTATTATGTCACAATGAGAGAGTAATGAACACAATTCTTACCTCAGGACCCGGGAAGGGAATGCAGGATGAAATGAAACTGAGATGGAATGTTACCAGTAGAAAAGTTTGAGTTCCCGTGAAGCAACGATCCACCTGACACCCGCCGGAACGAGGACGCCTAGAAGTGTTCCCAGGATAAGTCCCAGTCCAGTGAGGCAATGATCCACCTGACACCCGCCGGAACGAGGACGCCTAGTGTTGTTCCCAAGAAGAATCCAAGTCCCAGCGACCACCTGGCACCCGCCGGAACGTGGACGCCTAACAATTCCTGAAGTCCGGAGATCAGCGGAGCAGGAGACAGCAGGTAAGTTCGTGAGGATGGGATGGGTGACTGAAGCAAGATTAAATGCTCAATGAGTAGAATGGTCGGGAGTTCCGAGTCGGTTACCTTGCGGGCAGCAGAAGGGCAGTTCAGCAGAAGGAGTGCGTTGTATGCGGTCCGAGTCAGCAACAGGTTTTCCAAGCAGCAGGTAAGGGCAAGACAAGGGAGTTCCGTGGGACGTAGCCGGGTCAACAATTGAGAGAGTAGTACAAGACAAGGTAGCAAGGGCTGGAGAACACAAATTCAGAAGCAGGGAACAACGAAAAGGCAGAGCATAAGTAAGGAGCAAAGTCACGTGATACTGTGAACAAGGCTTAGCGTGTGAATACACGTGAGTGCAAGAATGCTGAAGGAGCGTGTCTCCAAGGTAACGACCAATGCCGTTTCTGTACTACACGGCGGCTGTTCATAGGGGCAAAGGTTCTTTGTGTAGTACGAGAAGGGTTCAAAGCTGATCGGGGATCATGAGTAGGAAGTTTAATCCGGAACCAAGGCATAATCTTGTGGGTTTTTAGGGGAATGAACCGGTAACCGGACCGTTTCCTGACATTAGTCCACAGGACTGTGGTGGGAGGCAGACTGACACGGCATTTGCAAGAATGGCAAAGCATTACTTCAGATGGATGTTTGGGCCCTGCAAACAGTAGCCCATGGTTACTGTCTCACATTCTCGGAATTCTCTGCCAAGCAGCTGCTCCCTGAAGGATCCAGGTCCGCTCCTCTTACAGGACATTATCACCCTGTTACTGAAAGGTGCAATAGAATTGGTACCTGCAGCGGAGAGGAACCATGGTAATCCCCTTACTTCCTAATTTCCAAAGATGGAGGACTGCTACCCATCTTGGACATGCAAGGCTTGAACAAGTTCCTCAGGATGGACAAGTTCAAGATGGTCACTCTTTCTCAGATCCTCCAGGCCCTTCAGCTCCAGGATTGGATGGTGTAACTCCATCTTCAGGATGCTTACTTCCATGTGCCCATACATTGCAAGCACAGGAAGTACTTGAGGTTTGCCATTGGCAGTTCTCATTTTCAATTTCGGGTTCTGCCATTCGAGCTCCCCTCTGTATCAAGGGTCTCAACCAAGTTGATGGCATTAGTGGTGGCCAGACTAAGGAGGGGAGGGATTCACATCTACCCTTTCCTGGACGATTGCTGATCAGGGCTCGTTCTCCCAAACAGGGTCTGGATCATCTCGGCATCACCTTCCACTCCCTCCACAAACTGGCTTCTCCCTCAATTTCAAGAAGTCCCACATTAAAGCATTCTGCAGATGGTCATGAAATTTCAGAATGCCCAACATCTACCGGCCTTAGATTTATTTATTTTTAAGTTTCTCGGTCTTATGGCCTCCTGTATTTTTCTGGTGCCAGAGGCACGTCTGAGGATAAGATCCCTTAAGTGGGCCCTCAGATCCCAATGGTCACAATTTTCTGGCAGGATGACGGACCTTCTTCAGGTCCCAAACAAGGTTGCACAGGATCTCTTCTGGTGATCCTGCAAGAAGGTGTTGAAGAACCTTTTTAGCAACCATGGCCGGAGATGACAGTAGTTATGGATGCCTCCCTCGCAGGTTGGGGAGCTAATGCAAACGATCTGACAACCAGCGATCGTTGGTCTCCATCGAAGTCCAAACTACACATAAACCTTTTAGGGCTGAAGGCAATCAGACAGACGCTTTTCTACCATGTGTGAGGGGGGGAAGAATGTGCTGATAATGACAGACAACATAGTGGCCATGCATCACCTCAACAAGAGAGCCGGTGTAGGGTCACTACCACTGTGCAGAGAGACAATGGAGCTCTGGTTTTGGGCTCTTAGGAACCTTTCTATCTGCCTTTCACCTAGCCAGAGAAGAGAACAAGTCGCAAGATGCTCTGAGCAGGCTCTCACGAGTCTTCTACTCCTGTATGCATTCCCACCTGTACCCGACATTCCTCATGTCATCATGAAGTTGAGGAAGTTTGGGAAATCCATGATCCTAATTGCTGAGGTTGAGGAAGTTCGGGAAATCCATGATCCCGATTGCTCAGGTTTGGGTCAGGAGGCCGTCGTACCCAGACCTTCTAGAAATGTCCATCTGCCCTCTGTTTAGTCTTCCTCAAAGATCAGACCTACTCACTCAGGAGGGAGGTCTCATTCTCTACCCAGAAACCAGAGCTCTGAACCTTCATGTCTGGTTTCTGAAAGGATAAGATGCAGAGATTGGGATCTCCTAGAGGGCATAATGAAGGTGTTGCTTTAGGCAAGAAGGCCAGCAACTGTACTGCTCCTGTTGGAACAAGCTTTGCAGCTGGTGTAGAGATCAGAAGATAGACCCATTTATTTGTGACTTGTATCTAGCCTATCCAGGGCTACAGGTTTCCACTGTGAAGGTCTATCTGGCGGCGCTCTACATTTTCAAGTGCTTGTCTGAACAAGGCTCTTATTTTAAACTTCTTATTGTTATCTAGTTCCTGAAGGGACTGACGAACGTCTTCCCGCCAGTTCCTTTTATTGTTCCAGTTTGGGACGTTAATTTGGTGATAAGCTTATTGATGGGAGTACCTTTTGAGCCCCTTCATTCGTGTCCTCTTAGGATGTTGACTTTGAAGACTGTTTTTCTGACCGTGATCACCTCGGCTCTCAGGGTGAGCAGGCTTTGTCTTCCAAACCACTGTTTTCTGCCTTCTATAAGGATAAGATTGTTTTGAGAGTACGTCCTTCGTTTCTGCCTAAGGTGGTGTCATAGTTTCACCTGGCACCAAAAATTGTCTTGCCATCTTTCTATCCACCTCTGCATCCTTTCAAGGATGAAGAGGCTTCATCGTTTGGATCCCAAAAGAGCGCTGAGCTTTTACATTAGCAGACTCGCTAAATTTAGACATGATAATCATCTCTGTGGGCTATATGGGTCATACGCTGGGACATGCCGTTACTAAACAGACTTGTCTCGGTAGATCATTTTGTGTATTACCAAATGTTACACTCTGGCTGGCAAGAAGGTACCTGATGGTCTGAGAGCGCATTCCACAAGAGGGGTAACTGCTTCTTCGCATCTACAAAGAGTGGTGCTGGTGTAGGACATTTGCAGTGCTGCAACCTGGTCTTCACTGCACACCTTTTAAAAACATTGCTGCCTTGATTCTGTATCTGGTCTTGAGGCTACATTTGGCAAAGCTGTTCTTCACAGCGTAAATCGGAAGTCAGTTCTCTTTTTCGCATCTCCATCTACATACTGCTATGATAGTCTATCAAAAATGAGGAATATGCAGGAGGGCACGATCCATTAGAAGAACAAAATCTGCGGTTGGGAACATGGGATCTGCTGGACTCCCTGGTTCACCACATGTCTCTTTTCAGCTGTGAGATGACGCCCTTACTGTTGTGGGCTTACTTGTAACAACTTACTTATAACAACATTCAAAACTTTGCTACTGATGTTGGATTAATAATGGGGATTCCAGGTAAAGGGACAGGAGTTGTTTCCAGTTTCTAGGCTTTGGTCCTGGTTAGAGAGAGTCTTAGTCTTTTAGTTGTGGGTGGCAGGGCTTGTCAATGTCTGGTCTTGCTTGGGTAGGATCAAGACTTTCAGATCTGTCCTGCCCTAACTAGTTGGGAGACTGAGGATGGGCAAGGTCTCCAGGACTAGCCTGTAATGCAGCACTGCAATTGTTCCCTGCTATGTAATGGGGCCAAAGGCAGGGTGACCGGTAACCTCCCCATGCTCCTCCCAGGTCCAACAGCCAGTAGTTTGTGGCTGTATCTGGCCCCCTTAGTAGCCTCCTAAGCAGTCTCTAGAACCATGCAAGGAACTTGATCAAAGCCCCTACAGCTGGGGGTCAGGGTGGACGTAGGGTAGATGGGTAACACCAAAACGGGTTTTTAAAAGGGAGATATGAAACACAGAATGGATAGGAAGAGATGCACAAAGCATTAGCCTCATGGGTACAGGATTGATGATTTTGTTTTTCGAGAAAGGCCCTACATATCTAGAATTGATTTTACAGGCACAAAAAGTTAACTGTATGTGAGTGGTAGACAAGCACACAAATCAGCAAACAGCAAACTGTTTAACCCGGTGCTTATGACCTGCAGTCAGTATTGGCTTGGACCTTTGCCTATTTGAGATGGTTGGCAGCAACTCTAAACCCTTTCTGGATTTGGGCTATGTGTTCTGAGGCAGCAGGTACCAGTGACAGGGTTCAGCTATACAGAAGATTGGACCTACGATGGAAACCATGAGAGACGTGCAAAGGAGTGTCAGCAAGGGTGGTTTGAAAGGAGTCCTAGTAAGCAAATTTAGTGAGAGTAAGTAACTAATCATGTACTTGTTCAATGGCATATGACCTCAAGTACTGGCCAAGTAGTCTGGTACGCCTTTTCTGATTTAATGTTGCTCTATTGGTGATAAGTGGAGGTGTCATGGCTCATGAAGGCTGGCGCCAGAACAGGGGCTGATGGTATAAAGAGCATTGCAACGAAAAGTGCTGTCTTCGTGAAGGAATCTACAATCATAAATATGATGTTATGCCCCTTTTTACTGGGCAATTCTGTAGCCACATCCATGCAACATAGCTGCCGGAGTGTCTCTAGAACAGGCAGAGATAGAAAGTACCATTGGTTTGGCTCTGGGGGTCTTGGCCCTTGCACATTCGCTACACCTATTCAGATAATCAGTGGCATCTTTACAGATGCTAGCCAACCATATGCTCAATCTCAGCTTATGAAGTGTCTTCCGTAGACTGTGGTGATCAGCCCCTGGTGCTTCATGGCACTAACTCTTCATGGCGTACTGGCTGTCTCACTTTGGCAGCCATGGTTGGTTACCATGGAGAAGCATTCTCATCCATCATGAAAAAGATGGATCTGCTGCAAGGGAGGACTTGTGTCTTGTGATGAATTTCAGGAATTCGTCCCTTCTCCCCAAGGTGGTGCCCCCACCTTTGAGGCTAGGGACGTGAGCCTGCTCCGCAATACCCCCCCTAGAGGTAGAGGTAAGTGGGACCTCACCGAGAGAGAGACTCCCCCCCCCCCCCCTGTAGGGACAAGGACTCCTGTTCCTGCGAGGTACTCCCTAAACAGTCTCCTATATGTACCTCTTCAACCACGTCCCACAAGGACTCGTACAAAGAACGAACCAATATGTGTTATTGTGAAGCTGGAATTGTAAATATTACTTTAAGGGAAGGACTTTTTTCTAAGAAATGATGAATAACGAAACGAAGGGCTTCAAGAAGCCACGCCAGAGAACAAGACAGGAGAAGCTAAGCCGGGTGGAAGGCCCACAGCTACGTCCTCTAGCAGAGGAGTCTGGGAAATCTCCAGATTTCGAATAGCCTGGGATATTCGAACAGGCTGCAAAGCCGGACTCGTGGACGCAGACGTGCATCGTCCTAAGTATTGGAGAGAGAGCAAAGCGGTGGCGTGGACAGAGCGAGCCTGTGGAAGACGAGAGGTTCTGTTAAGCACTTTGATACTGCTACACGGATGAGACCGCAAAGCACTCAAGGCCTAGAGATACTGAGCACCCGTCAGAAAGGGTGAGACCGAGAAGGAGTGGACAAAAGAGAAAAAGGCTGCAGACGAGTAAAGGAGAAACCCGAACGAAACGGAAACCCAATGACGTTATCCCAGAGACAAGCAGGTAACGGGGAAAGTGTGAGATCCAGGGAGGAGACGGCAAATCATTATATGAACATTCATACTCTGCCCAGTCAGCATAATGGGAATCCATCAGTAACATAAGTTAATGAGAATCATAATAAAAATATTTGGATTCAACCAAGTCAAAATATCCAGGAAATAGCCCGGTGTCATGCTTCTGCATCTCTGCCCCTCGGTGGCGCTGTCTGCAGACCTGCAGGTGTTGTCCCATCTTCAGAGAAGACCCTAAATCATTATTTTGCATTTCCTTTCACAAACCTGTATATCCGAAAACATGGACATCAATTCCCATAATGCACCGTGTCGCAGTTCTCGTTCCCTGGTAATTCCTATACATCAGTTTTAGAACCACAATCCCCAGAAGCCCAGATCAGTGCTGCTTTCACTTTCCCAGGAGCAGAAAAGTAGGAGGCAGATTACCTTCAGGTGTGCTGCTCGAGGCTCTGCTAATGAGCCTGCTTCAGCTCATGGCAGGCCAGTATTTAAACAGCTGCCTGCAGGAGCAAAGGGCTCTTGGATTGAGTTTGCTCCCAGCCCTCTGTGCCTTGAGTTTTGGAATTGTTAGTGCCAGAACCTGCTCCTGCTCCAGTGCCCTGTGCTCCCTGCCTTGAAGCCCTGATACTCTTCCTACTTTCGCCTGCCTTCTGCCCTGCTCCTCTATGCTTCGTACACTGCAGCTGTGCTGCCCTGCTTGCAGTTTCCTGTTCCCTATCTGTAGCCCATTGCTCTATACCACCTATTATCTTGTTCCCTGCCTGCAGATCCTTGTTCTAGGCCCATAGTCTGTTACCTGGCTTTAGTTTCCAGTCCTGAGTTTCCTTGTTATCTGTCTGCAGTTCTGCCGTTGTTATTCCAGTCCAGGTTTACAGTTCCTTGAATTTCATGTTACCAGTCTGCTGTTCAGTCCTGAGTTTTCTTGTTCCTGGTCTATAGTTCAGTCCGCTTTTGACTGACTCCGGTCCTTAATTTCAAGTCTGCAGTTCCAGTCTCCTGTACCATTGCACTTAGATTCCTTTCTACTTGCTTTTCCTCTTTCATTCCTGGTCTCTGTCCTAAACCTTGCTTACGTTGACTGCTTATTCTTCCCTAGATATTTCTGTTACCGTTCTTGTCCTCACTCATGCTTCTGTTATTCCTTTGTTCACAGTTTGGCTGATGTGTTTCCCAGCATGCAATCTTTGACCCTTCCTTTGTCTCATTTTACTTGTAGTCTTTAGTGACTTTAATGTAACAGTGTGCTGCATTCTGTTCCCTCAGAGGGCATCCGCTGTAGATTTCCCGGCTGGACCCATACCGGATTGTCTCGTGTAAGTACACTCCTTGTTTTTGCCCTAGTCTCCAGACAGATGCCACTCTTACTACCCCTTTACTGGGGCTTGCAGGGTGTGGTGCCTGTAAAGGTAACTTACAGAGAGGCATTGAGCTTTCCTTATATTTGTGGGTAGTCTTTAGTCCAACCTGTGTGTACACCCCTAGTGGGATTCCTCATTGTTTGTCCAGTGCATGGTCCCCATACCTTCCTGTTCCCCATTGAGATCTACCCTTTCTTCCCGTTTCGTTTTTCTGAATTACCTTGTCTATTCTTCCTTCTTGTTTAGCCCCCTGCTGTATGCGCTTGCCTGACCCCTTACATCAGCACAGCCACCCCAAACCTAGCTGGATGCCCCGTGTAACCCCTGACACCTGGAGAATAAGAGGAGAGAAGATAGTTATCAGAGTACACATACTCATCACACTAGCGATAACAAAAATATAGTAATGAAAACAAGAGAAGAAAAGGGGAATCATTATGAAACCATTCCTACTCGTACCAATAAGTATATTAAGAGCATAATCAAGAGACAAACAGTTGGAGGCAAAACCCTCTGAGAGTAATCAGCCTTGTTATAGGCTCAATAAAGAAAGCAACAGAGAATCACAGAAAGGTTGGATAACCCTTCCATGGGAGAAGGGAAGAACAAAGATTGAATAAGAGGAGAAATATTAGTATCAAATCAAGAGTCGCATATTGAGAAGGACAAGAAGAAAAGTAAAGAACTAAAATCTGTGAACTAATTAACAAGGTCACAAAGAACTATTTCAAGATTACTTATTGAACATAAATTGCAAGAAGCAAGAACCCAGAAGAAGGGAGCCATTCTCCTGTCCTAAGTTGTTATAAATAGTGGCAGGGTTAGTTGGGACAGTGGAAGGATTCTGTAAAGACCTTCACTGACGACTGCCGAGCACCTTAGTTAGTTTTGAAAGATAGGCGTTTACCTTTTTTCTTTAATAAACAACAAAGAAATGTCTAACATAAGTCTGTGTCCTTCTTCTGACCCGCCACAGTCTCCAAGGGTGGGGTTATACTTATTCAGGACTTTTTCATGCTCATCCAAGGGTTAAACGTCTACCAAAGTTATTCTTTCTAGGGAAACCATGTATATATTAGTGAGGTCTCTCATCTCAACATGATACTTTCTACGTAAGACATATATGTTCTGGGTTCCCAATTAATATGGGATGATAAAGTCTAAGCAGGGAAAACAATTTGTCTAAAGGAGTCAGCCTTTGGTTTACCGCCTTTACGATTGGGAGAAACCCTAAGTTTCCATCGTCCGTAACAATGACTGAGTGTTGCTCCACCTCCACTCAAGGAGCTGTCTCCAGTGAAAGAAAAGTCTCCTTGATAGCCAATACTTTCTTACCAAGTTTTTCTTCTTGGACAAAGCATTGGTTACAGTCGTAAACTATTTGTAAGCCAGGGACCAGCTTGATCCGTAGTCATAGGGACTGTAAGTGACCAGCCTCTCCCGGGTCAAATACATCTTGGTAATGTTGGCTTTAAGGTGGAAGGAGCTCCTTTATCACCAGTATCTGGTATGGTCTTTGAATTATCTGATAACAGTTAGTAATGTCTGGAACAGACATTTACTGAGAAATATGACTGTACTTGAGAACTGAACCGTCCGCTGGAAATATGGGTTCGGTCTGAGTCTTAGAGAAGTTGGGAGTATTCACCTGTTGGCCAAAAGAAATGTCAGAGCCAAGACCTGTTCCCACTGCTGGGACGTGGAATATAGATCTAATCCTTTGTACGTGTGTAAGTAATATCCTAGCATATTGGGACAGCAGGATGCAGAGAAGTGACGGATCATATTGCCTCTGAAAGGACCCACACAATCGTGGGGCAAGTTCATTTTTGGATGGGTTTGGGGTCCGTTTCCTACAGGACTTCATGGAATGTGCAGTGGTCCCACAATAAAAAGTTCAGCTGCCGTCTTCGCTTTCTCTCCTCAGAAGAAAAGGTGCCTTTGGGTGCAACCCAGTTACATGGGTTCTGGTTCTTGTAGATCTACAAGGGGTCCCACTGTGATCTAGTACTTATTAATTTCTCTCTTTTTTCACTGCCCTCTGCTCTAGCCTTACCCCTAGGGCTTCATAATTGGCAAAGGAAGTCGGGAGGAAGACCACTTGGCTGAGGGTGTCCTTGAGGTCATCCTTTATGTCTTGGTAACACACTGTTAGCTGGGCGTCTTCTGGCTAGGAGGTCTGGGCATCTGAACAGGCAACTTTTCGAGGCAGCACCCACTTCCTTCATGAAGAGTTTGTGAGAATACATTCCTTTGTGTCTCTGAGTATTATACCTCTGCGTGCAGTGTCCTCCATTTGATCACTCACCCCACCAGGAGCAGCATTCTTTTGGATTGGGTACTGAGGATGGGCTTGGAAAGACAGCATCTAATTCCCCACTTTGCCATAGCGCAATGCCTATGAGTCCAGGAAAGGTGCAACATCTTTCCCGGGAAAAGGTGGGCACTCCCTCACAGGAACCACAATTCCTTCCCCCTGCTGAAGTGGATTGTCAACCCCAGAATCCTGGCAAATATCCCAAAAGGGGCAAGCTTTGCACGTTCACTATGAAATGAAATTGGGCCGTTACACACCTTAAAAAAGGGTATCAATCGATTTTTCCTTAATGCCACCTCATGAAAGAAGGACTGCTTCCATATTGATTTGATGGATAGGTCCTGTTAGACAACCATATGTATTCCAATCCTGGAACGCATCTGTATATAAGGTGTCTTAACAATTACAAATCCCCTTTCCACTTCTCTTTTTAAAAAGTGTAGTGGAAGAGAATTTCAGACCCTTGGGCCAATTCCTTTGCGGGTTGCCAAGTCCAGAGTCTGGTATGTCCGTGTCTGCTACGAGTTATATTACAAATCCATCAGTGCAATAATCTGGAAATAAAGGACAAGTCATTTGAAAAGAAATATTAGGCACATGACTTCCACAGTTACGGCTGCACATTCCTTTGGAATTCTTGCAGGATAGAGCCCTAAAATGTGGAATCCATATCGCACCTGCTGAAGCACCTCCCAGAGGAGAAGCAAAATAATGTTTTTGACAACTTGAAGAGTAAGTGGCTTCCAATAATGTCATAAATATAGTGGTAAATGTTGCTTAACCCTTTAACTGCCAAGGGTTTTCCCCTCCAGTGCCAAGGACTTTTTTGGTGGTTTCGGTATGTCGCCATTCAATCCCTTGTAACATTTTTGTTACATGAGATATCTCAGCTAAATTTGGCCCCTTTTCTTCCTACATGTAGATGGTCATAACACCACCAAGAAATCCTAGTTTGCTGTAGGGAGGTGAGAGAAAAGAACCAAAAAGGAGGAATTTATGTTTTTTTTCAGAAAATGCCAATAAAACGATGTACAAAGCCTGTGGTTTTTTCCTTGTAAGAGCTACAAACAAATGGTTTGCTGTGCTGAATTCGCCATTTAACAGGCTTTCAAGAGCAGGTTGAGTGGAAACCAAAAAAACATATTTTTATATGGTTACCATCCGGTTTGTGAGAGGTATGCGATTTTGCCCTTTTTTTCCAATAGGACATGCGTGGATGGAATGGAAGAGGAGAGTAGGAAAGCTGAATGGGAAGACAGAAAGGTATACATTTCTAAAAAGTAGACAAAATTCCAAGTTTAGGAAGGGGTGATTCGCGCAGGTCAAGCAACCACTATGTAGGGAAAATTTCCATAGTTTGGGGAATAATTGGAAAAACAACAAAGAAAAGGTATGTGGTATGAAAAGGTACATGGTTGGCCCCGTAAAGCAATGGCTTCTGTTAATTTTGAGAAAAGCAATGCTCTGCTACATTCCCCCAACTCTTCCAGTTAGGAAATCACACATTGTTCGTAATGTTTCACAAACCAAGCAATACCAGAAGCCAAAAACGTAGCCATGGTACACAGGAATTTGATGCTTACGGCCTAAACAGACATACTTAGCATGTGTAAATAAGGAAAACAAATGTGGTGCAGGGCAAGCATACATTTTTTGAAAGAACACAGGCAGACCTTTTGAAGGGTAGGTGACTTGCGCAGGTTAGAAAACGTATACTGCCTAAAGCAGCGACGAAATGTAGGTCACATTTGGGAAATTAAAGGATTGTGTGACAAAGTGCAGCAGCAAATGTGTGGAAACGTTATGAAAACCAAGCCAACACAACAAATGTCCTACTTTCCCGCGTTCCCACAGGTGTCCCAACGAAAACGGTACCTCACATGTGTGGGTGCACCTACCTGGGCTTAAAGGGAAAACGCTAAACCACTGGTAACCCCCAAAGGGTTTGGGGAGACATCCTACAGATTTTGGCCTATCCTGGAGCTCTGGCTCGGCTGCGTTACAGAATTTCCTTCGGAGAAGGGATGGGGTCCCTGCCGGGGCCACTGCACTTGGGGATGTAGTCCCAAATGGGAGACAGCCCACCAAGGCCAAGGACAGACTACAGATTCAATAAATAAATGACATTATTCAAACAAGTCAAGCAAATCCCAACTGATGTTACAGGAGTTACAATTTCTTGGAGCAGATTTGAATTCCAACGCTGCTGTGGCACAGCCATCTCTATAGAGCGTAAGCTCCATCCTGGTGCTGGCACATTCACTGACCCTCCTTAAACACAGTTTCGGGAAATATATAATGTTTCTGAGTAAATCTCTCCCTTTGCATACCAGCAATTCCCTGTTGTGCATTGATAATGTGGCCCATACCGATGCTTCTAAGTGGATCACATTTTCAGTGCACAACACCTCATGCTCGTGTACTAAAGGTGCTAATTCAATGCCAGACAGGGGACCCACCTACCACCTTTGAGAGTAAAAGAAGGGGGGCGGTGGGTCATCTGCTAGGGGTGGGGGACAACACCAGTACACCAAGCCACAGCCCCACCATAAAAGACCTCACTAGGAAGGGCGGGGTTAGAGATGCATTGTGTGAACAGTCCGCCCAAGGGATCTTTATATAATTAGCACAAGATGGGAGAAAACTATATCTTTGGCAAACACATTCGGTAGGGGAACCCCGAGGGAGGGCCCAACCTGGGAAAACCCGATCTAAAACACATGACCAGCTGTCCAGGGGCCAGGAGGAGGGAGACAGAGTTCAAGCTGCTTGTCACAGACAAAATTGAAGCAGCTAGAACAACACTGGGTGATGTAACTGCAGGGCGGTCAGCCAAATCGGCAGTCACACGGGTAGAGAGGAAATGGACCTGAGCCAGTGTACCAGTCACATGGCCACCGGTGCCCATCGGCAAGTGGCTATTGGAAAGGGACACTGGAAAAATTGGCGTTCCTCGGAGAACCAATCAGATGGTAAGTCACTGTTCTCCTGTGAGGTGGCCAGCCTTCATAGTATCCACCACAGGGCTTGCGAAGGCCATCAACTATAAGGTGTCGTGTGAATGTCTCCTTTCCCACCAGAAGCAGGGTGTCTCATGTTTTGTTCTCAATAGTGCTGACCAATGGCAGTGTATTAAAGTTCTGCGGTCAGCTCAAATGTTATTTTACTAATTGCTCATTGTTCCAAGGTGGGCTGAGAATCGATGTGGCCCCACATGGGGAGGTGACGTGTTGGGATACGGTTGAACTGCTTGCTCCAATCATACTTGACTAACATATGTCCAGCACTAGGATATGACGTAGACTAGCCAATGACGTTTCTGGGAAACATCGAAAATGTGAACATGCAAAATTGCAAGTGTTTCAATGAGTTCCAACCATTGTATTTTATGGTATAAAACTATTATCTGCAGTGCAGAGGTCAGCTCTCATCAATCAGATCCATTCCACTGTTCTGTTTGATTTGTGCTTGCCCAGCTGTAATAAACAGCATTGCTTCTTGCCTGGTTTGTGCTCCTTTTTTAAGTATGTGTTTTTTATGGTGTGATCATTTTTGGAGGCCCCAGCGCAATACTCTGTCCTCCCGGTCAGCTGAGGTTATCCAGGCCGCCCTTCCTGGGGGCACGGGTCTGGCGACGGCAGACCTGACCGATGCACATCACTGAGGCGGCCCTGCAGACACTGAGTTCACAAAGGTCTGTCTGGTACTGAGCACTGCCCCGCGCTCAGTGGAAGGGGTGAGCTTGTGCTCGAGGACGTGAGCAGAACCATGCAAGAATGTTTAGGATGTATCCTCATCGATGGAGGGCGATCAGTAGTAGTACTATAGAGATTAGTGGATGCAAGTGTGAGCACACCGCCATTAGAGCAGGAGAGGTGTGTAGTGTGTGGCGAACCCCGTCAGACGGGAGTTATGCGTAGTACCAGCGGTTGTATAGTTGCATCATTGGGGGGGGGGGGAGGTCTGTTGTCCGTTACATAGTTGTTAGGCAGAAACCTGTGCAGTTCCCTTAGGGACCACTGCAAAAAGTTTAGGACTACAGGTGTTAGCAGTAAACCCTATTGGTAGCAGTCTGCACCACCCAGATTTACCTGGTAGCTGTGGCTGAGCAGCCAGACTTCTCTCAAGAAGAGTTAGGCAGTATATAGAGTATACACAATAGGGCTAGAAATACAGTAGTACAAGCAAACACTGACCAGAGCTTGGGTATAAAAGTATATAATTATTTATTTAAAAACACACTTGTAAAAATACACTGGCACTAATATGTCAAGCAAGTTCAAACTCAGTCACTAGAAATATATACACCTCCCTAATTAATTATTGGACAAGTCTATGTTAAGACACCACTTATTTAGCAAAACAGAGGCGAGCGCATAACCATAGATGGCACTCCAATAATTTCTTAAAAGAAGGGAGAGAAAAGGCAGAATAGGAAAATCACACAGTACCAACACTTTTAAAGAACCACAGCAAGTCAAGAAAGGCACGGTCTACTGTAGAGCAAAAAGTTCATAGGCCAGGCCCACTCTTGGAGAGAGCAAGGCAGAATGTGCCCAAGATCACACAGTGGAAATGCACTCAAAGTCTTTGCAGGAAAGTCAAAAAGAGGTTGCATCAAGTTAGAAAGGTAATGTTAACGGGTCCGAGGTCACCCCAGGATAGAGAGTCAAGGATTTACGGGACACCTTGGACAGTCTGTTGCAAGGGAGACCAGACGGGACACAGTACCTGAAATGGTGAGAAAGCTCCAGCGGGGGCAGTTGTTCCTGGCAGCGGGTGCAAGTCGGGGCTTCGTGCAGGGGAAGAGAAGATCTCGACGTGGAGGAAAGCTGGAGGTCGTTGCACTGCCAGGGAAGAAACCAGCCGCGGAGTTTCCCTGTTAAAAGGTACTACCCTTTTATTCGCGGTAGTGGTGAAGCGTGGCTATCCGGCCGCCGCGGTGCTTGGCACGGGCGATTCGACCATGAGACGATCCAGGAAGGTGAAAAAGGCGAACTGGTTGGTCCCACCATCTCAAAGGGAAGAAGACTCTCCTGGAAGAAGATCTTCTCTGTCGTCGGGAAAGTGGTGAGTTTCGTACAGCAGGGATGCACCGGTGGTGTCGTCGTTGTAGATGGCTCAGCTTCTCCCCTCTTCGGATTCTTTAGGTCCTGTGGCGACTTCTGAAGTTCCAGTCCCCAAAGCCCTGCTTTTATGCAGCAAAACCCCCATTCATCAGCCTAGCTGTCAATCAAACATGCTAAGTGGTGAGCCGGGCGGCTCACCACTGGGTCAATCACACAAGAGTGCGACTTGAGTTGCCAAGGCAACTCAGTCCAGGGTGCCTATTCCCCCTCCCACACATCCTGTAGACCCAGACAGAGTGGCACCACTTTTGGAGGCTTCTGTGCAGAAGCCCGCCAAAAGTGGAACAAAGGGCTCGACTTGGGTTGGATTTACAGAGGCGAACACAAACGCCATTTTAAAACCGAGTCCTGGCAAAAAGACCCAACCGGGGAATAAATATTAAATAAATAACCGGGCGGTATCTTTAACATTGCACCAAAAAAAGTGGTGCGTTTAAAATGAATGGGAAAATCCCATAGGAAATATTCTGGTGGAATATTTTGCGTGGTAACCACTGCCACCAGCCAGAAACTCGACAAGGGGGGACTGGAGAGTGCCCCCTTGGAAAACAGACCTAGGGGCAATCAAATTACCCCTACCAGTACTTCCATAATTTGATGGTTTGTACTGGTTCTGTTCACAATTTTAAGACTAGTAAAGTCAATGGTGACTTTACATGCCCTGGGAGACAGTAGTCAGTCCCAGGGTATGGAGTCTATGTTTGGGGGTCACTATGACACCCCTGTATTACTGCACTGAGGGTGCTGTGTAACGCATATACCAAAAACACATGAAGCCCTATGGAGTAAAAGACCCCATAGCCCATAAAACACTTTACATAGTCAAAGGACATTCTCAAATCATGCCTAAGAGTGGGAGAAAGAGTCTTACTCTTAGCAGGAGAAAAAATTAAACCCCAAAAATCCAGCAAAGCTGCTGGGGGACTCAATAGGTTTGGGAAATCAGCCTGAACAGAGAATTCTCCCTAACAATAGTACTCAAAGAACAATACGGTAGTAGTACTATGTCTCGGTAATGATGGGCAATTGGCTGTGGGTTTTTCGGGAACTTTCATCATCTGACATTTTCATGCCCTACTTGCACATGGTTACAGTTGTCATGTTGCTCGTAAGATGTTTTGACAATTCTCTCTATGTACTGTTGTTCAATATTTAAACTTGGATGTTGGTATCTTCTATGTTTCGTTTGACACATGCCACTGGCATAACTTTTTTCTTCTTTTATGTGTGCAACAATTCTGGATATGTTTTTTGATTATTTAGAATTTTACTCAATAAATGTGAAATCTATCCACATCTTTGAGGATTTAGTGTAGTGTTTTGCTCTAACCGAATATAGAACAAATATAAGGATTTACAATATATGCAAAATAATATCACCTGGGGAGACCACCAGGGGGCGCAGGCTGCATGGAAGCCTGATTGCCAAGTTCCCTTAGAACGTACTGCGAAAAGCGAATTTCAGAAGTTAGCCCAGCCTGCAAACAGCTGAAATTGGCGGCACGGAGAGCAGAAAGAGCCGAGGACCACCAGCTTGAATTTCGGGCGAAAATGGACCTGTCATCCCTGGAAATGCAGCCTGCAAAACAGCTCCCACCCCCGTTGGGGCGAAGGCCTCCGGCAGCAGAGCGCTGTGCTCGTGCTGAATCGCCTGGGGGCGCCCCAAATAGCAAGAGAAGATCCAGGAGAAAGTCCTCCAGGCAAGGGAGACTGAAAAGGCATCTGAAGCACCGCAAGCTGAGCACAGAGACTAGTGACATCGGTCCTTCTTGTGGACGCTTCTAAGAGGCTTCCCGTATTGAGTCGGAGAGGGCACTCCCACCCACGAGCCGGCGCCCCAGCACAGATCCAACAGAAGCAACGGGCTGAAGCGTGTGGGACAGGGCAGACCCCGAGAGGAGCCTGGGCAAGCCAGCAGAGCACCCAGGAGGGCCCGCACCTGGGCTGCGACGCCGGGGGCCGTCAGCTGCAGCAGTCTGAAGCTGGGGATATGGAGTGGTCCTCGGCAGAGGCCCTGGTGTCCGGGGGAGGTCGGAGCGAGCCCCTGTAAAACTTACTGCAGCGAGGACCAGAGCAGCGGAGGCGTGAGTGGGGCCCTGTGGGGAGCATTACTGGGCCGCCGCGTCCCCCCCCGAATCCTCGGAACACCAGAGACACCTGCTGCCGAAGGGGGTGAGGCGGCGCCAGCTTGGAGGGACGCTCCCCCGACGCGTCCCATCTCTGTGGATCGGGTAGCAGAAAGGTCCGGTGGACGACACAAGATCCGGAGCACCCTGGGCCGGATGAAACCTGCCCTAGTGGTCGTCGAACCGCGCAGCTCAGGGGCTCCGTCACCTTGACTTGAAAACAGCACCCCAGTGTACGAGGCCCCCAGGCACACACTGTGTGCACACTCCCGCCCGCAGAGCCTCTCGGCAGGAAAGCGGAGGGCCTGGCCTGTCTGGCGGGTGCCCGGCAATCTCTGGTGCTCTCGTGGGACAACCCTAAGCGCCCTTACGCACAACAGCCTGGTAAAGAGAGTGTGGGGGCCACAGGCAGCACACAGACCCACAAGCGCCACTGGTGTTCAGGGGGGCATCCAGGGCCCCGTCATACTGGTTCCTAATTACGTGGTTAAGCAGACCACAGGAAGGAACTTCCAAACCATGTTCATCACTCGAGGCAGCCCACCCACAACCACTTGAGAGCAGAAAAGCGCTCAGCAGCGGAAGGACAGCAAAGCAGTGACCACTGGCTCACAGCCCTGGAGAAGGCCCCGGGGGAGGGCAAGCCAGCTCACTTGAAAGACCAGGCGGTGACCAGAACAGTCTTACCGAATCCGACGGGAGGGGACTTGCGCCAACTGTACCCATTTCAACATAAAACTAATCTCTGCCCTAGGAGTAGTCAAGTGAACAGAACTGTTGGTGCGCCAGAGGAGGCACACGGGGCATTTGTATACTCCTCCGCGGATCCCACGGGGAACAGCAAGTGAACCCCTCACCCATGGTTTAGATAAGTGACGCAATTTAGACCCCAGATCGTGAATGTCATCCAGGATAAGGGCCTACAGTGCACCCTCCCTCTTATACAAAAGGTGTGAGAAGCAACACCCAGCGCTCTGCCCACTAATTATCGGGAAGCCGGGAACGGTCTCTGGTCACTGCACAGAGAGCAGCAAAATAAAGGCCTTGCCAGGGGCGGGCACCATCCCAGGGAGCAGGCAGCGCAGAAAGAAGCTGCCAGGGGCACGACCTCCGTACACAAGCACCAAACAAGCACCCCAGCAGAGAAACCGAGAGCACTTCCTGCATGCAGACCAGTATCGTGGTCTCATCTGTCCAAAAGTTGCAGAAATACCGTTGAGAGACCAGACAAATGGCCTCTCCCTCCACCCAAGAAGACCCTCTGATCCCAGGGGGAGTGTAACACTCACCTGACTCCCATGGAGGCGCTGGCCTGGTTCGTGCTGCTGTGACCTCTTCTAAGGTGATGCGCAGGGTTCGGAAGACGGACTGGGCCGGGCCCCCAAATCTGGCTTGTCTGGCTCGCAGAAGTATCCTTCTGTAGGCGAAAATAGGGGATTAACTGTCTGCGGGGTAATGCAATCAGCCTCCCACTTTCCCCCCTCACCCTCCTCGAAACCCTTCTGTGATTCCTCGTAGCGTCTCACCTTAGGGTCTGGAAGGACAAGCTCTCCATCCTGCTTCTGATGCAGGGGCGCGTTGGTATCCAGTTACTTCACTGGATTTTCGGATTGGTGAGAACCAAACTTGCTTGGCTTCCAGGTAAGTTTTTTGATAAGAGGTTCCCCTTGTGTCCATGCATTAATGTACTAGTGCTAGTGTCTTTTTCCCCATAGGGGCCGGGGTACGGAATGCCGGGGAACAGGCACCGACCCGAGATGAGAGGTGAAATCCTTGTAGAAATCAGGTAAGTCTTTAATGAGCGTCTTTTGGTAATGTCTTTTCATTTGCTCATTAACGCTGATGTCTCTTTTTCCCCTTAGGGGCCGGGGTCCGGAAATGCCAGGATGCGGCGCGGACCCGAAATGAAGAGGGAATGAATCAACAGGTAAGTCTTAACATGGAGATTTAGCTTTCCTTATTCCCTTCTCTCTCACCTTTTGTTCTGGTCTTTTTCTCCCTAGGCGCTGGGGCGTGACTGCGAATCCGGATGATCGCTGCTGAACATGGAGGCGCCCAGTAAAGGTGAGTGGAATGCGGCGCTGCAGCGATCGACGCGATGAGCTTTTAAATAAAAGTCTTCCTTTTCAGGATTGTCGGCGAGATGTCTCCGGGATGCGGATTTAGCAGGTAAGGACTTTTCCTTCTTCTGTTCTCTTCTTCTCTTCCTTTGCAGGTGATCCAGGATGCTGGCAGGCGTGGCAGAAGTCAGGATGCAGGAGCAGACACGGTGAGCGTCCAGATGCTAGATGCAGAACAACGCGAAGCACGTGTGGCTGTTCGGGTGGGGTTTAAATAGCCTTGGAAGAAGTTCCAGGTATGTATCCTTCCTCCAATCAGGTATGTATCCTTCCCCGACCACGCCCGGATGGTAAATTAATCCCACAGGTAAAGTAGTTCCTTTCAGGCCTCAAGGAGGCCGGGATCCTGCAGCAAGGTCTGCATCAGGTAAGTGCACCCAAGCACATCCATAATGAGCCTGGCGCCTATGGCGCCAGGACACTGTCCAAAGGGCCCCTATATGGGGTTGCTGGGTCCTTCCTTGGGGACTGGATGTCCGCTTTCGGGGAAGGCAGGGCTTGAACCGGCTCCCCGGGAGCGGGCATCATGACAGCACTCCCCCCCCCCCCCCCCCCAAGGCCCCTCCCAAGGTTGTTCCCTCCGGGGGTTTTGGTTTGTCTGGGAAGAGTCGGTGGAATTTCCTGACTAATCGAGGTGCATGCACATGGTCGCTGGGTTCCCACGACCTCTCCTGAGGTCCGTACCCCTTCCAATCAATTAGGTAGAACAGTTTTGACCTAAACATTTTTGAGTCTAAAATGTTCTTCACTTCGAATTCGGGCTCCCCATCACTTAGAATAGGTTCTGGAGGTTTGAGTAGTCGGGTTCCGGGTACCACTGGTTTCAGAAGTGACACATGGAAAACAGGGTGAATTCGCATACTAGCTGGTAAATCAAGTTTAACAGCCACTGGGTTAATTATTGCCGTAATAGAATAAGGACCCAGATATTTTGGGTTAAAAGTTCGAAGCCCTTTGAGTGGTAAATGTCTGGTAGCTAACCACACTTGATCCCCAATCTGATACGGAGGTGCTTCACTCCGATGTAGATCAGCATTCTCCTTGTATTTTCTCTTGGCTTGTTGTAAATGCGTAGTTGCCTCTTTGAAGGCTTGGGTAATTGTAGAATGCAGATGTTCTACTGCAGGCATTCCGAAGCTCTGAGGTGAGTCAATATTTGAGGTTTGAGAGTGATGCCCAAACAAAGTATAAAAAGGACTGTGGCCAGTTCCAGAGTGTACCGAATTATTAAATGCGTATTCGGCTATCCAAAGAATGTCTTTCCAGTTGCTTTCAGATTGCTGTAACATACACCGTATGTATTGCTCAAGGGTCTGATTTGTCCTCTCGACCATCGGTCTGAGGATGGTGACTGGTCGATAATCTTACGTCGATCTGCGCCATTTGACAAGATTTGCGCCAGAAGTGGGAAATGAATTGGCTTCCCCGGTCAGAGATTAGTATAGATGGGAATCCATGTAGCCGAACAATATTTTCGAGGAATTCTTTGGCTAGGACAGAAGCTGAAGGTAAACCTTTCAAAGGAATAAAGTGGGCCATTTTGGAAAACAAATCCACAATTACCAGAATAGTATTGTACCCGAACAAGTAGGCAGGTCCGTAATAAAATCCATTGATAGGGTGTGCCAGGGTGCTGGCGGTATGTCTAGAGGTTGAAGGAGACCGGCTGGTCTTTTCTTTTGACTTTTATTTTGGGCGCAAACACCACAGGAGATCACAAAAGATTTAACATCTTTTCGCCAAGAGGGCCACCAAAATTGTCGTTTCACCTTTTCCTCTGTCTTGGCAATACCGGGGTGTCCCTCTATTAATGCATCATGATAACCGGAAATAACTAGTTCGTGTAAGTCCTTATGTGGCAGGAATAAGCGTCCTTGGAAATAAGGTAAACCATTATCTATGGTAAAGTCTGATCCCTTTTGTATCCAATCCTGTAAGGTTGTACCACGCGTGAAAATTCCGGGATAAACCTGTGATAGAAATTGGCAAAGCCGAGCATGCTTTGAACCCCTTTTACAGAGCTAGGTGATGGCCATTTGAGGATGGCATCCACCTTTCTTGAGTCCATTCGGACTCCTTTGGGTGTCAGGATGAAACCTAGAAACTCGACTTCTGTGGTATGGAAAACACATTTCTCCAATTTAGCAAATAGTTTGTGTTGGCGCAGTTTTTCAAGTACTGCCCTGACGTGTTTTCTGTGATCAGATTCCGAAGAGGAGTACACCAGAATGTCATTGATATATACGACAACACAAACATCGATGAGTTCCCGAAGGACATCATTCATGAAGTATTGGAAGGCAGCCGGTGCGTTACACAATCCGAAAGGCATCACCTGGTACTCGAATAATCCGTATTTAGTACGGAAGGCAGTTTTCCATTCGTCGCCTTCTTTAACTCGTACTACGTACTAGATGATAAGCCCCCCGGAGATCTAACTTGGTGTATATGCAAGCGTCCTTCACCTGGTCAAGGAGTTCAGGGATCAGAGGCAGAGGATAACGGTTTTTAACCGTTATCTGGTTCAATGTGCGGTAATCGATACAAGTTCTAAGGTCGCCTTCTTTTTTGGGCACGAAGAACAAAGCCGAGGATGCCGGGGACTTTGACGGGCGAATAAAACCATTAGCTAGGTATTGATCCAAATATTGTCTCAAATGCAGATTCTCAGGTTCGGTAAGGGCATAAATCCTGCTACAAGGGGTATGTGCACCGAGCACCAGATCGATTTGGCAATCGTACGATCTGTGAGGAGGTAACGTGTTGGCCTGTTCCTTTTGGAAGACGTCCTGAAAGTCTTGGTATTCCAGAGGTAGTTGCATGGAGGCAGAGGTTACAGATGCTAGATTAATCTTCAGGTTTTCTGGGTAGCAGGTTTGTGTACAATCCGGGAAGGTTATTCTCTTAGCTCGCCAATCAATTCGAGGATTATGTGTCTCTAACCAAGGGATTCCAAGAATAACCTGAAACTGTGGAGCCTTGATTACATAAAACACAACACCCTCCCGATGGCCGTCGGGACCAATAAGAGTCACCTCAGTAGTGGAATGTGTTACCGGTCCAGAGGCAATTTCAGTTCCATCGACTGTGGTGATGACATCTTTGCTGGTTTTAGGACGGAGAGGGAGGTTAATCCTAGAGACCAATTCACGATCCACATAGTTTCCAATAGCCCCACTATCGATGTATGCCTTTATTGCATGCAAACGCTTAGGCTGTTCTGGATCTACGAGAACCATTGGCACAATGAAATGCGAGGTCTGAGAGTTAGTTTTCAAGCTCGGCAAGCGGACCCCTACACTTGTCGGGCGGAGTCGTTTCCCGAAACAGTCTTCATGGTTTTTATCAGCGGCTCCTACCGACTTTCGGGGCGGTTTTGCCGGGCAATCTCGTAGAAAGTGTCCAGAATTCCCACAATAGAGACATAATTTTAACTGCCGCCTCCTTTCACGTTCCTTTTGAGTTAAGGGTCCTTTAACCCCTCCAATTTGCATAGGCTCAGAGACATCGACTCCCTTGGGATTAGCATGGGTCTTGACCAACACCCAGGTCTCAAACCTGGACCGATCTGTTTTTCTGTTTTGAAGTCTGTGATCCAATTGGACCACTAAGTCTATATACTCTGTGCATTCTTGGGGCGGATTTACAACTTGGGCCAGGACATCTTTAAGTTCTCCGCGTAGGCCTCGATAAAACAACGTGACTCTTTTATCCTCAGGCCATCCCGTTTCCACAATTAGTCTACCAAAGGTTGCAATATAGGATAGGAGGTCCTGATTGCCCTGTCGCAGGGATAGAAGTTCGTCATCCAGAGCCTGCCCCTGAGAGTGTGGAGCAAATAACCTTTCCATGCTTGCTTGAAATCTTTGAAAGTCACAGAGAATCGGGTCATCTTGAGTAACCAGTGGACCTGACCAATCGGCAGCGCAGCCGCTGAGTTATGACAATACAAAGGTTACCTTGGTCTGATCATTAGGGAAGGCCCCAGGTCTGCATAGGAAGTGCAAACGACACTGATTCATGAATACGGCGAATCGTTTGGGGTCCCCAGCAAAGCGTTCGGGTGGGGCCAGCGGCATGTTTCCAGGTAGATTAATCTGCACAGGGTTACTGGAAACCACAGGAGCGGGGTTCCCTCCGGAACCGGGTAGAGGAGTTTGCCCAGCTTGACCTTGCAAAAGCTGTCTGGCCAGGTCATCCGTTCTTTCCTTTGATATTATTAATTCCCTCCTTAGGGCATTAGTCTCTTGACGAGCGGCATGTACTTCGGCCCGTAATTCCCCCAGTAATTGGGTCAACTGATCAGTCTCAGAACTTTCCATAGCGCCTGGGTGGGTATTTGTAGGAAGGCTTCGCGTTCTGTAACGCTCACCTGACTCCCACGGAGGCGCTGGCCTGGTTCGCGCTGCTGTGACCTCTTCTAAGGTGATGCACAGGGTTCGGAAGACGGACTGGACCGGGCCCCCAAATCTGGCTTGTCTGGCTCGCAGAAGTATCCTTCTGTAGGCGAAAATAGGGGATTAACTGTCTGCGTGGTAATGCAATCAGCCTCCCACTTTCCCCCCTCACCCTCCTCGAAACCCTTCTGTGATTCCTCGTAGCGTCTCACCTTAGGGTCTGGAAGGACGAGCTCTCCATCCTGCTTCTGATGCAGGGGCGTGTTGGTATCCAGTTACTTCACTGGATTTTCGGATTGGTGAGAACCAAACTTGCTTGGCTTCCAGGTAAGTTTTTTGATAAGAGGTTCCCCTTGTGTCCATGCATTAATGTACTAATGCTAGTGTCTTTTTCCCCATAGGGGCCGGGGTACGGAATGCCGGGGAACAGGCACCGACCCGAGATGAGAGGTGAAATCCTTGTAGAAATCAGGTAAGTCTTTAATGAGCGTTTTTTGGTAATGTCTTTTCATTTGCTCATTAACGCTGATGTCTCTTTTTCCCCTTAGGGGCCGGGGTCCGGAAATACCAGGATGCGGCGCGGACCCGAAATGAAGAGGGAATGAATCAACAGGTAAGTCTTAACATGGAGATTTAGCTTTCCTTATTTCCTTCTCTCTCTCACCTTTTGTTCTGGTCTTTTTCTCCCTAGGCGCTGGGGCGTGACTGCGAATCCGGATGATCGCTGCTGAACATGGAGGCGCCCAGTAAAGGTGAGTGGAATGCGGCGCTGCATCGATCGACGCGATGAGCTTTTAAATAAAAGTCTTCCTTTTCAGGATTGTCGGCGAGATGTCTCCGGGATGCGGATTTAGCAGGTAAGGACTTTTCCTTCTTCTGTTCTCTTCTTCTCTTCCTTTGCAGGTGATCCAGGATGCTGGCAGGCGTGGCAGAAGTCAGGATGCAGGAGCAGACACGGTGAGCGTCCAGCTGCTAGATGCAGAACAACGCGAAGCACGTGTGGCTGTTCGGGTGGGGTTTAAATAGCCTTGGAAGAAGTTCCAGGTATGTATCCTTCCCCGACCACGCCCGGATGGTAAATTAGTCCCACATGTAAAGTAGTTCCTTTCAGGCCTCAAGGAGGCTGGGATCCTGCAGCAAGGTCTGCATCAGGTAAGTGCACCCAAGCACATCCATAATGAGCCTGGCGCCATAGGCGCCAGGACACTGCCCAAAGGGCCCCTATATGGGGTTGCTGGGTCCTTCCTTGGGGACTGGATGTCCGCTTTCGGGGACGCAGGGCTTGAACCGGCTCCCCGGGAGCGGGCATCATGACAGGGAGACCATGAGCTATCCACCAAAGCAGACATCCACCTCTTACTGGGGGGAAATTCAAGCATTTCGAACCAGCATGACCACACCGGTCAGCGTTCTACAGGACAAGATTTATAAAATGGAGGACACGGTCGAGGCGTTGGAAAATTAACAGCAATCAGCAGACATACTGGAGATGAGGGCAGAGGGCCATTTTCAATAACTCAAACAGAAAAACTGAGATTTGGAAGCCAAGGTGGATGACCTAGAAAATAGAGAGAGAAGGGCAAACATCAGAATACAAGGCCTTAAAGAATCCCCCGGCGAGACGCCTGCTTCGCTAGAAAGGAGAGTCAAAGACCTCATAGCCTCTATACTCCCCGCCCCGATTACACCCCAATTGGAGTTTGAGAGGGTCCAGTGGGCCGGAGGACCACCTGGCAGACCAAGATCCATGCTGGCAAGATGCCATCACTATAAACACAAGGTGGAGATCCTCCAGAGGGTGAGAGAATTGGACTCAATTAACTTTGAAGATTCCAAGGTCAAAATCTTCCAGGATCTTTCAGCTACTACTTTAGCCCAGAGAAGAGCATGCTGCCCCCTCACTTCATGGCTGAGAGAAAAGAGAACGAGATACCGGTGGAATCACCTGTTTGCCCTGGTCTTCACCTATGAGAATGAAGAATTCAGGGTCACCTCAGGAGAGAAAGCCGAGGGAGTCCTCAAGAGCCTGCAGGCAGACCCGGACGTGGGTGTAGGGGAGGAAGCACTGTCATCATCAGAGTCGGCATGAAAGCCCACAGGCCCCTGGAGGCAAAAAAGTAAGACCAAAGGCGGCGAGAAGTTCCAGAGTCTAAACACTCCATAACAGGAAATGTAAAAAGACGACAACGCAAGTCAAGAAGGACTCAAAAACAGTAGCCAAGCTGGGCACTACAGACAGTCGATATAGAGCATTCGCTAATGCAATGTAGTCATGGAGAGATCATTCGCTGAAAGGTTCTAGGGGCAACACCCGTTTTGTGGCCCTATGTTCACACCTGGGGCGTCTCCGCAGTTACGGAGAGAATGCACTCACTCTTTTCTATTTCTCTCGTTCCTTATCTAGTCTTCTTTCTTTCTTGGGGCTGGTTGGCGGGAGGGAAACTCAGGGCCTGACTAAACCATGCAGATCTCGGAAAACACAACCAGGCATTCTGAAACGCCATGGGAATGGACTCCGATGCAATGTGTCAGGAAACGGGCAGCAATCCTCAACATGAGTGATGATGGGGGCTGACGCACTCAGAAAAGGGACTCTCATAATAGACGCTTGGCACTCAACACACCCAGCTCGGAAATCATAGACATTTTATTCACATCCCCACCAAACATTCACACGAATAGATTACATATTCTTGGAAAGTAATTTGGAACATTTGTTCAGAGATGGCCATAGAAGTGGTGGGATGGTCGGACCAAGATATGGTCACGGTCAGCCTGAACCTGGGGTGCAGCACGCTGGTGGACAGTCGATGGACGTGTAATGATGCGCTGTTCAAAGACGAGCTCTTCCTGGAGGGCCTAGACGAGGAGATACGCGACTTCTTCAAAAGGAACAATACCGGAGAGACCCGATTCCAACTGTCTGGGAAGCTGCAAAAGCCACAATAAGAGGGCTCATAATAGCGCAAGGCTCCTCAGTCAAAAGACTGAAGCAACTGAGAGAAACCCAGGTGAGACAACAGATACTAGAGAAAGAGCAGGCCCTCGTAAAAGAGAAAGGAGACGCAACCAAAACCAGAGCAGAAATCCGATCCCTCAAGCAGGAGCTAAAGGATATATGGGAAGGGAAGGCATTAACCAGTCTGCAGTTTGTTAAGCAGAAATATTTCAACAAGGGGGACAAAGCCCACACTTTGTTAGCAGCAAGACTTCGAAAGGAAAGAGCAGACAGGGCTGTCTTAAAGGGAAGGTCATCCTCAAATCTAGTTTTGACAAACCCCACGGACATCACGGCCGAGTTGCCCAATTCTACGAACAGCTCTATGATTCAGATACATCCCCCCCTTCCTCAAAAGCACCAAAAAATGAATGTGAAAGGTAGTATTCCCTCCGTTATCAAGTGCAGACCGAGACCAGTTAAACGAGCCAGTAACCGCGGAAGAAGTCGATCATGCCATTTCCCGCCTGAAAGCAGGCTCAGCACCGGGCGCAGATGGGTCCACCCCCCCGCCTTTTACAAGAGATTTAAGGGCTCTCTAACCCCGTTCCTTACACTCCTTTTTAACAGCATACTGGAATCTGGCACAGCTCTGCCGTCCTTCACAGAAGCAAGGATCGTAGTTATACCCAAGGAAGGGAAAGACAAATTGGACTGTGGCTCATATAGGCTGATCTCGCTGCTAAATGTTGATAGCAAGGTTTATGCTAGCATCCTAGCCAAACGATTGAGCAGAGTCCTTCCCCGACTGGTACACAGTGATCAGGTAGGGTACGTTATGGAATGGCGTCGGAAGTAGGGCCCATGTTGATTTCGGTCGACGCCGAAAAGGCCTTCGACCGGGTAGAGTGGAGGTTCATGTCTGATGTCTTGCACAGGGCAGGTTTGGGTCCAGACTGGATCAGAGGTGCCAAAGCTCTGTATCGGAACACCCGAGCCAAGGTAGTGGTAAACGGAGTCGCAGCACAGCAGTTCAACCTAACCAGGGGAACAAGGCAGGGGTTCCCCCTCTCCCCGTTGGTATATGTCTATACCTAGCGTTGTATGTAGATGATGTGATGGCCTATGTCGCCTACACTGAACAATCCATTCCAGCCGTCCTGCTTGTAATAAAGGAATATGGGGGTCAATTGGGGATTCGTATAAACCGGCATAAAACAGTAATCCTCCCTCTCAAAGACCCTGATCCGCCCCCCGCTACTACCCCACAGACATGGGGTTTCCAGGTCTCACAAACCAGCATAACATATCTAGGGATAACGATAACCAGACATCTCCAAGACCTGTTCCAGTCCAATTACAAAACACTATGGGCAGTGATCCAGCAGGATCTCGGCAACTGGAGCAAACTCTGCCTTTCCTGGGCCAGTAAACTGACAGTGAATAAAATGAATGTCCTGCCTTGACTCCTTTTCCTTTTCCAATCTCTCCTGATCACACCCGCGGCACATTTCTGAACACAGTCAAAGAAACTCTGCTAGCATTTCTTTGGGATAAGGGCACACCTCGTATTGCATACAAGACTCTCAAGGGGGGCCTTGCCTATCCAGATATCCACTGTTATTACGCTGCAGCCTTACTCCGCATCCTAGTGGATCACATTAGGGAGTTTAAAAGTGAGAAATGGGTAACTCTAGAGAATGGGTTGTTTGCCCCAGTAACTATGGGAGAATGGCTTTAGGCCCCCCGGGACACAGTCCCACGTAGAGCAATGGGACACCCGGTTTTAGCAGCACTCTGGGCTCTATGGAACAAGAGAAACCCAGGTATGAAGGGCATTACAACGTGGCCGTCACCGCTCAGTTGTATTTGGGCTCCACCAATTAGGGACTCCATTTTAGAACCCCTCCGATTCCAGTACGAGCAGGGCTTGGTCAGAGCAGGGCAAATGTGAAAATAGGGCTTTTTCTTAACCAAAGAGGAACTTGAAGCCGCACAGCAAGGTCTGATCATCAAACCCTTGCCTTATCTGCAACTTAAAGGAGTCCTCACAGACCGCAAATGGAAGGGGCAGCTGCAGCGCCCTTTGACCGCGTGCAAAAAAATACTGAACACTCAGGCACCAAAGGTCTCATAACATGCATGTACAGAGCACTCTTCGATAGAGGCCAACTCTCCCCTCCGAATACAGAGGTCAAGTGGGACCGAGATCTGGGGTGGGAAGACAAGCAGGCAGGGTGGGATGCCATATACAGGGCGGTGTGGAAATCTTCCATTGCAATGCAGTACAAGATGCACAACTGTAGAATACTTATGCAATGGCACCTAACACGCCAACGGCTAGCCAAAATGTACCAAGGCATCTCCCCCTATTCCTGGAAAGGGTGTACGCAGGTCTGCACATATTGGCACCAGTGCTTGAGCTGTCCCCAGATTCAGTTGTTCGGGAAGGAGATCCTGGGGTGGATTTTCAAGATTGAGGGCATCCAGAGGGACTTATCCCCCCTCCTGTTCCTCTTTGGGGTTGAACAAGTTGAAGACAGATACACGCTCCTCCGAAACATGCCAAGAAACTCGCTAGTAGCAGCTCGTGTCTGTGTCACAATGAAGTGGAAGGCCCCCTCTTTCACCACAAAAGCGCACTCGCTGAGAAAAACGAAAGAAATTTACGAGATGGAAAGCTTGACCGCCCTTCTAATGGAAACGCACACGCATATAGTCCAGCAATGGCTTCCATTCATGCAGTTTCACAGAGAGGCTCAAGCCCCGCTCTAGAGGGCACCCCCTCGCCCGCGTAGTAATGTTAGTCAAGTTGCCACACAAGTGCATGCACCCTAAACGAACTCAAGCTCGCACACGAAAGTAGCCCCAACGGAGACCTTCACACAAAAATGTCCCCCCGCTTCACACTCACCATTGGTTACGCCAGGCTTCCTCCACATATTTGGTCAAGCTCCCGTGGCGAACATTGAACACTAAGGAATCCAACTGGTCGATTACCGTCTTCCATGGTCAGGCCCACAAAGGGGACAGGGGAGGGGGAAGGGGTGGACATCCTGTCTCATTTCCTTGCGTCTCTCTTTTCTATCCTTCAACTCTTCTCTACTATGCTCCCTCCACCTTCCGACTTAGACGTTTTACGGGGGATCTTTCTCACACCCGTTATCTAGAAATTGAAAAATGTACTCTCAGTGGTCGCATTGTTTAACTTGTCAATTGTATCTTGAACCTTACGGCCAATGTACTTGTCGATCACAATAAAGATATATTAAAAAAATAATATCACCTAATGCTCAGCTTCCTTTACAGACACAATGTTAGCCATCTCATGGTTTTCCTGTCGGGACTTTTTGTTGTATTTATTACGTTTTTCTGTTCATTGGGGGTATAGAGAGGGACATGCGTGCAGTACTTAGTGTAGTATTATGGTGTTAGTTTGTTTGTTTATTATTTGGTAATGCGTGCCAAACCCAGGGGTAGCCGGGCGCAACAGTTTTCATGACAACTTAAGCTTGTTTACAGTGTTTGGCAAGAATATATACAACATAGCAGAAAAAGAGCAAATATATGTGCGACTATATACAAACATATGCCTAAAAAAAACACAAGCGGCGGGAAGAAGCAAGTATATACAAGAATATATACAGACAAGTGCCTAGGAGCAGGGCATGTCTTGGGGTGTCCAGGCAACAAATCGGTAGTGGCTGGGTGGGAGTAAGCTAGTCCTTGGCACGCAGCCAGTTGATTATCTTGTGCCTGAATTTCGGGTACGGTTGTTCAGTTCTAAGTTCAAGAGGTAAGTTGTTCCAGCAGTGAGCAGCTTTGACGGGAAAGCTAGTTCCTCCCGCAGTGGATCGTTTAAACCTTGGAGCCTCTAGTTAAAAGGTGTTGCCGATCTTGTGGGCCGTGTGGGAATGTTCCTATTGATTTTTTCCATTAGATACGGGGGCCTAAGTTGTTGAGACATTTAGATGTGAGGGAAGCTGTTTTGAGTAGAATTCTGTCTGTTATTTTTAGCCAGTTAGCCTCTTTCCTGCAGTTAGTGATGTGCTCTCTAAAGGGAATATTTAGTGCTGCTCTCAGGGCATTGTTCTGTAGTCTTTGAAGTTTGTCTGTGATGTATTTATTGCTTCCAGAGTACAGGGCATTGCAGTAGTCTAGCCTATACATGATAAGGGTGTTAGCTAATGTGATGCAGTTGGCACTGGAAAGGTATGGTCTAGGTGCGCGGATGAGTTTGTAGGTGGTGGATGAGGCGAGGGAGTTGACCTGCTTCTTGAGAGTGAGGGAGGAGTCCAGATAGAATCCAAGGGTTTTAACCACAGACATCACCTTGATAGGGTTATTATCAATGTTGAAGGATGTGTAGTTTGGGCATAGTTTTTGGATGTTGGATTCAGAGCCTAGGATTAGTAGCTCCGTTTTGTCGTCGTTCAGGCAGGGGCCATGTGAGGCCATCCATGCCTGAATGAGGGTGTAAATTTTGTTCACCACGGCTGAGTCTGTCTCGTAGTCACCCGAAAGGGGTATGAGGATCTGGGTGTCATCTGCGTAGTTAGTGTAGATGACACCCAGTCTGTCCAACTTGTCAAACAAAGGCTTGGTGAAGATATTGTACATGGTGGGGGAGACACACGATCCTTGCGGGACACCACAGGTTATTTTGATAGGGTCGACTGAGTCGGAGGTGGAGAAGACTTGCATGGTGCGATTTGCTAAGAAGGATTGAACCCAGGCTATGGCATCTCCAGTGAAGTTGGCAGCCGATTCGAGGTGGTTACATAAAACTGCATGGTCCACCAAGTCGAAGGCAGCCGACAAGTCCAGTAAGAGGAGCAGAGCTGTTTTCCAATTATCCTTAAGTTCCTCAATTTGGGTCTTGAGGTCTAGCAGAGCTGTTTCCGTGCCATGAAGTGGACGGAAGCCAGATTGCCGTGAGCCAAGCAAGTGGTTAGCTTCCAGGTAATCCTGAATTTGAATGTAGGCAGCTCTGTCTAGGATTTTAAGTAGAAAAGGCTCTGTGGTGATAGGTCTATAATTGGTGGGGATAGTGGGGTCCAGGGTTTGTTTTTTCAGTAATGGTAGGACCCATGATTCTTTGAGGCTGGTGGGTACTGTGTTGGATTTAAAGGAAGAGTTTGAGAGCTTGGAAATGAAGGGAGCTAGATCCCTAGCTGCGTCCTTTATTAATTGTGCTGGGCAGGAGTCGCCCTTACAATTTGAGGGTTTGAGGGGGAGTATTATTTTTTCTGTGTCAATTATGGAGATGGGCTTGAATCTAAATGGTGCAATAGTCTTGTTCTTCTGAGATTGGGGTGTTTGTTGGTCTGGTGGTGGCAACATGGGTGTGGACCCATGGTGGAAGAGTCAGCAGCAGGAGGTACCTCATGTAAATATTGCGCTTGTTATTTTGTAGCATTGGGTGTGTGCCACCGGTGCATAGGAGGCACGGTGTACATTTGCCTTAACATAGGGAACGGTGAGCCTGTGGAGAGGGCTGTTGGGTACTAACACTGAGTGCATTGTTAGGCCTGTGGAGAGGGCCAGTGTGACGAGTTGAGCGCCTGGTCGGGCCTGTGGAGAAGGCCAAAGTGAAGGCGGAGTTAGGGGTAAGTGGGAGCGTGTGTGTGAACGTGGGAAAAAAGGAACCCAAAGGTAGACTGGATCAAAAGCAAGGGAGGTTGGGAAATAATGGCTTACATGGACAGCACCCTGGACCACATGTGTCAAAAATTGCCTCAGTACCATGAGAAATTATTAAAGTACAATGTTCAATGCATGGCCTGGGGAAGGTACTTTTGACACTAAAATAATAGAAAATATGTTCTCATATCTGTTAACAAAATACAAGGGCTCCAAGTTGAAGAGCAGACAGAACATATTGGGGCTCTGGAAGCTATATGAGGACACAAGGAGAAAAATGAAAAAGAAAGAAGAGACTACGGGAGGGAGCGGTCAGAGCTCTCCTCCTCTGCCCTACGGGCTATATCCCACATTACGACCCGCAGCGGGGTACACCAACCCCCAGCGAGAAACTTCAGGGGGAGACCACGGGAAAAGGACAGCGGCGAAAGACGGACACACGAAGGGAAGAAATACACACAAAGGGAGAAAGGAAATATCTCACAGACATAGAAAAGAATATGCATCAACAGGTGGATGCGTTATTCAATGAGGCCGAACGGGTAATAGAGGAGGAAGTAAGGAGGAAAAGCAAAGGAGACGAGGGGGAATGGGTATCGGGGAGAATAAAATTTAATCTAGACGAGTGGGAAGAGGGAAAGAACGACGATTCGGAAGGAGGGGACGAGGACGATGCAGCCTCAGATGAATGCTGTTACTGCAGAAAGGGAGACGGGGTTTGCATTATGTACCATGGCAGACAATGGACCGAGACAACCTAATATGCAGCCTGCCCTCCCTCGTGGCTGGGGCCAGTAAATGGATACAGGCGCTCGTGAAAAAGACTGGGTGACATTAGCAATCGGGAATATGAAAAGTTGATTTGCCACAATCGTACGAGAACAGGCAGACAAAATATGAAACCAGGCAGGTTACAAAGTACAAAGGAGTCAAATTAAGCACAATCGCTCATGATGGGGTTCTATTTAATTACTGTCAAGCTCACCTTTGGGAGATCCTGAGGAGTATCTATCCTGACAGTTATGACCTGGGGACAGTAATGGCCCATAAAATGAAAGGGCGAAGAAGACCCAGCAGACTATATAAGGCGATAACAAGATTTATGGACACAAGAGACGTGAAGGTCATGGGATAAATTCATACCCTTGCTCTATCACATTTTAATAAACGGGTTACCGACAGAAGCTCAGGCATCTCTGGATAAAATAGTGGGTATTTAAGCTAAAGGCTGGCCCAAAATACAGGCAACTATAGTACGCTATTGTTAGCCAAAACAGGAAAGTGAGAGACGGGCAGTGGAAAATGCTACCAAGGCAGAAAATAAACTAGTGCAAAAGAAATTGGCAAAGTATACAACGGAAGGGGCAATGCTTGTGCCAGATGCGGCTGCAGTAGCGCCGGCACCACAGGGAGGATTTCCTCCAGGAAATATACGGCAGCAGGGAGGCTACATGCAGTCGCAATACACGCCGCAATGCGGAGCGCAACCACAGGGGAATTACATGCATGGGGAATTTCTACCTGTGGCAAGAGGGTACCCACAGCGAGGAAGAGGGGGGGTACAGAGGACCTGAGTACAGGGTCTTCAGACCGTGTTACAAATGCCAGAATATGGGACACCTGGCACACACTTGCCCTTTTGTGCAGCAGGCCCAGGCGATCCAAGTGGCACAGCAACAGGGGATCAGTACAGTACAACCCCAGTGGCAACAGATGCAGCTTTTCCCAGGACAGTCACAACAAGCACAGATGTCCTCACAGCAGGGAGGGATGCAAATGCATGGGGGACAAATGATGGTCGGGATAGCAGTGCAAGCTACGACACAACTACCAGCAGTGGCAGCAGGAACAGCCGTGATGTTGGGATAAAACGTGGTTGCCCATTATACTATGGTCAGCGTTGTAGAAGGAAACTCTTTCCCTCAAAGTAACATGCAACAATAGGAGGGCCCACAGATAGCCTGAGTGTTTCTAGTCCTAGCAGTAACCGACGACCCCGAAGAGGAACCAGAGGTGGCAGTGAAAATAGGACCAAGAGAATTCTCCTTTCGAAAGGGATTGTGTCCTCCGACGTATTCCTTATCTTTGATATAATCCATTCCAGCTTGCTGGCCTCGTACATTTTTTCCCAGTTGAGGACATCATCATGAGTACAAATAGACTTGCGCAGCGTCCGTTGCACAGTTCTGTTTTTCTGCGCTTCGTGAGCCTCGGAAACGTAACGCTCGGTTCCATTAAAAAAAAAAATCTAAAATCGTCTTATTCTTCGAAAATCTAAATTTATAACGATGGCATCTTCATCCGAACCATCGACTCCACGGTCCGGTTTAAAAAAATGTTGCGACTGTGAAAAGAAAATGTCTTTAACAGACCCTCACAGGATCTGTTTGTGGTGCCTGGGATCGGAGCATCACTTTTCGGAGTATGAGGACTGTATGTCCATGACGACGAAAGCCTTGAAGGAGCGTAAGGGGAAGTTAAAAAGAGGGAAGGCTTTTAAAACTTCTACCCCTTCAAAAGTTTCTTCAGCTGAGTCGAGGCATTCGTCTCATCGTTGTTAAAAGAAACATTCCCGATCGAGATCTCGAAGCAGTTCCCATCATTCTTCGAGATCAAGACATTCTAAGAAGAGGCACCTTAGATCTCCCTCTTCTTCTTCTTCCTCTAGTTCCTATCGGAAAGGGTCACCTGCCCCACGAAACACAGCTCTCCAGCTAAGTTGGAGGAATTCTGCAAAGAAAAGCTTAGCGTTTTCGAGAAAGCGGCCTCGACCCCCTGGGAGACGTCTAAAGGTGATACCCTGGGTGAAAAAAGAGGATAAATCTAAACGCTGTGAGTCGTTGAAGCCGGCGAATAAAAATACTCGAGAGCGCCATGAACCCTCGAGTAAAGGCAATAAGATTGCGTCATCGATGCCATCGTCGAAGATTCCTTCGATTCACAAATCTGTGCCATCAACGCCATTGTCGAAGGGATGTTCGACGCATAAATCTGCCTCTTCAACGCCGTTGTCGACTCTGATGAAGGATAAGTCTAGAACTGTCACTACGTCACAGGCACCAGAGGTGTCAAAAGCCCCGACCATGACGTTGAGAGTGGTGTCGACAATCTCGACGACGCTGAGTAGGATTCCGATCCTCTCGAGTTTGAGGCCTTTTCCAAGGTTTTCGACGCATTTTACAGGATTGTCGAAGCCTACAACATCCACGACGACGACCACAACGTTTTTTCAGGCAGTAACAACACATTTGACTCCTTCTCTAGAAATGGATTTTACTCCATATCCTAGGTCTGATTACTTTAGAGCCTTTTCCTACATATATGAAGAAGGGGAGGACTCTGACAGCGAGAGACCTTTTGGTCTACAAAGGACTACAGTACCCATTCCAGAGGAATTAATCTCTGAAGAAAATAGGTTAATAGACCTACAGGAGTCTCTACATGAGGCAAGTGGTATATATACATTTCCAGAAGTAGAGTTTGCTAGACCAGAACCTGGCGAACATGCTTAGATACCTGATAGGGCTCTTATGGCTAGAACAATTTTATTTATGGGGTGGACTATACCTGCACCTTGTTTTCAGCAAGATGACCTTACTGATATATTAGATAAAGGACCCCAAGAGGATCGCGTTGTCCATTTTCATGCTGCTCTGCAAAGGAAAATATCTGCAAATTGCGAGACTCCTGAAGTTATCCCTGCAGTAAATAAAAAACTCTCTGCTAAATACAGAGTATCAGCTTCAGATCCCAAATATCTAAGCAAACATCCAACTCCAGAGAGTTTAGTTGTGCAGGCAGCGACTTCATCAAACAGTAAGTCGGCATACCCCACTATTCCACAAGACAGAGATGATAAAAGATTTGACGCCATGTCAAAAAAAGTATTTTCGGCATGTAGTATGGTGCTTAAATCTATCAACGCCACTTGCACGCTAGCAAGATTCAGCCACACACTTTGGGAGTGTGCTTCATCTGCGGCTGACTGTCTCCCAGAAGGGGAAGAACGGAAAGCATTCTTAAACATCATCAAGGATGGAAAGGATGCAATGTGTTACTCTCTTCAAACAGGCATTGACTCTGCTGACAGCATCAGCAGGGCCATGGTGGCGAGTACCACAATCCGCAGATTTGCGTGGTTGCGGAAGTCTGGGTTTGCTCCAGATGTGCAAGCCAGACTTCTGAATATGCCTTTTGACGCCACTTCTATATTTGGAAAGAAGGCTGATGACAGCCTGGAGAAATTGCAAACATCCAAAGCAGCAGCAAAATCCCTTGTGGCTGCAATCTGGCAAACTCCAAATCGCCCTACAGGTACATCCTGGAGGGGTAAGTCCTTTCACTTTTACTCCGCATTTGGAAAAGGCAGAGGACAGCCAGCTCAAAGGGGCCAGAGACCATTCACCCGTGGAGGACGGGTCAAAGGTACAAAACACGCACCAGCAGGTGCTACTTTACCCTCAGCATCTGCGTCAGCTGCGCCTAAACCCCTCTTAGGTCACCCCTCACAAGACACCAGTAGGGGGCAGCTTAACTCAACATCTGGCAGAATGGCAGGCTATTACATCAGATGCTTGGGCATTGGAGACCGTTGCCCAAGGTTACTGCCTGCTTTTCCTACACACTCCTCAGAGTCATCCACCAGGGAACAACTCTCTGAAGTTTCCAGACCCACTCCTTATGCAGGAGATTTCAGACCTGCTAGAGAAAGGTGTAATAGAACCGGTACCTGTAGCGGAGATGAACAAGGGTTGGTATTCACCTTACTTTCTAGTACCAAAGAAGGACGAAGGATTGAGACCCATCTTGGACTTGCGAGAATTGTACAAATTCCTCAGGAAAGACAAGTTCAAGATGGTAACCCTTTCTCAGATCCTTCAGGCCCTCCAGCTTCAGGACTGGTTGGTATCTCTAGACCTTCAGGATGCTTATTTCCATGTGCCAATCCATCTCAAACACAGGAAATACCTGAGGTTCGCAATTGGCAACTCTCACTATCAATTTCGAGTTCTGCCAAATGGGCTGACCTCCGCCCCGAGGGTCTTTATCAAGCTAATGGCTGTTGTGGCTGCAAGTCTAAGGAGGGAAGGGATTAATGTCTACCCCTACCTGGACGACTGGTTGATCAGAGCAGTATCCCCGGAACAAGCTCAGATCCATCTAGATTGTTTGCCACTTCCTTCACAAGCTGGACACATCCCTGGGAAAAGCCTCGCCACCAGAGGAGAGGGCTCAAGATATTCTACAGATGATCACCAGGTTTCAAAATGCCCAACGTCTACCAGCCTTCGACTTTTTGAGGTTGCTCGCCTCATGGTATCCTGCATCTTCCTAGTGCCAGAGGCTCACCTGAGAATGAGATCCCTCCAGTGGGCACTAAGGACCCAGTGGTCACAATTCTCAGGGAGAATGTCAGATCTCCTACTAATTCCGGACAGAGTAGCTCGAGACCTTCATTGGTGGGCCTGTCGGGAGAACATCTTAAAAGGAGAACAGTTTTGGCTACCATGGCCGGAGATACCAGTAGTCACGGATGCTTCACTCACAGGGTAAGGAGCCCATGTCAACGACTTGACCATCAGTGGTCGTTGGTCTCCATCGGAGTCCAGACTACACATCAACCTATTGGAGTGAGAGCGATCAGATTAGGCCTGAAAGCTTTCCTGCCATCAGTACAGGGAAAAAATGTCCTGATAATGACAGACAACACAGTGGCCATGCACTACCTCAACAAAAGAGGAGGCGTAGGGTCACTGCCACTGTTCAGAGAGGCAATGCAGCTCTTGTTTTGGGCAATTCAAGAAAGAATCTCTCAGCAGTTCACCTAGCCGCAGAGAAGAACTTGACGGCGGACGTTCTGAGCAGGCAGAACAGTCTCCCACGAGTGGGAGCTAGCTCAAGAAGTCCTTCAAGAGATCTTCGCCCTTTGGGGAACCCTTCAAGTGAATCTGTTCGCCACCAGTATCAACAGGAAGGCGATCAGTATTGCTCAAGGGAATTTCCTCCGGGAGGAGCTCTAGGGGACGCGTTCGTAGTGGACTGGGAATATCCATTTCTGTACGCGTTTCCTCCAGTCCCCGTCATTCCTCAAATGTTCAGGAGGTTGTGAAGATTCCAGAAACCCATGATCCTAATTGCCCCGGATTGGGCCAGGAGAACGTGGTACCCGGATCTTCTAGACATGTCCATCTGCCCTCCGATTCGTCTTCCGCAAAGAGAGGATCTTCTCTCGCAGAAGGGAGGTCAGGTTCTCCATCCGGATATCAGAACCCTCAACCTTCACGCCTGGTTTCTGAAAGGTTGAGATACAAGGATTGGGATCTCCCGGATGACGTTATGGAGGTGTTGCTTTCAGCCAGAAGGCCAGCAACAAAGACTTTATACCGCTGCCGTTGGAACAAATTCTGCAGCTGGTCTAGAGAAAAGAATATTAAACCCTTTTCATGTAATACATCAATGGTGTTATCTTTCTTGCTTTACTTAGCAAATTCAGGTCTCCAAGTTGGTACGATCAAGGGCTACCTCGCAGCGCTGTCAATCTTTAAGCGTATTGCTGAGGAGCCTTCATATTTCAAATTACCCTTAGTAATTACATTTCTGAAAGGATTAACTAATGTTTATCCCCCAAAACCTTTTCAAGTTCCATCGTGGGACCTAATGTCATGCCGCCGTCTTTTGGTGGTTGCTGGCGGCTATGGAAGGCTTGGCGCTGGCGGCGCCATTAGAATGTCCCGTGTTTTTTCTTTCACTTCCTGGTTTGACGGTCTAGTCTTTTCCCTTGTTTTCTCTTTTCTGTATTTAGCCACGCCCTTCTCTGGGCTCTGTGCGTTGCAACTTTGTTTCCTTTCACTTTGTTGCCGTGCTACTCCTTTCCTTTGCTCCGTACTTGTTGTTCTGCTTTTCCTCACGCGGATTTTCCCTCTGTGCTAGCTCCTCTTCTCTTCTCCTTCTCTGTTTCCCCGTCCTTACGGTTCCTGCACCGTTTCCGCACCGTATTGGTTTTCTCCCCTCTTTGCTGTCTTCTTTCCCAGACTGCTTCCCTGGTCCCTGTCGGGGCTTCCATACAGTCCTTTCAAGGTGCCTGCTTTTTCTCTGGTCCTTGGCACTGCCCCCTGCTCATCACCAGCTTTGCTGCAAGTCTGGACGTTTCCGGTCCTCAGCTGCATTGTGGAACTTGTGGAACTTGTACTTTCATCTCCGAGGTTACCTGCTGCTCCTGCTCGTCTTACCTGCAAGTCCGGACATCATTTGACATCGCGTCCTGAACGGAATCAGTTTCAGCAACATCCTTAGAGAGGTTTTTTTAAGCTGCTGCTTTTTTCCTCTCGTATTGGTTCCTGCGGGACGGGGGCTAGCTGCTTCCCTGTTTATCAGGGAATCGGGGTGGCTTCTTCCCGCGGACGGCCGTATCTCTTCACAAAGAAGAAAAGACCCACGAGCAAGACCTCCAGACGAGAACCCTCCTCTGAAGAGACAGGTGAGGAGGAAGGGGAGGTGGACATTGATATATCAGACATAGTAGATAATCTGCTTGCTCCTATCAAACGTGACACCTAAACCTAGTCTTGAAATTTCTAATGGGTACTCCATTTGAAACCCTTAATTCCTATTCATGAAGGTTTCTCACTCTTAAAACAGTTTTTCTAGTGGCTTTAACTTCTGCCAGAAGAGTGGGCGAATTACAAGCTCTATCTTGCAAACCTCATACAATCTTTCATAAAGATGAGGTTGTTTTTCAAGTGAAGCCCAATTTTCTCCCAAAGGTGGTCTCAGAATTCCACATTACTCAGAAAATAACTTTACCCTTGTTCTATCCTCCTCCCCATCCAGGGAAAGAGGAAGCGAGATAACACAGGCTGGATCCAAGGCGTGCCTTAAGCTTTTACATTAGCAGACTTGCAAGAATCAGACAAGCAGACTAATTGTTTATGGGATATGAAGGGCACAAATTAGGTTTGCCAATTACAAAACAAACCATTTCAAGATGGATTATTTTAACTATTATAGAATGCTATAAATTGGCAGGAAAAGAGCCCCCTCAACATTTTAGGGCTCATTCAACCAGTGGTATCTCAGCCTCTTCAGCTCTCCAAAGAGGAGTTCCAATTAAGGACATATGTGCGGCTGCCACATGGTCGTCCGCACACACTTTTACCAAAGTTTACAGTCTTGATTCCTCCTCTAGCCAGGAGACAAAATTTGGAAAAGCTGTGTTGCATTATGTACGTCTTTAAAGGGAAACATTTCATTTTACTCCTGCTACCGCTATATATTACTGCTATGGGAGTCTATCAGAGATAAGGAATACGTCCGAGGACACAATCCCTTCGAAGAACAAGTTACTTACCAAACTGGTAACGTTCTTTCACTGGGATGTTCCTCAGACGTATTCCTTATCGCCCCTCCCATTCTTCCCCGCAGTAAACATCTTCCCTTGTAGTTGCAGCTTACGCTGCTTCAAGGTGTTAAACCAAATTCATGCAAAGCAAAACTAAACTTCAAAACGGAACTGAGCAACAGACGCTGCGCAAGTCTATTTGTACTCATGATGACGTCGGCGCCGATATGGAGGCTGTCGATGGACACCGACTCGAAGGAGGTCGACGCGCAGCGCCCGCTAATGGGAAAAAAATTCCGAGGCCAGCAAGCTGTAATGGATTATATCAAAGATAAGGAATATGTCGGAGGAACATCCCATCGAAAGAACGTTACCAGTTTGGTAAGTAACTTGTTCTTCTCATAGACACAGGAGCAACCAAATCCTGCATCAGGGAGGGGGAATTCCCATTATCCAGCGAGGTGATGGATGCTCAGGGCTTCTCTGGGATGGTGGTCACAGTTCCTGTTACAAATTATTTACCACTGACAATAGGGACACAACACCTTGTAGCACCATTACTATATTCCAAAGACACTTCTACCAATATCCTAGGGAGGGATTTGCTCAGCATACTAAATGCAACAATATAATTCACAGAGAAAAGGATGGTGTGCACTACACCTGGCATTTACTCTGCCCGCATGGGCGCCCTCCTCTTGTCAGCACACGCTCAAAGCACCCTGCGAGCACAGCCATTGTACCCAAGCATGTTTCTGTACGGGGTTGAGATCCTGCTAGGGTGGGTCCCGGGAATACAGAGGAAGGTGTTCGATTAGCTTCAGATTTCTTGTTCAGACCACAGTGTCAGAAGGATGACTTGAAGGGGACGACAGTAGTGCTACAATGGAAGAAGTAGTGATACGCAGAGACATGGTGATCCTGTGTGGGACGGACAAAGACAATATGGAATGACGTATGGTGCTATGCCTCGACCCCACTCTTACAATTACAGGAATATCGGATGAACAGTTGTTCTCCAATGAGGAAGAGGAAGGAGAAATGGTATTCCAGATACAGATACATTGCCCAGTTCAAATAATGGTGAAACTGGTACCCATTCTAACACAGTTAGTGAAAAGTGAGAACAAACACACAGAGGAAGATCTCAGAAAAGTGTCAGAAAGGTTATGGACCAAGGGACCCCACGATGTAGGGGTAGTAAAAGGGTTTGGGGCAGTGAAGATAAAATTGAAGATAAAACTACTGCGACGAGCAAAGCAATACCCCTTGTCCAGAGAAGTAGATGAAGGGATATACTCCACTTTACACGCATTATGTCAGCAGGGCATTATCCAGACATCCACGTCGCCAAATAACACAGCGATATACCCGGTAAAGAAATCCAAGGGTGGTTTGTGGCGTTTTATCCAGGATTTGCGCACACTGGCGAGTACCGGTCTGAGTACCGCTTACCCGCACTACCCGTTGTTCTTGTTTTGCTGCACCTGCTGCTGCTCCTTGGGGATCTTTGAAGTTGGACTGCTTTACTACCAAGGTGACGAACCAAACTTATCAAGTCGAACTTTATTGACTCACGAATACCATCCAAGTGAAAGTGACATCGTGTTTTCTGTTTGTTTTTAGAGGTAATCTCTGTTTGTTTTGGCGTTTGCACCGCCAGTTCTGCATATTTCCGGCTGGTGCCGCCAACCCCACCCCCTATCACCGCGATTGGCTGTGCGAAGAGGCACTCACCGCTACAAATTGTTCGCGCGCACGCACACAGGCAAGTACCGGTCTGAGTACTGCTTACCCGCTTTGCCGCTTTTACGGTGGAGGTGGCCTTTTCTATTAACCCTGTAGAAAAGTAAGTGCCCAAAAGAGACCATTTCCCTTTTTTCCTTTTTTCCCTTTCACTGTTGTCTAGTGTTGTCTAGTGGTCCAAGTTCTCACCCTTTGACTGTTGAACTAACATACGACTGTTCGTCTGCGAGTTATGTCTATGCGTAGACAGGTTTATTCTTTAAAGTCTGGCATGCCTCCTATGATAACCACTAGCAATAGCCCTAATGGCAACTCGAATACTGCACACAAAAATCTGCTCTCTTACAAGTCCATTGTGCTGACTCCATGTCCTCGATCCACGAAAGGCCCTAGCACACCATTATTTAATCCGACCTCCTTATCTACACCGAAATCACATGCTCAGTTGAATTCACAGGCCCTTCAGTCACATAAACCAAGCACCAGCACTGGCCTACCAATACAACGACCATTTATTAAGGCCATTGCGGGATTAACGGCACCTGGTGAACTATCTGATAACACCATGTTAAACTCACCATGCCAACAATTCCCGCAATTGGTTGTAAGTTCTTCTGACTCCTCTATGTCAACTGACTATACTTCCGATTCCCCAGATAATAAAGAGGTTTCTCTTTATGCAAGTCAGTGCGAGACACCAATACCGCTTCGCATCTCTCACAATTCACTTCATAGCCCATACTCTGACCCCCCATCCTCCGACCACTCTATATCCGCAATTTCTTATGTACACCCAACCCCGCGGCGCCCTGTAACACAATCAAAGTGCGATTCAGCTGAAATACACCCACAACTGCTACAAACCACCCTGACAGCAATTAACACAACCTTATTATCTATGTTCAAACTCTTTGAAGTATTGGATGCTAAAATAACGAAACAAGAAGCAAAGCTAGATGATCTATTACTATGGACACAAAAAGTCAACCTGGCCCCTCAAGCTTCTCTCCCTGAAGGACCAGGCATATCGTGCATCGACTTATCTAATAAGACGATTGCACCGAGGTCACCTCCACCGAGCATTACAATTCATTCTGTATTGCCTGCTGTACCTTACATAATTACAACAAGCCCTCTAAAACAGTCTCTTGTTCACAGGAACCCACTAAATAACTCATGGGTCAGTATACAAGAATCAACAGAGCACGATCTTGTGATGGTCCCTGTGATGGACATTATGCCTACCCTTGTGTCTGTACCAATTATTAATCATGGCACCGTCCCTGGACCTGAACTAAAAACTAAGAAGATCATCAGATCTACTGCTAAACAACAATCACAAAAAAAAGGAAAACCAAAAACATGCCTGTTCCAAGCGTGACTAAAGCATCTCTAAATGCTTTTTTTAAGAAAATTTCCATTCCAAGTGCTGATGCTTTAGCTGTTCCAAAAATCATTTCAGCTGCCCCAATTAGCCTGCCATCACATTCCAATGACCAAGCCCCCCCCCTGCTACCATTGAAGCTTATGAACCACTGGACGCTCTGGTCAACGCTGTTAGTTCTGACTCTAATGCCAAACACCATGCTCTAGCGATAACTGAGCTGCCAATCCCCCAAACGGACACCGTGTTACCTGTGCCCAAACCCACTGAATCTGAATGTCAAAGATCACTGATTTTGAAGGAAATGCGCAAAGCGCTGGATGCCTATACGGACGAGCGTAATCCTGGTCAACCCCAACAACTAACAAAGTTATCCACTGATATTTCATTAAAATCAGTATCCTGGACCTCCCCGGTGACCCAACAGGCAAAATTACCAAACCCTGCAATCCACGGCGAAGCGCATGCTTTCAAACGCCCTTCGTGCCTGATACCAGTGACCCCAAAATACACTTCGGAACGACATACACACTCACGCCACAGTAATGGCTTGAAGCCTTCCAAAAATGCCCTCTCCCGGCATTCCATTCCTATGGCTTCTACCTGTCATACTTTGATTCTGACATGCCGTGAAGGTTCCCATCCAACCTATAATCTAAACAGACAAAGTGTACTTAATATTTTCAGTGATGTCCTAGAATTAGAAGACTTGACATCCCATGATATAGCCCAAGTGGAATATTTGAATGATGATTCAACAGCAATTGTGAGGCTTTGGATTCCTTCAGGCATTGTCCTGAATACGATATGGTTAGCCAAGAGGACCCTTTTTAACATGGGATTCTTATTGGCGCAAGATCCGGACCGCTTAGAGGAACGTGCAGAGGCCCATCCCCACCATCTATCCCAAATATACTACAGTTCTTGTGATGACCTCCAAGCCCCTAATAATTAACCATCAACTGCATCTCAGTCCTATGCTATCAAAATAGCCTCTTGGAATACCCAAGGCTATACTCATTTGCATACTTCTGTACAATCTTTGACTGACTATGCTATAATTGCACTTCAGGAGACTTGGTATTTGGTCCCTCCTACTTGGGACAACTTTGATGTTATTTTGTTACCAGCAAAGATGGGACTACGTGGTCGCCCTTCATCGGGTTTAATGGTTGCAGCTAATAAGAAACTTGGGTTCAAAATTGAGGCGTGGTTAAATGTCAGTATCTTTTTGCAGCTAGTAAAGATCACCCACAGTGACCATATAATAGCCCTCATTAACATCTATCGCAATCCGGCAGGACTATCCGACATAGCCTTTTTTGCGGGGTTAACGGACCTGTTAGATGAAATTTCGGTTACACCTGGTATCACTGATACCGTGATTATGGGCGACTTAAATATGGACTGCATATCCTCCGTCAACCAAAACAAGACAAGGGCCTTATCCACCTGGTCCCATCTTATGTATGAGCGTAATATGCGAGTAATAAATGGCTCAGTGGAACGTGATATACCCCGAAACCCACATGGCAGCGTGGCAAGAGTCAAAGTATTATTGATTACATGTACATTGACCAATCTATGTATAGTAGTGTTATATCATTTGAGATAATTGCACAATCTACAAGTGATCACCATCTTCTATCATTACAACTTAGTTGGTCATGTACCCCTTCTATCAAACAATGGTCGACCCAACATCTAACCGTTAATAATGCAGGCTGAGTGCTTGTTTCTCAGCTTACTTGAAATATTATGGTATAATTGGTGTTAGCATATTTTCAAACTTCAGAGTAGATGCATGATATGATACAACTCAATGTAACACCTTTTTGTCTGTTCAGCTGCAAATAACTGACAGATTATTCATCCTCAATTTCACATTTTCTGATTTAATATTGAATCATGAAACACCAGTCATATGTTCCAAATGGTTTGATTTGTTTTCAGACAAACATTGAATTGTGAAATTATTTCCATATGTTCAAATGTTCAGAACTTTTTTTGCCAATTGTTTGAGGAGCTGTAAAAGCCATGCTTATGCTAAGTGCCACAGTTAGGGTAAACTTTGAAAGTTGGATCTGAGAATCAATTAAGTTTTCATAAAGGCAATTTAGTGGACATGTGTAGTAGACAAGTATAATCAATGTTTTTGTTTGTAAAAACCTACCGCTGTGATTGGGGGCCTACTGAATATCTATTCCATTTTGTCATTTGTGACTTGCAAGAGATTCTCAATACGAGTCTTTTTTTTTAGTCTGGTTAGCCTTGAAGGGAAATTAATTCCTCATTGTACCAATTTGCCTTATGGTTGTGTGTAGACCACATGCAGTTATAGTGCAACTCTGACTTGAATTGTAGTTCTGGATTTTGTACCTCCACTTCTTTGTAAATAAAGAGAACCCTGCTTAAGAAATATAGCCAACATTTTAATGGGAAGAAATAATTAACTGATTTATAATTATAACCAATTGTTAGAAATAAACAGTTTTAAACAATGCAAAAAAAATAAAATAAATAAATAAAATAATGCAAAAAACCGTCTAAAATGGTCCAAGAGAACCCTTACGCAGTTGTCAAATGCATTGGTTGCATTAGATAACTCATATAAATTGATTGAGTATACTGATCTTCTAGAACCATTCCGGAATACAATTGTACCAACCCCAAATATAAAAAAACATAAACACCTTTATGACCCTGTAATCAAAGCACGCAGGGCCGAATATCGCAAAGAAAAGAGACTCATCCTCAAGTTAAACAATACCAATACTCACAGTGCACTAAGAACTATTAAATGTAAATACTCGAACTGGATTCGTGGACGTCGAGCATGGATGTTTCAACAAGATAGGGAAGCCATGCTGTGCTCAATCTGGTCCAAGAATTCGGCTGAAATATGGCGCCTCCTCAATTCGAATTCTAATCTATCACAGGCTCATGTTCAAACTGGTGCGGTAACCGAAGCTGCTTGGATTGCACATTTTTCAGACTTATATCGTGACCCGCTCCTCAGCCATAATGCATATAAGATTCAATCCAAAACTCAGTGGAAAATTCCCTGCTCCCCCGCCCTACTCGAAGAGCTGATCGCAAAGTTGAGCCCTTCCCGAGCCGCTGGTCCTGACGGCCTGCACAACGCCATCCTGAAAGAAAACCTGAGGCTACGGGGAAAAAACTTCCATGCCATTTTTGCAGAAATCATGAAACGTCGTATCTTGCCAGCTTCGTGGCTATGCTCGGTCATAGTCCCGATTTATAAGAAGGGTGATCGTGCTGATCCTTGTAATTACCGCCCAATTGCCCTCCTGGGTGTCCCAGGAAAACTTTTTGCTAAATTAGTTCTAATTGAATTCAATCTTTGGACGGACCTCACTGCCAAACGAGATCGGCAGCAAACGGGATTTGTTGCAGCTATGGGTACCTGTATAAACCTGTTAACTTTAAATGCAATAAAAGCCCACAGTCAGTCTCACAAACAATCCATTTATTTTGCGTTTATTGATCTACATGCTGCCTTTGACTCTGTCTCACGTGCCCTGCTTATGATGAAACTAACAAGAGACAAATGCCCCCCAGTTCTTCATGATATCATCCACGCATTCCATGCAGCCACATCGATTCGTGTAAGGCTCACTTTAGATGGCTTGTTGTCCGCCCCAATCAAGACAGACCGGGGCCTAAAGCAAGGGTGTGTATTGGCCGCAGCAATTTTTAATTATTTCATCCACGACCTAACCTCAATTTTTTTACAGATCGCCTCTGATGCTCCAGTCCTTAAAGGACAAAAAGTTACTAACTTAAACTATGCAGATGATATAGTCCTTATTTCAAAAACGCCGAAGGGCTTACAGAACCTCATTGATGCATTTAATGTGTATTTAATCGAGAACCAATTGATAATCAACACTAAAAAAACCCAGATTGTAGTTTATAAGGCAAATCGGCTGCATAAATTTAAACCTAAATGGACATTCAATTATACTCCACTAGAAGTTGTGCAATCATATACTTATTTGGGCTGTGAATTTAGTGGCTCGGTCAAACCGCACAGCCAAATTGACCGCATGGAGGCAAAATTGACCACAGCAATTTCGCAATCTAAAATAATATTGCACAAATTTGGGAAATTTACAATCCAACCGGTAATAACTTACTGGTCCATGAAAGCAATCCCTTCCATCCTGTATGGGGCTGAAACCCTATTGCATTTTAATCACTTGCATCTTGAGAGACTCGAGGGAAAGTTTTGGAGGGCGGTGCTCAACCTACCCCATTCTGTTCCAAGCGCCTGGATGCGATACGAAGTAGGCCTTATTTCCATACATGCGGTCTATATTTGGCGATGTTGTATGTTATTTCGTAAATGTCTTATGGCAAATCAAAAAATGAATATGCTATCTGTAATAGGTGACTACATGTTAACGACTGACAAGAACTTTGTAAAATTATGGATCAATCTTTGTTTGGAAGCCTTAGCATCTGTAAATATTTCAATTTACAAGTTAATAGCTAATCCTGTGGGTTCCAAAAAAACATTCTATAACCTAGATTGGTCCAATACCATCGATAAATGGCAAAAGTATTGTCAACCATGTAAATTTCGCTTTTGGCCCAAACCAATGAAATGCCTTGAATCTTATCTATTAAAATTTCCGTCTGCGAAATTAAGAGCAGGCTTTCTGAGAGCACGATTCGATTTATGGCCCACTTATCAGGTTCAGGCAAGGCAAAATCTGCGATCACGAGCACTACAAGCATGTCGATTCTGTATGCAAGATAATACCATAGAATCATTGGAACATCTAGTCTGTTATTGTACAAAATTGAATGCTCAAAGGTTAATGCACTTTTTAAAAGTATTACCCATCATAGAAACTGTTGATCAAGAAATGCGATGGACCTTTTTACTGTGTTCTAATGCTTACTTTTTGCAGATTGCATTAACCAACTTTTTATTATTTTTAAATTTGACTAAAGTTAAATGAGAAGAAATCCAATCCTCAAGCAGCCGAAAACTAAAAAAAAGAAGAAACCCCTCTTTTTTTTAATCTTATTTTTTTATAATGTTAGTGAATTACTTATTTGTGAAGTGTATTTGTTTTATTTCTATCATTAGCTAAATGTCTGTATATTTGCTAGATGAAGGGCAATAACATCTGTGCTGCTTGAGTCTGTACATTCTAACATGAAATTTTTTCTAAATCTGATGCTATTTTTATGATTATATCAAAAAAATTGTGTGTTTTTGTATTGAAAAGTTGTTTTTAACAGCTAAATCAAAAAAAAAAAAAAATTATGTGGCTGAAGCAGAATTTTCTGTGGTCTCGAACTCTGCCACACTATTGTGCAGTATCCCGATGAAGGCAAATTACTTCACAGTAATTAATTTGAAGAACACCTTCTTTTCCATACCCTTCCACCCAGACTCAAGATACCTGACCGCATTCACGTATTGCGGGACTAGATTCGAGCACACTCGTTTGCCTCAAGGGTACTGCAAGTCACCTAGCGTTCTCAACAGGGTAATCCAGATGGGCCTGTGTAAATGCCAAACATAGTGATTCAGTATGTCGATGATTTGTTGCTATGCAGTGAGACAGAAGAAGAGTTTAGAGCAGAATCAGTACATATTTTGTCACTAGTAGCAGAATAAGGTTGCAAGGTGGACAGAGCGAAATTGCAGTATTGCAAGGAAGAGGTTGTGCACCTGAAACAAATGATATCTATAGATGGGCATAGGATAACACCAGAGAGGATACAGGCCATTCACTCAACAGCCCGCCCACGTAGAGTGAAGGAAATGCAGAAGTTTCTGGGACTATGCAATTACTGCAGGGTATGGATGTTTGATTACTCCACATTTACCAGACCCTACATTGCATGGCCTTACAAAAGCACATAAAGAGAAGAGGGAACTAAAATCGGCATCTGAAATGAAGGAGAGTTTCACAGAGCTAAAAGCTGCACTGGCCCACGCACCAGTGCTGGCTACCCCAAATTACAGAGAAAAATTATATCTGTTCTCACACTCAGATGGTTCAGTGATGACAGATGTCCTCACACAAAAGAAGCCACAGGGACACCAGCCACTGGCCCATTACAGTCGTATTCTTCACCCAGTCATGCAGGAACACTTCCCCTGTGAACAAGCACTTGAGGCTACAGTGTTTGCAATAGAAAAGGGGGCGACTATCACCATCTGGTGCCCTGTATGATATGATATGATATGGCATTTGTAACGCGCCTATACACAAGTGTTTCAAGGCGCGATGAGGCAGGGAGGGGGGAACGAGGGGAAGACAGACAACGATCCTACTAGGCCAGGTGTCATTCAGACCGCGCAAGTGCAGGGGTAGGGGGAAGGGAAAAAGTGCAAGGGGAGGGGGGAAGTGCAGTACAAAGTAAGTAGAATAAAAAATAAATAAATAGGGCCAGATGGTGGCAAGTGCAAGGTAAGTGCAGACAAGTGCTGGGAAGGGGGGGCTGTAGGGATACAGAGACAGTCCCGCAGTGCAGGGGTTGCCAGGGAGGCGCAGTGCAAGTGGAGAGTGGCTGGGCCCAGGACCGACGTCGGTGAGAGTGGCCCAGTTGCAGATTCAGTGCAGTTTCAGTGAAGAATTTAGCAGGGGAGAGGAAGAGAGAAAGCAGAAGCAAAGAGGAAGGCTTTGAGGTGCTCCCGGAACCGGAGATGGTACTACTGTTTGTAGAGCACTCACTATTTGCCATCCTCGAGAAATCAAAAAGCACATTGACAACACAAAAGGAATCAGGGTATGGGGTAATACAAACCAACCCAGCCATACAGATGGTAAGGTGCTGAGTGGTCGACCCAGCTACCTACCTAGCAGAACCTATACAGGAAGGGGATCACGTACATGATTGTGCAGTGCACATGGACCGGATGGAAGGGAACATAGAGGTAAAAGAAGAGGAAATAGCAGGGGCTGACATAATCTATATTGATGGTTTCATCGAGTATTGACCCAGAGATGGGAAGGAAAGATACTGGTGCGGCAGTGTTCTGCTACGTAAATGGGGAATATGTAATAGCATCCCAACGAAGCACGTTGGCTAAAGAACCCAACCGACGAGAATAAGACCGGCTGGAAAATCCTAGAAAAATCCTACAAGAATAACATCAATGAGGCTAAGAAGAACTACTTCAATAGTCAAATTTCCTCTAATTTCTCTAGCAAACTCTTTGATATTCTCAAATCTATAGATAAGCCCCAAGCCTCTATTTAATCCATCCCAATTGGAATGCGAAAACCCTCAGGTAGCCTTCGCCAACAAAATCATTAAAGCTAGAGAACACATAGCATCTGCTCAAGCTAACAAACCTCAAACTAGTCAACCTGTAGCAATGTTGAAACCCGAAGGAAAGGAGAAATTCCAATTTCAGCAGATCTCTACTGAAGTCATGCTGAAAACTCTGGCGTCTATGAAACCATCTTCTTGCGCTAAAAACAAACTCCCTCCCAAGATCATTCTCGAACATTTGAACATATTTGCTCCAATACTAACTAAAATTGTAAACATGTCCTTTTGTGACCATATAGTACCGAAAAACATAGAAAAGTCAACATTATACCTCTAGTAAAAAAAAAACGAATCTAGACTAACGTGACCCTAACTTAAGACCTATCACGAACTGTAACTTTACACTTAAAGTCATGGACAAGATAGCAACAGCACAGTTTCAGGAATACGTTGAAAGGCACAAGATCCTACACCCACAGCAATCTGGCTTTCGAGCCGTACATAGCACTGAGACAGCAATGTTTGACTTACAGACCAAAATGCTGGGAATTTTGGACAAGGGAAAAGCTGGCCTATTAGTCCTACTGGATCTCAGCGCCGCATTCGATCTGCTAGATAGCCAGCTATTACAACAAGCACTTGATAAAGTTGCAAACTGTTCCAAGGAAGCAATAAGTTGGCTGTCCTCCTTCCTCGAGAACAGAGTCTCTCGAGTACATTGTGGAGATAAATTCTCATCCAAATTCAACATCTTCTGTGGTGTACCGCAGGGAGCCAGTCTGTCACCACTGCTTTTCAATCTGTACATCTGATTCTTGTGCGAGCTACTAGAACATCTCCAGGTGTTCTTTACCAACTACGCTGATGACACTCAACTGGTTCTAGAAATGAGTGGGGACTACGCCAAGGATAGTACTACATTAAATGTACTCTATAAAAATATAGAAGATTGGATGGACAACAATTGGATGTGCCTAAACAGTAGTAAGACTGAGTTAATGGTCTTTGGATCCACCCAGGCACGAGCCAAACTCGCTTCAGATTACCAGGCATTTTAAATTAAAGAATCCTGTATTGAAGTTGTGGGCAAGGTTAAAACCCTTGGCATGACTTTGGAATCTTCCCTTAATGCTCATTGAAAAAAACTGCGCTACAGTAGCCAGAGCTACCATCTTATCGCGTCTGGACCACGGAAACGCACTCCTTTTAGGCGCAAGCAAACAAAGCATGCACAAATTCCAACTGGTCCAAAATAATACGATCAGAATAATTAAACAAAAAGCAAGAACTGAACACATCAGTGAAGCCAGACGGGACCTCCACTGGCTGAAAATGGAGGACCGAATACAGTTTAAGTCCTTATGCCTGACACACAAGTGTCTGTATGGCAAGGCACCAGCCTACCTGAAGTCTAAATTCACGTTCCACAACCCTCCTAGGGCACTAAGATCAGAAGCCAAGGGTCTAATAACAGTCATGAAGCATAAAAAAGAACTCGGTATGGGTAGAGCTTTCCCCAACCGCGCAGCAGTTAGTTGGAACAAACTGCCGACCTGCCTTAGGTTAGAATCTAATTACTCCTCTTTTCACAAAAAGCTTAAAACTGCCCTCTTCAAGTAAACCTTTAGTATAAGAACTCTGGCCTTGAAACCGCTTAACTATCCCTGATTTATGTACCTGTCTTGTTCTCTATGTGCCTCTCTTTGGCTGTCTCTGTCTCCATGTATGTGCCCCGATGCCCGCGGGCAGTTCGGCGCAATACAAATAAACAAATAATAAAAATAAATACCGACTACCCTGTAATAAAGTCTCTTTGTAGTCGCTCAGACACACAGACCTGCTGTGGAGACTCAGATTGATCCAGGTAGACTTTATTGTACAGTATATACAATTCATGTTACTCTCAAGTATATACAGTGACATAGATGACTGGACATGGCCACGTATTGGTAAGTACACTACATATGAAGGAGAAGACCCAGCGGCCATCCTCTCACCCCAGCTCAGGCCCCCAACTGACTCTCTCCGAACATTCATACACTGATGCACTCAACATTCTCCTGAGCTGCATTCATACATCACATTCTAATTGCAATCACTCCAGGCCAGTGACAAGGCTACAATATACAACACTATATATAACATACCCTCACACTATTCAGCACAGGGAGCAGAGCTAGTGGCATTAAGATCACTAAACATGATGGAAGGATATGCAGCTAACATCTTTTCCGACTCTGCCTATTTCACATCAACAATACATTCAGGATTGGCACGATGGGAAAGGGAAGGGTTCAGAAGAAGTGATGGGTCCCCTGTGCAACTTGCAAAACTGCTCCAGCAATTGATTGAGTAGAAGGGGCAATAATAAAATGTGCCACCCACAAAGGTAAACAAGACATCATTTCAATAGGGAACGAAATGGCTGATAGAGCGGCAAAAGAAGCAGCATATTTACCTGAAGGAACTATCAAAAGGTATCCAGGGAAGATGAAAGAATACCACTTATAGCAGCAGAGGAAGGTGGGTGGGGAGGAAGAAAGAGAAGAGTTTCAACACCATCCCTGTTGTCCAAATAATAGAATTGCAAGTAGAAGTAGCAAAAGAGGAAAAAGACCTATGGATAAGGAGGGGGTGCTCACTTTTGCCCACTGACCTGATATGGCGACAAAACAGCCCAAAAAACTGTTAAGTGTAGCACTAGCACAGCTTCACTTTCCCACACACGCATCAAAAGAAAGTATAGCAGCTGAACTGGATGAAGGGTGGTACGTACCAAATTTGAATGAGAGTGGCTGAGTTTATGGGAAACTGCATGATTTGCCAACAATGTATGTCTGATCATACTTTCAAGACAATGAATCAAACAATACTTCGGCTGGAAGGGCCCTTACGGCACTTGCATATCGATTATGTTGACATGTAAGAATGATGTGCCTCCTATAGGTACCCAATTGTGGTTGTTTGTCCATTTTCACTCTGGCTTCAGGTAGGACCCTGTGCAAAGAATGACGCGAGTCCTGCAGCAACATTTTTAATGAGTTAGGGGTTACCAAGATGGGGGTTATGTGAGGAGATAAAGTCGGATAATGGCCAGCACATCGCCAACAACCTTTTGAGGAGATAACGCGTCTCTTAGGATTAAAACATAAGCTTTGTACAGTGTACCGGCTGCAAACGAATGGGATTGCAGAAAGACTCAGCGATTTACTAAGAGTGCTTGGCCAAGCTAACATCTACTCTGTACCAAAACTGGCTTTCTTGCCTCGCTTGCCCTTTTTTCTCTCTGAAACTTGCCCCGTGCGGATCATCAATCTATTATCTATCAAATCGAATGTTAAGCCCACCCAGGCCAGTGGTCTTGTTCATTTAAGATTTGTAATCGCCCTAGCTACCTCTACTTTTAGTATCAGCCATTCTAGTTCCCCTTTGTTCTGGCGACGTGGGTTGTCTGTCCCATCTAAGTCTTTTTCCCTGAGCTCCGATATTGACAATTTCTGCTGCACATAATGAAGTAAAAAAGTTAGCAAATTCCTCCCTCTTTTGTTTTTACCCTACACACCTCTCTCCTAAATAATTTTTATTCACAGAATAAAATGAGGTCTGGTTTTTAGTGCTATTCAAATTGGCCAGCAGCCTCCCGGATCGGTTTTCTCCTTCATGGACACCATGCTGTACATTTAAAATCTGCCTCTCTGCATATTTATCTGCATCATATTTGTTTGCTTTCTGACCTCTTGCATTTTTCTATATATATTTCTAGAGCCTGTCTCCCAGAAGCTCTTCATCCCTCCCTCAAGATCACTTTGCAGTTTCTCATTAACCTGTTTTCTTATCCTCACTAATGTGGATCTTGCAGCGTTGAAGCATCCCTAACTGCCATTTTCTTGTTTTTTCATAAACATATTTTTATTGACATAGGTCAAGCATTCCCCCTCATCCTCCCTCCCCTCGACCACCTCCGGCTCCCACCCTTTCCCTGAAACCATTGCGAGAGCAACAGAATTAACGACCTTGAAAACACGTTTATGCCAAGGATACGCAGTCTTTGTGGGCACATGGACACTCTGAAATCATTTTGCAAAAAGGACATTATAGGTCCCCATTCCGTACTGAAACAGGCTTGTTCCCCATGAAGGGAGTACGTCATCCATTCCAGAGATGCAAAGTTCCAAATCTTCATGATCCAGTCTTTTTCTCCTGGGGGATCAGACTGTTTCCATTTCTGGGTTATCACCAGTAAAGCTGCCATTGATAAGATCATATAAGCTTTCCTTTGGTGTCGGGCATATCTTTCTGTACTTGAACTTAAAGACCCAAAATGATTTGGTCCATTTCCATATCCCTCCGTGTTCCAAAGATTTCCCCCAGTCTGTCCTTCACTTCGGCTCAGAATTGTTTCATTTTGGGGCAGGACCACCATATATGACCCCAGTCTCACACACCCCCAAAACCCCTCCAACATCAGAGCGATACCTGGGTAGAATCGATCCATTTTCTTTTTTTTTACATACGTTTTTATTGCCATTTTCATTAACATTTTTAAACTCCTTGCTCGATTTCCCCCCGCCACCCCTTCCCAATGCATGCCTCATTTCTCCCCACCTGATGTATCGTCCAACTTCCCATAAAGTTTTCGTTCCATTCCTTTCTCTTCTCCCCCTTATAGAGCCTCAGCCTCCGAGGCTGGAGTCCACAGTTTAAACCAGACCCAAACGTTCATCTTTCTCTGGCTCCATACTCCTCTGGAGTCCTTCTGTAAGAATTTCATTACCAAGTCCCATTCCGCCACAAATCCCTGGTGATTCCCTTGTAAGGAGTAAGATGCCCATTCTAATGGCGCAAAGTGCCACACCTTTCCCACCCATTCATGCTTGGTAGGCAGCTCCCTTCATTTCCCCTTCTGAGCAATTGCCAATGCCCCTGCCATTGTTAAAATCACATACACCTTGCATTGTGCTTTCGAAGGTAGCTCTTCAAGTATTCCTCCTAGACCCAAGATTGCAATGCCTAGATTTTCCCATCCCTTGATCCCCACAGTTTCCTCTATGGCCTCCCTGATCTTTTCCCAAAACCGTTGTGTCCAGGAGAACTCATCGGGAACCTTCGGAGGCTCCATCAATCGAGATAAAACTTGAAAGGAAAATCTGTCATTGATGCCGATGCCGAAAGATTCAACATTATTGTCCAAAAATTCTTTGACACCTCAGCTGTCGAAGCCCTCGACGGCGTCGAAGACTTCGACGCCATTGTCGACGTACATGACAAAATCCCAAAAGGTGTTAAAAAAAACTAGACTCTTTTACCCCACTGACAAGGAAAGACTTTAAGTCACTTTCTTCAATTTATGAGGAAAATGAGCCATCTTCTGATGAATCAGGTCCTTTTGGATTGCAATATGGGACACAAGGTATTGATAAAAGATCTCCATGACAAACTGCAAACTGCAAGTGGGATAGACACCTCTCACAAAATTGAATTTGGAAGACCAGATCCCTCAGAACATGCTGATGGGTCGTACAGACAAGTAATGTCTAGAGTAATAGAATATCTGTGATGGAGTAGACCTGCACCTCTTTTTGAACAGGATGATCTTACAGATATTTTAGACAAGGGACCCCAGGAGGATCTTATTCTGCCCTTTCATGTAGCCTTGCAAAGGCGGGTCAATGCCAAATGGGAGACGCCGGAATTAATTCCAGCAGTAAATAAATAATTAACAATACAGGACTTCAAGCAGTGACCCCTGTTACTGAAGTAAACATACAACACCAGAAGGTTTGATAGTTCAGGCCACCACATCCATATCTAAACAGAATGCATACCCAACGATTCCCCCCGACGGGGATGACAAACACTATGATGCTATGACAATAAAGGTCTTCTCTATGGGAAGTATGGCCCTTAAGTCCGCAAATGCCATGTGTGCACTGGCTAAATTCACTTTTACCCTATGGGAATGTATTTCGATGGTGCTTGAACATAATCCCTGAAGTGGAAGAAAGACGGTTTCCTAAATATTGGTAAGGATGGGAAGGATGCAATGTGCGCATCCCTTCAGACTGGTCTCGACTCTGTTGACAGTATCCGCAGAGCTATGGCGGCTAGCACTGTAATGCGCAGGTTTGCCTGATTGAGAAAGATTGGTTTTGCTCCAGATGTGCAATTCAGACTTCTTAATGTGCTCTTTTACGGCAAACATTTATTTGGCAGCAAGTCTGATGAGAACCTGGAGAAGTTGCAAACTTCCAAAAGCAGCAGCCAAATCCCTTGGTGCAGCAAACTTGCCACACTGGAACTTGGAGGGGCAGGTCCTTTCGCTATTACTCCTCAGTTGGAAGAGGGAGAGGACCTTCAAATCAAGATTCCCCTGTGGTGGACGGAGAAGAGGTGCTAAGACTGCCCAGGCAACGACTGGTTTACCCTCATCCGCTGCATCAGCCGCCTCTAAATCTCTCGGAGGCCTTAGTCCACAAAACCCTGTTGGGAGGCAGACTCTCACAGCATCTGCAAGAATGGCAGGGTATTACCTCAGATGCCTGGGCATTGGAAATATGATCCAAGGGTTACTGCCTTCACTTTCTAAAAAGGTCTCCGGATCATCCACCTGGGAACAACTCTTTCAAAGTTCCAGATCCGCTCCTTGTGCAGGACATTTTGACCCTGCTAGAGAAAGGTGCTATAGAACCAGTACCTGTAGTGGAGAGGAACAAGGGTTGGTATTCCCCTTACTTTGTAATCCCCAAGAAGGACGGAGCACTGAGACCCTTCTTGGACTTAAGAGACTTGAACAAGTTTCTCAGGAAGGACAAGTTCAAGATGGTTACCATTTCTCAGATCCTTCAGGCCCTCCAGCTTCAGGACTGGATGGTATCATTGGACTTCAGGATTCTTACTTTCATGTGCCTATCCATCACAAGCACAGAAGGTACCTGAGGTTCGTTGTTGGTGGTTCGCATTAGTTTCGAGCTCTGCCATTTGGGCTGACCTCCGCCCGATGGTTTTCACCAAATGAATGGCAGTGGTGGCAGCGAGTCTCAGGAGAAGGTGGATTCACATCTACCCCTACCTGGACAATTGGCTGATCAGGGCCCATTCTCCTGAACAGGTCCTGGAACATCTCAGAGTAACCTGTCACTCCCTCCACAGACTGGGCTTCTCCCTCAATTCCAAGGAGTCCCACATGATACCATCTCAAAGTCTCCAGTTCATCGGAGTGATCATGGATACATTCTTGGGAAAAGCCTCACCACCCGAGGTGAGGGCTCAAGACATTCTTCAGATGGTCACAAAATCCCAGAGTGCCCAGCATCTTCTGGCTTGTGACTTTTTGAGGTTGCTCAGCCTCATGGCATGCTGCATTTTCCTGGTGCCAGAGACTCGCCTGAGAATAGGTTCTCGCCAATGGGCTCCAATGGACTCAATGGTCCCAATTCTCAGGCAGGATGTCAGACCTTCATCACGTTCGGTGCAGAGTCGCACAGGACCTTCTGTGAAGTGCCTGCAAGGAAAACATTCTGAAGGGAGAACCCTTTTGGCAACCATGGCCGGAGATAGCAGTAGTTACGGACGCCACACTCACAGGGTGGGGAGTACATGCCAAGGATCTGACAATCGGCGGTCATTGGTCTCCATCGGAGTCCAAACTACATATCAACCTTTTAGAGCTTAGGGCAATCATACTAGCGCTGAAGGCCTTTCTGCCCTCTGTACGGGGAAGGAATGTCCTGATAATGACAGACAACACAGTGGCCATGTACTACCTCAACAAGAGAGGAGGCGTAGGGTCACTACCACTGTGCAAAGAAGCAATGCAGCTCTGGTTGTGGGCAATTCAAGAAGGAATCTCCCTATCAGCAGTTTACCTAGCCGGAGAACAGAACACGGCGGCGGACGCTCTGAGCAGGCAGAGCACAGCCTCCCACGAGTGGGAACTAGCTCAGCAGTCCGTCAAGAGATCTTCAGCCTTTGGAGAACCCCTCAAGTGAATCTGTTTGCGACCAGAGTCAACCGGAAGTGCGACTGATTCTAATTTCTCTGGATTTGGCCAGGACCTTCTGTACGTGTCCATCTACATTCCAATACGTCTTCCACAAAGAGAGTACCTTCTCTCGCGAGAGGAGTGTCGGGTTCTCCTTCCAGAGGTCAAGACACTCAACCTTTACGCATGGTTTCTGAGAGGTTGAGATATAAGAATTGGGACCTCCCGGACAACGTAATGGAGATTTTGCTTTCGGCCAGAAGGCCAGCAACGAAATCCCTAATACCGCTGCTGTTGGAACAAGTTCTGCAGCTGGTTCAGAGATAAGAATGTGGACCCTTTTACATCCAGCACACCCATGGTATTATCGTTCTTGTTACACCTGGCTAATCTTGGGCTCCAGGTTGACACAATTAAAGGGTATCTTGCAGCGCTGCCTATTTTCAAGCTCTCATCTGAAGAGGTATCTTTCAGCAAAATACCACTATTGATCCAATTTCTGAAGGATGTTCCTCCCACGTATATTTCTCATCGCCCCTCCCAGTCTACCATGCAGTAGAATTTATTTCCATGATATTGCAGTTCACACTCTTTCATGGTGAGTAACTCCCGGGTGTAAGGTACATCCAAGAGAGAATTGGAAGAATGCATAAAAATGGAACTGAAGCCAATGGTTGCTGCGTGTGCTATATACCAGTGATGACGTTGACATCAACGCGGAAGCCATTGAGGGACATCAAGTCGACGGGCATCAACTTGCAGCACCCACCTGCTGGAAAAATTTTCAAAAGCAACTAAAGCTGGATATGGAGATATCATAAGATGAGGAATACGTGGGAGGAACTTCCAACTGAAGGAACGTTACCGCTGGTAAGTAATTTGTTCATCTCTGGGACTTGGCTATGGGCAAGCGGCAAACCTGATGTACTCTGTCCAATCAGGGCACAGTATCTTGTCCTTAAACTCACTGGGATAGTATCATTTTCTGTTGCTCTTCCATGAATTCACTACTGCGACTAAACCCTGGGAAACCTCTTGCCTCCCCTTCTTTTAGTCAATTTTTGCGCAGCATTTAGCCTGTGGCTATGTGAATGTTGCAATTGGGGCTTTGTGTTTTTCAGGGAGGGACTGACTGCAGCTTTCTGCTTTGGGGTGTTGGGGATATTTCCATACTTCAGGAATGGCTAACTAAATCTCGAGGTCTACATTTAATGTATTCAGCTGATGTAAAATAATAGCGATCATGTAGTCGTCAATATCAACACTTCTCTAATTAATGTTAAATGCAGTTGTGTTCGAATACAGGTACATGGCTATGTTAGTCTACAAAGGGTTTGTTATGGCCTGGTTGAAGTATAGCTACTAGTGCTCTGTTGGCCTAAGCATGAAGTATTTTGCAAAATGGGGCAGTTTGGTTCATAGCAGCGCACATTTCTCAGTGACTTTCGCAGCTTACATTTTTCTGCGGGTTGGGGTCTTTGGATAAATGTGACCATATTCTCATACTCCCCTATACTACAGTATGAACAGCTGTCCAAACTGGTTGCACTAAAAGGCTTGTATAACACATCATGCTTGCTTTATTGTGGATGCCCCATGCAGAATGCCATGCCACAGAAAGGAATGGGTAGACTGGCTTCACCAAAATGCCATTGCCTCGCACTCACGCACACATAATCACATTCTCTATGAATGGACGTCTATGGTGCTCAGTAAAATATGTCATTGTTGCACACCGCCTCTAAACCCCAACCCACCAAAAGCAGGTCCCAGCACAAACACACGCGCACACATTCACACGACAGTCACTCGTTCATTAATATGCAGCATGAACTCGCTCATTCACACGCGCCCCATCATACACTCGCTCATTACACACAACACAAGCATACATACACATATTTCAATTACCTTTTTCCCCATTCCTGATGCTTCCTCTGAGCGCTCTAGCTTCCCAGTGCAGCACAAACAAGAACCAGGAAGCAAAGAGCATTTCCTGTTTCCTGCTGCCCTACAATCCAATGAGAAGGTTTGTCTGACCAGTGCACTAAATGTGTGGCAGCAGAACTGTGATGCCATCTTGCGGCTTGCAATAGTATGCTATGGAAAGAAATGGACGCATTTGCAAGTATTATTTCCGAAGAGAAGAAGGTACAGTTCCTCATGAGCGACGCTTGTAGCAAACAATATGTCTAGAATCCATGACTGGGCATGTGGACACAGTAGCAAATGGTATGTGCTTCGGGTTAGAGTTGCACAGAATGACCTGGCTAAAAAGCACCAAATTTCTACCAGAAGTTCAAGAAAAGGTTAGGGCTCTGCGTTTTGATGGTCTCCGATTATTCCATGCAAGGACTGTTGAGGAACTAACCAAAGAAAAATGACACACTCTTATGGCAACAAGTCTGTCTGCCGTTTTATGGCTTTCCACAAGACCTCCGTTTACGGCACAACAGAGGAGGCATCAGTCTTCAGGGGACATCAGGGTTTTTCCTGTCTTGCACTCAAAGCAAAGATAGATGTAGCCAAAGCACAGGTCTGCAGGCAAGAAACAGGCCTTGAATAGGTAAAACATTCTTTGTCACCTTTTAGCCAGGCTGAGAAGCGGAAGGTTTGCTTTGACATTGCACAGCAGCACTTGATAGGTATCCCTCCACCTGTGATTGTGTAGGGAACCAGCATTGTACCCCTGGTACTAAGAAGCAGACTCAGGAGATTCCAAGATGGCCGCCGGCACTGAGTAGCTGTGCTGACGGCGCTCCCTGGACCCGTCCGTTTGTAAGGTGCACACCACCCACTTCACGGACTTCGTTTAAGCATCAAATGGACCCCCGTGGACTTTAAGCGGGGAGGAGAGTGCTGGCGGCGAGCGCTGCCCCGGAGTAGCTGAGGCGAGAAAATAGCGCCAGGACCTGCCAGGCGAGGAGGAGCTGCGGAGCATGTGGCAGCGGGCCCGCCCGGGAGCGACGGGTGGTGTGCGGAGAGGCGTGAGTCTGGGAGGTGCCTCGCCGCTCCGGAGGGAGTAGCCTCTGTCCCGACATGTGGTGAGCAGCTCTGCGGAGAGCAAGAAGAAGAGGAGAACCCCTGGCGCTCGGCAGCGTGGGACGCTGCGGCCGGGGATGCCCTCCTCCGCTGGCAGATCCCCGGGCTGCGGGACCCAGCGCCCCCTGGAGGGAGCGGTCCGTGAGTGGAGGCGGTCTGGGAGGACAGAGCCTGCGGCGGGCCCGACGGCCGGGACTCTGGTGTTGGGAGCCGGGGAGCGGAGGCAGATAGCCTGGAGGTGGGTGCCCGGGCGCAGCGAGGAGAGGAGCCTTATCTTCGGGGTACTCCCGCCCCTGCTGGTCGCGGCTTGGGAGGCGGCCGGCAGCGGAGGACTGGTCCTCGCCGACCCGGGAGGAGCGGTCGGACATCAGCCCGCCCGGTCCGCTCCGCATTGTGGGAGAGTTGGAGACTTGCTTCCACCTGCCCCTCGGAGGTGGGGAGAGAGGCCCGGGGGGGAATTCGGCCTTCCCGGGGGACGGGTGAGACAACAGAAGGACCACGTACGTTCACTGGAGGCGCATTCAGCGCATAGTGGACTCCATCCCTCCATCAAGCGACCCTGCGTCAGGCCTGGGCGGTGTGTGAGGAGGCAAGCGGGCAAAGCCCCCGAGATAGCTTTGCAGGTCCCCCAGGAATTAGGGGGCGGACTCAACCTGTGCAGACGGCAGTTAAAGCCTGCTCCTTGGTCGCGGATCCTGCTTCAGCAAGAGGTCAGTGAAGCGCAGCTGGGCTGAAGCCAGCCAGCGGGGGGGAGGTGGCCAGCATGACCACGAAATCTAAGGGAAGAGGGGGGAAGCACCTACAGGCCTCTGGAGACAACACAGGTACCCTCCAAGCCATGTGGTCGGCGCAGAACTCGAAGGAGGGGTCCGAGGCCCTAGGGGGCACGACAAGGGAGGAACCCGCGCTAACGCGAGCAGAGGATTTGGCAAATATGCCCAGACACAAGTTCATTGGAGAGCTACACACCTTGCAAGCCAATCTAGCTAAGACTTTCCAAGAACAGTTTCAGTTAATGCGCACAGACCTGAATGAAGCTGTGGGGGAGTTGAAGCAAGAGATGCGACAACTGGGGGAGAGGACCGTTATACTGGAGAAAGGTCTCCAAGAAGTGGATAAAGACAACGCAGCAAATAGTGAAGCTATAGATAGGCTGGATGTTACCACCAGGAATCTCGAACTCCAAGTGGAAGACCTGGAAAACAGGTCCCGTAGGGTCAACATACGGGTTAAAATGTTGCCTGAATCCGTGCCCGATAAGACTCTGAAAGCAACAGTCCAGGGTATCTTTGCGGACATCTTGGATGAGGGCAGCCCAGAGGTGGTGGAGTTGGATCGTGTGCATAGAACTGGACGGTTGGCCAAGGGCCAGACGGTGAGGCCAAGGGATGTACTGGCCGCATTTACTCGATATGCCCAGAAGGAGGCAGTCCTCAGAGCAGCGAGATTACGAGAACCAATTATGTTCGAGGGCCAGCAGATCGCTCTCTTCCAGGTCCTGGCGAGCAGTACACTCCTAAAGAGGCGACAAATGGGCCCGGTGGTGAAGGTCCTTAATGAGAAAGCGATTCCATACAGGTGGACCTTTCCTTTTGGCTTGCTCTTCGAATGGGAGGGATCCCAGAGACGAATCACATCCCTCCAAGAAGGGGCTGCTCTTCTACACGTTGAGCTGGAGGGTCCCCCCCCTGGTGCAGGCCTTCCGGGCCCGAGTAGTTGCTCGGGATCCAACCCCTGGGATTGGACGATGGTATGAGAGAAGAGGAAGAGGGGACCCAGAGGAAACAGTCGGCGGAGTGATGGAACAACCAGTGAAGCTAGAAGCGTCTCTCCGGGGCAGTCTTGATTTGACAGAGGTGATAGAGGTGGTGGGCCTCTTTAGGGTGTCTAAGTTCTCAGGGGTCGTAGGGGGTGCAACCATGTTGGAAGCAGAAAGGGCGAAGATGCCCGAGGTTTGCGGGTGGTGTGGGCGGGTAGGTTTTAGCCTTCAGGGGGGAGGGGGGTGGGAAGGGAGAGATTCGGGGGAGTTTGGGGGGGCGGTGATGAGCAAAAGTTGGAAGGGCGATGTGGGGAGGCACTCCCACTCAACGGCGATTCTACTCTACTGGGGGTTCCCTTAAGTGGCTAACACATAATGTGAGGGGATTGAATACCCCTCTCAAAAGGAAAAAGCTGGAGCACTTCACACAAAATGAGAAGCCAGATATTATGGGTCTTCAGGAGACGCACTTGCTCCATAAGGACCAGGGCAGGTTCAAATTGCGAGGTTTTGATCAGATCTTGCACGCCTCGGCCCCCTGTAAGGCAAGGGGGGTAGCCCTGGCAATTAGGAACACGGTAGACTTCAAGTCCTGCGAGGTGCTTAGGGATAAGGAAGGGATGTATATTGTGGTAAAGGGGAAGTGTCAGGGGGGTCCCTTTGACGATAGCGGTAGTGTATACTCCCAATACGAGCCAGGAACCCTTTCTGCAACAGGTTTTGAATTTGTTGGAAGAGCACTCGTGAGGTCAAATTGTCCTTCTGGGGGATCTTAACTCTGCTTGGGATAAGAGAAAGGATAGGACAGGAGGCAGTGGGGAAGGGGGAGGAGCTGCAATGTCAGCGGACTTGAAGGAAAGAGTCAGCAGGTTGGGGCTAAGGGATGCCTGGAGGGAGCTAAGGGGGGGGACGAGGAGGGGCACACTTTCTTGTCAGGCGTTCATGGTTCCCAATCAAGAATCGATTACATATGGGTCTCGGTTGCTTTAGTTGGAGCCATTCGGGAGGTATGCACAGGGCCGATAGGGATTGCAGATCACAAAATAGTTTCTCTGGAGTTAGATGTGGGTCGGAGGAGCAGGGGGATATGGGGCTGGAAACTCCCAGGGGCCATCTTGAGGGATCCAGTAATCAGAAAAGGCGTTGAAGAGAAGATCAAGTTCTTTTTTGACACCAACAAGAAGGGGGATAGTGGAGAGGACACAAGGTGGGACGCCTTTAAAGCCACCCTTAGGTGGGAATTGATAGCGATATCCGCCCACCGAGAGAAGCAACTGCAAGCGTTGGAATCGCAATTAGAAGTGGAGGTGGCTAGACAGGCGGCGGGGGGCACCCCCTCGAGGAGGGCAATGCAAGCCTAATGGAAGGCAGTTGGGCAGTTGGAACTCCTACGTACTAAGAGGGCGGAGGGGGCCTTATTATCTGTGCAATAGCAATATTATGCAAAGGCCAATTGAACTGGTTCCCTGCTGGCGCGATTGCTCAGAGGTAAAAGGTCAAGGAATGCGATAACAGCCTTGAGGTCGACCACGGGGGAACGGGTCACGGACCATGAGGGGGTTCAGGAGGCCTTCGCTGCGTACTATGAGTTGCTCTACACCTCCCAAGATCCTCCAGGCGACAGGCAGGAGGACTTCCTCCAAAAAATCCAGTTGGCGGAAATTAGCAGGGAGACGAGTGAAGTCCTAAATCGAGAAATCACTGAGGAGGAGGTGCGGCGGGTGATAAGAGCTTTCCCACCAGGCAAAGCTCCAGGCCCGGATGGCTATACAGCTGTCTTTTACAAGCTGTTCAGTGTGCAGTTGATCCCGCATCTCACCTCGTTGTTTAACTCATTTCGTCTCATGGGCAGAATTATGCCTTCCATGGAAGAGGCTAAGGTCACCCTAATCCTGAAACCAAATAAAAATTCAGAAGATAGAGCCTCTTACCGCCCTATAGCGTTGATTAACCTTGAAGCTAAGATTTACACCAAGATATTGACCAACAGGCTTGACTCCATCCTCCCGGATCTGATACATCCTGATCAGGCCGGGTTTATTAGGGGCCGACAAACCGCGGACAACATCCGTCGAGTGGCCCACATAATTGAAAAAGTGCAGAAAACACACACTCCCACGGTCCTGGTGGCCTTAGATGCGGAAAAGGCTTTTGACCGCGTGGAGTGGTCCTTCCTTTTCAGGGTAATGGAGAAGATGGGCTTTGGGGGGGCTTTCTATTGATGGTCAAGGCCAATTATCAGGCGCCCTCTATTAGAGTGATGGTAAACGGGGTCGCCTCCAGGAAGATACCCTTGCAGAGGGGGACGAAGCAGGGCTGCCCACTTTCCCCAATATTGTATGCAATCTATTTGGAGCCGCTGCTTCAGGTTTTCCGGGAGACGGGGGAGATTCGGGGTGTCACATTCGGAGGTGAGCAACATAAGGTAGCAGCTTTTGCTGATGATATGCTGCTCATGCTCACGACCCCACAGGAATCATTACAGGCGAGTGTGGCCCTCTTAGAGACCTTTGGGGCGGCTTCAGGGCTGAAAATTAAAGCCAATAAATCGGAGGTTTTGAACTTAACACTTGGAGTAGCGGAGAGGGAGAGCCTGAGAGCGAATACTAGCTTCCTGTGGAGCTCGAGTGGGATTTGGTACCTGGGAGTGAGAATTACGGTGACATTGGTGGGTTGGTTTCGGCAAATTTTCCCCCTCTCCTTAAAGCAATCAAGAGGGATTTTCAAAGGTGGAGAGATCTAAGGATGTCCTGTATAGGGCGGATAGCCGCGGTTGAAATGGTCACACTCCCGCGGCTTTTGTATCTGTTTCAGGCAGTCCCGTAGCCAGTCCTGGCGAGCTACTTCAGGGAGTTGGGAACATTGACTAAGGGATTCATTTGGGAGGGGAAAAGACCTAGGGTGGGTGTCAGACTTTTGATGGCTCCAAAGGGCGAGGGAGGTCTTGCATTGCCGAATTTCCGGCGGTATTACAAGGCAACACAGCTTCGAATTATCAGGGAATGGCTGAAGGGGGAGGAAGGGACGCAGGACAAATTATGGGTGCGGATGGACAGGGCCGTAGCGCATCGCAACCTAGCAGAAGTGCTGTGGCTCCCGAAACCGCATAGGCCTTGGCACCTGTACGAGAGTTCCATAACTAAACTAATGGCTGATGTCTGGGACAGACTGGTGGGCTCAGAGGGGATTACCACATTCCCGTCTCCCTTCACCCCCATTTTTGGTAATGGGGATTTCTCACCGGGTTTGGATAGGGGAGCCTTCACGAAGTGGCACGAGGGCGGATGTCGGAAATTATGCGATATGTTTGCTGGGGAGGAATTGTTATCATTTAACGACTGTAAGAGGCACTTTGTGGTTCAGGAAGGAGAGAGGTTAAGGCATGCTCAGATAGGCCATTGGGTACTACATCCAGGGGTCAAGAAGGCGGCCACAAGGGACCCGACATCCTTTGAAAAATTCCTGCTCACCAACGATGGGGCGAGGGGCCTCATCGCCAACATCTATAAGATTCTGGATGGCTCTAGGGTGGGGGTCCAATGAGCCTACATGCGGGAATGGGAGCGGATCCTGGGATGTGAGGTCAGTAGGATGGACTGGGAAAAGCTGTGGAGGAGGATTCCTAAACTGGTCAAGGCTCCCCACCTGCAAGAGGCATGTTATAAGATTATGTTTGGGTGGCATTATACCCCTGCCCGGCTTCATAGCATTTACCCTACAGTGTCGGGGGGTCTGCTGGAGGGGCTGTGGGATGGCGGGCTCCGCGGAGCATATCTGGTGGAAATGCCCAAGAATTTCATCGTTTTGGGGGGAGGGGAGTACAGGAGGCTCAGGGGCAGGCCTTCGGGCTGTAAGACAAAAGGACTCCAGCGCAAGTCCTCCTGGGCGTCCGGGAGGGATTGGAGGCAGGAGAACCTAGAGGAAGGGAAAAAGCTAAAGTTATAATGACTCTTGCCGCAATGCTGTTAATAACCCAGAGATGGATATAACCCAGAGATGGAAGGGCCCAGAAGTCCCTATGATTCAAGACTGGTTCCGAAAGATGTGGGAGATAGTGGCCTTGGAATGGGCGACTTACGCCATGGACGATAAGATCCAGCGCTTTGAAATGTTTACTTGTTATCCTGTGAAAATCAATAAAAAGAGTTTTCAAAAAAAAAAAAAAGAAGCAGACTCAGACTTCCCATCCCACATCTCTACTTCTTCCCCTTCTGTAATTAATTTTTTTATCAAACTTCATCAAGGGGATTCTGAAATTAATGAAGTTGGACGTCATAGACAAAATACATCTAGAGACACTACTGGTGGGCTACTTCTTTGGATTATTTGCTTTGCCGAAGGACAGGGCTAGTTGGAAAGCTATTCTCAGCCTGTCGAATTTCAACACATTTCTCCCAGTGGAGATGGTCACACAGACAGATTCTATCTTTTCTTGTGGGGGGTGGATTGGCTTTGTGCACTGTCTCTTCAGGACGTGTGCATTCATATTAGGGGTGTACCGAACTTCGGCTTCGAGTAAGTATTCGGCCGAATTCCGGCTGAAATAAAACTATTCGGCTCCGGCCGAATAGTTTCTTGCTATTCGGCTCTTGCCGAATACTTTGACATTCTCATTTGAATACAATGCAACATGAACTCAGAGGCAAATATAGACTTCAGTTTGCAAAACTGAATGGAATTAGACCAGACAAATTGCTATCACACAGCTGAAGAATATCTTTTATATTGTAATCTGCGTTTCAGGGCATGTTTTGTTACAGATTCTTTGACATAAAAGGTGCTCATCTTTTATACCTATCCTGCAACAATACAGGAAAATATTTTCTAATGGCGAATGTTTATATGCAATGTGCACTTTTTTCAGTTGGAAAAGACAAACTGAAAGAAATGTGCATAGATACATTCAGTTCCTGTCATTTCACTTCCCATTGCGTACGTCATAGTCCCCACCTATTCTTTTTTTAACGACTTGAGTCCTTATCAGGAATGATAAGTTGCATATGTTTGTGTATTGGCGAGAAGGGGTGGCTAAAATAAGTAAAAAGTGAGCAGCATTTGTTTGGGTGGGGTGAATAGTTGTGAGATGGAGTTCACGCATTTCAGATTTCCTCTTGACTTGTGTCCGGCATGAGCCAACATGAACCATTTTATAAATTTCTATGTGAGTTGCAAAGAAGTTTCGAAACTCGACCGCATCAACTGTAACTGGATAGAGAATGCAATGCATCTGATTCACAAAGGCAGTCCTTTTGCATTTGTGAAGCTTCCTACTTTAACTGGCACTGAATATGAATATGCAGCAATCCTCTGTTCAGTTGGTCCCTTCATTTTGGTTAAATCTGCTTTATTTCTGGCTTTTATGCTTTAAATAAAGATGCTACATTAATTACAATGAAGAGAAATAAAAGTATAGAATGCATTTAAAATGGTGCTTTATTTGTTTTTTTTAATAAGTGTGTTTTTTGAAGTTTGGAACATGATTTATTAAATAAAACAACTATTTGGCTTCATATTCGGCTTCGGCAGAATACTAAATATGCTATTCGTTACAGCCCTAATTCATATCCCAATCTGAAAGCCCAGCTGAAGGTTTCTCTTTTTCATTATACTCGATAAACACTACCAGTACAAGGTTCTGCCCCGACAGGGGAATCCTGTGTACTGTAAGGGTGCAGAAGTATGAGTCAGACACAGTGGTGGCAAATATTTGGGCAAAGAATTTTATTAACGCAAAAAGGTTGGAAAAAGGCCTCCATATCCCTAAATGCAATGAGGGGATTCCCTACCTCAAAGTAAACTAATGAAAATGTTAGGAAGTCCGAAAGTAAAAAGTCTGTCACTGTCATGTCAAAACCTACTTCTTTTCCTAACACTTACAATCTAAGATAACGGTGCAAGGGTATTCTTTACTAAAAGAAACAGTGTTCTTGGTGTTCTCAAAAAAACAGAAACTTTTCCAGGTTCGCTGGCAGTAAAGTGTTGAAAAGAAATTTTCAAAAACACAACGTTCCAAGACTGGGGTGGCGCTCCTTTTCTCTAGACCTATTCTTCTATTAAGATGCTGGATCACAGATAAAGTAAAGTATTTAATATTTCCAATCTTTATATCTTAACTCGGATCCCTCTCTGCCAAGTATAGAGTTCACTTTATTATTCCCAGGGGTTTTGTCCCCCTGGTCCAATCTTTTATGTGGTTGTGAGTCGCAGACTCGAAAAGGTGGCTTGGCGTCTTCCTTTGCCAAACTGGGTGATTCTCAAAAAAGTCTCTTTCACAGGGTCCCAGACCCTGTTGACTTTAGACCTTGTTTTCTGATATGGGTGCGGCTCCCAGTCTCGCACAGCGATGTTACTCCCCCTTGGTTCACTCTCCTGCCAAGTGAGTAACTCTTTCATTCACTTTTGGGTCCCAGACCCTCTTCTTTCATTTTGGGCGGCGTCTCTCTTCTCCCAGCTGCACGTCCTGCCTTGCAAGTGGTTTAACGGAGCCCGGGTAGCCTCGAGGTAAGTACCAGCAACAACCTACTCGATCCTTCCAGCTTGGACCGTTGCCGGGCTTTCCTCTACCTCACTCCGGGGCTCCCGTTTGGCTTCCCTCTGTCCGTTTGGTGCAGGCAACCCGCTGTGCCTCCTCTGAGAACTGTTCTCCCGAGGCTCATTCTCCTGAGGCTCGTCTCCCTCAGGCTTGTCTCTGTTTTTCCACAGCTGAGTTCCTTTGGAACTCCTGCGTCGGCCAGCTGCCTCCATTCCGGTAATTGACATCTCAAGATAAACTAGACCACTCACTTTGATTCATTGAAGCCTTCTTTGTCCCAGTACTAGTTTTCCCCTGGATATTTCAGGTTTGTCAAGTGTATCAAGATGGTAAACCTTGCAACAGAGTATATTAGTTCACCTTATGGGGCAGGGGTGGGTAGGATTTGGTATTGGAGATGGGGCTGAGGTTATCAAGGTGGAGGAATACCCTGTTCCATGAGAATAATTGCTCCTAATTCCATAGGGGACTTTCCTCTTCATGTGATCCTCTCTTGGTGCTCTACTCCCATGGGGATTATTGTACTGTGGATGCACTGCCCTAGCCCCATGCAAAAGGTCTTCCCCTAGGGAAGAAGGGACAACATCCTCCGATTTGTCACAGTACTCATACCTGGACAACTGGCTGATATGTGGTGCCACCCCTTTACAGGTGGTTTAGTGAATGAAGTATGTCATTCAGTTGGCTTTTGCGCTGGGCCTAACCATCAATATGAACAAATCAACCATGGAACCCTAACAGAGATTGCAATATAATGATCTAATTTTTCGTACTGTACGCATGAGAGGTTATTCCCCCTGTGAGTGAGGCATGGTATCACAAATAGACACTGACACAAGAGTTGCACATTTCAAATCCTTTGTTAAATTCAAGGGGGTTGGAAAAACTCCTGTCTGGCCCTATAACTAAGATGGGAGTAATCTCGACCGTCAAGTAATAAAGAAACAGTCCTAGTCCATCTTAGTCAAACAATAAAGGCCTATACTAACAAAAACCTAATGCCTGCCCTAACTCTAATACAAACTAATGTGATATGATATGATAGTTTATTTATATAGCGCCTATACACAATGTGTTTCAAAGCGCTTCAAGGCAAGGGAGGGAACAAGGGAAAATACAATGACATTCTTACAGGCCATAAACAGTAAGGATGTGAAATTAACTATCGTACTCGGTCTGACAACATTTCAGATAGAACAAGAGCTAAGACATAGATAAGCAAGGTAGTGGGAGAGTGGTAAGGAAATGGAAACAGACAGGCGACTACCGTACTAGGCCTGATGACATTTCTGGTAGAGCCGTAGAAAACAAAAGGTGAAGGGAGGAACAAAAAAAAGCAACTATCGTACTAGGCCTGATGACATTTCAGATATTGCTGGAGAGGGGGAGGGGAGTTCTGCAAGTAAAGGAAGGGGTGAGGAGACAGACTAGTTTGCTATCATACTAGGTCCAGGGACAATTCTGATAGAGTAAGTTCATAGAAGAAAGTAAGGGGAGGAGTGGAGGAGATAGGAAAAAAAAAAGAAAGGGAGAGGAGGAGAGAACGGAGGGTAAGCAGTCAAAAAGAGTGGAGAAGCAAGAGGGGAGAGCGAATACAAATGCAGAAGTCAGTAGTAACACATAATGTTGCAAGCCTGGATACAGGAGGAAGATGGGAACAGCATGATTCAGGGCCACCATGATGCACCGTGAATCAGTGAAGTCCATAAATGTCAAATCCAGCATTGGCCACAAGACGGTGATGGCGAAACCAGAATATATCAGGACAGAATCCTGCAGAAGTAGACTGGAGGGGGAGGAGGGTAGAAGAATCAAGCAAAACAGGCAACACCTGTGTGCGAGAAGGGGGTGGGGGCACAAGGGAACATCACAGGGGGAATCAGAGGGGTGGGGATGGCCTGCGGGGACAGAAGGAGTAAACACATGTTGGTGCATGCTTACCTGCTGTCTGAGCAGGAGTTCGGGCCCTAGATCCTCCTGGTCCAAACAGGAATTACCCTTTTTCTTTGTCTGCCCTTTGCTTCGGACGCCCGGGCGAGTGACGCCCTTGATCTAAGAGTTAAGAGCAGGAAGGAAGTGGCAGGGCTAAGAAGGTGGGTGGTGCTTAGGCCAGGTGACCTAGATCCACTTACACATGTTCGCCATCTGCAAAGGAAAAGAGGCTGGAGGGCTCCTTAAGTAGGGGAAAAACAGTGGCAACCAGGAAGGCACCAGGTGGGCGGTGTGTAGGCTAGGTGACCTAGATCCACTTGCACCTGCTCCCCATCTGCAAAGGATAAGAGGCTGGATGGCTCCTTAAGTAGGGAAAAAGAGCAGCAACCAGGAAGGCACCAGGGCTTGCTAAGTGAATGGGCATTGTGGCGCTTCTTCTTCTTGCTGAAAGATTTTTTTATCCGGGCACACCACCTGGGGGGGGGGTCACATACTATTTGGACAAGTCCCCTGAGGTACTCGGCGTGATCCCTCTTGGGTCCGGATCACATAACTTCTGAAGGGGAGCCAGTCATCTTTAGGCTTGCTGGTCTCGGGGAGTGTTGAGGCGTATAGGGACTCTCTCTTCTCACACATATTCATATAGTTAAACCATTCACTGTAGGAGGGGAGTCTGCGTTGCCCCCAGGTCCTCGCAATCATCAACCTGGCCACTACTGAGGCTACTGCTATCAATTTCACATTGCCCTCAGATCCTGAGCCGTGCATGGCGAGGAGCCACTTTTCAGGGACACTTAAGTTATGGACCTCTAATATTGCAGACATGGGGCCTCATTACAGGTCGGGCGGTCCGGAAATAACAGTGGTGGTAAACCCGCCGCCACTGTTAATTCCGGACTGCCCGATCCTGAGTCCTGCAGGCGGGAGGTGATGTTCCCGCCAGGTCTGACCTGGCGGGTTTAACACCGCCCGCCTGCAGGCGGACGTGGAAACACCAGCACCATCACTATGGGACTCAATGGGAATGGGGATTTACCGAATTCCGCCTCCGGAATTCTCGGCACACCAGGGTCGTAATGCCCTGGTATTTCCGGGAGTCACGGAGGCAGAATGGTAATACAAGTCTGGCGGTAACCAGACGGTTTTACCGCTTCTGTTACCACCGGACTCGTAATGAGGCCCATGGTGTCCCTAATGTGATCCCAGAAGGGGCGTACTGACAAACAACTCTAGGCTACATGGATAAAATCCGCATTGTCAGACCTGCATCTAATGCACTGGGGGCGATCAGGTTTGGTAGAATCCATGGAGTTTAGCCGAGGAGTAGTACATCTGGTGGATACATTTTAAAATGTATTAGTTGAAGGCGGCTATTCATGGAGATAGTACAGGTGTAGAGCAAGCCTGTTTCCATTGGTCCTCAGTAAGCACCTTCCCAAGTGCTACATCCCATCTAGTCTTGGAGATATGTACCGGCAGTGCCCTCTGTGATCTAATATTCTTATACAGGGAGGAGACCAATTTACCCCCAGTTGTGGAGTTGATGACACACTGGAGAGTTGGGGATAGGAGGTGGGGGGGGGGGGGGTGGCAAAGAAGTCGGGCCATTTGTTTCGGACCACCTCACGTATTCAGAGATACAGTAACTGTGTAACCGCAGTGCATTCACCCCTACTTTTCAGGACTTCCCATGGTATAAATTTCCCATGTTGCCAGAAATCACAGAGTATTGATCCCCAGCCTCCCAAAGTGTTGCTGAAAGATGCGTTCATGGGTGAGGGGGGGTCCCTCTGGATCGAAACGGAGTCATTTCAGGGGAGAACCAATCCAAGTGAGTAATTTCCTGCTGTAGGGCACTCCAGGCCCTCAATGTATTAGCCACGGGTTGAATATCCGTTTTATCTCCTCTCAGAGGTATCCCAGAGTAGCCCTTTTACATCATCTGGATGGGTTGTGACTTTTTCAAGAAGGATATGCGGGAGGTCAGGAGTCCGGCCCACCAGCCTACAGAGTATTGGATCTGCCCTGCCAGAAAGTAGGACCATGTATCCGGGAAGTCTAGGCCTCCCTGTTTGTATGTTAAAATTAGGGTGTCGTAGGATATTCTCGCTTGTCCCCCTGCCCATGTGAGGCAAATCATAAAGCTCCTAAATCGGGACCAGAATGTGGATGGGGGCCATGAGGGGACATTATTAAATATATATAAAAGTTTGAGGAGGATCACCATTTTGGCCAAAGCCTTGCAGGCCGCTTGTGAGATGAGGAGGCGGATCCATGCATCGACTTTATGTTCTAATTGTTCAAGGACTTTAATGTAATTTAGTTGAAATGGAGTGGCTGGGGAGGTAGTCACGTGCACACCAAAATATCGGATACCTGCTGGGCACCATGTGAACTCCTCGAATGTCTGATTGGAGCACACAGGGGGTCAGAGGCGGTACTTTGGTCTTTGACCAGTTTATTTGCAGTCCGGAGAAGGAGTCGAAGAGGACGATCTCCTCTACCAGGGGCGGCATATTGCTTTTGGGAGGTTTCACGTACAGCAGCATATCGTCTGCATCTAGGGAGACAATGGAGAGGTAGGAATGTATCCTCTGTGGGCATGGAACTCTGATAGCGCACGCTAAAGTTTCAATAGCCAATGCAAAAAGGATTGGAGATAGTGGATACACCTGTCTGGTTCCCTGTGTCGGATATATGCTGGGCGATAGTATGCGGTTAGTGTATATTTGGGCTATCGGGGCTGAGCACAATAGTCTGATCCAGCTAAGATATGCGGTGCCGAGGCCTAGTCTTTGGGGTACTTTGAAGAGGAAGGCCCACCCCACAGTGTCGAATGCCTTCTCGGCGTCTAGCGCGGCCACTACTACAGGAGTGTTCGAATCTATATTATGGATAAGGGAGAACAAACAATGAAGATTATTCTGAGTTGAGTGGCCAGGGACGAAGCCCGCCTGGTCCGGGAGGACCAGCATAGGTACATGTGGAAGTAGTCTGTCTGCCAGGATCTTCGCTAGAATTTTATTATCTGTGTTAATCAATGATAAGGGCCTATACGAGGGGCATTTGCATGGGTCCTTGGAGGGCTTTAGCAAGACAGTGATAAGGGCAGTTCTAGTGGACTCCGGAAGAGGCCCATTCACTCTAGCTGCTTCGTACATAATTCGCAACTGGGGAATTAGTAGGTCAGCGTAGGCTTTGTATAATTCCGCAGTAATACCATCCAGCCCCGGGGCCTTACCGTTGGGAAGGGAGCGTAATAGCATTCTGGAACTCCTCATCCGAAGGGGGTTCGTTCAGTGCCGCTCCCAGAGCTGGGTCGAGCCTGCCCAAGGCAAATCTATCCAGGTATTTAGAGATGGATTCTTCAGTGGCGTCTGTTTGTGAAGTATAGAGCCTTTCATAGTTATCACGGAAAGTAGTATTCATTTCCCCATTATCTTTGGTCGATGTTCCATTCAGGGCCTCAATTTCCAATATGGACTCTAATTGGTGCTCATGTTTGATTGCCCTGGCCAGGGTATGGCTGGGACGGTCTCCCTCGATATAATGTGGTGGCCGCGATCGGGTCTCCCAGATAGCGGTCTTCCCTTTCGGCAAGGAGGATCAGCTCGGTCCTGGTCGTTTGGAGTCGGGACCATCCTTCGTGAGAATCTTGAAGGCCCTGCTGTATTTCTTAGAGCTGTATCTCCTGTTCGACGGAGGAGATGGAGGGCAATATAGCCGTCCGAACCCCACCTTCCTTTGCGATACAACATCCCCTAAGGTATACTTTGAATGTTTCCCACACTATTCTCGGATTCGCTACTGACCCTGTGTTAATTTCGAAGGACTGAATATCACACCTGATCTCCTCACGAAAGGCTACATCCTCCAAGGCACGGGCTCTAAACCGCCTGTTGGGGAGAATTCTCTGTAAAGGCTAATTTCCCAAACCTAGTGAGCCCCCCAGCAGCTTTGCTGGATTTTTGGGGTTTATTTTTTCTCCTGCTAATTGTGAGAATCTTTTTCTCCCACTCTTAGATATGATTTGAGGTGTTCCTTTGACTGTGTATGTGTTTTATTGGCAATGGGGTCCTTTACCCCATAGGGCTTCATGTGTTTTTGGTATGTGGGTTACACAGCACCCTCTGTGCAGTAACCCAGGGGTGTCGTTACGACCCCCCAACATAGACTCCATACCCTGGGACTGACTACTGTGTCCCAGGGCATGTAAAGTCACAATTGGCTTTACTAGTCTTAAAGTGTGAACAGAACCAGTACAAACCATCATATTGTGGGCGTACTGGTCGGGGCAATTCGATTGCCCCGGGGCCTGTTGTTCGAGGGAGCACTGTCCAGTCCCCCGCCCGACCCAGTTTTGGCTGGTGGCAGTGGATACTACTTTTTATATTCGACCGCGAATATAATCCTACAGGATTTTCCCATTGTTCGAGGCTACCACTTTTTAAAATAGCCTCGAACATACCGCCGGTTTATTAAATTAATATAAATTCACTGGTTGGTATTTTTTGCCGAAACTCTGTTCCAAAATGGCGTTTGTGTTCGTTTCTGTGACTCCAACCCAAGTCGAGCCCTTTGTTCCACTGTTTGGCGGCTTCGCCACAGAAGCCTCAAAGTGGTGCCACTCTGCCTGGGTACCACAGGGGGTGCGGGAGGGGGTTTAGGCACCATGGACTGAGTTGCCTTGGCAACTCAAGTCGCACTCTGGTGTGATTGGCCCAGTGGTGAGCCGCCCGGCTCATCACTTAGCATGTTTGAGTGGCAGCTAGGACTGATGAATGGGGGTTTTCTGCATAAAAGGAGAGCTTTGGGGACTGGAACTTCAGAAGTCGCCACAGGACCTAAAGAATCTGAGGAGGGAGAAGCCGAGCCGACCTGCAACGACCACACCACCGGTGGAGCCCTGCTGAACCGTCTCACCACTTTTCCCCGACGACAGAGGAGATCTTCAGTCCGGAGAGTCTTCTTCCTTTGACTGGTGGGGATAACCAGTTTGCCCGTCTTTTCGCCTTCCTGGATCATCTCGTGGCCGCCTTGCCTGTGCCAAGCACCCCGGCAACCGGAATACCACGGTTTACCACTACCGCGAAGAAAAGGGTAGTACCTTTTAACCGGAAAACTCTGCGGCTGGTTTCTTCCCTGGCAGTGCAACGACCTTCATCTTTCCTCCACGTCGAGACCGCCTCTTCCTCTGGATGAAACACCGACTTGCACCCGCTGCCAGGAACAACTGCCCCCGCTGGAGCGTTCTTCCCATTTCAGGTACTGTGTCCCGCCTGGCTTCCCTTGCGACAGATCGTTCGGGTGACCGTAAATCCTCGACTTTCTAACCTGGGTTAGCCTGGGGCCTGTTAACTAACTTTTCCTGACTTGATTTCGATCTTTTGTGAACTATCTACAAAGACTCTTTGGGCATAACCCCACTGTGTGAACCTAGACACATTTCGCTTGCTCTCTCTAAGAGTGGGCCTGGCATTTGAACTTCCTTGCTCCCCAGTAGACTTTGCCTAACCTGCCTCACTGTGGTTCTTTGAAAAGTATTGAAATTGTGTGCTTTCATAACTCTGCCTTTTCCCTCCCTTTTTCTATAACTTATTAGAGTGCCATCTTAGGTTAAGCGCTCACCTCTGTCTGAAAATAAGTGGTGTTTCTCACTAAGACTTGTCTAATAAGTAATCAGGGTTGTATATATATAATAGTGACTGTGTGTTGAATTTACTTACCTTTTTGTGCTAGTGTAATTTACAAGTGTGTCTTTAAATAATTATATACTTTTACACCAAAGCTCTGGTCAGTGTTTGCTTGTGCTACTGTATCTCTGTACCTATTGTGTATACTCTATATACTGCCTAACTCATCTTGAGAGAAGTCTGACTGCTCAGCCACAACTACCAGGTAAATCTGGGTGGTACAGACTGGTATAATCAGCGGGGAAGTTCTGCCTGGAAAACAGGTGGGCAATGTTCAAGACTGGACAACTGGGGTAAGAGCCTCCCAACACCCCGTATGACCGCAGCCCCTCCCCGGACCTTTCCTCGCCTTGTTATGGATTTTGGCGTGCTCTCCGTCCTGCCTTCTTGGCAGGGGCGCGTTGTCCTTTGTGGGCGAGGGTGATCTAGTTACTTCACTGATGCTGCCCTTTAGAGTCTTTCAGTTAGGTCTTATTACTGTTATTACTGTTATACTGTAAGCCTTTCTTGGATTCAACAATGTCTTTTCTCTCTCCTTAGGTGCGCGGAAGTTCACTGTGGAACGTTGGCGGAATTTGAACTCACCGGCAGGTGATGGTGTTTCGAGAGCGCCTTGATGCGGTAAGTAGACGCTATGCGCAGCGCTATGATGCCTTGTCTTTGCTAACCTCTTGTCTTTGGTTCCCGCAGGTTGCGGTGCTCACCCAGAACAAGAAGTCCCAAGGCGGTGCAGGTCGATGGGGACTTGAGAGGTAAGCTGCCGGCACAATTGTAAATGTCTAATGTCTTGTTTCTCTCCTTTTGCAGATCCGACGGTCCGAGAGGCTCGCTGTTCCTTGGATGCTGTTTGCAGGAGCAGAGGGCAGCTAGCGGTGGAATCACAGGTAAGCTGCTGCTAATAACGATGTCCCTTTTGTTTTTCAGGTGCTGTTCTTCCGAGGTTCGCAGATGCTGCTGAACACGATGAGCGTCACGTTGCAGGATTGCAAAGTAACGCGAAGCGTGTTCTCCAAGTCGGGTGTGGTTTAAATAGCATCAAGAAAGTAGTCCAGGTAAAATAGTCCCTAGGCTACCACACCCAAAACACTATACCGCATAGCTTGGTTCCAAGGAGCCAAGCTATGTGGATGCCTCCATGTTGACTGGCATTGAAATAAAGTAGTTCCCAAGCACAAGTCTTCATTAAGTATGAGCCTGGCCCCAAGAGGGCCTAGGCACAGGATGCCTAAGCTTGTTGGGGGCCCGAGCCGAGAACCCTCCTGGCCCATGGGACTCCCGGGGGGTTTCAGGAAGTGGGTCGTGACAACTACTGCGAGCTGGCAATTGCTTCAAGTGAGGAGGACCAGCTAGAAGGCACGGGTAGGGCGCGCAGCGTCTTCAGCAGGTTGAGGGGCGGGCTTCGAAAGCTAGTAATTACCGCACACTCCACTCAAAGGTGTGCAGCAGGCAATATTGGGGATCAGGGAGCACTGTATAGGACAGTGACATGCCGCCTGCGCCCAGCCAGAGGTGGTCAGAGGGGGTCCTGAGCCGCCAGGGGGGTGAGCTGGACCTCTGGGGTGGTGGGTCTAGAGCGCGGCAGGAGCAATGGGGGGTAGGTTAGACAGGGTGCTCCAGTTGAGGGCAGAGCGTATCAGTATCCCTAGCGGGTAGCCACCACAGAGTAGCCAGGGCAGCCCGGGCTGTGTAGTTTCTCGTCTTCATGTATGCAGTTAGTGGTTTTGATTGACTATGCGGTTCTGGAAGGTCGAATTGCACGCGAGTTGGGCCAACCCTCCTGTACCAGTCAGGACAGGATATATGCAGATTCAGGGGGTGTTGAGACAGAGATTCACCCACCTTAGGAAAGGAATGTCTTGTTCCACACTCCAGGGGAGGAGACAGCCATTGATTGCAGTGTTAGGGCTGTCGCAGGTCCCAAGAGCACATGCCGTGCATCCGCTCTGACTCTCGCAAAGACTCGTAACAGACATGAGCAGCACTTACCTGGATCTACGTATCCTCTGCCATCTCCCTGAAAACCACTGCCTTTGCTCTCTAGCTCCTTGAAAACCGCTGCAGCTCTTGGAATTCAAAGGGAACCAGTCAGTAGGTGCCAGCAGTATAGCCAGCGCTGCGCCAGCAAGAAGCAGTGTTTCTAACCACCTGAGCCTGTGCACGTCTACTTACCCATCAGGGGATTCTCTTCCACCCCGATGGCCTGGGCAGCAATACAGCACCTGCATTTGGAAAAGGAGAAAGACATTAAACAAAGCCTGAACAGCGTTCCTGGACAAGGAAGAAGGCAAGACTAGAGACTAAACCATATCCACAATGGTGAAGACCTGCAACTGGTCACAGCAGGCCTCGACCAGGACCAGTGATCCAGGCCTCCATAGGGTGACACCCTGGCTTTGGGGAGGGGAGACCCGGGTCTATAGTAATCCCCAATCCTTCTTGTTCTTAGGGGACATTGCTGCCATCAAGCCACCCTGGGAGACAGCTCTCTTCACATCCAAACCTTATCCCTTTTACCCCAAACACGTCTGGGCGCCATATCAGAATCGCCACACATGATTGCAGTAGGAAGAGGTGTGGGGCAGTCCACGAGGGATCCAGACACCCCCACGAGACCTCAGGTGATGTTATAACAGGATCCCCTCTCTGCGTACTGCACATGGAAATATGGAGCTGGGGTCTCCAGTACTCAATCTTTTCCTTGGTGTTTCCTTAACGGGGGAGAAGAGTGTCAGTTTAGATGCCTTGAGCAGGAAGCCTGATATCCCCCACGAGTGGGAGTAGAATGTTCAGCTCCTGACTCCAATGTTCCAGGACTGGGGAACACCTATGCTGGGCCTCTTTGCGACACATCACAACCAGAAGTGCACTCTGTATGCCTCCTGGAAGGGGCAAGGCGAGGGTTATCAGGGGGTCAGCTTTCTTCTTCTTCTTCTTCCCTGGGACAGTAAGACACTTCATGCATTTCCACTGATACTGGTGACTTCTCCACAAGTTTGAAACAAACCTGGAATTGACATCTGCTTCTAATCAAATCAAATTGGCCCACGAGTATTCAGTATACAGATCTGGAGGCCCACAGGACCAGAGCTTCTTGCATTTTGCCTGTGAGGTCAGACCTTCTACATCAGTGGGAGGGAGTGGCCCTGCACCCCACCCACAGTCCCTTTCCTTAAAAGCCTTGTCTCTGAGGATCTAGTTTATGGACACCTAGGTCTTTCAGGAAGAAACATGGAAATCATAAAGTCTGCAAGGAAAGGTTCTACTAGCGTACAATATACAAGCAAGTAGACGAGATTCTGCCACTGGTGTGTGCAGAAGTAAAGAACCCTCTGGAGCGGATTTGGATGACATACCATGATTTGTAACGCACATGGCAGAGACAGGAGTCTTGGTGGACATGTATAGAACCTAGTTAGCAGAGATGGAGGCATATCTCGACTCGGCTTGATTGCTGTCTCACTGGTGAATCTGGTGGTGAAGAGACACTTTAACAGAATATTGAGGCTCTATCCTCCAAGGAGACAGCCCCACCCCTAGTGGAACCTCAATGTGGTGCTTGCTGCGGTCATGCAGAAACCATAAGAGCCCATGGCAACAACTTCTCTTTATTGGGTGTTGATAAAAACCGCTGTCTTGGTTGCCATCACCTCTGCCCAAAGAATAGGTGAACTGTAGGCGCTGTGCTCAGTGTAACCATTCCTTTTCTTTCAGAGAGACAAAGTGGTGCTAAGGAGGCATCCTCATTTTTTGCCTAAGGTAGTCTCTGACTCACATTAATGTAACCATTTATTTACCCGGCCCCACCCTCAGAGGTGGAGAGGCCATGCACAGTCTGGATGTGGCACAGTCTTTGAAATGTTACCAGTTAAGAAAAAAACGACCCTGCTTATATGTGACCTTTGAAGGAAGTGCCCTAGGGACGGGGGCCCCTCGAACGTCACACTAGCTAGGTGTCTGGTCATGGTAATCGTTGAGCGTTACAGGCTACAAGGCAAAAGCCCACCACAGGGGCTACATGCACATCTTTTGAGGTCAAAGTCCACTTCAGTCGCATACCAGAGGCACCTGCCCATAGTTATTAGGAGGGAGGCCACTTGTGCCAGTAGCCCCTGCGCTGCCTCAGGGCCTACCTTTGCATCGTCCACAAGGCTGTCTGGGGCCGGGGGCCGGGGCCTGCACTACATCCAACTCTCTTTTCCTAAACATCTTCCTTTGCAAGCCCTTCGGTCAGACACTTCTCCAGGCAGAGAGTAGGTGGTAGATCTCTCTCCTCGGCAGGTGCCTCCCTCTGGAATGGCCTCCTGGCCCCTTTCAAACTTGAACCAGACCACCTGAAGTTCCGGAAGCAGTTCAAGACTTTCCTCTTCGCTTCTGCTTTCTCTCTCTCCCATGCTGATCAACCTGTATGCTGCGCTGATTGACTGCATGGCTACCCTCAGAGTCTCATGGGTACCAGGTCCCCCTTGACCAGTAGCCCCCTGCACTGCCTCCAGGCCAACCGCGCACTTGGGGCTGTATCTGTTACCCTACAGTCCCCTGCCTCTGCACTTACCTAGAGCCGCGTTGCCCAGGCTGCACTTACTCAGAGCATTTCTGCCCTGATTTTTGCACTTCCCGTTCGCTCCCCAGGCACTTCCCCTGCACTTTGCGTCTCACACGTGCACGATTTCAATGACAGAAGGCCTAGTAAGATCGTTTGTTTTTATCCTCCCTCTGTCTTCCCTCCCTTGTCTTGTCACGCCTATAAACACTTGTGTAGAGGGGCGTTATAAATTACTTATATCATACATTCATTTTGTTGACACTTTTCATTCAATCACAGCTCAAGGAGCGATGCAGCCTTTGGCCAAGCAGTGCTCCGGGACTTCTTTGTGCAATATTCACCTCAAGACCTTCCCCTTTGCTTCTGCTTTCTCTCCTCCTCTCCCCTGCAGAACTCCTGGCTGAAACTGAAACTGCACTGGTCATCTGGCAACCCTATGTTCTCGGGCCCAGGTCCCCTCCCCCCGTTTGCACACCTGCACTGTCCCAGTGGCAACAACTTGGGGCTGTTTCTGTATCCCTACAGCCCCCTACCAGCCCTTGACACCTGATGTCTGCACTTACCCTTGCCCCTGCTATCAGCTGGCCGCACTTCTTATTATTGTTCTTATTTATTGTTTTTATTTATTTGTTATCATATGTTCTGAACTTCCCCTTCGCGCTTTTCCCCTTCACCTGCACTTGCGCAATCTCAATGTAACTTGGCCTAGTAAGATTGTTGTCTCTGTCTTCCCTCTGTTCTCCTCCCTTGCCTCGTCGTGCATTCAAACACTTGTGTATAGGCACGTTATAAATGCCATATCATATATCATATCATATCAATAGGTCACCTCCCCCTGTGGCGAACCAGAAGGAATATGACTCAAAAAGGACATTTCAAGTGTGTTTATTAAACTAAAGTGAATAAATGCCTCCCTATCCCTACTGTTTAGAGGGATTTCCCTGCCTACGAAACTAAGTTAAGGGTGCTCATCTATTGTCAAAATAAAAAGTAGTCCTTAGTCAAAAAAACGATTAGCTATCTGGTCCTACCACTGTGGAAAAAAATAGCACGCATCAAACACTATGCTTCTGGCTCAGGCTTTGTCCGTCCCAGGTTTCGGTAATATCTCAGGATATTATTCTCAGTTCCAAATAAAATGTTCAGTATCAGTTCACCAAAGAAGACTCAATAACTCCCCATTTAAATTCCTTAAGAAATAGTGTGAGTCTTGATATAGATCCAAAGTCTTATATCTTTTTAACAGAGGGATGTTTCCACCAGTTTGGTTGTTCACCTTTTATTCCATTTATTTGAACCCTCTAGGTTTGTTTCTACTCAGATAATGTACAGCATCACTTGTTTCAATAGGGTTCGTCTTACCCTTCTGTTTCACTAGCTGGGATGATCTCTTTGGCTGTGACCAATGTTCAGGACTCTGGTTTCTAGGGCTACCGTAACCTGTTCTGGCTTCCTGTTCTCTTTCCACTTGCCTCCCTTTGCTCTAGGACACCTGTGAACACATCATGAAGCAAGACACAGATAACAGACTTTAAGTTCAAACAAAAGATATTTATTAACTTAAATGTCAGGATGGTTGAAGGCCTAACTTGCCCTATGCTAAGGTGGGATTCCCCTACCTGATTGCAACTACGGAAAGTCTGAGCCAAAGAGTTCAACTTATAATAGTCCGTCTTGTGTCCAAAACCTTTTCTTGCCCTCACAACTAGAACAAACAAATGTGTAGGGATGTCAAAGTCACAATAAACAGTATTTAACTCAAAGTTCTGAGCTTCTTTCGGCTCACAGCTTTCTCTCAACTCCCCTTCCCCAAGCATACGAAAGTTCCATGAAAAAGAGTCTTGAAGTTTACCTTTCTCCAGTTCGAAGCAATATAGTTCTGAATCACTCGTGGGGTTCCCTTCCCCAAGTTTCAAATCACAAACCAAACAAAGGGGGGGTGGGGTGGGGTTGAGACTCCAATCCCAAGAAAAACCATATAAACCTGCCAAGTCTCAGGGGTGCCATCCCCAAGACTTAAATGTCTCACACAGGTTCCTTGGTGCTTGCTCCTCCTGTTCATCAAGTTACCTTCACTTGATTTCCTTTATTGGTTTCTGGATTTAGGGTGCACTCTTGGGCTCCTCTGGTTTCTCCTTAGCCGCCCCATGGCTTTGCCACCATGTGTCACACACCCCTTTCCGAAGGGTAACCTTGTCACACTTTATTCACTCCTTAAGGTTTTCTTCTTCCTGTTTAGGCTTTCTTCATTGTGCAACAATCATTCAATATTATTCAATTGTAGTTCAGAGTTTAATGCAGTCTTTTGTTGCTTAATTATATTCAGCTTCAAGATTTGAGTCATTCATTGTGCAACCTGCATTCAGTATTCAGCGTTTTACTGGTTTGCTTCAATATTACATTTTCCTTTTTAGTTCAGTATTCAATATGCATTCACTTCCTTTAAATTGCCCTTCAGTTCGGCATTCAATATACATTTGTTTTCAGTACTTTCATTCCTTGGTTGAAGACTTCCGAAAATGTTTCATTTGGACACACAGCCTTCCTCAGTGACAGTGTCTTCGTCCTCGCCACGCAGTCACCTCGCTCCTCTCACTCCTAAGACCCTCAGCTGTACAACTCCTTCCAGCCACGGTCTCTGGCACCCTTCTTGCTGCGCAATCTCTGCAATCAGGTTCACATGGGGAAAAGCAGTTTTCCTTCACGCTTTCTGCTGCAACCTCTGCACTTCAGATTTAGGGTGAACAGGACCTCCTCGGAACATGCAGCTGGAATCTGCCTGGGGAAAGTCCCGGCATCCCTTCTTTCCACCAACTTCTGCCTGGATTGCCAACAACGTGCTCTCCTTCTACTGCTGTTACTGCTGCAACTCTTCCAACTCCATCTAATGGCATACACATAAATACACATCTCTGCTTCACTCAGGTGTGAGTCATTATGCTTAATAAACTGACTATTCCGGCAACATTGCTCTTAAGCCCTCTTCCTCGCCCCAATGCTTGGGGGATTATGGGACTTGTAGTCCCAATCAACATAATTAGGTTTTCTTATTTCTTCTACTTGGCAGTAAGCCATTAGAAGTGTGGGATTGCAGCGGAAGTTAAACATGGGGGTTAACCAGTCTTCCTGACCTGTCCCTCTGACACCCATGTAGTAATCCTCCAGCAGAACACCACCCCCAAGGTCGGGATCAGGAAGTGTCTGCCCTTCCCTGGCTGCATGATAAGGGTCCTAGACCAGGTTTGTGGGCAGAATCATTGCTTATTCATCACACTACCCTCCTGCAAGATGGGTGTTTCACCCTTTATTTCTTCCTTTTCCCCACTACAAAATGTTTTTGCCCACTATTCTCTCTTGCCCTTTCCGGTGCTGCCTTTCATCTTTCCTTCTCTTGTATACTCTAGCATGCTCCCTCTTCTCGCCTCAGCTTTTCCTTCCTGCTTACACTGCTTTCCAGCTCTCCACACCCCCCACCTTTCACTCCAACTCGTTCCACCCTACTATTCTCCCTGCACTGCTGTTCTCTACTGCTCGCACCCCTCTCCTACTCTGCCATTCTCTCATTCTTTTGCTTTCCTGGACTACACCTGCCACCGCATCTGCCTCTCAACACCCAATATCCATTGATGCTTTGAGCACCATTTATCGGAACAGAACCCGTCCCTACTAGTGTCTGTGATGCATGGTCTGCTCTGTGCCGGGATAAATTACTAAATTCAAAGTCTGCATTCTCAGCTGTACCTGAATGGGCTGCCATCAGCAACATTTCCCCACGGGCAAACTATTAAAAGAGTCTGCCACCTTTCTCGTCGCACTGTCTCGTCACACTGTTTCAGTAGCCGCTGCAGCAACCTGCATTGTTCGACTACTGCTGTCCACTTGTGCACTGCTTGTCAGGTTCTGTAAATTGTCCTCCAGATCGCTACTCCACCATCACAGGGAAGTTATATTTTGTTTTACACACATTAAATCATTGAATGATATGTGTGGCTCTACATAGCACGATCCTGTGGACTCTGTCCTCTCTGATGGTCCAGCTGTTACTAGTGTTTTTCTTAATGTAGTCGCCTGCTTCTTTATATTTATTTTATTGGGTATTCATAATGCGCCTATACAGCAAATGGTGTTTCAAGGTGCAACAAGACGAGGGGGTTGGGGAACAGGGATGAAGAAAAACAAAAACGGTCCTACTAGGCCTTGTCATTCGGATCATGCAAGTGCAGTAACATGAAGTGCGGGGGAGAAGGGAGGGTGGGGAATTGCCGCTCTCAGTGGAATGCACTAATGTTAAGGAGGGAAAGGAAGTGCAGGTCAGAGTGGCAAGCGCACAATATCTGAAGGGGTTGGAGGGGCATGGGTTAGGTGAGTGATAAGGGGAGGCCAGGTGGGCAAGTGCCAGGGGACTACAGAGAGTGCAGGGGAAAGAAGGTCCACATGCTAAGTGCGAGGAACGGGGCTGGATGGACTCAAGGGGTGCAGGTCCAGCCAGGCTAGTGCAGAGGGAGGGAGCCGGTAGGGCAGGTTCAGGTTGGCAAGGGTGTCAGGGGAGACCAAGTGCAGGGGTAGATTGGTCGAGGAGGGCCTGGGGCCTTGTATGAATCAGGAACCAGGCAGTCAGTCAAAATGAGGCAGAGGGGGACATTAGCAGGTGAGGGGCAGAGGGAAGGAGCAAGAGAAAAGGAGAGTCTTGAGAAGCTTAGCTTCCGGAACTTGAGATGAGGCTCAAATCTGAGATGGGCAGGGAGGCCATTCCAGAGGGAGGCACCTGCGGAAGAGAGAGATATAGCCACCACTCTCTACTTGGAAAAGCATCTGATCTGCATAGAGTTGGAGTTAGAAGACCGAAGGGCTCTAGCAGGGAGGTATTATGGGAGAACGAGTTGGATGTAGCGGGTCCCAGAAAGACTTGTGGGTGATGCAGAGGGTCTTGAACTTGATTGAAGAGATGCAGTCACTGGGCTTGAGACTAAGGATAAGGTGAAGGATAACTCTTGCAATCCTATTCTGGATTCGTTGAATGGGGGCGATAGGCAGATTGAAGAAGAGGTTGTTGCAGTAGTCCACCCTAGAGAGGACCAGACCTCTGAGACATTGAATTTCTGGGGGAAGGTGAGGAAAGGGAGAATGCCTCTGAGGGGGTGCAGCTGGCAGTGGGCCTTCTTGGCAAGGTCCGTGGTGTGAGGTGAGAAGGAGAGAGAGGATTCAAAGATGACACCAAGGTTTTATGCCTCGCAGGAGGGTGGCCAGAGAGTAGGAGGGAAGGAAAGAGCTGGTGTCCCAATGAGAATGATCTTGGGCTTACTGGCATTAAGGCAGAGATTGTTAGCAGCACACCATGACTGAATAGCAGTCAGACAGTCGGGGGAAAAAGAGAGGAAGAAGACGAGGCACTGGAGGGAAGCTTGAAGGAGAGCAGAGTGTCGTTCACTTAACACTGGAAATGAAGAGAGAAGGCAGAGATCAAATGGGCTAGAGGGGCAAGGTAGATGTTGAAGAGCCACAGCAAGAGGATAGAGCCCTGAGGGACACCACAGGTGGAGAGTGTGATGGAGGAAAGATCAGGGCCCAGTTGAACCTGGGATGGTCGCTCAGAGATGAAGGAAGTCAACTAGTCCAGTGCCAGGTCTGTGATGCAAGGGTATCACAGAGCCGGTTTATAAGGGTGGCATGATTGACCACATCAAAGGCAGAAGAAAGGTCAAGAAGGATGAGAACGGAGGGAGAGTTGGAATCGAGATTTGAGAGCAAGTCTTCACGGGTGTTCAGCAGTGCAGTTTCCGTGCCTCTGGCTGCTCTGAAGCCAGACTGATGGTTGTGGAGTCCACCAACAGATTCATTGTGGTGGATCAGCTGGGAGATGACCAGCTTCTCCAAGAGCTTTCCCAGGAAGGGGGTAATGGAGATAGGGCGGTAGTAAGCCAGGCAGCAGGAGTCAGCAGAAGGCTTTTTGAGGAGAGGGGGCACAAGGGAGTGCTTGAGGAGTGGTGGGAAGAAGCCAGTGGCAAAGGAGTAATTGCAGAGATCAGCTAAGGCTGGAGCAAGGGAGGCAATGTTGTCCTTGATAGTTCTGAAGGAGCAGGGGACGACCTGTTTAAAAGTGGTTTTTATAGAGAGGACTTTTCTAGATACCCCATCCAGTGATGTGGGCAAGAAAGAGGAGAGTAGGAAGGAAGGGGAGAGTGGGGGGGCAAGGGAGGACTGAAGGCGGGTGAGGGAGAAAGGAAGGGTGTAGAGGAGAGTGAGGACAGGATGTCTTACCTTTTGGTTATGAAGTGAGATGCCAGTGCAGTGCAGAGGAGAAGTGGAGACTGCATTAGGATTGGAGAGTTCCTTGCAGATTTCGAACAATTCATCCGTGTTAGTGGACCCAGAGATGCGGGCTTGGATATAGGCTGCCTCTTCGAGTGGATGGAGAGTCTGTATTGCCTTCGGAGCGGGCGGCAGGCCAGTTTGTCAGAGGATGTGCGTTTCAGAGATGCTAGGTCGGAATCATACCAGGTGTTGTGCTTGGAGGCAGGCTCCATACTGATCCTCCTGACAGGGGCAGGGATGTACAGAGTGTTGGAGATGAAGAGGTGAAGGTTACCAAAGGCTGTGTCAGTGTGAGAGTCAGAGGCCGGAGGGCAGTGGGAATGAAAGTGGCAGCAAAAGCAGTAACTGACACTTGCTTCATCAGTCAAATGATGGAGAAGACTGGCAGTGCGGGCAGAGGCTTAGCTGGGGGACCCAAGTGATCCAGGTGAGAAGACAGGAGAGCATGATCAGACCAGGAGAGAGGTTATTGAGAGGGTTGGAGATGGGGCTGTCTGCTGAGATGAGAGCATCCAAGGTGTGTCCAGCAGAGTGCATATGACCGGAGGGAAGAATGGTGAGGGAAAGGGAGTCAGAGGCTGCAGAATGGTCCAGAGGCTCCATCAGAGGAGTCAAGGTGAATATTGAAGATTCAGAGGAAGAGAAGCTTGGAGGTTGAGGCCAGGAGAGAAGCGATGAGGTTGGACCACTCTGAGAGGGTGAGGGAGACAGGACCAGGGGTCCCGTAGATGGTGGCAAGAGTCAGCAATAGGATTGGAGAGACACCAAGCCTGCAGACGAGGCATTCGAAGGAGGAGTAGGACTGAGTGGGGATGATAGTAGCAGGAACCCATTCAGTGAACATTCGGCGCACTCCCCCCCCAGACCAGTTAGGCCGCCTGGGCTTAGAGAGGATCTTGTAGCCCTCCGGGAGGAGTGTGTCAAAGGTAGTGATGGAGCTAGCTGTGAACCACGTCTCGATGAGAGCGAGGATGTCGAGGCCGAAGTCTTCAAGGAGGTGGCAGATGCCAGAGAAGTGTTTAACGGCAGAGCAAGAGGGTAGCTAAGTGGGGCTGGTTGCCACCTTTTGAAGGTCTTCTGACAAGGGGTACAGGAATGTGGTATGCCCGTTGGTGGTGGCGAAGGGGTCTGAGGAATGGAAGAATGAGGAGTTGCAGGAGAAGTGAGGAAGTTGATGAGAGACGGAAGATGCCCATTTAAGAAGGAGGAGGTTGGGCTGAGAGCCCTGGACCGTGACAGTGCCATTTTGGTAGACATTAATGATGCCCCTAGAGGGTGGGAAATATGCCAAGATAACTTCCTATCGGGTTCCACCATTAATGGGTGAAGAAGAGAAAGGGGAGAGCACTGAGACCATATGGGGAGTCCAATGGTCCGGAGAGGGAACGACAAAAGAGGATGTCAGTGACAGTCTGCTTGGAAGAAGCTTTGACAAAGGTGTCAGCGATGGGCAGGCCTGGATTGGAGACCAGGAGATCTTTCTTGAACTTTGAAAGAGAGCTAGGATGGGTGATGGAGTAGCAGTTAGAGAAGATAGGGGAGATGGAAAGCACCATGGAGCGAGAAAGCAGAGAGATGGAAGGGGGAGAAAGAGAGGGAGGGAGAAACTGCACAAAGCACGATGCACTCCAGGTGGCCTAACAGCAATGCAGGGAAAAAAGCCTACACTTCAAACACAATAGCAATTCAAAACACCCAGATTCGAGTTTCCTAGAAAGATGGAAAAAAGCCTAAATCTGAAAAGACACAGCAAATGCAAAGAATCAGGGTTCCCAGATAGAGGCCTAACTGCCAGAAATGGCTAACTAAGACAAAAGCCGAAGTACAGATATGGATAACATACAATATGGGCAAAGTGCAGTAGGCTATAAACTTTTTGCTAATAGGAGTAGTAACAAAAGGTGGGACAGTTTAGTAGGGAGCAGTGATGGATGTTCCCCCGCACCCACTTTTCTTACCCTGCCAGATGTTGCTAGTTGACGGCTGTGCTGCATGCTCCACTGGCGAACACAGGTAAATGCAGTATGGAGCTGCTACTGTAGGAGCTGCTTTTTGCCTCAGGGCCCTTAGCTAAGGGTGCAGCCCTGTGGGCTTGGATCAAATCGGGTGGATGGCCCAATTAGCCAGCAGGGATGGAGCGGGAGTCGGGGAGAGAAAGCAGGAAGAGGGAGGTGGGAGGCAGGGGGATGGCACTACACAACATTTTTTACAATTTAAAAGAGAAACGGGGCAATATGAGCGCAAGCTCAGGATGGGGCCAGGAAACTCACCAGCTCTAACACCATTGATCCGAAATTTCCGAGGAGCAGGCCTAGCAATTGAAAAGCACTTGCACGTTGACTCACTGGCCAGAAGGCCCAATCAGCCAGCAGGGGTGGAGCGGGAGGCGGGAGTCGGGGAGGGAAAGCAGGAAGTGGGAGGTGGGAGGGGTCAGGGAACTGCCCAGCTCTAACAGCGGCGATCCAAAATGATCCAGAGTTAAACGAGGAGTAAAGTAGTACAGTACTTGGTGTTTCTAACAATGGAAATGGCAATATTTGTAACCTTTTTCTCTCTGGGAGTATTTAGGGATATAGATGTGTATATGGCTGCTGGGTGACCGTTTCCGAGGCTCAAGAATGACGCGACAAGCAGTGTCTCTAGTGTTATATTGACTGTTATGGGGAACACAAATCCTTCTTATGTGGGGATTCCTTAGGTTCAAGTCTCCTTAAGTGTGAGAAAGTGGAGAGCCAGGAATGGGTTTAAGTTGCTGCTCTGAAAGTGCTCTTTCCTGGTCTTTGAACAAAGATAGAGTTCTCCTCAATTGGCCCCGATTGCCCGAATCTTGGCTGTTTTCCGTTCTACTGATGTTGCATTCTCACTGGGCTCCTCTTTTTTGGTCTAGAAGTCCCTGGGGCCTTAACACCACTATATTCTGTCCCTAGCTTCTGATGGGCTTGAGAAACTCGTTGTTCGATCCTTTTCCTCCACATAGTCCTACATCACATAGCCGGTGGTGGCACTTAGCCCTCAGTATTCCTCCTGCTTCATTAGTCAGCCTAAAATATGTGACTTGCGTCTCACATCAGTGTTAGAGTGAAGCTGTGACTTTATCTGTTCATACTCAACAATTCTTTGTTATTTTCCAATCTTCCTTTGCAGAGGATCCCAAGAGCCGTGAATTGATTTATGAATGGTGCATTGTGGGTGTCTTGGATTATGAGGAACAGACCAAAACATACTTGGTCCATAAGACTACTAAGACCGGCATGGTCAGAGATGCTGAGGGATGGCCCATTCTGAACGGTGGTGTGACTGCTTCAGGTAGGCTCTGCATTTGAACTAATTCCTATTCCTCCCTCACAGATTCATAGCAATTTCACCTTTGGTGAGAGGACTCTTGAGTGCACATAAATATTGTTCTTGTCACTTTGCCAACATATATTGCAATAGGCACTTCAAGTTATTTCCTTTCCTTAAGCAACCCATTGTTCATGCGTTTCTTATCACATCCCATTGCTTCTTTTAGGCAGAGCAGCCTTGATGCCTTGTCAGTATTGGGTACCAAGGGTACGTTTAATGTTCTTTGCTGAAGACCCCAACAAGTTTACCCAGCGTGTGGTGGCTGCCAGCTCTCTTCGTAAGAAGACTGAGGCTTTGCTCCTGTACAATCTTTATGTTGACTGCATGCCAGTGGATAAATCACGGACTATTGGACAGCAAAGCCTGGATCAGATGAAGCAGTTTACTCTGAGCACTGCAGGCTTGAAAGAAAATGCCAGGTATGTATGAAGTTTGTTGCACCTCTTCAAACTAAAATTCTGTTTATATCCCCCACTTACCTCCCACTCATGCCTGCCCCCTTGCACCCAAATCCTCTTGGTTTCAACAGACCCTTCACTATGTCACTCTGACATATTCATACTACCGCCCATCACTATATCCCTTAATGATGGGTACTTTTATTTTGTCCATTTTTATTTTGTCATTTTTTTACAGCACAATTTAATTTCATTCATTATTTAAATTTATTTACTTGGGGGAGGGATTACTGAGAGATTATTTTGTTATGGGAACCAGTATAGGGAGACATCAATCCTGGAAGGTAAACCCCAGATTCATGTCAACAAGAAAGCTAGGCAAGCCTTATTTAGATGAACATCTCCATAACTGTCACAGTGATTGTCACAACACTATATTCGCGCTTGGTTCAAAAAGATTAAAATTAATGAAGTAAGTCCATTGGTAGTTAAGATGGCTGAAATTATTTCTGTCCCTCTTCAGTAGTATTATGGTGTCACTAGGAGATTCCTTATGTCAATATGAGATATCTCTTCATCTCGGCGGACGGAAAGGAACATGGATTGTGCCTTTGGGGATTCAACCCCATATATATATCAAGTATGCTGGATTAACCACAATAACTTGATCCTAACAAATGTATTAAGGAGAAAACAACTATCTGAAATATTTACATCAGCACACCTATCAAGATCCTTTTTCACCTGTCATTATTCTGAGATGAAGAGGTATCTCGTATTGACATAAGGAATCTCCTAGTGACACCATAATACTACTGAAGTAGGACAGATTAGTCCCTGAGATTGATCATAACGTAATCCAATCCAGGCCTTGATAACGACCAAGCTGGTCGAAACACTTGTCGGCTGTTCTTCTAAATAATAAGGAATAAAAAAGACAACAATCTTCACATCCAATGATACTGTTTATTTCAAAATCATTTCAGCCATCTTAACTACCATTGGACTTACTTTGATCATTTTAATCTTTTTGAACCAAGTGCGAATATTGTCTCGTGACAATCACTGTGACATTCGTAATTTTCAGAACCATAGTGGGGGGGTTCTCAGTCATCGAGATTTTCGCTGCTGGTTATTCAGTTCCAATTCCGGTTTGGAGAATAGCGCAAAGTTACTTGTATTTCACCCATTGCTGCATTTAATCTTCATCTCCATAACTGGCTCAGCCCCTTACTAGAGGAGGCATATGAACAAAACAATTCATCTAGTGTCCTGAGAAATGTTCATTTTCTTCATTTAACTATGACACTTAACATTTTGATTAAGAAATGTTTTTAAAATGACTAATTTGCTTTTTATTTGAAAATAGAAATATATTTCAATGAATTCACCTAAAAAGAAATAATTAGAACTCCAGCAAATATATTTTTCACTATCAGAATACCTTAATACATTCTCTATATTCCCTAGTTCCCTAACAAATACCATTAGATTTGGGTCCCAGACTGGCCCAGGGCTCATCCTTTCCTCTGAGATTAGGCCATGTCCATATATAACATTTAGTTTACAGGGATGACATCATCCTACTTGACCAAACACCAGTTGGGCTACAGAGACCATTGAATCTCCCATCTACCTATTTACAGGACTTAGACCTAGAAATTAATGTCTCTAAGGAGTAATCACTTTCTCCCTTCTTCCCATCCCTCTCTCTGCCCCCGCAGGTCAAGCCGACTCCAGCACTGCCGCCTACCTTCTCAGTCATCCGACCAATGAAGCGTGTATCAGTTGAGGCTTTTGCTGCTATTTTCTCTCCTCCTCCTGCACTTTTGGCTGACTCACACCCTGACACAGCCGTCTCTAACCTTCATCTCCCTATCTCTAACACTCTGGATGTCCTTGCCCCTGTCATGAGGATCTGCTTGAAGCCCAAATCCAATTGCAACTCTTGGTATGATTCCGACCTCGCCGACCTTAAACGCAAGTGTAGGGCGGCAGAGAGGAAGTGGAGGACCTCGGGCGCACCCCCTGACCAACTGGCCAGCCGCCTGCTCCAAAAGCAATATAGACTCTGTCATCTCTAAGAAGAGAGCCTACATCCAAAATCTGCAAGGAGCTGGCCAATCCTGCTGCAGTCTCCACCTCTCGTGTTCCCTCCCAGCCTCTCGGCACAGCCTTGGTCTCTAATTTCACAACTAAAACTCAGGACATCCTGTCCACCCTCACTTCCTCTTCCTCCTCCTCAACCACTCCTGGCCCGCCTGAGGCTGTCTCTCCTCCTCCTTTCCCCTTTTCACCCCTGACAATGTTTCTAGACAAGTCCAATCTATGAAAGTCTCATCAAAGCAGGTTCTCCCTTGCTCATCCAGAACAATCAAGGACCACATCAACACCCTTGCTCCAGCCTTGGCTGATTTCTGCAATCAATCGTTTGCCACTGGAACTTTCCCCTCCCCCTTAAGCACTCTCTTTTGCACCCCTTTCTAAAGTAGCCCACTGCCAATCCCTCCTCTCTGGCTAACTATTGTCCAATCTCTAGCACTCCTTTCCTGGGCAAACTCTTGGAATAGTTGGCCATTTCCCAGCTTAATCTATATACTGAATATGTTGGTTGCCTCCATGACCACCAATCTGGCTTCAGAGCTGCCCAAAGCACGGACACTGCTCTCTTGAACACCTGTGAAGACTTGCTCTCCAATCTTGACTCTAATCTCCCTTCTGTCCACATTCTCGATCAATCCTCTGCTTTTGACACAGTCAACCATGCCATCCTGCTCAATCGTCTCTGGGACAACCTTGGTATTACTAATCAAGCCCTGGTCTGGTTGACCTCCTTTCTCACCGACTGACCCTCTCAGGTCCAACTGGGGTCTTTCCACTCTTCTATCCCTCTCTCTACCTGTGGTGTTCCCCAGGGGTCTAACCTCTCTCCCTTCAACCTCTACCTGGCACCTCTTGCCCACCGTATCGCTACTTTATGCTCCAATCTTTTATGTTATGCGGATGGCACTCAGCTCTCTTCCAGGCTCCCCTCAACCACCTCTGCTTCTTCTCTCATACCAGGCTGGCCACAATTTAGGAATGGGATGCCGCCAATGATCTCTGCCCTAATGCCAGTTAGACTGAGATCCTCCTTACTGGGACACCCGTTCCCTCCCTTCCTCTCTCTCTAGCCACCCACTCTGGGCCCTCTTCCTGCACCTTCCTTTGAGGCCGAGAACCTTGGTCTCATCTTCGGCTCCACCCTCTCCTTCTCTCCTCACATCTCTGACATCTCTAAGAAGTAAAGCTATCAGTTGCACCTCCTCAGAGGTATTCTTCCTTTTCTCGCTTTCCCCCAGAAGCTCTCTGTCTCCAGAGCTTTGGTCCGCTCTAAGCTGGACTGTTGAAACAGCCTCTTTCTAAATCTTCATGCCTCTACACTTCGACCTTTACAACTTATTCAGAACAGCAAGACGTGTCCTTGGCCTCAAGCCCAGAGGACGTATCTCTCCAGCTCTGAAATCTCTTCACTGGCTCCCCTTGGCTGCAAAGATCGACTTCAAGACCACTGTCCACAAGGCTTTCTGGGGCCTGGGACCGCTCTACCTCCACCTTTCTCTTCCAAAACATTTCCTTTGAATGGATTGCGTCCTCCCACGTATTCCGCATCTTTGATATATGTTTCGCCAGCTTTGCTGCTTCAGAAAAATGTTCTTAGCAGAGGGCGCTGTGCACAATGTTGTGGCGTCGATGTCCCTCAAGGTCTGCCGTAGCGTTGTATAAGTACTAGCTTTCCTTTGCTTCGAGTTAACAGTGCGCTTAGTTTTTTCTTCTGAAAAAATGTCTTCTTTGACCCCAAAGTCGGTTTTTAAGAAATGTCACGACTGCGGGCGAAAATGTCGATAACAGATTCTCACCGTAACTGCCTTTGGTGTTTGTGTTCCAGTCACAGAACCTAGGACTGCAGGTCCTGCCAGTCTATGACTGAGAAAGCTCTCTGGGAACGCAAAGGTAAATTAGCGGTGGGGAGGGAAGCTTCGACGGTTTTTTCGAAGAAATATAAAAAGTGCAGTGAATCCAAGGACTCTACTCGACATAGACATTGGAAGAGGTCCCGATCAACGGATCAATCCAGACGATCCTCATTGTCTTCTTCCAAGAAGGTGAAAAAGAGACACCACAGGTCTCCCTCTTTGTCCTTGGATACCTCTCCTGAGGTTATACGATGTCCGACTACGTCGGATTCACCCAGTAAGTGGAATGCCCTTAGGCTGCAGATGATGCGGATCTTTGAAAATGCAGCCTCAAGCCCCTCAAAAGAGTCTCGCAGGAGCCAGACCCCGGTCGCTCCATTGGACGACGCAGGACGGTCAGAAACGACTTCTGCCAAGACGAGTAGTAAATCGGAGGCTCGACACGCTTGACCCGACAAAAAGGTGTCGAAGGCATCGATGCGTGAGTCAACTCCGCCTCCGGTACCGGCGAAGAAACAAAAAACATTGAAGCCTTCGATTATTTTTGCCAACTCCATTTGCATTGACTCCAAAATCGAGAGATTTCTCGAAGACGCCGTTGACGGTGTCTTTGATTTCATCAAAGCATTTTACGGTGCAAGAAAAAATATACAAAACTGTACCAAAAAAAGACTTTAAGTCGATGTCCTCCATTTAGGATAGTGCTTCAGATGAGGAGGTTTCTCCAATAGGAGTGAGGTTTGGCACTAGAGAAGTGCCTGAAGAGCTAATTGATCCTGAGTCTAAAATGAAAGATCTCTGTGACTCCCCCCATTCTGCCAGCGGTCTTGATACATCCCCAGAGTTGGAGTTTGGTAAACCTGATACATCAGACCATGCTGATTCAGGGATGAAAAGGGTCACTGAGTAGATGGGCTGAAGTAGGGCTTCACCAACTTTCGAACAGGATGACATGACAGACATCCTGGACCAAGGTCCCCAAAAAGACACTGGGCCTCATTATGACCCAGGCGGTCCGGAAATAACGGTGGCGGTAAACCCGCCGCCACCGTTGTTTCCGGACCGCCTGAGTCCGACCCCTGCAGGCGGGAGGTGATGTTCCCGCCAGGTCTGACCTGGCGGGTTTAACACCTCCCGCATGCAGGCGGACGAGGAAACACCGGCAGCATTACGAGATGCTGCCGGTGTTTCCATGATCCCCATTTCCATTGAGTCCCATAGGACTCAATGGGAATGGGGATTTACACCATTCCGCCTATGTGATTCCTGGAAAACCGGGGTTGTAATGCCCCGGTAATTCCGGGAATCACGGAGGCGGAATGGTAATACGAGTCCGGCGGTAACCAGGCGGTTTTACCGCCTCGGTTACCGCCGGACTCGTAATGAGGCCCACTGTCTTGCCTTTTCACAAGGCCCTTCAAAAGAAGGTGGTAGCTAACTGGGAAGCCCCGGAGTCTGGTCCTGCTGTCAACAGGGGTTTTCCAAGGAAATATAGACCTTCAGCCAGTGACCCTGATTATTTCAGCAAGCACCCTACGCCTGAGAGTCTGGTAGTCCAGGCTGCTACTTCGACTAGGCAGTCTGCCTATCCCTATATCGCCCCAGATAGAGATGATTAAAAAGTGGACCATGGGCTCGCAAGGTTTTCACCTCGGGCAGTATGGCCCTGAAATCCATGAATGTTAATTGTACCCTGGCTAGGTTTACCTATACCCTGTGCGATTGTGTTAGTATGGCGGCTGATCACATTCCAGAAGGCGAGGAAAGGGTTGACTTTCTCAACTGAGGTAATGATGGTACGGAGGCAATGGGAGAATGTCTCCAATCAGGACTGGATACTGTTGACAGTATTAGCAGATCCATGGCTGCAAGCGCATTGTGCTACGCAGATTTGCGTGGTTGAGGAAGTCTGGGTTTGCACCGGACCTGCAGGCCAGACTGCTCAGCATGCACTTCGACAGCTCGAAGTTTTTTGGCAGCAAGGCAAATGAGTCTAGAGAAGCTGCAGAACTCCAAAGCAGCGGCTAAGTCCTTTAGCGCCTCTATTCGGCAACCTCAACAACCTTATTCGGGCTCATCTTCCTGGAGTGGTAGTTCTTTTCGATACTATTCGTCAGTTGGTAGAGGAAGAGGACAGGCCATACAAAGGGGGCAAAGAAAATTCCCTTGCGGTGGACGAGGTAAGGGTGCAAAAGCAGCCCCAGCAGTGGCATCTTTACCCTCAGGCACTGCTGCTGCCGCCTCTAAGCCACTCTGAGGCCTAGACCCACAAGATCCTGGTGGAAGGCAGAATCTCTCTGAACGAATGACTGGGCATCACTTCAGAAGCTTGTGCACTGGAAACAGTATCCCAAGGTTACTGCTTTGATTTTCTAAAAAGGCTTCGGGATCATCCATCGGGAGCCAGCTCTGTCAAAATTCCAGATCCGCTCCTTGTGCAGAAAATCTGAACCCTGCTAGAGAAAGGTGCAATAGAACATGTACCTGTAGCAAAGAGGAAAAACGGTTGGTACTCCCACCTATTTTCTCATTCCCAAGAAGGACGGAGGACTGAGACCCATCTTGGAGTTAAGAAACTTGATCAAGTTTCTCAGGAAGGACAAGTTCAAGATGGTTGCCCTTTCTCAGATCCTTCAGGCTCTCCAACTCCAAGATTGGTTGGTGGTATTGACCTTCAGGATGCTTACTTTGATGTGTCGATCCATCTCAAGCACATAAAGTACCTGAGGTTCGCGTTTGGCAGTTCATTATCAGTTTCAAGGGTTTTCACCAAACTGATGGCTGTAGTGGCAGCAAGTCTCAGGAGAGGGGGGATTCACGTCTACCCCTACCTAGATGATTGGCTGATCAGGGCACGTTCTCCCGAATAGGCTCTGGAACATCTCTGCATAACCTGTCACTCCCTACACAGGCTGGGCTTCTCCCTCAGTTACAAGAAGTCCCATATGATACCATTCCAAAGACTCCAATTCATCGGATCGTGCCTGGTCACTTCCTTGGAGAAAGCCTCGCCCCCCAAAGTGAGAGCTCAACACATTCAGCAGATGGTAGAAAAGTTCCAGAATGCCCAATGTCTTCCTGCCTTCGCTTCTTTTTGAGGTTGCTCGGTCTCATGGCATCCTGCATTTTTCTGGTGCCAGAGGCCAGATTGAGAATGAGATTCCTTCAATGGTCCCTCAGGACACAATGGTCCCAACTTTCGTGGAACATGTCGGATCTTCTGCAAGTTCCGAGCAGATTTGCTCAGGATCTGATGTGGTTGACTTGGGAAGACAACATTCTCAAGGGACAATCTTTTTGGAAACCATGGCCGGAGATGACAGTAGTGACGGACGCCTCACTCACAGGGTGGGGAGCCCACACCAACAAACTGACAATCGGTGGTCGTTGGTCTCCATCGGAGTCCAAACTACACATCAACGTTTTGAAGCTGAGGGCAATCAGACTAGCGCTGAAGGCCTTTCTGCCCTCTGTACGGGGAAAGAATGTCCTGATAATGACGTACAACAGAGTGACCATGTACTACCTCAATAAGAGAGGAGGTGTAGGGTCACTACCACCGTGCAGAGAGGCAATACAAAAGGGAATCTATCTGTCGCCAGTTCACCTAGCCGGAGAGCAGAACACGGCGGCAGGCGCTCTGAGCAGGCAGAGCACAGTCTCCCACGAGTGGGAGCTAGCTCAGGAAGGGGGTCATTACGAGGTTGGAGGTAATGGAAAAACAATGCCGGTAAAGGATTTCCGGCATCACACACCGCTCCGGGCTATTCCGACCTAAGAACCCGGTATTAGAGGCACCGCTAATAATGGTGCCTTTAATAGCGGCAAGGGCGCGGGCACGCGGGCCTTCAGGCTGGCAATACTGGGATGCCAATAACAGGAAGACATCACAAGTCGGGCGGATATGCAAATACCGGCATCATGAAGGCGCTAATAGGGGATACCGGCATGCCGGCAATACCGGCATCGCGAAGCACCCATAAACTGCTATGTGCAGTGTTCCCAACTGCCACAGGTGCACACAATCGGCACATGTGGAAGCAATGGAGTCTGGGCCAGCACAAAAGGAGCACACCCACACACCACACCCCTTCCCACACCACAATTATTCCACTAGTAGTAGCAATACTGGGCAAGGAGGACATGCTTGCATTGCTACACCAGCAACAACAACAACAGGCACCACAGAGGAGACGCAGGAGAAGGAGGGTGGGACAGGCCCAGCATGCCCCACCAGTGCAGCCAGTGGTACCACGCAGGCAGCCCCCAATCCCTCGCATCAGAGCCAGTCCATTCAACCTAACCACTGAGCAGATCCGCACCCTGTACCGTCTGGACCGGGACACCATCACCACCATCGTGGACATGATACACAACGATATTGTCAGCCTCATAGAAATACGCACCGCCATCCCCCCTCTACTGAAGGTAGTGTCGGTGCTCCACTTACTTGCCACAGGCACCTACCAGCACACAGTGGGGTACATGCATGGCATATCACAACCCTTATTTTCTCCCATGCTGCACCAAGTGCTGGATGCCCTCCTGAAGCACACAAGGGCCCACATATCCCTACCACAGACTCCCCTGGAGATGGTATGTGACGCCAGCAAGATCACACATTGTTGTGCCCGATATCCTGGATCAACTCATGACTCAATGGTCCTAGAGAACTCTACGCTACCAGGCTACATGGAGCGACATGCAGTACGACGTGCCTGGCTGCTTGGTAAGTTGCATGACAGGCACATGGCAGTGAAATGGGGGGATAGATGCACACACCACCATGGGGTCATTGTTGATGTGACAGCACGATGTGCACATCACAAAACACTGTGCCGCAAAGCATCCTTAACTGAACATGACGACAAAATCCCATAGCAATGAAGTAAGCTGGACACCTATCACAACATGCCAAACTTGAAAACACCCTACATCCCACAACACGTCCACCACCCATCATCGTACCTCATCCTCTGTAACACAATCCTGGAACATGCTGTGAATATTCAGTATGTCAATGACTGCAGCAAATCACTACAAAGGACAAGCATCCATGGGAGTGCACTGAACAAAATCACCAAGAGAATCCACTGCTGGTCACAGGGCCGCCGCCACCACCACAGAAGTGCAGCATGTCACCATTGTAATCTGCGCTGAATGCCTAATATTGCAGAGCCTACTGCCAACGCTGCCAGTTAGAAAATCAGACGGAATACTACACATCACAAATTTGACACAAACACAGCGGTATGCATCCACAATGCATGAGCAACATCCAGGCAGTGTACACCGTGTATCAACTTGGAGATGCAACCCACACCAGAGGTCCATGGCACAGAACACACTGAGGGCATGACAATTGTGTGCATACAACCAGGGATATGTGCATGTGACCAACTATAATCTGCAGGCATGTGTGACTAGTACAGCTGTCCATCATGAATCGACTGACATATACCTTTTATTGCCTCTCATGCAGGTGATAGTGGCTATCCCTTGAAGCCGTGGCTCCTCACCCCTGTCCGAAACCCACAGAACAGGTACAAGGAGGACTACAATTGTTCCCATAGCCTTACCCGTGTGGTCATCGAGCAGACCTTTGGTCTGTTGAAGGCACGGTTTCGCTGCCTTAGCCGGTCGGGTGGGGCACTCCTCTACAGGCATGAGAAAGTGGGCAAGATCATCATGGTAGGTGTCCTGCTGCACAACATGTGTATCCGACGGAACGTGCCCCTGCCCCCTGACATTGAACTGCAACCACCTGGTGATGATGAAGGGGATGAAGAAGATCTGGCTGCACATCATTGCGGTGCCGATGCACAGGAGGGACGTGCTGTGTGTCAGTCAGTGATTGCACAATATTTCTAACACACATGGGTGCAGAGGCTGACATGAAAGTTGGACAGAGGGCACTGGGTGTGGGAGTACATGTACACTATGCACTGTATATGAATAAATAACACATATGCAATAAGGAATGTCCACTCAAGATTTTTTTTCACACAACCAGTATTTAACTGTCCAATAAAGATTAAAGTGCTCAAACCCTCCACCACACACTCTCTCCCCTTTCCCCCTCCCCCCACAACTCTCCCACACACCCTCACCCCCCTCCCCCCACAAGTCCCCCACACACCCTCACCCCTTCCCCCTCCCCCCACAACTCCCCCACACACCCTCCCCCCACACCTCCCCCACTCATGGTGTCCTAGCAATTGTCTATTGCCTTCATCAGGCTGCCCCGTCTACATCCTGCCACTCCCTGCACCTGGTGGCAGCATGTCCGAGTGGCGCAGGGTGCGTGCCGACCTGCGTAGGGGGCTGGTTTGCGTGAAGCTTGAGGAAGATGGGGTGGCCTCCTGCTCCATTCTAGGGGCTTCCATTCTAGGGGCTTGACGCTCAACCTCCATTGAATCTGAAATGCGGGTCAGACAATCTATTGGTGCTTTCCATGATGATCTGCCTCAGGGAGGTGGTGTTGTCGCGCCCCTCCTGCCTTGCTTGGGCACTGTGTGTGACGAACTGTCTCACCAGGGCAGTGAGTTCATCCTGCCGCTGTGCAGCGTGTCCTGCCTGCTGCACCCCTGCCGGTACACCAGTGGAGGTGGAGGGTGCATGTGTGACATGGGCAAATGCATTTGGGTCCTCTATGGGGCGCATGCTCCCTTGGCATCCAGGGCTGGTTTGGTCTTCGGTGCCTGTCGTGGCTTGTGTGGGGCTTTGGAAGTGGAAGGTCTGTTGCCTTCATCCCTGGCCCGCTTCTGGGGTGTTTTAGCCTGTGGCAGTGAGTCCCGGGCCTCGCTGTCAGGATCTGAGCCTGTGGGGGACAAAGAGAGGGACGGCATGAGTGATGGTTTGACAAGCATCATGCATACATTTGTATTATTGCTCATCTATACATTAGAGGGGAATAGGCAGTGGAGTTTTGATGATCACGTTGCTTGCTATATGGGTGGATCATGTAGGCATCCGTCGGGGTCACTCATGTTGGGGCGGGCGTATGCTATGTGATAAGCATTTCTGTTGTGGCCTGCGTGCTGTGTGATTTATGCCATTTTCATATTTGTGTGGTGTGTGTCAGGTATGGCATTTCCATGCTGCAGGCATGTGCATGTGTCTGTGCTGCGGACGACAACTAGACTGGGAATGTCTATGTATTGGGCCATGCTTTGCCTCTTTAGGCAAATTGGTGGACTATCATTAGACTTTGCATTACAGTGTTTTCTTAGGACACTCACCTCCTTCCGCCGATGAGGTGGCGCCACACTCCATATCGCCCAAGCCTTCGATGGCCTCTATGCCAATCGTGCTGGCACAGATCTCCTCCCACCGGCTCAGCTTTATTGGTGAGCTTGCTCCTCCACCAATAGCCATGGCCTGGCTCCTGTTTTCAGAAAGGATGTTCCTGACTCACAGGGGCAGGTCATCCTATCTCTTCCGGACATCATTTGTGGTGCGGGGGGTGTTGCCTACCACGCTGACTCTTTGGGCGTCAAGTTGCCAGATTTCCTTTTTCTTGATAACTGCCTCCCTCTTGAGGCTGTTTGCGAATACGACCTCGGCATTGTCAGCCAGGGTCTCAGCCAGCATGGTGAGCTCATCCTCATTAAAGCGCTCCTTGCACTGGCGGGAACTGCATTGGGCATGATATAGTTGTTGGAGGTTGATCTATGTACTCAGCAATATGCTCCAGGTCCTGGGTGCTGAGGATGGCCCTGGATTGTGTTTTTAAAGATGGCCGCCGTGTTCTTTCCCGTTCCTGTGCGATGATGCTACTTCCGGTACCGCTTATTTACGGTCACCTCTAATGCCGTTTCAATTGATGCCGGTAGTGCTGTCTGTGCTTTCCATGATGCCACTAAGGGCCATTTTTTGGACTTTAACGGAATGCCAGTAATGTCGTTACCGGCATGGCGCAATGCTCATGCACACGTACTCGTATGGCCCTCTATTAGTGGGCTCTTTCCTGCACGGACACAGTATTTACTCCATGCCGGTAAGGACAGTTACTTACCTCCAAACTCGTTATGAGGCCCGAAGTCCTTCAAGAGATCTTCACCCTTTGGGAACCCCTGAAGTGGATCTGTTTGTGACCAGTTTCAACCGGAAGTGCGATCAGTACTGCTCAAGGGAATTTCCCCCGAGAGGAGCTCTAGGAGTCGTGTTCGTGGTGGAATGGGAATTTCCACTTCTGTATGCGTTTCCTCCAGTCCCCGTGATTCCTCATGTAATCAGGAGGTTGAGAAAATTCGGGAAGACCATGATTCTAATTGCTCGGGATTGGGCCAGTAGGACATGGTACCCGGACCTTCTAGACATGTCCATCTGCCATCCAAATACGTCTTCCACAAAGAGAGGATCTTCTCTCGCAAGAGGAAGGTCAGGTTCTCCATACTGAGGTCAAGAAACTCAGCCTTCATGCATGGTTTCTGAGAGGCTGAGATATAAGGATTGGGACCTCCCGGATGACGTAATGAAGATTTTGCTTTCGGCCAGGTGTGACAAATCAGGGAGGAAAGGTGCAGATCAGAGCCTTACTCAGAGCCAATTAAGTAATGGTGCAGTCAGTCATCCAGGAAGGCTGAGAGGATTGTGATGTCAGCAGGACATGTCATGATGGGAGGGTCTCCCATGGAAATTCAGGTCTTTGGTCCAATGAGAAATGAAAGATTGGTAAAGAGGTACTTTTCTTGAACAATACTGTTTTTTTTAATTATTGTTATTTTTTCGTTTTGGCCGGCAGGTAGCAGAAAATGGCGAGGAGGAAGGAGATTCCCATGAAGAAGCTGCCACGTATGAGTGGGCGTATTAGGAGGAGAGACTAGTTCCCAAAAGTTAAATGCTCCTGTTGAGCACGTTTGGAAAATGTTAAACTTGTGCGAGTTAAGTTGTTGAATCACCCGATGCAGAGCAGCTTCGTCAGAGCCCGAAGGACGAAGCACGAGAACTGACAGCTGTGCACGTCCAGGCCGCGCATCCCAACAGCTGAGCGGTGATCGCTCCTGCACTCCGGCCCCCACCGTTGGAGGGGTGGACCTTCGCAGTGAGGGAGCTGACGCGTCTTCAAAACAAACTGAAAGCCGAACCGTCGGAGGACAGCTGATGTTGAGCCAAAGGAAGTGAAGGGACGGAGGTCTCCGGAGACAGTCGGTCTCGCGGAGATGGTGAAGCGGAGAGCAGTCGAGGAGGAGGCTCCGATCCCTGCAGCCATATCCAGCGGAGGCAAACGACCTAAAGGAGGTGAGGAGGGGAAGACTTCCTCTGTGTAGCAAAGGGAGAAGAGAAGGCTAAGCGCAATACGCACATAAAGGCCAAAGTGAACCGTGAGGAGAGGCCTGTTGGGGACACTAAGAAGCATAGACATTTTAAAGGGTGAACTATGAGGAGAGGCCTACTGGGGTCATTAAGGACCATAGACTTTTGAACGAACTATGCAGCTTTATAATTAAGAGATGCGAGTCCTGTCAGTCATCTCCACGTCCGCTCTTCGAATGGAGGTGATGTTTAACCTCCAGATAAGAGTCCTTTCCGGGGGTGAGGCCCTGAACCTACAAGCTGGTGCAACGGCTCACAAAGATACATATCCCATAAGCCGAGACCCCACCTTTTCAAGGACTGTCAAAAGAGAGCGAGAGAGTCAGCTGCCCTATCTATTACAAGAGACAGTTTATTGACACTAGACTTAATAAATTATACTGGTTTCAACCTAATCTGTTTCAAGAGTGGTCTTTTCCCATCCGCACTCTTACACCAGGCCAGCGAGCAAATCCTTGTACCGGTGTCGTTGGAATAAATTCAGTAACTGGTGCAAGGACAAGGATGTGGACGCTTTTCAATGCAGCACTCCTATGGTGCTTTCTTTTTTGCAATCGGGGGCTACAGATTGGAACAATAAAAGGATATCTGGTGGCGCTTTCTATCTTTAAGCGCTCTTCTGAAGAGCTTTCTTATTTCATAATACCTTTAATTGTACAATGTCTGAGGGGCTCACTAATGTGTACCCTCCAGTACCTTTTCATGTCCCTGCTTGGGATTTAAATCTTGTGTTGAAGTTTCTAACATGTATACCCTTCGAACCTTTACATTCCTGCCTGTTGAGGCTATTAACATTGAAAACTGCTCTTCTTGTAGCCTTAACATCTGCCCGCAGGGTAAGTGAGTTGCAGGCTTGTTCATGCAAACCTCCCTATACTACCTTTTTATAAGGATAAAGTAGTCCTGAGAGTTAAATCATCTTTCTTGCCGAAAGTAGTTTCTGATTTTCATTTGTCACAAAAAATAACGCATCCAACTTTCTACCCTCCTCCTCATTTGGCCAAAGAGGAGGGGAGAGGTTGCATGGACTAGACCCAAAAAGGGCTCTGAGTTTTTACATTGCGAGAATGGCAAAATTCCGCCAGGATGACTAGTTTTTCGAGGGTTATACTGGTCCTAAATTAGGACTACCAATGACTAAACAGACTATTTCCTGGTGGGTTACACTGGCTACTGGAGAGTGTTACAGACTTGCTGGGAAAGACCCACCGGAAGGGCTTAGAGCCCATTCCATGAGGGGCATGGCAACTTCCGCGACTCTTCAAATGAGTGTGCCGGTACTTGACATTTGCTCAGCTGCAACCTGGGCGTCAATGCATACGTTTGGTAAGCACTACTGCTTAGACTCCTCTTCATCTCAAGAAGGCTCTTCACCTCAAGAAGGCCTTTTTCCCAAGGCAGTCCTTCATTCCGTTCATGATAAAAACTAAATAGTACTCCCTCCTCCAAATGGCCACTGCTTTGGGAGATTATCACAGATGAGGAATACGTGGGAGGACACAATCCATTCAAAGAACAAGTTACTTACAAACTGTAACATTCTTTCGACTGGATGTTCCTCCCACGTATTCCTCATCACCCCTCCCAACCTACCCGCCGTACAATTTACGTGCATTACACTTTGCGTTTCCTGGAGAGCTTGCAGTGTGGGGTACGCCGAATAGTTCCTCAAATAATGGAACGAAAAAACAGAACTAAAGCCAATGGGCGCAACACAAGCTACTTATATTACTGGTGACGTCGACATGCCACGCCGGCCCTCAAGGGACATAGACGCCACAACGTCGTGCACAGCACCCTCTGCAAGAAAATCTTTCTGAAGCAGATAAGGTGGCGAAATGTAGATCAAAGATGAGGAATATGTGAGAGGAACATCCAGTCGAAAGAACGTTACAGTTGCTAAGTAACTTGATCTTCTCGCACTCTCTGCTCATCCACCTCCAACTCTGAGGGTCAGACACTTCTCAAATCACAGAGTTGGGAGCAGATCTATCTCCTTGGCGGGGGCCGCCCTCTGGAACAGCCTCTCTGCCTCTCTCAAACCTGAGCAGAAACAATTGCTAGAGCTATAATAGGGTCTAAGATTGACTACTGCAGTAGTCTCTTGGTCGGTCTTTGCAAGCAGAACATTGGCAGACTCCAGATAGTACAGAACTGGGCTGTTTGTAGTGGTTGGCTTGTCTCGCCGTAATCACGTTTCAGAGGCTAGGCGTCCAGAACTGAAGGTGGTTCTGCTCCAGTTCTGGAAACAACTCAAGACCTTTTTGCTTCCGCTTTCTCTCTTCCTCTCCTCTGCTGATGCACCCGACTGCTCCATGCACCTGTCACCTGGTCACCCCTGAACTTGGGCCCAGGCATCTGCATGTCCAGTTGACCTTGCACTGCCTCTGGGCTCCCCAGCCCTTAAGGGTCTGTATCTGCAACCCTACAGTCCCTTCTCTCTGCACTTATGAGCCAATGAGCCACCCACTGGCTGCACTTGTGAGTTAACTGCACTTCTCTCTTCCCCTCCCCCGTGGCACTCCTCCCCATACCTCTTCCCTGCACTTGCACGATCTGAATGACACAAGGCCTTTTAAGATCGTTATTTTGTCCTTCCTTGTCTTGCCGAGCCTAGAAACACTAGTGTAGAGGCGCGTTATAAATGCCACATCATATATCATAAGACACAAATTATTACCTTGGAATTCAAGTAAAATAAAAAATTAAATCTACTCGGTACAAAGGAAACCAAAAACCTTAAGAGGTATCTTCGTTAAAATATTTGGGTATCACGATCAGAAACCGTAGTCCTGTAAGATCCATAAAGCACTTTCTCCCTTCGTTCAACGCGTGAAATAGATCATAAATATGGCATGTTTTCCACAATGCCATTGTTCTAATACTATAACGGGAAAATTGTCCTTTGTCTTATCTATGGCGAAGAAACCTGTCCTTCTTATACTCCTTGGTCAAAAATAGAGGGGAGTCTTTGGAAACATACATTGATTCTGCTGAAGGGCGTTGCAGTGGCCATCATTTGGTTCAGGTTAGGCTTACTTTCTTTGAAAGCCTTAATAGACTGGACGTCCTTGTCAATATAAACTAATCTAATTTCACTCCCTCCTGATTCTCTATATCGCGGTCTTAACCAATGTATGATTAAATTCTGTTGCCCAACTTTCAACAAATGGTTGGCGGCTGTAATATGCGCTGAATAAAATTGATATTCCATGTTGCCACCAAGAAGGGAATCCACCACTTTCTAAAAAAAAAAAGATGATGGCACGTGGACTGGATAGAGACAAACGAGTTATGCACATCTTTTAGACTGTTTATTCATACTACTTTCCTAGAGAAATCTTTTAATACAGTTTTCCCTATCTAATGACATTTCTCAATAGAAGGGGTTGATTAACCTTTTTCTCGATTAAGATGAAACCTAATTCCTGGAATGGAGGTTTTGGGTGCCCTTCAGATGTTATCTGCCATCCAGCATATATATATAACAAAAAACTTTGTTAAAGGGACGTTATGGTTACAGGTAAAACCGTGAAACCCCAGAAATTCGCCAGTTATGGTAAGCTAAGCAACCATAACTCGCGCTACCACTGTGCACTGCAAGGACTAACACCCATGACATCAAAGATGACATCACAAATGTATGCTAAATGGAAGGAACCGTGGTACTGTGGAAAACACTGCAGTGGAAACTGGTAGAAATGTGCTGGCCCCGTTGACCCCCTACCGCCAGTTTACGAGGTCTCCTCGCGGGTCCTTAGCGGGTCCCGCGTGCAGACGAGCATGCTAACAATGGGCCTGTCATTAACGGGCCCGTTGTTAGCATGCTCCCCATTCCCATTGAGCCCTATGGGGGCTCGAATGGGGATGGGTTCCTGGAATGGGGAAAGGTCGGAATGGCCCAGTATTTCCCCATTCCAGGAATCCGGACCCGGTACCCAGAATGGGGGTAGCCATGCCGCAAATAGCGGCATGGCTACCTCCAAGTTCGTAATGACCTCCAATGTGTGTAGAGGGTGTAGAATTCAGAAATGTAGTAATATCAACAGGAACGCTATTTGTGGGGAACACTGTTAGTGCTGTGAAACGATAGATTCCCATTTGTACAGTACTTCAATGGCACAAGTTGTAAAAAGACACAAATACACCTCTTCACAATGTACCACGCTTTCTCAATTTCCGGACCAAATAAAAAAATAACGCACCTACATGGATATCTGCATAATGGGATACACAATTATGCAGGAGATCGGAAACAGAAGCATTACCTGGCCTACTGCCTCCCTCAGCATAAACGGCACAGAAAATCGTGTTATATGGTGTTCATTTGTCCCTCCACAGTCAGCAACCATAATATTAGCGTGATTGAGCATCACCAAAGTCTCACACAGACAAACCAAAAGCAATCACTACAGTGTAGCTGCTCCATACGCGTACAAACCCACAGGACACACTCCACACAACTCCCACCATTCACTGTCAAGTAATGTATGTGCAATTCACCCATGAAGCACGCGCTGTGGCTCGTACAACACAGAGGTATAAGCTCACCCTCTGCATTTAGGTCGACAAATATACCGTATACCACAGTCTGTGTGTGCACTCCACACCCAGAAAGCTTATTGTGCAAGCTTGTGGCCTCCACAGTCCCAAATATAAGGTGGCCATGTGCAAAAGGGGCGTATGCTATACGTACAACCCTGCACTTGTCGCGATTTGCGTTGACCTTTCCAGGTGTGTGCGCGCGGGAATAGGGGAATAAATGTCAACCAGGGTAGGGGATGTCCTTTGTAGTGGTGGCTCTTAAAAAAGCTGTTTTATTTCTATTTTTTAAAACAACTTCCACAGTAATAACTCTTTTTTCGGGCTTATATAATTGTTTTTATTTGTTGCACTGCACCTCACATTCTTACAATGCCATCTTCATTGCAGCCTGTAGATTGGAAAACCAAATCTCATTGCCACTGGATGACCATGAAATGCCATTTTCATTGAGAAGGTGCACATATCGATCACCAATGTTGTCATTGTCACAGGAGTACATCCCAGCAGCACACAAAAAGTTACACATGCTTCTGTTGATAAAAGGCCTTCCCACCTCTGGCTGCCGACAACATTCATTGGGATAGTTATATAGTGGACTTGGTGGTATACATGAGAAAAGCACCTTTGCAGTGGCAAAATGTGCTGCACTTTTTTCAGCAACTTTTTGAGTTGATGGTACACACTTGCACAAGCTATGGAACCCAAAAGCAATGCTCCAAAGTGCACTACCACAACGTGTACAGTACCTAAACTGGTCACTCATCGACATTCTGCAAGCAAATGGTCGAAAGTACGGACAGCGACACCGCACCACAAAGTCTCCACTTCGTCCGAATTCAAATTGCCATTAAGGCCTATTTCCAAGGCATACTGGAGTAGATATAGCACAAAGCGATCACACACTATCAAAACTCTACGCCTGGCCCTCTCTGCCAGCCTCACTACACACAGTAATGAAACAAAATATGGCTGCCCTTTCCTGTGATGAAACCAAGGATAGGCAACCCCTACAGCGTGGACCCGGGGAGCAATAGAGAACCAAGTAAACAGAGAGAAGAGGGTGGACCACACGGAAAAAAGACTACAAGTCAAAGAGAGAGATTCAACTTCAACTATATGGACCAAGGAGGGGATAGGCTAGGTCAAGGAAGATGTAAAAATAGCATATTTTATTAATCGCATATCAAAAACATATATAATAGCACATAATACATAATAAAAATATATATAAATTCACAAGTCAAATTTGATACAGAAAAATAAAGTGCATGTCTCACAGAATTATTAGTAGCTGTAGTTCTTGTTCTGATATATAAGTAGTGGCAAAAAATATTTTATTTCTCTTATATATAGCCAACTAGACCCCACTGCAGTTAGGGGTAAGAGCAGCGTAGTATAAATACACTGCTGTTCCAAAAAACGGGGACTAAACCTAATGTCAGTTCCTGGGTATGTGCAAATTATTGTCTTGTTTTATTGTCACATACCAGATTGAAATATCAGATCAATACATTCATGAGATATTCAAGTAGTTGGGGATGGATATTGCCGAAAGACATAAAGTGCAACAAATATTAAAGTGCTGCGTGCAAAATTCCAAACCATTTCCAACCTAATAGTCTAAAATATTCAATTCATTAACAATAAATGTTGTCAAGAAAGCTTGCAGTGCAACAAATATAGAAATACTGCATGCAATTCTCAACACCATTTCAAACCTAATAGCCATTTTAGACAGTAGTTTCGACGAACTAAGAATTGTCTAAGTCGTGCCTCTCTAAAAAGAGAGCAGCAAATTGACAATTGTCTTCATCAGGACTAGTGAGAAACGGATATATGTCAATAAATCAACATTAATATTAATGGAGGAACATCTTAATTTTCTATCATATGTTCTTCCATATCGTTAATCTTCTTCTGGAAGCATTTGTAATCCTTATGTTCAACCCTTGTCGAGTTCTTCACTAGAACAAACAGAACAAAACAACCAAGGGTAAAAAATGTGAAGAAAATTATTAAAACATATCAATTAAAAAAACCTTGACCTAACCTAGCAACCCCATGGTAGCCAAGCAGTGTCCAAGTTCAAATCATCACAACATGGTTCCCAAATAAATCCAAGTAAAGGTAAGATGCTCCAAACAGTCACCTTATAGGGCCTACAAATGGGTAGCAGGTGAAAATCCCCCATCCATCCAAATGGGAAAGTCACAGATACTCAGATGAGTCAATCTGTGGAGACATAGGGTGGGGGACAGGAGAATGAAATTCAATTAAGATCTCACTACTGCCCCTATGAGGAGTAAAGTCGCAAACGGGACACTCAACCAATACAACAAAACATGACCACTTTCCATACCTTTATAATTTATAGGAGGGACTCATCCTCAACCAGAAAAGAGTAGGAGAAAGCACTGGTCTCGAGGACTGCGGTTTCACAATGGAGATAGGTCTCATGCAAAAATGCCTGGCATCCTGCTAATTCGTTGTTCTCCAACTACAATAAACCGAAAGAGACACGGTGGAACACTTCATTGTCCTGGATGGTCAAATGTTATTGGATAAATATAACAATATAACTGTTAATGGCTAAAGCCCGTAATTTCTGACGACCTAGCCGAGCATTAATGGTTGGTATCCAAACAACGGCTACAGTCGTAAAAAAAACAAGCACTTGATCTAGTAGGCCAATATAGAAAAGAAATGCTTGTATGGCTTAGACAAAGTTATTCCATATCGTTTCTGCAGCTCAAATAACAAGGCACACGCTAACGAAACAGATGCCTTTCATGATGTAAATAGAAATAGCGGCATCCCATCTGCCTGTCAATGGAGATCCATGTCATAGGAGCTCGCAGTCCGACGCGCGCGACTGAAAATTACAGAATCGAAAATAAATTTGAAAGTAAATGGGCCCATGTACATACCTGTGTCGGCTGAATCGCCGCCACAACAATGTTGTAGAATAGACGACCCTAAAGGAAGGTAATTCACTAAACCGCCGCCGCCATGTACACAGTGATGGGTGAGAAAAAAGCTGCCGCTGTGCGATCCGCGGAGAGAGTAAGTGAAAAATGCCTCTGGCCATAAAGTGTAGAAATAGATCGCGAACAAGGTCACGATATAGAATTAAATGTCATGTGACCGGATCACACAAGAGACGTATTAAAGGGGAAGGAAACATTATTCCCCGCTTACGTGCAACAACAATGAAACCAGCCCAAATTCCAATGCGGAACGTGTCATAAAACTCGAATCAATCAAATAGATGTATATAGTCAAACCAATTAGAAGAAAAACCATAATAATTAATTGTATAATATGGGCATACATAGCTAATTAGACACACCCACTGAGGCAAGCCTAAATTCACTCCAATGGAAAATAGTTCCGAAGATGGCTAACTCGTATAATGGAATAGAAGTGCAGCCAATCTTAAAAAGAAAAGATGCCTAAACTCAAGGAACACAGTGCAGCCATTCTTCCTGATGGTTAAGGCCCTTCTGATAGCTGTCAGTCTGGTACATCCACCATTGTTCCCTTTGCGACAATCTAGCTGCAGTATTAAGTCGATCAGTCCCTAACACTCGTTCTAAAGCCCACCATTTAAGATCGTCACAATTATGGTCATGTTCCATAAAGTGTGCCACTAGGGGAGAACTAATGGTTCTGGTGCGAATTCTAGATTTGTGTTCAGAAATACATGTTTTAATAGGTCTAGATGTTTTACCTATGTAAGATTTCGTGCATGGACAGATAATGACATAAATCACATTGGCGGAATTGCATGTGCTATGATATTTAAGGGACCACACTCTCCCGTTGATGGTGACTGTGGAGCAGGCTGTGGTGAAGTTACAAGAACTGCAGAACCCACATGAGAAATATCCCACTGTGGGTTAGAAGCCCCATTGGGAATGAATGGTAGACTGTTTGGGAACAGGTTTAACTCGATCGGCCTGTGAGAGCCAATTGTTTACGTTTTCTTCCTTGACCTTAATTCACAAAAGCCTCAAATTCACCTGTAAATTTTCCCAAACTGACCCACTGGGTAGATATGTATTGCTCCATGGCGATCTGCAAAACAAAGAACTGGTGGTGTTGAACATTTATGGCCCTAATATCGATGACCCCAAATTTTACCTTCAATTAGCCTCCCTACTAGCCAGCTTCCCGATGGTACCAATACTATGGGGAGGTGACTTCAAAACAATACTAGACGTAGACCTTGACAGATCGGGCTCCAGACCCCGTCAACTCTCTAAAGCAGCCTATGCCATACTGACATCCCTTCCCCGGTTGGCCATTGTAGATGTCTGGCAACTGCTAAACCCTGAGTCCTGGATGTACTCCTTCTATTCTTCAGTCCATGACTCCCATTCCCAAATCGATAGATGGTTGATATTGTACATACTGATTAGAAATGTCTCACTCCAATCAATCCTTCCTAGAACCCTGTCTGACCATTCCCCGGTGACTCTCCCTCTGTTGAGGCCCTGACTATGAAAAGGCCTGGGGGTGGAAACTGAAACCGTACTCCTTGCTCGATACAGCCTTTGCCTCAGAACTAGAGACCGCCATTGAAGACTTCTTTGAGACCAATACCAACTCGGTCCCCACGCACTCTACTCTGTGGGAAACATTTAAAGTCTACATTAGAGGCATGGCCACCTCGAAGGAAAGTGGCATTCTGAGGGCGATCCGGGGGGATATCCGGAAAAGCGAGGCAGTCCTTGCGTCCCTCGAGTCCCAATACGCACTTCTAAAATCTCCTGAGATCCTAGCGTCTCTCGGTCTGAAACTGGACGTGTTCCGATCCCACGTGGAGCGCAAGTTGACATTTCTTGATAATCCCCAGCTTGCGAGAAAATACGGGGAGGGTGAGAGGCCGGGCCGAGTCTTAGCCAGACTCATCCGCCGTGAGTTTGGTTCCCCCAACATCCTGGCCATTGAGAGAAACTGATGGTACCTTGGCCACACTCCCGCAGGATATCAACGCTGAGTTCTTGGCTTTTTACAAAGCCCTTTACTCGGAGGACGAGAGCTCCCCCACAGCCAAAATCGACGCCTTCCTAGACAGCCTTCCCCTTTCGGTCCTCTCTTATGAGACTAATAGCTCCCTAGAGAGGCAGTTCACTAAAGAAGAAGTCTCTAAGGCGATAGACTCGCTGTCAGCCGGCAAGTCCCTGGGCTCGGATAGCCTCCCGTAGAATTTTATAAACTCTTTAAGCCGCTTCTAATTCTGCGTACCTTTATTGTTAACATTGCTGACCCCACTACCATCTGGCTTTGTGAATATCTTGATGTACTCCGTACTGTTCTGCCATTTTCACCATGCTCAAGAGTCTAATGTCAAATCCTTTACCAGTAGCGAGCTTTCATGAATTTTCTTTTTGTAAACACATTTCACTGCTTGATCCCTTATAAGACTGTTGGTCATAGGATCAAATTTGCATTCAGCTGCCAACCCCTGAAATACAATTGCACTGTTCCCACAAGACAAAAAAAAGAATCTCAGGTAGTTGCCCAGGTACTGCTGCCTGTGTAGCCTCAATGACATCAGTGCATTCTAAAGGTGGCATACACAATATTGCTATGTTATATATCGGGTGTCTGCAACCTGTGGGTCTCCGGATGTTTTGGACTGTGACTCGCATGATCTTTCACATTGACTATGCTTGCTAGGGCTGGTGGGAGGTTGCAGACCCTTGTTGTATGTTTATGGTCTTTGTCCCCAACTGATGTTTGAGGATAAGTGAACATACAAATGCTGGAAAAGCTGAGACCTCATTATTCTGATAATTGTTTTGTTTGAGGCCCTGAAACTTCCACTATATTAGATGGTTTTATGACCTCTTCCTTTTACATTGATCTGCTATTTCCCTGGCCATCAGTCCCCAACCACAGCTGATGTCCCTCATTGAACTTCTGCTTGCTAAATATTCTCTTTTCTGATTTCCTTCAGTGTATCTGAACAAATCAAACATCTGGAAATGGAAGTGACTCTGGAGTATTCACGTACCATGAACAAAATGATCTTTGACCGAATTGTCTCTTCCAAACCGCTGATGTTTTCATATGTCGTACTTCCTGAAATAACAGAGGAACCGATCTTGAAAAATGGTGAGTATGCAGTTCCGTAAATAAATCATCCTGTTATGTTGCTTCCATGGCTTTCTCCTTTACAGAGACAGCTGTTTTGCTGCTTTAGTTGAGCATTTGTAATGTTATATTTAGTCATTTCACAGTTTTGTGTATTGGTTGTGTAAATGGTTTATTAGACAGACCCCTTTTAAGAGACAAAACGTGTAATCCTTCCATAGTGTGGGAAACTCCTTCAACTGGTTATCTTTAATGAAATTTAGGATTACTTCCATCAAAAACAATTCATAAAGGTTTTACTCCTTCTAGTACCTGTTAATTCAAGTCAATCTTGTCCTTTACGGTTTGTCTGGCTCTTGTCATTACTCCTGGATCCTGCTCTACCTCACCCCCTCCTACAACACAAGCAGGACCAGCAAAAAAAAGCTTCACCAAAATGAGGTCTTGCTCCCACTTGTGTCAGCAATAGTCTTTCTAGCGTCAGTCACGCAACAAAATGCTTCTCCTTTGGGCATTTCTAAAAGGAGCTTTATTTTTTTTAATAAAATCTTGATTTGGCAAAAGAAAAACCATTGCCACCCTCTGCCACATACACCAATAATAACAGTATTCAGGCAGGGCATGAGATGCAATAGGCAGTTCCTAGCAGTTAACCCTCACTGAATGTGCGTGTCAATTCTGGGAAAATTCCACCTGGTGAATACTTGTTGTCCAGATCCAGAATTCAGCTCAGGTCACTGAGAACACTGCATTCCATTACAAGAAGAAGCCTATACTCAAAGCTGCTCATTGTTTTCTCATGGAACAGAAATTGTGAGGTATCGGTACCCGGGATTCGATAGTTAGAGCTATCATAGAATTTGCATTTTGTTGTGGTATGGGTGATAGGGTTGCCACCTCAATTCTGGAAACCTCCAGCACTCTTTAAGGAGAAGGGAAACCTGAGAGGTGCTTTCACAAATTTAAATGGGTTCACATAGCTATTATCGGTTACCCTAAGTAGGCAAATGTAGCACAGGGAATAAAAAGAGTTTGGAAAGGGATGGTATATATGCATATTATTCTCAGAGAGGCCCACCAATCGCTGAAGCAGAGCCTATTCCTCGTTATGCTGGTAGGGACCAATGACTGCTTACCCAGCAATGGCTTTAATTCTCAGCAGGCAATCTGCATACCACAGGGGACCTGTTCTTCCTACCAGAGAACTCCTCATTCAATAGAATTGGGGATATTTGTGGCTGTGGGACACAGGCCCTCCAATGCAGAGCTTTAGGTACACTTTTGTTTATTGTATTTATTGTTTGCTTGTTTGACACTTATACAGAAGTAAAATACTGTTTAAAAGCGCCCACAAGGCGAGGGGGCGGGGGAACAGAGGAATGATAAAAATTACTAAACACAATATTTAATAAGAGTCGAGGGGAAAAAGACAAAAGGACGAACCTACTATGCCTTGTGAGTATTCAGAAGGTGCAAGTGCAGTAAGGAAGATGGCAGAGGGGTTATGTGATGGGGAGTCCGAGCTCAAGGGTGAGCCACAGATGAAGTGCTTGGGTTGATGAGTTCTACGCGGCCTAGAGCCACGTTAGGTGTAAGTGCTAACCTCTAGGCTGGAGGGTGTGCCAGTACAAGTGCTGATGGTAGACAGGAGCTGGGCCGATTGGGTCTGGGAGGTCAGGGGCCCAGTGGATGCACAAGGGCCCCGGACACCAATCGCAGCAACTGTGGGGTTAGCAGAGGAGAGAAGAAGGGAAATAGGAGGTAAAGAGGAAAGTCTTGAGGAGCTTCCGGAATTTATGAAAGTCCTGCTCAAGGCGCAGAGGCCGGAGCAGGTGTCCGGTCAAATGGTCGACAGACAAACGGTCGACAGGACAATTGGTCGACACAATTTGGTCGACAGGTCAAATGGTCGAATTTTTTTTTAATTTATATATATATATTTTTTAGGTTTTCGTTTAGGGGAAAAAAAGGGGTTTTTAGCAAAAAAAAAGGGAGTTGGGGGGGACCCCCAAAAAAAAAGTCAAAAAACAAAAAAAACATTCGACCAGTTGACCTGTCGACCTTTTGGTGTCGACCATTTATTTTCGACCAAATGACCTAGAACCGCCGGAGCAGGCTGTTCCATAGGAGGGAGCCAGTTGAGGAAAGCGATCAGCCACCTACCCTCTGTTTAGTGTAATGCTTTACACACAAAGAGTTTGTGCCAGCGGAACGTAGTAGTCTAGAGGGAGAGAATTTAGTGAGATCAAGTTGAAGATAGTGTGGTCCCTGGGCCCAGACAGCCTTGTGGATGATGCAGAGGTATTTGAATTTAATCCGTGGAGTAGTCAGGAGCCAGTGAAGACTTTTTAGGGCAGGAGAGATGCAGTGCCTGTGCTTGAGGCCAAGGATACGTCTCGCTGCCCGATTCTGGATTAGCTGTAGGGGTCGCAGAGTGGAAGAAGGTAGATTCAGTAGGAGGCTATTGCAATAGTCAAGCCTGAAGTTTTCAGCATCTGGGTTCTAGAATCTCTTACAGCTGTTGCATATGTTTACCTGGGGTAACTCCAAGTAGCTTCCAGTCTCCATGTGCCGCACTGGCCACCATGCATGCCTTAAATTCGAAGGACCAGTGTGCAGTGCCATGTGCGGAGAACTCATCCGGCTTCACCTCTTACAAACACAATCACATATACACCTAAGTCTAGCTAACTCCATCTCTCGCACATGCACACTCAAAGTGAGTAATGCAAGGAACCCAATATCTCTCTCCTGCCCTGGTCACCAGATTTTCTACTTGTCTCTACCACATTCGTAATATAGCCAAAGTGACAAATACACTTCTAGCTCACAGCACTCCTCTGACTCCTCCCCACAGCTGCTAGTCACTGCATACAGGCAATCCACATTAGGGCACTGTCCATTAACCAGCTCTCAGACAACAAGTGGAACCTGTGATATTTTCTACTCGAGCTTAAATAACATTTCTGTTACTTTACATGTAATGGGGGCTTTTCAGGCCTATCTCTGCCATGTTTACTCATTCAACAAGGTCAGAAACAGCTCGCCTTAATTCCCTGCTAAGGTCCAATACATCTGATCCACACACCACCTGTCATGCAGGAAACCCTCCCCCGTATCCCCCCGCACCCTCACTCTATGCAGGCTGCACAAGCAGGCTACTGTTCCTTTTAAGAGTTCATGCACTGCGGGCATGGTGACTCACCCATTACTACCAGCCAACATTCAAAATCCTAAGGTTTCACTTTCAGATTAATTTTCTGCCCATTGGAGAAGGAACTGTTGGAGAGCACACCTGTTTAGCTTAGGGGGGGAAGATCACTCGAGATCCATCGGATTCCAAACTACACATCAACATGTTGGAGCTGAGGGCAATCAGACTAGCGCTGAAGGCCTTTCTGCCCTCTGTACGGGAAAGAATGTCCTGATAATGATGGACAACACGTTGGCCATGTACTACCTCAACAAGAGAGGAGGTTTAGAGTCACTACCACTGTGCAGAGAGGCAATGCAGCTCTGGTTCTGCGCAATACGAGAAGGAATCTCTCTATTGGCAGTTCACCTAGCCGGAGAGCAGAACATGGCGGCAGACGCTCTGAGCAGGCAGAACACAGTGTCCCACGAGTGGGAACTAGCTCAGGAAGTCCTTCGAGAGATCTTCACCCTTTGGGGAACCAAAGTGGATCTGTTCGCAACCAGGGTCAATCGGAAGTACTAATAGTACTGCTCAAACAAATTTCCTCCGAGAGGAGCTCTAGGAGATGCGTTCATGGTGGACTGAGAGTTTCCACTTCTGTAGGTGTTTCCGCCAGTCCCAGTGATTCCTCACGTAATCAGGAGGTTGAGAAAGTTCTGGAGAACCATGATCCTAATTGCCCCAGATTGTGCCAGGAGGACGTGGTACCCAGACCTTCTGGACATGGCCATCTGCCCTCCAATACGTCTTCCGCAAAGAGAGGACCTTCTCTCGCAAGAGGAAGGTCGGGTTCTCCATCCAGAGGTCAAGACACTAAACCTTCACGCATGGTTTCTGAGAGGTTGAGATACAAGGATTGGGATCTTCCGGATGACGTAATGGAGATTTTGCTTTCGGCCAGAAGGCCACCAACTAAATCCCTGTACTGGTGGTGTTGGAATAAATTCAGTATCTGGTGCAGGGATGCTAATGTTAAAGGACATTTGTACTGTGCACTGTCACCACCGGAGTGGTCCCCTGGTGCTCTGGCGGCTCCGAAAGAGGAAGGGAAGGGTGGTTAGTGGGTAGTAGCTGGAGAAGTGCAAGAGAGCAGTGATGTGCTGTTGGCGGCCTCAGCCCGGTGGGTCCGTTGGCTGGGCCTCTGGTGTTTTGCGGACGGTAGTCCTCGTGTACTGTTGTGCGAGTCTGTGTGTTTTTTGTTTTGTTGTTGCAATGTAGTGAAGTTTTTGCGGTTTGTTGTGCTGTAGGTTTGTGGTTCTGTTTGGTTTGGAGTTTGAGAGGTGTATGCAGAGGGGGAAATTGTTAGTGCAATCGGTTAGTTGGCATCTTTATCCTGAATTGAGGCGTGGGCTTCTGTAATTTTCCCAGGTGGGGCTCGGGAGCGCCCCTGCGCCTCTGTCTAGATCTTAGTCCGTCCGGCCTTCGAGGTCCCTTTCCCATCTGGCCCCCTCTCCTCCAGTCTTCCCTTCCCACTAATACGGCTAGCGCACCTGCCCATGTCCACAGCTCATATATTGTGGTAATAGCTAATATCCCGCTAATTCCTCTATACTGAGGTACCCGGTGGCAACTTACGGACAAGTGCAGTTGTTGGGTGGGAAGTTGATTCCATCTCAGTTTGGGTGTCGCCTGTGTTCGCCTCTAACCGGCGTCCTTCATCCAGGTGCTGTAGGGGCTTATTCACATAGGGAGATGTCCACAGTCTGTACTGGGGGTTTTCCCAGTCCAGTTCATTCATCCCTTTTTCTTTCTGATTCGGTTTTCAGTTTGTGGTGTTGAAGAGCCAGGTTTTCAGTAATTTCCAAAATTTTAGGTGATTTTTGGTGGTTCTTATGTCTTGTTGTTCCAGGTTTTTGTGGCTAAGTGGTAGAATGAGGTGCCTCCCAGTTTCTTCTTGAGGTATGGTTTAGGTTCCAGGCGGATTCCGTTGCTTGACCTGAGGGATCTTGTTGGCTTGTAGATTGTTGTTTTCTTTTGTAGGAATTCTGCTCCCTGTCCACTGATTGCCCTGTGCGTTATGCACATTGTTTTGAAGGTGATGCAATGTTTTACTAGGAGCCGGTGTAGTGCTGTTAGGGCAGGGGTGATGTGTTCTCTTCTTGATAGTTTGAGGAGTAGTCTGGCTGCTGCATTTTGGATCCGTTGTAGTTTCTTCAGTAGGTATTCTGGAATTCTGAGATAGAGGCTTTTTGCATAGTCGATACTTGACATGATGAGGGTGACGATAGTGAGTGTTTTGTGTGTGAAGGAGAGGAAAGGTAGGATTCTTCTTGTCATGTGGAGGAGGAAAAAACATTTCTTGACTGTTGTGTTTACTTGTGGTTCTAAGGTTAGGGTGTTGTCCATCAGGACTCCCAGATTTTTTACTACTTTAGATGATGGTGCGGTTTCCATTTCCGTTGGCCACGGGATGGTGATTTCGTTCTCTTGGTCTTTGGATACGAGCATGATTTCTGTCTTTCCTGGATTGATTTACAGGTTGTTGGCAGCCATCCAGTTGAAGACTTCTTTTAGACGCTTGATTAGGGTTGAATGATGAGCTTGGGTGTCATTGATTTTGTAGATGATTTGGGTATCATCTGTGTAGTTGTAGCATGCGATGTTGTACTTTTTGAAGATTAGGATAACCAGAGTTTGGTAGATGTTGAAGTACAGTGGTGATGGTGATGATCCTTGTGGCACTCCACAGTCGTTAACTTTTGGAGGGGATTTGAAGGGTTTAATCCATACGGTTTCTGTTCTGTCTGCTAGGAATGATTTAGTCCAGAGTAGTGCTGTGTCTGTTATGCCTATGTCTTCTAGTCTTTTGGTTAGGGTGTCATGACTAACTGTGTCGAAGGCTGCAGAGAGGTCGAGTAGAATGAGGGCTGAGGTTGTGTTTGAGTCTGCGCTGGTTTTTAGGTCATCCCAGATGGATTTTTATTTGTGTTTTAAAAAAATATATTTTTGTTAGTTTCACAGCAAACAACAAACAGTGCACCCCAACATGGTGCATAAACCAAACACTCCCTAACTCCCCTCTAGCCCCCCTCCTTCCAGAGTCTCGCTATCCCCAACATCAGTTTATTAGTTTATACTGTCATCCCTCCTTCACCCTCCTGGGAGGTATCCGATTCCAGTTCCCCAGGCTCCACACAGTACAGGGAAGCAACCAATTGTATCCAGGATGTCAGCGTTTCCGCCTCCTCTTCTCCCCCTCTGCAAGCTGCTTCCCTCCAGACTGCTGTTTCAGCATCTGCCCATTTCAGGAGGTCCCGCCACCAAGTATCTACATTCAGTCTCCTTTGTGCCTTCCAGCCCATGGCTATCCTGCGCTTAGCCAAGATGTAGGCCAAGTCTTTGAGCTTACATACATGTTTGCGTTTACGTGGTCTTGGGAAGCCCCCCACCATGCATGCCCACAGGGAGTCCACTTTGAGCTTAATCCCTTTGTTAGCCAGCCGGTCCACTATTTCTCCCCAATATCTTGCTATTTCCGGGCACACCCAGAACATGTGCGCCATCCTGGCATTCTCCTTCCCGCATTTTGGGCAGTACTGTGTGGCTGCATTCGCAAACTTGCCGATTTTCTTGGGGGTCATATATGCCCTGTGGGTTATATACAGCTGGATCTGCTGTAACCTAGCATTCCTCGACACTTTCTTGTGGTATCTCTGCATCCTGTCCCATAGTCCATCGCTTATGGTCTCCCCAGCTTTCCTCTTCCCAGTCCCGCTTCAACTGAACCGCCTCTTTCCCCTCCTTGGACATCATTATCTCATAGATTCTGGAGACCTTGTGGCCTCCTTCCGACACTGCTTGAAGCATTTCTATTGCATCATCTGGCTACTGGGCCAGTTCTATTTCTGACCATGTCTTACCCACTAGCCTCATCAACCTTGCATATGTGATATACTGTCCCCCGTGTAAACCTGTGTCTTCTCGTAACACTTCAAATTCCACCCTTCCCTCCTCCCCCACACATCTCCCATGGTTGTCACTCCCACCGGTTCCCAGTGTTCTCTGATAGTTTTCCTTAATTGTTTGTCCACGCCAGTCAGGGTCACCAGGGGGACCTGAGGGGAGCACGGCGATGGGTTCCCCATCATTATGCAGGCTCTATGCCAGATCTTCTTACCTAGGACAAGTAATGCCGGTCTCTTCCCCTTCGGGGGATCCGACACCCACATCTACTCATTCAGGAAGTATGGTGTGCATTCCCCCCTCAATAATCTGGACTCCGGTGTAGTTTCCTCGTACAGCCATCTTACTACATATTGAAGTTGACCGGCGAGGTAGTATACCTCGAAGTTCTGCAATCTTATCCCTGCATGCTCATGTGAGTTCTGCAGTTTCCACAGTGCTACCCTGTTTCTGGAGTTGTGCCAGATGAACCCCTTGCATATACTTTGTATCTTGGAGAATATCTTTTTTTGGGTATCAGATATGGAACATTTGCAAAGTTGTGCAGCAGCCTGGGTATTGCTATCATCTTCAGCAGTGCCGCCCTCCCCATCATGGTTAAGGGCATCTGTGCCCAAAAAGTTATGCTCCTTTCGATATGTTCTTGTGCTCATCTTCGACTTTGTGGTAGACATCCACCCCCAGATATCTAAAGGTGTCTACCGCCTACCCAATCTGTAACACTGGTAACTCTCGTTGGAGCCTTCCCACATATCTGCCTAGGGGGAACACAGTGGACTTCTGAGGGTTTACTGTTATGCCCGATAGGAGCGCGTATCGCTCCAGGACCTCCAGGATGTACTGCAAGTTTTCTTCGGGGTATTGTAGGTACAGCAGCATGTCATCCGCATACAGCAAGATCAGGTGCTGCCCTCAGGATGAATAGCATCGGGGGCCAGGGGCATCCTTTTCTTGTTCCTCTGCCCAGCATCCATCGGTCTGAAATGACCGGTCCCGGTCGTCCCAGATGGATAGTAGTGCTGTTTCCGTTCCTCTTGCAGGTCTGAAACCGACTTGAGCTTGGTCCAGCAGGTGGTGTTTTTCTACGTATTCTTGGGTTAGTTTATATACGTAGGTTTCCAGGAGTTTTTCCGGGTAGGGAATGTTTGAAATTGGCCTGTAGTTAGAGAGGTCTTCTGTGTCACCACTTGTGTTTTTCAGAAGTGTTTTGATATATGCTGATTTGAAGGTTTTTGGTACAGTTCCTGTTGCTAGAGAGAGGTTCATAAGGTTTCTGTAGTATTCTGCTGGCGTTCCTTGTGCGAGGATTGATTTGTAGATGTCCGGGAGACAGGGATCCATGGGTGATCCAGCTTTCTTGCTGTGTATTACCAGCAATGCGAATGCCTCTGCTGATATTTCAGGGAAGTTTTTGAGTTTGTGGTGAGATTCTGTGATGGGTTTGTTTTGTAGTATGCTGTGGCCGGTTGGTATGTTTTGTATGGATTGTCGTATGTCGTTGATTTTTTTTTTTTAAGCGGCCTGCCAGGCCGTTGCATAGTTTCGCTGAGGGGGTTGGGGTGTTGTCGCAGCCTGGTGGGGTTCTCATCTCTTTAATGTTAAACATTTCTTTTTGTGTGTTGGCAGCATTGGTGATTCTGTCATCATAATGCCTTCTCTTCGCCTTTTGAATTTCCTTCTTGTGTGTGCGGATTTCTCTCTGGAACAGTGTTTTTTTGTCCGGGTTGTATTCTTTTCTCCATTCCAGTTCAATTTTTTTGTTTTCTTTTTTCATGGTGCTTAATAGTGGGGTTAACCATTTTGCCATTGTTCTTTTTTTTTTGATGGGGTGAATGGTTTTTCTGGGGCGATCTTGTCGATTGCGTCTGTGATCCATTTGTGTAGTAGCTCCGCTTTCCTGTCTAGGTCAGTTAGCTCTAGTTCTGTAGTTGACGGTTTGGTTAACTCCAGTTGTTGAAATAGGTTGCTTTCTTTGACGTGTTTCCAGTTTCTTTTTGAGGTGGTTGTGCGTTTAGGGGGTTGGATGCAGACTTGAGTAGCCAGAGTGATCACGAATGGGATGATGAGATGGTCGCTCCACAGTATTTGTATCGGCGGTGCCGTGGTGATGAGTTTTTCCTCTGCGAAGATTGCGTCGAGAGTGTGTCCTGCCGAGTGTGTTGCCCCTTTGACTAGTTGTTGTAGTTTCATGGTAGCGAGTTTAGGGAGCTGGCGTGACTGTCTTCTAACCAGATGTTGATGGCTATGTTGGTGGTGGATTCTATGAAGTTGTCACGAAGGTTGCGTCATATGTCGGTGGTCTGTACACCAGGAGGAATGTGACGTTGGTTTTTGGGCTTGCTGTTAAGTGTATTACCATGGTTTCACAGTTGGGGATGTTGAGCGGTTCATCTGTTTTTATTTTCAGGTGTCCTTTGAAGGCTATTGCAATGCATCCTCCTTTTTTGCTTTTCCTGTTTATTTGGAGGCATTTGAAGTTGGTTGGAAGGCAGCTTTGGAGTGTGAGCTTGTAGTTGTCGTCCAGCCATGTTTCTGTGATAACCAGGATGTCAATGCCGTTGTCATCGAGAAGGTCGAAGATCTCTGTTGAGTGTTTTGACATGGATCTTGCGTTTATAAGATTGCAGTGGAGTTTGGGGGTGTCGTTTGGGTTGGACTTTCTTGTTGAGGTCGTCTTCTGATCGGTGTTGGGGTTTCCTTCCTGGTCGAACTCTTACAGAGGTGTGGGTTTTGGGGTGTCAGCGTCTTAGAAAAAATCTTCTAGGTTCTGTCTTGGGTTTTTGTTTTCATCGGGTTCATCTTCCATGAGTTGTGTTTGTCGATTGGAAGTTCTACTTGCTTTGGTGATGAAAGGTGTTATCGCATTGGAGGTATGTTTGTTGTTTCTTGTGTTATTCACCCTTCTTCTGCGCGATTGTGTGGGGTAGTTTGATGTTGCGGCTTCTAGCGTTGGGTTGGTTTGCTCTGGTGACCCGTGGTCGGTGAGTTAAGGAGTTAAGTAGAGGGATTTGTCTCTTCTCTATGTGTTGGTTCTAGTCTTGTTCCTGACTTCGGGGGTGCGTTCTGTAGTTGTGGTTCTTTGTTGCTGTTCCGGAGTGTTTGTTGGTTCTTCCATTTTTCTTTCTCTCGGGTTGGGTCGTTTGCGCGGCATTGTATTGTATTGTATTTATTAATCTTATATAGCGCTTTATACCAAAGCGCTGTACAGTTACAACAACAGTGTACATTTAACATAAGAGGTTGTTTAGTCTTTGTTTGCTAATGTCCAGTTGGTTCTGCTTTGGTCTGGTTGTCTAGTGGTGTCGTAATGTGCGTGGAGGGCTGTCCGCTAACAGTTAGGTCTCTGTCTGTGGGTGGTATTTCCGGCTGATGTTGTTGAGAAGGGATGGGAATTGCTGTCTAGAGAAGGGATGGGGAGGTAGATTAGGGGTTATATCGTTAGGTGTTCTCAGTGGCTCTCTAGTGTCCGTCTCCGTATACCTGGTTCACTGCAGTGAGGGCTTAAGGAGGATATCAGTGGGGTTTGGGAGACCTGTCTAAGGATCGGTCAATGAGATCTGAATATCGTACTATGCAATCTAGAACTGGAACCCCTACTAAGCTTATGAGACCTTTATAGTGGGCGAGAGACCTATCAATGCAATATAGATATCGCACAATCCAATTTGGACACAGAGACCCTGTTGGATTTGAGAGAGAGGCCTGTCAATGCGTTCTTGATATCACACAGTGCAATTTGGACACTGAGACCCCTGCTAACTTTGAGAGACCTGTGTAGTGGGAGAGAGGCCTATCAATGCAATCTAGATATCATGCAGTGCAATTTGGAGATAGAACCCCTACTAGATTTGAGAGACCTGTATAGTGGGAGCGAGGCCTATCAATGCAATCTAGCTATCACACAATGTAATTTGGACACAGAGGCCCTGTTGGGTTTGAGAGACCTGTAAAGGTCTATATAGAGGTGGGGGGACAAGGGGGGCAAGGGGTCTGTGCCTAGCTGGTCAGATTGGTACAGTCTTGAGTAATGATTACATTTTCTCTAAGTTGAGGGTGAGAGGGATGCAGTGGGGAGTAATCACCTTATTTATTATGTGTTTGGTAAGGGGTTCGGAATCTGGGGTAGGGTGGTTGCCCTTACTCCTGACCCCAGCCACTCATACATTATTGGTGCTTGTAGTTGATGGTTGACGGCTGGTCACTGCTTCCCCTGCGGACACCTGCTGACATCTCTTGGAGCCGCCGCTGATGGAGCCGCCCTTGGCCTTAGGGCCCTTAGCCGCAGGGCTGCACGGGCAGAGGCCTGCCCTGTGAGGAGCGGTGATAAGGGCTGAGAGTGCCAATGGGAGCATGGGGGTGGACTGGAGGTGGGAGGGAAGGAGAGGCAGGAAGAGGATGCAGGGTGGGATAGGGTTTACTAGGGGCCTCAGGCCTTCGCCAAATACACTTAAATATCCCAGATATCAGCAGCAGAAGGGGGCAACACTCTGAATCACTCACCTGGGCAGCCTTGGTGAAAGAAGGCGCTCACAGGCAGTGCCGGACACCAGAGCCCCACACAGACGAGGGCTGGGCCAATCAGGGAAGAGGAAGGTGGTCCGGGAGGCGGGAGGACGGGAGGGTTTGTGGATTGGGAGCTGGGGAGGGTCTGGACGAGCTACATGGCTCGGGAGGCCTGGGGGATCACTCACTTGGGCAGCCTTGGTGGAAGAATGGATAAGGATAAGGATGTGGACCCTTTTCAATGTGGCACCCCAATGGTGCTTTCTTTCCTATCACATCTAGCCAATCTGGGGCTTCAGATCGGAACAATGAAAGGATATCTGGCTGCGCTGTCTATTTTCAAGCGCTCCTCGGAAGAGGTTTCCTACTTTAAAATTCCATTAATCATTCAATTCCTGAAAGGGCTCACTAATGTGCACCCTCCAGTCCATTTTCATGTTCCGACTTGGGATTTAAATCTTGTACTTAAGTTTCTAACCTTTTTGAGCCTCTGCATTCCTGTCCCTTGAGGTTTCTAACATTAAAAACTGTCCTCCTTGTAGGGTTAGTGAGTTGCAGGCTCTCTCGTGCAAACCTCCATGTACTACTTTTCACAGGGACAAGTTGGTACTTAAGGTTAAACCTTCGTTCTTACCAAAAGTAGTTTCTGACTTTCACTTGTCACAAAAAATCATATTACCAACATTCTACCTTCCTCCTCATTTGGGCAAAGAGGAGGAGAGGTTTCATAAACTGGACCCAAAAAGGGCTCTCAGTTTTTATATTTTTTTATTTTTTTTATTTATTTATTTGACTTATATTCAGGAAAAAAACCTGTAATTTTGTCAAAGAGTGTGGCACAGTTTTGTCCTGCAGTTTGTTCCTCTTGGTTTCATCGAAAATGGTTTAATCGAGAATGGCTTTCCACAGATCCGACTTGTTAGAGTGCTTGTAGGAGACTTACGAGGTCGTCTGACTGTAGGCCCACTTGCCTTACTCTGCTGCAGTAGGTTCAGTGGGCTGGGCCTCGTTTATCGGTTTGAAAGCCATTTCGAGTAGATTTGTCATGGCCATTGTCCACCGAGTGGCTTCACCGGCGATGAGTCTGTTCCACAAAGTTTCTTCTTGAATCATCCAATGATTCGTGATCAGCGGTGATAGGTAGGTGATTCTATTTTGTTTCGTGCAGGGACAGTTTAGAATTAAATGTCTAATCGTTTCCACAGTGTCTGAGATTTTACATAGTCGACATACTTGGTTTTCCACCATGTTTCGAATAGCGAGTATTTGTTTGGTTTGTAGTAAATTTAGTCTTGCTTTCATAAACAAATATCTTTTTTTCTTGTCTGGGAATTTGCTCACGTATTTCATTGGTACCTTTTGGTTTGTTGAACGTGGGTGGGAGATGTTGTAATAATTTATTTTCTGTTGCTGCCTCTATTGTTTTAATCCAATCCCTTTCTTCGAGTTTCCGTTTGATTTTATCCGGATTTTCTTTTAGGTCTGTTTCCGTGCACAGTATTTCAGACAACCTTTCCTTTCTAAGTTCTGCCCACTTCTTGAATAAGATGCAGTTTCCATTTTCAAGTTCTTCTTTAATCAATGCGTAGATTGGCCGGGAGTCGTCAAGGATGATTTTTCTGAATAATCTCATTGCGCTGACGTCGACTATCGAGGCCAGGGATATTAACCCAAGCTCCCTTCTGATAGCCGTTATTGCGGTTGATTTGGGAAGGCCCAGAACGGTTCCCCAAACCATGCCTTCTATTTTGTTCCAGATGTTCTCCGGGATACAGAGTGATGCTTCCGTTCCACATGTCAGCGAGGGCACCAATTTCATTTTATAGAAATGTATTGCCGGGGTTAGCGTAAATTTACCAAATTTCGAATCCAATGTTCTCAATTGCGCTGTCAGTCTCTTCGCTTTGTCCCAGAGTGCTACTTGCATTGCTTTATCTGTTGGTGTGTTGTCTAATTCAAATCCCAGGTATCTGATGTTTACTTTTTCAATTTTTGTGTCGTCTAAGAACCATGACTCCGTTGTTGTAGTTATTTTCCGTTGTTTCTCAAGGGACATGATTTTTGTTTTGTTTTTGTTTATCTCCAAGTGATTTTCCTCTAAGTATTTTGTCAGGTTTGTCAATTTCCGCTGCAGACCCACTTTAGTCTGATCGATCAGAATCACGTCGTCTGCGTATAGGAGGCGAGGAATTGTAGTTTTTCCTAATTTTGGTGGAAACGTTCTGATCTTGTTTTCGGAGTACTGCAGGTCCCCCAGAAAGTCGATAAAGAGTGCGGGTGCAAGCGAGCAACCCTGTTTTACACCCCTTTCAACTTGTATTTCTTCTGATAAGGTTCCCTGTTGGTTTAGCTTTACTCTAACTGTTGTGTTTGAGTGAAGCGCGATTAGTGGGTTGAGCACTGATCTGGGGCATTTCCAGGCTTCCAATTTTTTCCATAGCATGTTTCTGTCCACTTTATCGAATGCTTTAGACAGATCTACAAACGCTAAGTAGATTTTTGGCGCCCCTTCTTTGACTTTTGCTTTAAAGATGTTTATTATCAAGATGTTAATTGCTATTCCATTTTTCTGGAAGCCCGTTTGCAAGATGTCTTTGCACTCTGCCGATTTTTCCCATATCCTCAGATGGTCCAAGATGAGAGAGGAAAAGATCTTTCCTAGGGTATCTAGCAACGCGATCGGTCTATAGTTCACGGGGTCCTCCCGGCTGCCCTTTTTATAGATCGGGACGATGATTGCTTTAGACCAAGACTCCGGAATTTCGTGGGTTTGTTCACAAATGTTAAATATCTTTCCAATTAGTACTGACCATTCCTTCGGGAATTGTTTTAGCATTATGTTTGTTAGTCCATCGGGACCTGGTGCTCTAGATGTTTTGAGATTTCTTATTTTTGCTTCAATGTCTTCTGCGTTCGATGTCGTCACCCATGTTGTGTTTTTTGTTGTTTCCAGAGGCTCTACTGATATCTGGGGTTTGACAAACTCACTCGATAGGTACTCCATCCATTTTTCTTCTGAGACTGCATTTGTCGGTGCTAGGTTGGGTGAACAATTGCTCTCTTTAATTAGGGACCAGAAGTCACTGGATTTATTGGTTGTTAATTTTCTCATCATTTCTTCTGCGTCCAACTGGTATTGTGTTGCTTTAGATTGTATATCTTTTTATATCACATTTCCAATTTGCCCAGTCTTGTTCTGTTTTTGATGTCCTTGCCTTCCTTTTTAGTTGTCGGCCTAATTTCCTTTGTTCTACCAGCTCTTTGTTGTATGCATGGCTGGGTTGTGAGGCCGCTTGGTTTCTAGTTCCTATTGGTTTTTGGTAGGGTGCAAGGAGTGGAAGGTAGTTTGGTTTCTCGCTTAATTTAGAACAATGGTTTGCTGTTACTTTTTCTTCCCAAGCTGATTTTATTTGTTGGATGTTGACTTCCGTTATTCGTAACCGAGTTTGTTGAACGTTAGTTTCGACCCTGGTTTTGTATACAAGTTTCGTTGGTCTCCAACCACCCCACGTACACGTGAGTAAGTTGTGATCACTGTTGATCGTTTTTACAACTTTAAAGCTGACTATGTTTGCTGCCAAGGCGGACGAGATGAAAATATAATCTAAGGTTGCTTTTGATGCTCCCCTTTCCCAAGTGGGTAAATTCTGTTGACTTGGAAACATAGTCGCTATATTTTGTAGGTTTCTGGAGATAATTACTTCCATCCAGGCTTTTCCGCGTTCCAGTGTTGAGTTCTTCCACGTTCTCTCTGTAACTTTATTACAGTTAGCGTTGAAGTCGCCGCATATCATAATCTCAATTTCGTCAAACTCTTCGTACAGCTGATCAATGGTTGAGCTCATTGAGGAACAGAAGACTTTCACTGGCATACGCTGCGGGTTCCAATAGCAATTTATGATTGCCAGGGTGTTCCTTTTGGCCCTCTTGCTTTTCCCCGTTGCTGGGGCCCATGTGGACAGGGTCACCAGCATCTCGTATGCTTCTCTCCATTTCTTTGGTGGGTCTAGACCTAGGCCGTTTTTGAAGGCTGTTAACAGGCCAGACGATGGTCTTCCTAAAGGACCCCTGGTTGCAGCAGAGGTTTCCAAACAAAATCCATCCAGCATTGGTTTGTCCAATAACCACGTCTCTTGCAGACATAAAATATCAAATGCACCCAGATTCACGTCTCCTGGCATTGTTAAGTGGTTGTGCTCTCTGGTGTTCCAGGATCCTACAATGTACTGGTCTTTGTCGGGCCGTTTCTCAGAGGGCGTCGCTGCATTCTCTCCCTCGAGGCTCGGCCCTTTTTGTTGCTATTTGAAGGCTTTCTTTGACCAGGTAGATGTGAACCAGTCCCACGGGCCTCTCATTGGGCGAGTGTCCTTTGTTTTGTCAGCGGACTTCCGTTCTGGTGTTTCTACACTGTCAACCCTGTTTGATTTTGATGGTTCAACCTTTTTCCCACTGTTTCTGTTTGAACTCGTTTCGTATGGGCGCTTGGTGTAATCCGAGGCCCTTCGTGGATGTGAACTTGGTCCCTCACACTTCAAGGTCCCTTCCAGGTCGAACGGTGCAGGTCTTCGGCGGTGTTTCAGGTCTTCTCGAGCATTATCATCCTCCCTCCTTCTATTCCATCGATTCTGGAAATACCGTTTTTCTGTTTTGGAATGATAATGTATTCTATGTTTGTTGTCTGTTGTTGTTTTTTGGACTTGCTCCTCCTGCTGCGGCTTTGTTAGTTCGGTCAGCCGAAATCCCATCGATGAGAGGTCTTCGAACACCGATTTGTCCATGTGTGTGATACTCTCCGCTTTTACGTGTAAGTAAGATTTCGCAATCTTGCCCTTGTGGTATGGCTCGACCAACACCAGATCTTTTGTTCTCACGCCCCTGAGAGTCTTAGATTTTTTCAAGATCTGCAAGATAGTTGGCCGGTTTAGGATTAGATTGACTTCTTTGAAGTCTTGTTGCTCTAGCTTAAACAGGCGAGTTGCGCCCTTTTCTGCTGGTTCCATTTTCTCCGTTACTCTTGAGGGCATTTGTTTTCTCGGGCTGCTTCTACTTCTTGAGGTTTGACTCTGCGGCGTATAATTGTTGTCCTTCTGAGTTTTACTAGTTCGCACTTCGGCGACTCCTTTGTTGGATGGGTTCTCTCTGCCTTTTACTACTTCCCATTTATCCTCTTCGTCGCTTGAAGCTCTTTTTTCTTCTATGTTGCTTTTTTCTTCCATCCTTATTTTGGTTGCAGGCAAGGAGGTAGCCACCTGTGTTCTACTGACTGTTTGAGTTTGTTCCTCATGCAATGAGGCGTTCATCAACGATGAGTCCAACAAAAAATCTTCCGCCGTCCTCGGTGACCTCCGAACGGGGGGCTTTGCCGGGGACAGACCGTCCAGGATTAGGCACTCATCTTTCTTCACCTCTGCTTTTTGTTTTAAGGTTGGCACCCGAGGTCCCACTTGAGCATTGCTATCATAGGAAAGTTTACGTGGTGCACTCGATGTTACTAATTTGTTTTTGATCAATGGCTGATTTGCCGTGTTCTTTTCTGTATTGGCCACCTGCGTATTTAGTCCTTTACACAGGTTATGTGGTTTGACTGTCGCGTGCTTACCCACTGCTAAGTCTTGGGTTACTACGGAGACGATGTTTTGTTTCTCTAAGAGTTCTATTTTTCTTTCCAGAATCTCGATTTTGTTTTCCCAGAGCGTTTCCTGAATGCCTTTTTGTGCTTCTACTGCTGTTATGTAACTTTCCACATGGGACAGTTTTGCTATCATGTTGGTAAGGATTGATGTGTTGTCCTGCAACTCTTCTTTTAGTGCTTCATATAGCTTACAGAAGGGCGCTAAGACAATGGACATTGCCGACATAATTGTTACCATATCAGGATTCTTGTTTGCAGAGTCTTTATGAATTGCCATGGCAATGTCGCTTAGCCGGCGGTTTTTTGATGATAATTGGACTTTTTCAGTCCTTTTTGATGTGCCTGGGGTTTGGAGGCCTGGGTAGTCCATTATAGAGCTATTATCCTGGTCTATTAGCTGTCGACCCATCCCGGTGGCTCTCTGAGTGCGTATCAGCTCTTCGTTCCTTGTTATTAATTCCGACGTGTTTTGAAGACCCTTAGTCAGATACGGTTTCGTCCATGTTAACCGCTGATCTTTATCATTCATCGCTTCTAGTGGTCTTTGTGTTATCTTCGAAAACGGGCTTGGGGTACGGTTTTCTTTAGTCATCACTGCCTCACCACCCTTGTTGACTTCCGAGGATGTTTGCAGCTTGTTATTTTGTTCCGAACTGGTCTTATCGGGGTCCGATGTGGGTTTCGTGTGCATTGACTCTGTGTCTCTGATCTGAGGTTGGTTCACCCCCCTAGTCTTAATCTGCGTTCCCTTAGCTCTCTCATTGTTGTTTTTTGCATTTTCTAAGGTTTTCGGTTGAATTTCTGGCCGCACGGTCTTTGAGGGGGTTTCATCTGTTTTCCTTAGATCCGACCCAGACGTCAAGTCTTGCATCACTTCCAGCATCTCTGCATCTGATACCTCTGAGTCCACTGTCAGTTTTCGTTTATGTTGCTGGGTGAAGAACGCTTTTAAAGGCCAGGATAATGTAGGTAAGGATAGCTTAGTAGTAGAAAGTCTTTTTTTTTTGGATGGTCTTTCCTTCCTCTATGATTCTGTGATTTACGTCTTTCGTATTTTTTTTGTTTATTTGCGATACAGGTTTCTTCCTGGGGGTTTGGTTTTTCTTGGATTTCACTTTTTTCTTTCTTTGTTAAGTTCGATCTGTCTTTGTTTGCTCATCTTCTGTTTCCTTGGTAGAGTCCTCCTGGTCACTTAGTCTAGTCGATTCTCCTGATGTGTAACACTCTGCAAAGACTTCATCACTCTCTCTTTCTGAGAGTGATTCACCGGAATTAATCTCAATATGACTTTTATTTCTATTTGTTGAGAAACGGCCCGGTTGTGTCGATTTTGATCCATTAGGCTTGATGTTCTGGTCAATGGCCTGGACTGTATTTGAAGAATGTATCATTGCTTTGATGATAGAAGACATCAGAACAATATCCGTTTTGGGTCCTGAGTCCAAAAGTGCAGATGATAAGTTTGTTTTTCTTTGGTCCATAGTAGTTTGATTTTGAAGGTTGATTGCCTGTAACGGCTCTGCATGTTGGCTGCTGTGATTATGGAGTCCTTGCAACACAGGGGGGTTAGAGCCCAACGAGATCTTCCTTTTTACCATTAAGATTGGGCCGCTCTCGTCTTGGGTGCTGAGACTTGTTACGGCTCTCTTTTGTATCGGGACCCTGTATTCCACTGGTCTCTTCAACTCCTCCAGTTCCTCGCATCCGGGCTCTGATTGTTTTGCGTCACTTTCCCGCGGGACTTTTCCGCACGAGGTTACACAGCCTCCATCCTCCCCCACACACCGACCACCCCCCTCCCGCCCCGCAGTCTGGGCCCCGTGAAGGGTCCGCCGCTGGCCGTCCTCCGACAGCTTCAGCGTCTTCCCCACTCGTCACCAAGACGGTACGCGTGCCCTTTGCTGCGGCGCAGTCGGGCGGGGCGGGCGCGTCTGTTACTTCTTTCGCACTGTGTGCGTCTGTCACCTCAGACTCGCTGGACCTCGTCTCCTCCTCCTTCGCTGGCCGGACTTCTCGGGCTTCACTCTTGCCCCCCCCAGAAGGGGGCGTGGCGTTTGGTGGATCAGAGGACTTCTGGTTTAAGACTGGGAGAGATGACTTCGTCACCCACGTAGTAGGTAAGCCTGTTTGTAAAAGTTTCTGCTGTATTTTTGGTAGAGGCTTACCTCTGGGGTTTCTTGGCTTTGCTGGTCGTAAGTCCTCTGATGTCTTACTGTCAACAGACGTCAATGCCTTTTCTTTGGTGGTCCGAATTAACGGCAACAGTTCTTCCACCTCTGACGGTTCCGGTTGGCCCCCTGATACCGGGGCTGTTCCGGAAATTTCTGTAATCACTAAGAGCGGCCGCACTTCTTTCTCCATTGCACGCTTGCTACGCGTCTGCAGCGGACTGCTGCAGACTGGCTCCACCTCGGCTCGCAACTCCGCTCACCGCTCCGCGGTGTACTGGCTGTAATAAGGACTTCCTTGCGCAACGATGTGGTCAGAATGCACGACTGCTGCAGACTGGCTCCACCTCGGCTCGCAACTCCGCTCACCGCTCCGCGGTGTACTGGCTGTAATAAGGACTTCCTTGCGCAACAATGTGGTCAGAATGCACGACTGCTGCAGACTGGCTCCACCTCGGCTCGCAACTCCGCTCACCGCTCCGCGGTGTACTGGCTGTAATAAGGACTTCCTTGCACAACGATGTGGTCAGAATGCACGACTGCTGCAGACTGGCTCCACCTCGGCTCGCAACTCCGCTCAAGAAGAATATTTCAAGAATGTCAAAATTACATCAGAGTGACCAACTTTTTGTAGGTTATACTGGCTGTAAATTGGGATTAGCGGTGACAAAACAAACAATATCCCGCTGTATCATTTTGGCTATAATTGAGGGCTACAGATTGGCGGGAAAGGACACGCCGGATGGGCTTCGGGCCCATTCCACTAGGGGTATGGCTACTTCTGCGGTTCTGAAGAGGGGAGTCACTGCAGCAGATATTTGTTCAGCTGCAACATGGGCATCAATGCATCCCTTCATCAAGCATTACTGCTTAGATGCTTCTTCTTCCAATGAAGGATTATTTGCTAAGGCGATACTACATTCCGTTCATGAGAAAAAGTACTTAGTACTCCCACCTCCAAAATTATCACTGCTATGTGAGTCCATCATAGATGAGGAATACGTGGGAGGACACAATCCATTCGAAGAACAAGTTACTTACCAACTGTAACATTCTTTCGACTGGATGTTCCTCCCACATATTCCTCAACGCCCCTCCCATCCTACCCCGCAGTACAGTTTACGTTAGTTACACTTCTCTCTCACAAAGAGTTTTTCAGTCAAGTCAAATCCAACGGGCGCGGCCCAAGCTACTTATACTGATGGTGATGTCGACACGGTACGGAGCCCGTCGAGGGACATCGACGCCACGACCTCGTACACAGTGCCCTCTGCCGAGAATTGTTTTTCCGAAGCAGCGAAGCTGGCGAGATACGAATATCATAGATGAGGAATACGTGGGAGGAACATCCAGTCGAAAGAACGTTACAGTTGGTAAGTAACTTGTTCTACCCAAGCACCTCGAGTCCTGCGGCTGTCAGAGGAAGTCAGGAGAAGGCGGACACCCTCATGAACCAAGAAAACAGGTACCCTAAGAGGCAAAGAGATGCTGGGAATCCGATTAAAAAAAAAAAAAAAGTGGTTGCATGGAGGAAAGGAGAAGAAATACCCTGAACCTAGTGTATGGGACCCTGGCAAGCAGAGGTGGTGGTGGCAGGTAGAAGGGGAGAAATACCCCGAACCTATATTCTGGGACCCTGAGAGTAAGAAGAGGTACTGGCAAGCGAAGAAGGGGGAGAAGTACCGTGATCTGAGGATCTGGCACTCTGAAGTGACATTTGTTAGGGAGAATTCTCCAGAATGGCTCATTTCCTTGACCTACTGAGTCCCTCAGCAGCTTTGCAGGATTTCTAGGATTAACTTTTTTCACCTGGTAAGAGTGTGAGCCTTTTTTCCCACTCTTACATGTGTTTTAGGCTATGTGTGTACATTTTTGTGTTCATAGACTGTGGCGTCTCAGCTACTCCATAGGCATCATCTTTTTACTATGTGTCACACAGCACCTTTAGTGCAGTGACCCAGGGTTGTCTTTTAGACTTCCCACTTTAAACTCCATTTTCTGGAACTGACTACTGTCTCCCAGAACATGTAAAGTTGCCATTTACTTTACTAGTCTTTTTAAACCACAGACCCAGTACAGACTATCTTCAATAGAGTACTGGAAAGCGTTAATAGTTATCCCTTTTTGTCTGTTTCTTATGGAACATTATTTTGTTCCCCTTTCACTAAGATTTGGCTGGTGGCAGTGGTATCTACCATTTTTCTCCTACCGCAGTCTGAGAATAGCCGTGGTACTGTTTTAGGCTATGTTAGTAGCGTCGAACTTTAATCTGCTGGACCCCATTTTATTTTATTTGGTGCCAGCTGGGTTTATTCGCCATTTCTTTTTGTAAAGGTTTTTCTCGTGTTTTACTCTGTGCGCCAAACCAGGTCTCTGGGACTTGGAAGGCAAAGTCGCCACTGGATCGAGAGAACCGAAGAGAAGCTGAAGGAAGAGGACTGCTGAAACTAATGAACCTCCCGGTGAAGCCTTGCCGCGGGTCCGAATCTTCCCAACGTCGACGACAGAGGAGATCTGCAAGGAATCTTCTTCCCTTGAGCTGGTGGGACCAACCAGTTCACCAAACACCAAGCAAGACCTCCCACTCCTGGTCGAATCTGCTGTGCACAGCTGCAGTGAACCGGATAGCCAGGAGGACAGGACCCTGTTTGGGTTTTAAGGAGCGCACCTTTTATTCGTCGCTTTGCTCTGCTGCTGGTTTCTTCCCTGGGCAGTGCAGGACCCCCCCAGTCTTCCTCCGTCTTGTTAGTCAGATAGTTGCTTCAGGAACCGTGAGCCTGCAGGACCTGCCAGGAACTTCTGCCTCAGATACAGCATTCTTCTTCTACTAAGGTACTGTTCAAATCCGGTCGTTCTTTCCGTCCGACCACGGTGAAAGTGTTTGAAATCTTTCGCTAATCCGAGGGCTTGTCCTTCTCTACTCTTTTTTAAATAGCTTTTCCTCCGATCAACTTCGTTTTGAACTCTTGGTAAAGAATTAACCGCAAACTACTCTGAACTGTGTGATCCTCTGCAAAGACTCTGAACCATTAACATTGGCCCAGGCTTATGGATTGGAATCCTAGTTGTAGTAAGCCTTTTCTAGATTGCCCTGCCTATCACTTGTTGGTGTTGTTGATTTTTGAATAACCTCGTCTTTCCCTCCCTTTTTAAATTGCTGGAGTGCCATTTTGCTCACACTTCATTTTGAGCTTAACTAGCCCAGAATTGGTTGGGTGATGTGCAGTATATTAAGATTGTGATTTTCTGCTGCTTTACATTAGTGAACTGTTTTACAACTGATGTGTAAATAAATGTATATTCTTTCACTCAGAAACCTTGAGTCAGTGTTTTCTTGAACCATAGTCATTGCTGTCCTTTGTGTAACTTCTGATACTGCTCACTTTACTCTTGAGATAAGTCTGGCTGCTCAGCCATCGGTACCACTTTACTGTGTAGTACAGGCTTGTACCAAAGGTGCATTTGTACTTGCACTTGTAGTCTTAATTATATGTGGTGTTCCCAAAGGGTACTGCATATGTTTCTGCCTAACAACATTGAAGAAACGTTTACATCTACGATCATATATGGTGGTGCTTGGCAGGAGAGTAAACCAAGCCTACCAAGAAAGAGAAGTGCCGAAAACAGGCGAGTCTGGGACACGCACCCATAAAAGAAATACATAATTTGCTCATCTACATAGTCACAGGACCTGGGAGGAAGGTGAACCAGGTTGGCTGTGCAATAAGTAGTATTTGGCAGAATAGTTCACCAAGTCTACCCAGAAGTAGAACTGTCGGAACAGACGTGTCTGGGACTTGCACCCACATAAGGACAGTTGTAACTCCTCTTCATAGTCACAGTACCAGGGAGAAGACTGAACCCTGTTGGCAATGCAAAGTAAGAGAAACCTCGGAGGTGAGAGAGCCCCTAGGATCGCAAACCTTGTGGCAAAGCTAAGAGGAGGGGAGACATTCTCTTAGCTTTACCAAGGGAAAGAAGTAATTCCCCCTGGGACTTGTAAACACTGTGAGAAGCCAAAAGAAGGGAGACGCTCTCTTGACCCCTGTGGAACTTTGTTTTTGCACCTTTTGGACTTGTGTTTTTAACTTTGAAAAGAACTACGTGGATCTGCTTTTAAGACCACCCCTTTGCACTTTATATTGAGTTGTTAGTGTGAGGGCTAGATTTAGGGTTTTTGACACAACGGTTAACTTATCTTTATTTTGACATTCTGATGGACCCATTTGATATTTGTGTTGAAGGGAAACCCCTCTTAGCATAAGGGCTATTGAGGTTTGTTCCTCAAATCTTTAACAGGAGCACTGTACAATGATCAGACAAGAAGATGATGCAGGTCCCAGGCACTCCCAGACGGAGACCCCGCCCCATGTACTACACATATATTTATACCTTTTTAAATACATTGCTATCAAAGCAATGAGTGGAAGATTTGGTGACCTTAACAGGGATAGTTTGTCATTCTCAATTAACATCCTTGATGCCTATATTTGCATTTGTCCATCACGACTCCATGTGGTTAATTATTCAGCAACAGTGCATCTCGCATTAAGAAATACATCTGGAAAACTCTCACTGAAGAGGTTTATTACAGAAAGAGTTTACTGCTTTTGTCTTTTGTTTAATTAGTAGGTATTTAACTCTCCATTTGTTTAATACACACCAACACCCTTCATTCTCAAACATTTAATCTGGGCTTGAAATCTTTGGGAGAGATCATATTAATTTCCTACACATTTTTAATGGAAAGACATGGCTAAAAGCATGTTGCTTCAAATCTTGATGAGAGATGTACCCTCAAGTCAGGAATGGAAACCGCCACATTTGGACCTCAAAAAGAGGCTAAGCGAATTGTCACACATAATCACTGGGATCTATCCCCCGTATAGATCATTGTGGGTGATTTACAAGGGACTGTCCTTGGGAATTGTTAAAAGGTTGAGGGATGGGATACCATGGAGCAAGGGATTGTCACATACTTCATGGATTGTGCTCCACAGGCAGTACACAGAGCATCCCCCAGGTTCTCGCCCATTCCCTAGCTTTGTATGTCAAGTCTTTAACCAAACCCACAAAACCCCATAGTCGCTCAAGAATTAAGAATTATATCTGGCATTATGAAAGAATTCTAGAGTTTGCAGGTTGCTCCATTGGTGGATCTGAAGTCGCAAGGCTCCATGGCCTGCTTAGTAACTTTAGGAAATATTTATGTATGTATATATGATGGCAGAATTAATTAGGCTTGTGGTGTAAACTTGCGCAAGCCATCACAAATCCTACCTGCTTCAAACCGCTGGAGACTGTGGTAGCTCAGAACCAATAAGACCACATGAGCCATGCGTTATACTAATAACTCAGACCAAATGTCACTGAACATGGGGGAATACCACAATATCGCACTCTACTTAATCCAATTCCATAATAGAAGGAGCATGTTTGCGCAATGTGTACTAGAGCATACTGTAAGTCTCTTCACTCACACCAATTAAATAGTCATTTATGAATTTTGAGGAACTCTGGTACTTATGCTACAGTCCTAAACCAGACAATACACACTCCACCAGAGGCTAAATACAGCCCATATTTTATGTATTTATTTATTGTGCGATATAGTACATTAATTTGACTTTTCACACAGTTAACACATTTAAAAACGTTTGAACACAATTTTGACAATTTTGAAAACGTCTTAAAACCACAATTTCCACATGATTAATTTTACATAGTACAAAAGGAAAAGTGCAAATTACAAAAACAGGGCATAAATGTTGGGTCAATCACTACATCCTTGAAGAAGCCCACCTGGGTGAAACATGTGTTGGCTGAGAGTGGTGATAGAAATATGATTCAAATCACATGTGTTTAAAAAGACAAATTATTCATGCTCATGCTCAATCCGATATATCATAAACCTATAGAGGTCATGAAATGTGATAGCCGAGAAGTAGTTATATAAAGGTACGAAGTGGTGACAGCAAAAGGATAAGAAGAGGTGATAAAAAACAGGAGGACTCAGACCACACGTGTTATAGTAGATAGAAATCTTTATATTCATGCACAACTAGAGGCAAAGACTAATTGAAGCCACAAAATACGATGACCAAGTAATAATTATATATGTGCATAACCACTTGACTAACATGTGATTATATTCGTTTGTGCTTTATTTCGATACAATATCAGAAAAGTCGTCACAGAAAATACAATCACAGTAAAATCAAGATAGAATAATTTGTAGCATAAATAAAAGCCAGTTCCAATCAATACAGGAAAGGTCATCAAAGGCACATAGATTGAAAAGTCTACTATCGGCAGAAATAATCCTTGCCATCAATTCTTATGAAGTGCAAATGTGCAGATAGTTCATTCACTGTTTAGATGCCAGGCAGGCGCCCTCAAAATTAAGAGTGCATACAGGAGAACATTGACAAAAAAATAACATTTCAACCTTGAGAGATTTTCAAAAATCATCAGACAACACCTTTTGCTTTACAGGAGCTAGTGCTGGCACAATCCAGAAGGATATGCCTCACATAAACACAACCTAATACAACAGACCCCCTAGTAAGCTATTTGGGCTAGTTAGCATATTTATTTAGATCTTCTCCTTCACGTTCTTAGTAGGCACCAGCCCATTGAAAAAGTTGAAGCTTCATCTTGAGCTGCCAGATAAAGTGAAATCGCCTCGGCAGTGGTATGGACCATAAGGGCAATGAGGAGAGGCTTTAAAGATCCTCTCCTCAGGTCGCCATAGCATGGACAATGCAAGACGAAATGGATCATATCTTCAATTACATTCATACAGAAGGGACAGGTTGAAGAAACGCTCCAGTTCCACTTGTTCTTCAAAGCGGCCTACTGCAAAATGCCTACGCGAGCTTTAATAGACAAGGTTCGTGTTTGTTTTGGATGCATTCAGTCCAGGTAAACATCATATCCTGTGATCTGTTTTAATGCCTAGTATCTAGAAAATGGTTTGAAGTTACCAACACAGCATTGATTACAGCCTCCCTTGCTCTCCTGCGAGCATGAGCAAGGCGAAGCCCGCCTGCAAATGACTCAAGACACCAAAATCCCTCACCCAGGTCTCTAGATGACTCGGATTGCCTTTTGAAAAGACCTTTCCCCCAGCATCCAGAAGGGAGATGGGCGAGTAATTGGCAGGATGGTGTTTATCTCCCCTCTCTCTTGTAAATGGGCACTATGACTGCCTGGGTTCAAGACACAAGACACACTGTTGAAGGATAAAACAAAATGGTGGCGTAGTTCTGCGCCACTCTGCGACCGCTGATCTAATGATTAGGTGGACTTGCGCTAATCCGAGTACATTAGTGGTTTAACCAACCATTAATCTGCAAATGTTTAATTGGCTGACTCGGAAATGGCGCGTGTCAACAAAAATGAAATGAGAAGAATAAAGTGCATTTACTATATTTGTGCCCCTTGGTGACATGTGTTTCGACCTTCCTTCAGTGTTTTTCAAACCTGGGCACTCAAAAAGAGAAAATTGCATGACATGTGTGAACATGGCAGAGACATAAACATATCAAATAGCACATTAATTGTTGACACAACATTACAAAAAACAAACTTATGAATCATGTGTGGCAAAAATGGTATGTAAAAATAATGGCATCATTGACATTAAATAGAAGAGATAAAAAGAAAAAGGCGAGAAGAGTCGGACACAAAAAGTAGACAAAAGTCACTTGCTTAAGTTTAGTGCATGTTCATTCAAGGTGCACTCTGTGTCGTGCATGCTTTAAAACCATGCATACACCATTTGTAATTGCCACTGAGTAAGTATTATGCCATGCTCTAGTCTTGTGTCGTGGCATGTGCAAAGAATACGGTGGGGGAAAGGATGTTAGTGAGAATTCTCATAAATGGCTGGTTTCCCTTACCTAATGAGTCCCTCAGCAGCTTTGCTGGATTTCTAAGGTTTATTTTTTTTAACCTGGTAAGAGTGTGAGCCTTTTTCCCACACTTACATGTGTTTTGCTGTGTGTGTTTTCACTTTGTGTGATCTTGAGCACTGGAGCCTCACCTACTCCATGGCCTCATATTTTTCATGTGCGTTATTCAGCACCTTCAGTGCAGTGACACAGGGTTGTCTTTGAGACTCAATTTTTCTGGGGCTGACTACTGTCCCCCAGAAAAGGTAAAGTTGCCATTAACTTTATTTTAGTCACTTTAAACCACAGACCCAGTACACCCCATTTTACATGGAGTATCGGAAAGGGTTAATTCTTATCCCTTTTTGTCTGTGTCTCTTGGAGCATTGTTGCGCTCCCTTTACATCAAGACTTGGCTGGTGGCAGTGGTAATTACCCTAACATTTCTACCGTGGTTATCTTATATAACCATGGTATTGTTTTAGGCTATTATATTAGCCCTGACCATAAACCCACTTGACCAAATACATTTTATTTTGGCTCCGGCTGGGTTTATTCGCCATTTCTTTTTGTTAAAGTCTTTCTCGTGTTTTACTCTGCGCGCCAAACCGGGGATGATTCCTTTGATCGCCGTCTTTCCACGGGCTTCTGCACAGAAAGCCTCCTTAAGGCGCCTGAAAGTCTGGGTAGGCAGGATGTGAGGGAGGGATCTTCGGACCCCTGCCATGGGTTCCCTTGGTAACCCAAGTCGCACTCCTGTTTGGCTGAGGGGACTGTCCTTGCCAGGACAGCCACCCTGCTGTGTGATTGACAGCCAGGCTGTATGAATGGGGGAAAACTGCATAAAAAGCAGGTCTCTGGGACTGGAAAGGCAGAGTCGCCACTGGAACGAAAGAACCAATGAGGAAATGATGGAAGAGGACCCCTACATCGACTGAACCGCCCAGTGAAGCCCTGCGGCAGGTCCGAATCTTCAGAATCTGACGACAGAGAAGATCCTCCAGGAAACTTCTTCCCTTGAGCTGGTGGGACCAACCAGTTCGCCCAAACGGCAAGCCAGGACCCCTCCTCTGGTCGAATTCGCTGTACAGAGCTACAGTGGGCCGGATAGCCAGGAAGGTCGGACCCTGCTTGGGTTTTGAGGAGCGCACCTTTTATTTGTTGCTTTGCTCTGCTGCTGGTTTCTTCCCTGGGTAGTGCAGGACCCTCCAGTCTTCCTACTTCTTGTCAGTCCGACATTCGCTTCAGGAACCGTGAGCCTGCAGGAACTACCAGGAACGTCTGCCTCAGCTACAGCTTCCTCACTGTTTTAAGCTATTGTACAAATCCGGTTGTTCTTTTCGTTGAGCTGCGGTGAAAGTGTTTGAAATCTTTGTCCAATCCGAGGGCATGTCCGTCTCTTCTCTTTGAATTAACTTTTCTATCAACCAACCTCGTCCGGAATCCGTGCCACGAACTTTACCGCGAATTACCCTGAACAATGTGGTCTTGAGCAAAAGACTTTTGACCCATTGACTTTGGCCCTAAGCCTGTTCTACCTGATTGTATCACTGTAGTTCCTCTTGTTCAATTGCCCTGAGTACTTACCTGTTGGTGTGATTTAATTTCTATTATCTTTCCCTCCCTTTTACATTGCTGGAGTGCCATTTTGCCCCCACTTCATTTTGTGAGCTTAACTTGTCTGGAATTTAAGGGAAGTGGTGTGGTGTATTAAGAGTGTGATTTTTAGACTGCTTATAATAGTGTAATGTTATACAACTGAAGAGTGAAATGTATATTCTTTTACTTGAAAACCTTGAGTCAGTGTTTGTTTGAATCATAGTAATTGCTGTCCTTTGTGTAACTATCTGATACTGCTCACTTACTCTTGAGATACGTCTGGCTGCTCAGCCATCGCTACCACTTTAACTGTGTAGTACAGGCTTGTACTAAAGGTGGATTTGTACTGTCACTTGTAGTCTTAATTGTGTGTGGTGTTCCCAAAGGGTACTGCATATAATTCTTCCTAACAAAGGATTTCGAAACACTCTCCCCGTGTGGACTGATAGCTCCGGTAGAGTGTATCGTAGTTTGATAGGGTTAGATCCCTGGATACCTGTAGATTAAGAACATTACTCAAAACAGAATGCTCTGAGTTGTATATGAACCTCTCAATCCACTAGTGTGTTATGCTGATTGGTATATAAATGAGAAAATAATTTAAATTGGATTGCTTCACTAAACAACAATCTGGTGGCTGATCTCTGTCATCAGCAGGCTCCCTCCTATGGAACAGCCTCCCCCTTCCTCTTCAGCCGGATCTCCCCAAATTCCGGAAGCTCCTCAAGACTTTCCTTTTCACCTCCTCCTTCCTCCCTCCTCTGCTAAAACCCACAGTTTCTGAGATTGGTGACCAGGGTCCTGTGTCCTCTTGGGGCCTGGCCTCCTACACCCAATCGCCTTCAGCCGCCTGCTCCCAGCACTTGCCTTGGCACCGACTGGCCTATGTCACCACAGGCTTGCACTTATTTATTGGCAGCTACCACTCACCTAGGCATTTACAGCTGCTCGCTCCCTAGCACTTTCCTCTTAGTACACCTACCACTCCACCCACGCCTCACTCCCTCATCCCTTCTCTCTCTCTGCACATGCACGTTCTGAATGCTCGCAAGGCCTAGTAGGTCTGCCTCTATCTTCCATTGTTTATATTTGATTTTCACTCATGTTCCCTCCTTGTTGCTATTTGGGGGCTTTGAAATGCAATCTACTTGATGTATGAGCGCCTTACAAATGCATAATAAATAAATATAAAATAAACATACTACACGTCGGACTGATAAAGCAAATGGTAGAGCACTACTGCATTGTGCTAAGTGTATAAATAAGAGAGCGGCTGTGATTCTGTTACTGTGTATAATTCAAGTCCGATTGGCTAAGCATTTAGTTTAGAACGGTTTGTTTTATTATTGACATTTCTATGGAGAAACACTCGCCCTATATTATCAGGATGCCCCATATCGCAATGAAAGTCCCAGGCCGATTGCGTTCCACATTCTCTTTAGGATCGCGCCTGCCATCGGATTTGCTTTTGAAGTAACCCATGTGTTTGTTAGACCGTGCACATGCGCAATAGTTTTTACCACAATATTACTAGGCTATAGAGCGGCCATGTTGGACAAGCAGTCCTCAATTGCTATTTTTTTATGCTCTGACAAACAAATTATTATAAGATTGTTGTCGGGTGCATTGGACACCCTGTTGGAAAGATCTAATTACTGTCTCTAATACATAAGATATACATTTGAGTGAAATATTGTGGAATTCCAGAAAAACCCTAAAACAGCGAACCTCATAATTATTAGAGTCCCGTGCTAGATAAATTGTAATCCGGCAAATGCCCAACTACTAGTAAGCTTGTGCGCTCGAACATAACGTCCATGAATATGAGTTCTATTTAGGACATGATTTCCACATAGTTAATTGCATTATTAAAATCCCCATTACATATTTTGGAATAAGTCTTAGTTTTAGGAGAGGAAAAACAGCTGGTAATAATGAAAAAAGTACAGTGTCAAAAACAATATCTGCTTCTCACAGGAAATTACCCATTTCGTGGTCTGTGTTAAGGCCAAAGTGGGTGGTTCTCAAATGGCAAATAATCCTCTACTCTATTTGAAGTGCGAGTTCTCTGTCGCCTCCTCAGCATCCCAAAGAGACTTTCTTAAGTCCGATAAATTGAGCTCTGATTTCATGTCCAGCTGGTGAAAGGTCTGCCAGTGGACTACAAGGGGCAGTCTTGAATCTTGACTGCCAATGGACGAAAAATGTTCTCGAACACGGGTTGCATTAACTACATATTTGGATCTGCAGTTGATGGTCTCTGTAATCTTGATGTTTACACCTTGCTGGTTGCTGAATTCCTGTGTGCTACCATGTGTTTACTTGCACATGGTACATGTGCCACATTTAGATAACCCCTTTCTGTGCGGTGGTAGCCATGTAACCTGTGAACCAATGCTAATGTTAGGCAAGAACGATGGACTGAGGCTGTTCCATAATGTGGGCGCCTTAGTAAAGATGATCTTTGGATTCTCATCTAGATGACTATGGAGATTCTTATCCAATAGCAAAATATGCCAGTGTTTCTTCAGTATCCTATGAGCCAAATGATTATACCTTGAGTATTGTGTCAAGAAACAAGTTGTAGTGGGTGTGTTACCCAACATTGTAGTGTGTGTGTTACCAGCGTGTCCTCCCTTCTTATTCTACTAGCTTTGTCAGGAGCTTTGATTAACCAAGTAACCTCTGTCACAAAATCTTCTTGTCAGTAGTTCACATTCTTCATTGAACACCTCCTCTTTTGAACAATTCCGCGGGCTCTGATAAATTTGCCCAAGGGAATGTTATCTATAACTGATTTGCAATGGCAACTAGAGGCATGAAATGTAGAATTGACCCCATTAGGTTTTCTAAAAGTATGGGTATTAAGGATTGAACCTTCTACTTGGATTGTAAGATCTAAGAAGTCAATGTGGGTCTTGTGGTTGTTACAAGTAAAAGAAATTCCATATTCATTAGAGTTCAATTGGACCACAAATTTCAAAGATTCTGCAACGTTGCCTCTCCATATCATGAGTATGTCATTGATATATCTGCGCCACATAATTACATGGGAGCTCTGTTCTTGGTATATGACTAAATCCTCGAACAAGCACATGAACAGACTAGCTAGTGCTGGTGCATATTTATGGAACTCCTTGAGTTTGACAGAGCATTATAAATCGCCCTTGAGGACTGCTTGTCCAACGTGGCCGCTCTTTAGCCCAGCAATACTGTGGTAAGACCTATCATGCATGCACACGGATGGCGGGCGCGATCCGAAAGACGACGCGAAACGCCATCAGACTGGGACTTGAATTGCGATATGGGGCATCCTGATAATACAGGGTGAGTTTCTCCATAGAAATGTTGTCACTAGTAGAAGAAACTGTTATAAACTAAATGCTTAGCCAATCGAACTTGAATTACACACAGTAACAGAATCACAGCCACACTCTTAGCCATACACTTAGTACAATGCAGTAGTGCTCTACCATTTGCTTTATGAGTCTGATGTGCAGTATTTTTATTTATTGTGCATTTGTAAGGTACTTATACATCAAGTAAATAGTGTTTTCAAAGCACCCACAGGGCAACAGGAAAGGAACATGCCGGTCCGATAGCACAACGAGTAGAACGCTCGCTTTGACATCTGTGCAGAGCCTGCTCTGCTAACGCAGGTTAGAATCCCAGCAGGGCCAAACTCAGCCTTTCATCCTTCCGAGGTCGATAAATGAGCACCGCACACCGTGGGTAATAATAAGCAGCGCTCAGATACCTGAGGGTTCGTAGCGCTATATAAATGCTAAATTAAATTAAATTTAAATTAAACATGGGAGTGAAAATCAAATATAAACAATGGAAGTTTAAGGCGGACCTAGTAGGCCTTGTGAGCATTCAGAACGTGCAAGTGCAGAGAGAGAGAGAAGGGATGAGGTAGTCTGTGGTGGTGGGGCGGGGGGGGGGGTGCTAGGTGTGTACCAAGAGGGAATTGCTACGGAGTGAGAAGCTGTAAGTGCCTAGGTGAGTGGTAGCTGCCAATAAATAAGTGCAGGCCTGTGGTGGCATAGACCAGTCGGTTCCAAGGCAAGTGCTGGAAGCAGGCGGCTCAAGGCGATTGGGTGTAGGAGCTCAGGGCCCAAGAGGACACATATGGGCCATGGTCACCAATCTCAGCAACTGTGGGTTTTAGCAGAGGAGGGAGGAAGGGAAGGAGGAGGTGAAAAGGAAAGTCTTAAGTAGCTTCTGGAATTTGAGGAGATCCGGCTCAAGAGGAAGGGGGAGGCTGTTCCATAGGAGGGAAACTGCTGACGAAAGAGATGTTTAGCAAAGCCATCCAAGTACATGCAACAATCCAATTTTATTTATTTTCTCATTTATATACCATTCAACATAACACACTAGTGGATTGAAAGGTTAATATACAACTCAGTGCATTCTGTTTCGAGTAGTTTTCTTAATCTACAGGTATCCAGGGATCTAACCCTATCAAACAACAATACACTCTACCAGAGCTGTCAGTCCACACAGGTTGAGTGCTTTGAAATCCTGCCCCCGACCACATTATTTGCACATGCCACGACACAAGACTGATACTCTGCTCATTGTAGTCACTTACTCACTGGCAATTACAAATAGGATATGCATTGTTTTAAAGCATGCACAACACCGCCTGCACCTTGAATGAACATTTGCTAAATATAAGCAGTGACTTATGTCTAATTTATGTCTCTCTCTTCTCCCCTTTTTCTTTTTAGCTCTTCAATTTAATTTCATTGATGCCATTAGTTTTACATACCATTTTTGCCACACGATTCATAATTTTGTTTGTTGTAATGTTGTGTGTCAACAAATATTGTGCTATTTGATATGTATATTTTGAATGGGTTGTCCGCCCACGTATTCCTCATCATATATATATATATATATATATATATATATATATATATATATATATATATATATATATATATCCTTACCTTCAGCTTTGCTGCTTTGGAAAAATGTTTCTCTCCACCAGAGGACGCTCCACTCGAGTGCTGACGTCATCCACTGTATAAATGCCTTGAGCGCGCCCGTTGGCCTGTTACTCGCCGCTCCGTAAATAGGTCAGGAAGATAGATAGATGACCCTGGAGACGATATGTTCACAAGAATCGATATCCAGCCTCCAACTCCAGCTCCCCTGAGTTCAAGACTCAAGCTTCCTCAAGAGAGGGGCTCTTCTTTACAACGTACCTCTCTGCTGTTTCAATTGGAACAGGCAGAGGTGTCAGTTGAATAAAAGAGTGGGGAGAACACACCGCCAATACCCAAGTTGCAAAGGAATACAAAGAGATTAGACAATGCTGAGGAACCAGGTAAGCAATCAAGCACAGTATGGGACGGGAAATACCTAGGCATTGATTGGAGTGGAACTAAAGTAAAGAAGTAAACCCAAATGAGTGAATTCATCGAATGGATTCTTCCTGTAGAGAGTTTTAGTAAAAAAACTACAGACCTGAATTGTGAGACTCTCAAGGGTTAATGAATTCCAGGATTGGACAAAACGACAGGAAAAAATATTAAACAGGGAAGTTAGTACAGGGAAGTAAACCCGGGCGGCACGAGGGTCGCGCTAGAGCCGGGTTGGTGCAGGAGAGCGTCAATATGCACTTTGAAAATAAGTTCGTTGAGAGTTGCAGTTCAATAAATGTCCCAAATCCAGTAGTGAGGAATACCAGCAGAGCAGTAGTAATCAAAGATGGCGCTGGCAGAAGTAGAAGAAAATCAACATAGTTGGTTACCTGAAACAGACTTCCTAAATGATAGTGGAGCAACTGAAGTGTTCCGAATAACTGCTAACGAAGGTGTTGCGAAGACAGTAGGTGCAGGGAAGAATAATCCAAGTAACGTTCCGTGTCAAATATCAGAAGATCATAACAATGGTAAGGGCGTAGAGAAGGCAGTCCAGGGGCAGTTCGGGTCGATACCCTGGTGGTCTTTGAAGTGTAAATGGAATAGGAGACGTAACAATCCAAATGTTCAGGCGTGGGTCGAAACCAGGTGATCAAGTTGGGATTTCATGACAGGATTTCATGAAGGAAAAGGGACGGAACCGCAAATAGTAAGAAACACTAATTAGCAGCAACAAGCCTGCTGGAAGACACTGGTTTTAAACCCGTAAGGGGGGCCTGCCTTGTTGTAAGTCCTTCACGTACGAGCCGTGTCAGCTGACACGGGTTCTGCCGTAGCTTGTACAGACGCCATGGCAACCTGTATCTGCTCCACAAAGAAGCCTGTGAATGGGACGTACGCGGCAGGGAAGTTTTTGTCTGCCGAAGTTTAACATGGCCTCAGTTCTGTTTTTCCGTTAGCTTCGCTTCGGATCGAGAAAAATGGTGCTTCAGTTCATAGAAATGTCATCTTCATCTAATCCTTCCACGCCAAAGACTGGATTAAAAAAATTCCGGAAATGTGGGAGGAAGATGTCGCTGACTGACCCGTATCGGAATTGCCTCTGGTGCCTCGGTTCCGACCACCGTATAGACGAGTGCGGTTCCTGTCAATCGATGACCCATAAGGCCTTAAAGGAACGGACGGGTAAACTGGCAGTGGGGGAGGAGTCCTCGAAGTTTTCTTCGAGGGGGAGAAAAGACTCGGCTGAGTCTTCGTTAAAAAGTCACAAAAAATCTAGGTCGAGGAGTAGATCCAGGAAGTCCTCTTCTTCCTCAAAAAAGGCAAAGAAAAGAGGACACCGGTCTCCCTCTTCTTCTTCCTCGACGTCGTCTGAGGAAGTTATTACATGTCCGTCAAAACATGATTCCCCAAGAAAGTGGGAAGCCTTCAGAACATTTATGCTGAAGATTTTTGAGAATGCGGCCCAGACCCCCTCAAAGTCTAGCGAAGGCCATGCCCCTGCTCATTCAAAAAGTGACAGGGGAAGATCTAAGACAAGAAAATTAGACAAAAAATCGTTGAGGGTGTCGTCCAGAGAATCTTAACACAACGCCTCATAAACGCCTACCGGTGCAGAATTCGGGGGTAGAACTCAAAAAATGGCGTCAGCCACTCATATGCCATCAAAACCCGTGTCTAAAACTTCCTCGAAGCCTCTATCGAAGGCGGTTGAGCACAGGGTGTCGACAAACCATCCCAAAAAGGTTACGATATCGAAGCCTGTGGGACTGTATGACAGCGTCAGCTGAACACATCCCTGAAGGTGAGGAACGGGAAGGGTTCCTGTCCATAGTAAGGGATGGAAAGGAGGCTTCGGGGGAATGCCTTCAATCAGGTTTGGACACGGCTGACAGTATCAGTAGGTCCATGGCATCTAGTACGGTACTACGCAGGCTTGCGTGGCTGAGGAAGTCAGGTTTTGCACCGGATATGCAGTCAAGGCTTCTCAATCTGCCATTTGACGGCTCGAGGTTGTTTGGCAGCAAGGCGGATGAAAGTTTGGAGAAGCTGCAGACCTCTAAAGCGGCAGCAAAATCACTCAGTGCCGCTATACGACAACCTCAACAATACCCCTACACAGGCTCATCTTCCTGGTGTGACCGTCCCTTTCAATTTTATTCCTCATTTGGAAAAGGAAGAGGGCAGGCCAGTCAAAGAGGACAAAGGAAATTTCCTCGGGGGCGAGAAAAAGGTACTAGATCTGCCCCAGCAACTGTCCCTTCAGCCGCTGCTGCAGCTGCCACAAAGCCACGCTGAGGTTTTGACCCACAAGGCCCCTGTGGGAGGCAGGATCTCACAGCATCTGGGAGAATGGCGGGGCATTACTTCAGATGCTTGGGCACTGGAAACAGTATCCCAAGGTTACTGCTTCCTTTACAAAAGAAACCTCAGAATCACCCGCATGGATACAACTCTGCCAAACATCCAGACCTGCTCGTGTTGCAGGAAGTCTTAACCCTGCTACATAAAGGTGCAATAGAAGATGTACCTATAGCGGAGAGGAACAAGGGTTGGTATTCCCCATATTTCCTCTTACCAAAAAAGGACGGAGGATTGAGACCCATCTTGGACTTGAGGAACTTGAACAAGTTCCTCAGGAAGGACAAGTTCAAGAGGGTCACACTTTCTCAGATCCTTCAACACCAAGACTGGTTTGTATCATTGGACCTTCAGGATGCTTACTTTCATGTGCCAATACATCTCAAACACAGGAGGTACCTGAGGTTCGCGATTGACAATTCTCACGATCAGTTTAGAGTTCTGCCTTTCGGGTTGACCTCCGCCCAAGAGTTTTCACCAAGTTGATGGCGGTGGTGGCAGCGAGTCTCAGGAGAGTGGGAATTCACGTCTACCCCTACCTGGACGATTGGATGATCAGGGCACGTTCTCCCGAACAAGCCCAAGAGCATCTATCCAAGACCTGCCACTTCCTTCACAGACTAGGCTTTTCTCTGAACTTAAAGTCAAACATGATACCATCACAGAAACTCAAGTTTATTGGAGCAGTCTTGGATACTTGCAAAGCCTCAACTCCCGAAGAGAGAGCTCACCACATTCTGCGGATGGTAACAAAATTCGAGAAGTCCCAGCATCTACCGGCCTTCGATTTCCTCAGGTTACTCGGTCCTATGGCATCCTGCATTTTTCTGGTGCCAGAAGCCAGATTGAGGATGAGATCCCTTCAATGGGCCCTCAAGACTCAATGGTCCCAATTTTCAGGGGAAATGTTGTCAGATCTTTTGCAAGTTCCAGCCAGAGTAGCACAGGATCTTTGATGGTGGGCTTGCAGAGAACATATCTTCAGGGGAGAATCTTTTTGGCAACCATGGCCGGAGATAACGGTAGTGACGGACGCCTCGCTCACAGGGTGGGGAGCTCACACCAACAAGTTGACAATCAGTGGTCCTTCGTCTCCATCGGAGTCCAAACTACACATCAACCTATTAGAGCTGAGGGCAATCATGCTAGCTCTGAAGGCCTTCCTGCCCTCTGTATGGGGAAGGAATGTCCTGTTAATGATGGATAACACGGTGGCCATGTACTACCTCAACAAGAAAGGAGGAGTAGGGTCACTACTACTGTGCAGAGAAGCAATGCAGCTCCGGTTCTGGGCAATACAGGAAGGGATCTCTCTATCGGCAGTTCATCTAGCCGGAGAGCAAAACACAGCGCGGACGCTCTGAGCAGGCAGAGCACAGTCTCCCACGAGTGGGAGCTAGCGCAGGAAGTCCTTCAAGAGATCTTCGCCCTTTGGAGAACCCCACAAGTAGAACAGTGTCAACCGGAAGTGCGAACTGTACTGCTCAAGGGAATGTCCTCCGAGAGGAGCTCTAGAAGACGCGTTGGCGGTGGACGGGGAATTTCCACACCTGTACGCGTTTCCTCCAGTCCCCGTGATCCCTCAAGTAATCAAGAGGCTAAGGAGGTTCAGCAAAACAATGATCCTAATTGCCTCCGATTGGGCCAGGAGAACGTGGTACCAGGACCTTCTGGCCATGTCCATCTGCCCTCCAATCCGTCTTCTACAAAGAGAGGATCTTCTCTCGCAAGAGGAAGGTCACGTTCTCCATCCAGAGGTCGAGACACTCAACCTTCACGCATGGCTTCTGAGAGGCTGATATACAAGGATTGGGACCTTCCGGATGACGTCATGGAGATTTTGCTTTCGGCCAGAAGGCCAGCAACTAAATGTTTGTACCAGTGTTGTTGGAACAAGTTCAGTAACTGGTGCAGAAATAGGAATGTGGACCCTTTTCAGTGTAATATTCCCACAATATTGTCTTTTCTGCTATACTTGGCTAATCTGGGGCTCTATTATTTAGCAGCGTTATCTTTTTTTAAGCGCGCCTCAGAGGAAGCGTCTTACTTCAAATTACCTTTTGATTACACAATTTTGAAAAGGTCTTAATAATCGGTTTTCTCCAATACCTTTTCAAGTACCTGTGTGGGACTTAAACTTAGTACTAAAGTTCCTCCCATGCATCCCATTTGAGCCTTTACATTCTTGTCCGTTAAGGCTCCTTACTTTAAAAAACATACTTCTAGTGACAATTACATCAGCCCGCAGGGTAGGTGAGTTGCAGGCACTTTCTAGCGGGCCTCCTCACACCATATTTTACAAAGATAAGGTTGCTCTTAGGGTCAAACCCTCTTTTTTGCCAGTAATTGTCTCAGATTTTCACCTGTCACAGAAAATAACACTGCCTGCTTTTTACCCTCCCTCTCACGCAAGTAAGGAGGAGGAAAGGCTATATAGATTAGACCCTAGGAGGGCTCTTAGTTTCTATATTTCAAGATTGGCAAGATTACGTCCGTGTGATCAACTCTTTGTGGGATACACTGGCTGTAAACTGGGCCTGGCAGTGACTAAGCAAACATTGTCTAGATGGATCATTTTGGCTATAACTGAATGTTATAGATTGGCTGGGAAAGATCCTACAGATGGGCTGAGGGCTCATTCAACCAGGGGTATGGCGATTTCAACAGCGCTTCAAAGGGGTGTCCCAGTGCAAGATATTTGCGCAGCAGCCACCTGGTCATCCATGCACACATTTATAAAACACTATGCCCTAGATTTGACTTCTTCACAGGGAGGTCTCTTTGCTAAATCAGCACTTCATTCTATACATGACTAATATCTCTGTACTCCCGCCTCCAATACAAAACTGCTTTGGGAGTCTATCTAAGATGAGGAATACGTGGGAGGACACAATCCATTCGAAGAACAAGTTACTTAGCAACTGCAATGTTCTTTCGATTGGTTGTTCCTCCCACGTATTCCTCATCGACCCTCCCAGCCTACCCCACAGTACAGTATACGTGGTTTACACTCAAAATTCCTTTAAGGCTTGGGTCATAAGAGACATGCCATTAACTACAATCCATTGGCTACAATATACGAAAAAACAGAACTGAGGCCAACGGGCGCACTCGAGGCATTTATACATCAGATGACGTCGGCGCTCGACGGATGCCGCCGAGGGACATCGACGCTGCAGCCTAGAGTGGCGTGTCCTCTGGTGGAGAGAACATTTTTTCCGAAGCAGCGAAGCTGAAGGTAAGGATATATATATCTAAGATGAGGAATACGTGGGAGGAACATCCAATCGAAAGAACGTTACAGTTGGTAAGTAACAGAACATTACAGTTGGTAAGTAACTTGTTCATCTCTGGCATGTTCACACATGTCACGCAATTGAATCTGTTTGCATTTTTTAGCTAAAGATTATATATTTTCGCTTTTTGAGAGAACATATTCTTCTTTTTAAGTGCCTAGTTTGAAAAACACTGAAGGAAGGTTGAAACATGTGTCTCCAAGGGGCACAGTTATAATGAAGGAACTTTTTTTCTCTTCTCTGTTTCACATATCATTTTTGTTGACACTGGCACCATTTCTGAGTCAACCAATTAACCTGCTAAAGAACAAGGCTGCATTAAAGATTATTGTTAAGTAGGGAATCCAAACCAACGTTTTGTTGATCTAAAAATCTACCAGAGTCCTATCCGGGCCCGGGACCTTGCCTTTTTTCTGTCTCTCGAACGTTAACCTGACTTCCCGCTCTGTTAAAATCAGAGGGGAATCAGTTAACCCAGGGGCAGTACTACATAAGCAACCAGTGTCAAACACTTGGTTCTCCTTGTATAGGCTTTCAAAGTATTTTACCCACATGGCTTCTGGTATGGACCCAAAAATACGATTGTGTTCCAGCGGTTGCGCACCTTTCTTAAGTCCCCAAAACCTTGTTGTGTTCCCATTATTGACTGCTTCCATGTTGGATCAGTATGGAGATGGAGATGGAGATGGAGATGAGAGGAGAGAAAGAAGTGAGGAGGAGCAAAGGAGAAGGTGAGCAAGAGGAGGAAGGTGTGGGAAGAGGAAGTAGTGGTCGCGTCCAACAGGGGTCAAGGCAAGGGGATGCCACAATCATTTGTAATCAAACTATGTGAGGTATGTGAGAATGCTGCTTGCAGTGGTTGGTACACTGGGAAAATAGTGGTTAGGTTAAGCTACCATTTTATTTGCTTAATATTCAGTGCCTATGTAGCTGAGCATGCCTTCCCCTCCTTACTGTGGAGGTGAAGAAACCCAGAAGGTGTTGATGTCACTGCCTTTCATGCACCCTGCACCCGTGGTCCGGTCCTTTTTGTATTTACCTCCTGGAACCCTGGGTCTAGTTCAGGCCAGCCTGCTGAAGAAGAGAACTGGCGATGCCTCCTGTCTGGCTAACTATCGCCCGATTTCCATTACTCCTTTCCTGGTCAAACTCTTGGAAAAGCTGGCCATCTCACAGCTTAACCTTCACACTGAATCTGTTGGTTGTCTCCATGACCCTCAGTCTGGCTTCAGAGCAGCCAGAAGCATGGAAACTGCTCTCCTGAATATCCATGAAGACCTGCTCTCAAACCTCGATTCTAACCTTCCTTCTGTTCTCATTCTCCTTGATCTTTCTTCTGCTTTTGATACGTCAACCATGCCACCCTGCTCAACCGGCTCTGTGATAACCTGGGTATCAATGATCGACCCTCCCAGGTCCAACTGGGGTCCTTCCTGTCTTCTATCTCACCCTCTATCTGTGGTGTTCCCCAGGGGTCTAACCTTTCGCCCAGGATGTTCAACCAGTACCTGGCACCTCTTGCCCACAGTATAGCTGCTGTCTGCTCCAACTTTCAGTTTTACACGGATGACACTCTGCTCTCTTTCAGGCTCCCCTCAGCCGCCTCTACTCCTTCTCTCATTCCCGACTGTCTCCCTGCAATTCAGGAGTGGTGTGCCACCAACAATCTCTGCCTTAATGCCAATAAGACTGAGAACCTCCTCATCGGAAACACTAGCCCCTTCCTTTCCTTTCACTCTCTGGCTGCCCACTGTTAGGCAGAATCCTGTGCAGTGCCCTTGGTGACCACTACACACAATTAAGACTACAAGTGGCAATACAAGTTTTACCTTTGGTACAAGCCTGTACTACTATGTTAAAGTGGTAGCAGTAGTGGAGCAGCCAGGCTTATCTCAAGAGTATATGAGCAGTAGCAGAGATTACACAAAGGGACCACAATTACTGTGACTCAAGCAAACACTGACTCAAGACTTCAGGTAGAAAAATATAAGTACATTTATTTTTAAACCATCTGTTATAAACACAACACTTCTATTAAATTCAAAACAACACGTAAAATACACTACAACTAACCAATTCACTTTGTACGGTATAAATCAAGTTAAGTACCCTGTGTTTGAACGGGCCGGTGTTATGAAACAAGACACGTTACCGTGAATACGATTGCGATCACTTTTTGACAGTTCGGTCTACTAAATAAACACGTATCCGCGACAAGAAATGTTACCGGGGCAAAAACACACTTAGCACCTGAGATACCCAGAGGGAGTTGGGGGCAAAAATCATAGGCAATATTATAGTTGGGCAGACAGAATCGAAGAACACTCATAGACAGGAATTCAAGAGTCAAAGGGCCGGAGCCAGGATCAAGTGACACCGGGTGCCTGTTGTCGAGGATCACACAGTCTGACAGTTCACAATTCAACGTAGCCAAGAGTACTTTGATATTGTCAATGTTCGGAAGCAAAAGTTATAAGAAGGAGGAAAAAGTAAGGACAAGCCTTAAGGAAGAGAAATAGGGATTCACCCAAATTCCTCAAGCAGGACACAGTACCTTTCTGAAAGGATGAAGCTGGTGCCACGGCAGTTGATCCTGGTAGTTTCCTGCAGACCCACGGTTCCTGGAGCGTCGGCACGAAGGACAATGAGGGGGTCTGCACCACACAGGGATGAGGCTGGCAGCAGCAACGCTGAATAAAAGGTGCGCTCCTTAAAAACAGGAGAGGCTCCTCCGGTGGCTATCCGGACCACTACAGCAGTGTGCAGCGATTTCGACCACGAAGGGATTCCTCTGACTGAAGAAGACGAGCTGGTCATACCCACCAGGCTCAAGGGAAGAAGACTCCGGACTGGATCTTCTCTTAGTCGTTGAAGAGTAGATAGCTCAGGACTGCAGCAGGGCTTCACCGGTACGGGATAGTTGCAGCAGTTGACCTCTCCTCCGCTTCTATTCGGTTCCTTGTAGTTCCAGTGGCGACTCTGACTTCCAGCCCAAGAGACCTGCCTTTTAAGCGAAAAACCCCCATTGACACAGCCTGGCTGTCAATCACACAGCAGGGGGGCTGCCCAGCCCAGACAACCGCCTAAGCCAATCATGAACAAGTGCGACTTGGGTTTCCTAGGATACCCTGTGCAGGGGGTGACTACACCCCTCCCTCACATTCAGCCCACCTAGACACCCAGGCGCCTAGAGGAGGGCTTCTTGGCAGAAACCTGCCCAAAGACAGTGAACAAAGAAGGCAAACCTGGTTTGCCATGCAAAGTAAAACACAAGAAGGATTTTAACACAAAGAAATGGTGAATAAACCGCACCGGAGCCAAAAGAAAAAGTATTTGGTCAAGCGGGTTTAAGTTCGAGGCTAATACAATAGCCAAAAGTGTTACCACGTTTATATAAGATAACCACGGTAGGAAAGTTTAGGGTAGATACCACTGCCACTAGCCAATTCTAATTTTTAAAAAATTGAAACAATGCTCTAGGAGGTACAGATAAAAAGAGATAAGAGTAAACTCTTCCAGTACTCCATGTAAGATGGGGTGTACTGGATCTGTGGTTAAATTGACTAAGTAAAGTTAATGTCAACTTTACCCTTTTCTGGGGGACAGTAGTCAGCCTCAGAAATGAAGTCGGGGGGAAGTCTGTACGACAACCCTGTGTCACTGCACTGAAGGTGCTGTGTAACACACAAAAGAAGGGGGCCACTGAAGTGGTGTACTCCAGAGCCCACATTCGTAAAAAACAGGTAAAAAAACACATAGCAAAACATGGGTAAGAGTGGGGGAAAAGCTCACACTCTTACCAAGTGGAAAGAAAAAACTGCCGAGATCCAGCAAAGCTGCTGAGGGACTCACTAGGTAAGGGAAATTAGCCATGAAATGAGAATTCTCCCTAACACCCACCCTGGGCCCTCTTCCTACCTGTGAGGCTAAGAACCGTAGGGTCATCTTCCAATCCACACTCTCCTTCTCTCCTCACATCTCTGCCATCTCTAAGAAGTCAAACTACCAGCTGCACCTCCTCATAGGTATTATTGCTTTCCTCACGTTCCCCCAGAAGCTCACTGTCTCCAGAGCTCTGGACCTTTCTTGGGTGGACTACTGCAACAACCTCTTTCTAAATCTTCCTGCCTCTACTCGCCGTCCTCTACAACTCATTCAGAACATGACTGCAAGACTTATCCTTGGCCTCAAGTCCAGGGATCGTATCTCTCCAGTTCTGAAATCTCTTCACTGGCCCACCGTGGCGGCAAGGATAAAGTTCAAGAGCCTCTACATTGTCCACAAGGATTTCTGGGGCTTAGGACCGCACTACCTCCAACTCTCTCTTCCTAAATATCTGCCTCGAGCTCACCACTTCTCCACCTCCAAATCTCTGAGGGTCAGTTGCTTTTCCAAGCAAAGGGTTGGGGGCAAATCTCTTTCTTCGGCTGGGGCCTCCCTCTGGAACAGCCTCCCTGCCTCTCTGAAGCTTGAGCAGAACCATCTGTGGTTCCGGAAGCAACTCACGACCTTCCACTTTGCTTCCGCTTTCTCTCTTCCTCTCCCATGCTGATCACCTGTCTGATCCACGCACTGATCATCTGGCCACCCTCTGAATTTGCCTGTCCAGTTGCACCTTGCACTGCCTCTTGGCTCTGCCAGCACTTGTCTTTATCTGTAACCCTACAGTTCCTTCTCTCTGCACTTATGAACCACCTGTTGGCTGCACTTTTCGTTCCCTGCACTTCACCACCCCCTGCACTTGCGCAATCTGAATGACACAAGGTCTAGTAGGATCCTTGTTTTGTCCTCCCTCTGTTTCCCCCTCCTTGTTTTGTTGCGCCTAGAAACACTTGTGACAGGCACGTTATAAATGTCATATCATATTGTATCATAACCATTAGCCGTGGGGCATTCCCTACAATGGGAGCGCAGTGTGGTTGAGGGGTCTCTCAGTCCCATAAAACAAGGCTATGGACATTTTCCATGACTTTGAGGAAGACTTACCCCATCGGCCCGCTGTACCTCAAGGAGAAGGCTGATATCTTCCTTCATTTGAAAGAAAAGGAAGTTCAAGTAGTTTAGAAGACCCCTGAAGTGGCGATCCTTCTCTGCTCTGGAACATGAGTTCTCAAGAGCAACATTCAGGAGGATTTCAGGTACCGCTGCGCTCATGATGAGCGATTTCAGCATTAGCTGGTGATCTGGAAAGATCCTGCATCACACAATCCAGGGAGAGGGGTACCTTATAGACGGCAGGTCTTGAAAGGGCATAGATATGTTTTACTGCATAGCAGGAGCAGTGAGATGCTCTACTGTGAGATAATTACAAAGCCAACCCTCAGCCAAGGATTTTATTATGAACATGTGTATATATTTGCAATAAGAAGCACCACTTGTAAAAGCCAAAAAGAGTTAAGGAAGGAACATTAGAAAGATTTAAAGAGACACATAAATAATGAATATATCGTATTGATACCTTCCTATGAGACTTCTTTTCAAAAGGATTTTTACCAGCAAGTTAAGCAGTGATACAGAGGAGAGCAAATTGTTCAGCAATAGAGTAAGAGAACTCCAAAGACTTTTGTGAGTCTGTAGGTAGTCCAGAGGAGCTTATCATCCAGGCACTCATGGCACTCAGCAGAGTGTTTACAAGTATAGCACCACAATAAAGACTACACATGATTTTAACTAGTACATTTAGTGAACACATCTGAATAGTTTCGATCTTGTGACTTACGGATCTCGGCTGTAGAGTAAGAGATCCTGTGCTTTTTATTTTATTTTCCCATTTCCTCCGAGTGTCAAGACTGCAGCAAGTAATAACAACTGGTGTATGCTTAGTGGGGTCTGTGGGGCCAGAAACCCATGTGGATTTCTTCTTGTATAGACCTGGCAGTAACAGAACAGGGAGAACATCAGAGTAGAGAAATTGGGAAGGAGGACATGGAGCATATTGAGAGAAAGAGACAGGAGGTGAATTATAAATATTATAGGGAAGAGAAAGGGATGGAGATGGATAGCGGCCAAGAGAAAAAAGAGAAGGGAGATGGGATGGAATAAGTGAGGAGAGAGTGAGATCTAGAGAAAAGGAGACAGTCCAAGGCCAGTAATTGCTCAGAGAAAGCCCCAGAGTAAAGAGAAGTATACTGAGGGACGGAGGGAGGGAGGCAAGGGCAATGAAAACCCTCACCTTGCATAAAAGTCAGTCCGAATTGGTAGAGGAGTGATTTCAGGGCCCTCAGCTAAGCATGAGATGAAGAGTAGTGATCCTTCCACGCCATGGCAAAGTTGGGATGCTGTGCGGGGTAACCTAATAGGATAATAAAGTGTAAGTACCCTGTGGTCTAATGTCCTGTGCGCAATTCCAGGCGACCGTCAGAACTCCTAACGGCACCAGGTCCAAGGCAAACGTGATCCTGTCAACTTTGGCAGTGACAATGAAAGACACAGGTGCAAGAAAGAAGTGTGCGGGACACTGTAATTCCTAGACACTGTGAGTTACTGTTTGACTCAGCAGGGAGCCAGACCTGGACTAGGGGAGGGAGGAAAGGACTCAGGCCTCAGCCTCAAAGGTATGGAAGGGCCAGGTGGAACACTCACCACCTGTCATTCATTTCACTCGAACCCCTTGCTTAAATAAAGATTTAGCCGTTAGTGAACCTGCAGAAGCTCTCAAGTCATCTGTGGGGGAGGCGTGGCCGCGGGTGACTGATGTAAAGCCTTCTCCATGAGGCCCCCGCCACCCTCCTAGAAAATCTGACTTTTATCCTGTCTAAGGCGACTGACTGGATCTGTGATCAAATTTGGGTAGGTGAAGTTGTGGGGCATCTTCCGGTGCCTTGATGCAGCATACATGCCAACATTCTGTGACCAAAAATCTGTAGGAATCTTAAAGTTTCAGAAATAGTCCGGCGAGGAGGTAATGATAGGAATAGGGCGCGTCAGCAGCCCATTGTCATTGAATGAGCCTGCCGCCGCGGGTGCATTCAATGATAATGAGGTGCACCCGCGGCGGAGGGGCGCATTTAGCCCGCCGCCATGGGCGCCTTTTACATCAAAAGCCTGCATGCCGTGCCCTCTCCCACTACGCCAGCTCAGGGGAGCCCTTGAAAGACTCCCCCGAGCTGGCGTGGTGGGGGCTAATGGCGCCCTGGGGAGGCGTGGCGCCCCGGGTGGTCACCCAGCTCGCCCTCCCCTAAGGCAGCCTCTGCACCAGAGGATGCTGATCATGCTGTGCCGGGCCTCAGGCAGCCAGGTCAAAAAATAAATATATATATTTCTAAAAAATTAAATAAAATAGGTATTTGTTGCCACTAAATCGGTAGGCAGTAGGACTGCTTAGAAAGCGGTATCCGACCGCCTAAATCTGTAGGGTTGGCAAGTATGATGCAGCAGCGGGGACCGAGATTCCCCAGGGAAATCGCTGCCTGAAGGCAGGCACAGGGACGAGAGCTGTGCCATAAGATGGCTGCCGCTGACAACTGATCCCGCCGTGACAGCTGCGGGCGACTGGAGAAGCTATACACCCCGGCGCACCTCCTGGGGGGGCCCCTACCGTGAAGCTGAGCTGCGGTAGTGGAGCTGCACAACTGACGAGGACCCAGTCAACCCGAGACAGTGGAGAGCCCGGACAGACACTGCCACGCCCCGGGGTAGAAGGGCAAGGAGCCCGCAGTGCAGAAACACCCTGCTGTGAGTGAGGGATCTGGGCCTGTGCGCCCCACCAGCAGGAGGGTGGTTTCCTGGGAGCACCAGTGGCAAACTAGGGAAGTAGCCCCCTCGAGCAGCTTCAACAGGCGGCAGGCGTACTTACACGGTGAGCGCCCAAGGGATTGATTGACAGCATGGGGGCGCCACACATTCTGGAGCACTGGTGGGGGAAAGGGAGAGCTGTGAAACGTCCTGCTGCCCGAGGCCCTGCTCACAGTAAGCCTGAAGGTCGGCAAGTACCGCCTCATCCTTATCACCGTTAAGAGCCTTCTGGGCGTCCTACCTAGTTACCTGATTGAACTAATCATGCCCAAGAGTACTTCTCGCTCCCTCAGATCCAATGAGACTAAAATGCTCATGATTCAGGGAAGTAAACTTAAAAAGGTCTAAAATGGAGCCTTTGCCATAGCGGCCCCAGCAGCTTGGCACAGACTGCCGCTTGATATTCGGCTGGAAACCAAACTGGAGCCCTTTAAAAACAAAAAAATCTAAACCCTGCTGTTTGATTAAGACCTCTGCACCAGCTCTCGACCTCGCCCAGATAGTTTCCTTATTTGTTTATTTGTTGCATGTGTCTTGTCCGCACCATCATGCCCATGGGTTCATTGCTGCGCATTATAAATCAATTAAAATAAAGTAAAAGTAGAAGGGCCAATCTAGATACGGGCTGCCCTGCAGGACTAGGCGGTAAGGGGTGCCCCAGTGAGTGCTCCTCAGGAGGGGCCCAAAAACAGCAGTGCATCCATCGGGTGGGAGGAGAAGATGGGAGCTCCATAAATTGTTTAAAGACGGCACCAAGGGGAAAAGGAGAGAGTTACTATACAGAGTAACAAGAAGGGGTCCCCAGATGGAGCTGGCAGGTGCGCAGATAAGGGCACGCGCACAGTGGTGAATGCGGCGCACCTTAGAGATAGCTCACCACGACCAATAGGGGCAGGCAGTTGCAGCAGAGGTGCAGGAAGTGCGGGAGCAAGGTGCAGGAGCCACCCCAATAGACTTGTGTGAGGGGACTACAAGACATTTGTAATGGCTCAAACTGTAAAGGTGAGTGCAGTGGAGTGCCCGGCGGCCCGGGGGCGGTACTATTGAGCTGGTGGAGGAGTCCCGACCGACTGGTGGGGGACAGAATCTGGCAGGTGCTCAGGGTGAGCATTAAGGTGTCTGCAGCATAGCTCAGCCCCTGCGGTTGCGCCCCATGAACAGCGATGGTATTTGATTCGAAGCCAAGGCATGCTGGTGGCCCTTTGGAGAGGAGCAGGCAGTGCACCTGCAGTGGGTCCTGGATGAGACCAGCCTAGGGGAGGACAAGAGTTCTGAGGCTGCAGGTGTGGGGTGCCCACAAGGGTCACTAAGGAAGGGAGCAAGACGGTTAGTGTGGCGGTGCTCTCTGAGGAGGAGCCCAGAGGTGGGCGAGAAAGCGGGCTGACCCCTACTGAACGGACTATCTTCACTGGAAGGGACGGTGCAGCGACAGAGGCCAGAACCGGTGAGAATATGGTGAAGGGTCAGCAAAAGATGGAAAAATATACAGACCCTAAACATAAACAGCAGAGGCCTGATGCGGGGCTGTAGGAGGAGGAAGGGTCACCCAGAGAGAGGCCTGAAGGGGGGGGGTTACCTTGGACACGTTGATGGACACCACCCAGGCAACAAGGACTGAGCTGGAGGGGAGCTTCAAAGAGGTGGCAGTGGACGTTTCCTTGGCACAGGCCGATCTCAGCAGTGTGTGCAAGAGGGTGATGGAGGTAGAACCAAGAGTGAGCGTGGTGGAGGACGATCTGCAGCGCCTTAAAAATCAGGTGACAGGCCTAGTGGGAGAGACTCTGATGCTGGATTCGGATGCGGAGGATGCAGGTGGTCACTCCCGGTCGTGCAATATACGCCTTGTGTGTATACCAGAGAAGGGGGAAGGGCCCAGTGTGGAGTTGTTTGTGGAGAGGTTAATAATGGAGAAGCTGCAAGTAAAGGTGAGAATAGGATGGCCAATAACGGAATGTGCCTGAATGCAGACAAAAAAAAATCGAGCTACTCCTCTTTGGCTCCTCACAGGCAAGAGGGAAACTCAGGGATTGTTACACTGGTTTCACCATTGACAATCTTTCCAATCCCGTCGTCGCCAAGATTAAAACATTGGAGTTATCTTTCAAGCGTCATTAAGCTCTGATGCCCACATTCAAAATGTGGTTAATATAACCCAATACCACCTCAGACTACTGCGATTTAGTAAAACCCTATGTCTCGGAAGCCAACTGCACTACCCTGGTAAGAGCATTGATCATGCCTAGGATAGATTATTGTAGTGCATTACATATTGGCACTTGTAAGGGAGGCTTAGGGCACTTACAAGTGTTAGAAAATGATGCTATCCGCATCTGGAAAAATATGCGCAGACAATGGCCTGTGTCGGTACACAGTAAAACCCTGCATTGGCTCACAGTCAGGACCCGCTTTAAGGCACTCACCATTGTCCATAAATGTCACTATGGACAGGCCCAAGCTTATCTTTAAGCCTGTATAAAAGTCCATACTCCTAGGAGAGCTACCAGATCCAGCATGGCAGTTCCCAGAAATCACCGGACTAGAGGGTTTGGAAGATCTTTCCCCATTCAGGCTACTCGAGCCTGGAATATTCTGCCTAAAGATCTACGTGCAGACCCAAACCTCTCGAGTTTTAGAAAACGCTTGAAAACAATCCTATTTGAATAATTAGAACCCCAGTGACTCTGACCCTGTTTCTCCTCCCTCTTTTCTCTCTTCTGCGCACTGATGCCTGTGGGCTCCAGCGCATTACAAACGAACAAATAAATAAATGAAGGGGCTCTCGAAGCTATTTACGGTGGAGCGGGCTCACAGGTTGCCTGGTAGGCCCCTCTGCCAGGGAGCCCTCTGCGAGTAATAGTTGCAAAGATACTCAACTTTAGGGACAGGGACGCTATCCTGCAGGAGTCCCGGAAGGCCGGCTACTATGCGGTGGGCAGCTTGAAGATACGCATATTCCCACACTTAGATACGCATATTCTCAGAATTCACCCTAGAGGTGCAGAGACAAAACAGGACTTTTTTTTTTAATACATTCAGTTTATTGATTTACAACAAGCTCGGACAGGCATTCTCATGCCTTAACAACAATCATTTATAAGTAAATAAAACTGAGTAGGGCAGTAGGTCGATCAGAGAGGAAGCGAGGAGCAGGTGGGTGTAGCAAGCAACCTTCAGTGGTTTGGGTCGACATAGAGTGTGTGAGTTCCACCGTTGGGGTACACTGTTCCGATAAGGAGGGGGTGGTGTCCACGGGGGCCGGCAGGGTCGGTGCTTATGCCCAGGTAGTGCTTGGGGTGTACCCAAGTTATGCGATGCCAGTCCATTTACCCCATACCTTCAAGAATTTACCAGGACAGCCCCTAGCAGAGTATATACCTTTTGCCAGGGACGCACATCTGTTCATCTCATTAGTCCATCTGCCCAGTGTGGGTCCATCAGTCGCGCCCCATGTGGTGGCTATGAGTCTTTTAGTGAGGCCCAGCGCAACGGCAAGGAATGTTTTTTCAGCTCTTGTGTGTTCACCATCTCCCCAAACCCCCAGCAGCGTGGCCTTAGGTTCCAGCTGTGCTGGCGTATCTAGGGCCGTGTTGATTTCATGAATGCATTCCTCCCAGAATCCGCGAATGACCTCACATTCCCACAGCATGTGGTAAAAGGTGCCTGTCACCCTACATTTAGGACAGTCGGCGTCCTCCACTAGCCCCCATTTAGCCATCGCCGCCCGTGAGTAATAGGTCTGATTAAGTATTTTGTATTGTATGAGCCTTAGTTTGGCGTCTATGCCTATTTCGCGAGGGAACATTAGGGCCTGCACCTACTCCTCCGAGTCCAGGGGGCCTACCAGCCTTTCCCATTGCTCCCTCAGACGGGTTAAGTCCCGGGCCCCGAAAGCGGTGATCACTTGGTACAACGTGGATGTGGGTTTCGCTAGAATTCTTGCGTGTTGGACGTTCACCTCAAGGGGAGAGCTTTAGGAGATGTCTGAGAGTACGGGGAATTGGGCATGTAGAGCGTGTGTGAGTTGTATATACTTGTAAATGTTGCCTGGTGGAAGGCCAATCTCATCTCTTAGGGTCTCAAACGGCTTCAGATGTCCGTCCTGCAGGACCTCTGTTAAGGTCAGTATCCCCTGGTCCTCCCAGCTAGGAAAGCTGCCCATTGTCATAACCTCCTGGATATACCCATTGTCCCACATAGGTTGGGCCATCGTTGCCCGCTTCCTGTTAGGCAGAAACCTGTGCAGTTCCCTTAGGGACCACTGCAAAAAGTTTAAGACTACAGGTGTTAACAGTAAACCCAATTGGTAGCAGTCTGTACCACTCTGATTTACCTGGTAGCTGTGGCTGAGCAGTCAGACTTCTCTCAAGAAGAGTTAGGCAGTATATAGAGTATACACAATAGGACTAAAAATACAGTAGCACAAGCTTGGGTATAAAAGTATATCATTATTTATTTAAAAACACACTTGTAAAAATACACTGGCACTAATATGTCAAGCAAGTTCAAACAGTCACTAGAAATATATACACCTCCCTAATTAATTATTTGACAAGTCTAGGTTAAGACACCACTTATCTAGCAAAACAGAGGTGAGCGTGTAACCCTAGATGGCACTCCAATAATTTGTTTAAAAAGGGAGAGGAAAGGCAGAATAGGAAAATCACACAGTACCAACACTTTTAAAGAACCACAGCAAGTCAAGAAAGGCAGGGTATACTGTAGAGCAAAAAGATCGTAGGCCAGGCCCGCTCTTGGAGAGAGCAAGGCGGAATGTGCCCAAGATCACACAGTGGAAATGCACTCAAAGTCTTTGCAGGAAAGTCAAAAAGAGGTTGGATCAAGTTAGAAAGGTAATGTGTCCAAGGTCACTCCAGGATAGAGAGTCAAGGATTTACGGGACACCTTGGACAGTCTGTTGCAAGGGAGACCAGGCGGGACACCGTACCTGAAATGGTGAGAAAGCTCCAGCGGGGGCAGTTGTTCCTGCCAGCAGGTGCAAGTTGGGGCTTCGTCCAGGGGAAGAGAAGATCTCGACGTGGAGGAAAGCTGGAGGTCGTTGCACTGCAAGGGAAGAAACCAGCCGCGGAGTTTCTCGGTTAAAAGGTACTACCCTTTTATTTGCGGTAGTCGTGAAGCGTGGCTATCCGGCCGCCGGGGTGCTTGGCACAGGCGATTCGACCACGAGACGATCCAGGAAGGCGAAAAAGGCGAACTGGTTGGTCCCACCAGCTCAAAGGGAAGAAGACTCTCCTGGAAGAAGATCTTCTATGTCGTCGGGAAAGTGGTGAGTTTCGTACAGCAGGGCTCCACCGGTGGTATCATCGTTGTAGATGGCTCAGCTTCTCCCCTCTTCAGATTCTTTAGGTCCTGTGGCGACTTCTGAAGTTCCAGTCCCCAAAGCCCTGCTTTTATGCAGAAAACCTCCATTCATCAGCCTAGCTGTCAATCAAACATGCTAAGTGGTAAGCCGGCGGCTCACCAATGTACCAATCACACAAGAGTGCGACTTGAGTTGCCAAGGCAACTTAGTCCAGGGTGCCTATTCCCCCCTCCCACACATCCTGTAGACCCAGACAGAGTGGCACCACTTTTGGAGGCTTCTGTGCAGAAGCCTGCCAAAAGTGGAACAAAGAGCTCGGCTTGGGTTGGAGTTTCAGAGGCGAACACAAATGCCATTTTAAAACCGAGTCCTGGCAAAAAGACCCAACCGGCGATTAAATATTAAATAAATAACCCGGCGGTATCTTTAACATTGCACCAAAAAGTGGTGCATTTAAAATGAATGGGAAAATCCCATAGGAAATATTCCGGTGGAATATTTTGCGTGGTATCCACTGCCACCAGCCAGAAACTCGACAAGGGGGGACTGGACAGTGCCCCCTTGGAAAACAGACCCAGGGGCAATCCAATTACCCCTACCAGTACTTCCACAATATGATGGTTTGTACTGGTTCTGTTCACAATTTTAAGACTAGTAAAGTCAATGGTGACTTTACATGCCCTGGGAGACAGTAGTCAGTCCCAGGGTATGGAGTCTATGTTTGGGGGTCACTATGGCACCTCTGTGTTACTGCACTGAGGGTGCTTTGTAATACCAAAAACACATGTAGCCCTATGGAGTAAAAGACCCCATAGCCCATAAAACACATTACATAGTCAAAGGACATTCTCAAATCATACCTAAGAGTGGGAGAAAAAGAGTCTCACTCTTAGCAGGAGAAAAAAATTAAACCCCAAAAATCCAGCAAAGCTGCTGGGGGACTCACTAGGTTTGGGAAATTAGCCTTAACAGAGAATTCTCCCTAACACTTCCCCAACCCAATGTGTTGGAGGGCCTTGTTCCACACAGACCGTATTTGTAGTATCATTGCTGGGATATAACCCGGAGGGGCTTTCTCTCGCCCATGCATCAGATCTCTTTCCCGACATGTGGAAGAGCCGAGTCTGCATGAAGCCAATCCTTCAAGACACCCATCTGCGAAGCCCAGTGGTAAGCCCCAAGGCACGGTATTCCCAAACCCCCTCCCAAACTGACCACTGCAGCGTGGTCAAGGCGATACGGGATTGTCCCCCCCCACCCATAGGAGTTTCCGGAGAGTAGGGTCTATGGAAGTGAAGGTCTTGCAGGGAATGTGAACAGGAGTATTCTGTAAGACATAAAGAAATCTCGGGAGGGAAAGCATTTTGAAAAGAGCGGCCCTCCCCAACATGCCCAGGGGGAGGGATTGCCAGTAGGTGACATCTGTTTCAAGCCGGCTCACCACTGGTTGAAGATTGAGCCAAAGAAAATCGTCAGGGTGGGGGGGTCACCCGAATGCTGAGATAGACAAAACTGTGGATGGAGACGAGTAGGGACAGTGCTGCGGAATCACGTTGGCCCCCCCTTTGGAGCGGGAAAAAGATCATCTGCTGCCTATTAACTTTGAGCCCACAAAACTCCTGGTATTCGGTGAGGATTCTGGTGATCTTGGGACACGAGACGCTGGGGTTGCTCATGTAAATGAGCAGATTGTCTGCATAGAGGGAAAACCGGTCCGCCCCAGCCCCCCACACCTCCCAGGGCCACCCAAACCCTGACCACCCCGGGGACGTCCTGAGCCGATATGTGAGGGGCTCTATGGCTAGTATATAAAGAAGGGGGGAGAAGGGGCATCCCTGCCTGGTTCCCCTACCCAGAGGGAAGGGTCTAGTGGAGATCACATTCACCTGCACCACCGCCTCAGGGGCCGTGTATAGTAGTTTGACCCATGCCATGAATTTAGGCCCAAACCCCATGCGGCCCATGATATCCCACAGGGATATCCCACCGAATCGAAGGCTTTTTCAAAGTCTACTGCAAGTAGAGCCAGAGGCTCCTTGATGGCGGAAGCCTGGCTAATTGTGAAGTGGACCCTTCACAGATTCATCCTGGTGGATTTAGCCAGCATGAAACCTGCATTGGTCCGGGTGGATCAGGGAGAGGATGACTCCAAGCATTCTGTTGGCCAGGACCCGGGCTAGGATTTTAGCCTCCCCATTAATGAGTGAAATGGGTCTATATGAAGCGCAGAGGTCTGGGGGTTTCCCAGGTTTGGGAATTAAAACAATCGTGGCCTGCCTAAGGTCGTGTGGGAGCATTCCGTCGGAGCAGTAGCGTAGCAGCATATGGTGCATATGACCCACCACTGAATCCCCAACTCGCCTTCAGGTTTTCACTGGGAAGCCATTTGGGCCTGGGGTCTTCCCAGCTTGGAGCTGGGCCAAAGCAGCAGCAGCTTCCTCTTCGGTGATGTCCGCTTCCATCTTTTCAGTCTGAGTGGTGGAGAGCTGGGGATCTCGATGGAATCCAGGCAGTGTGGTGTTGCCCCTGAAGGTGTGGTTTCCCTGGAGGCCTAGAGGCTTTCATAGAAGGTTGCGAAGGCATTGGCAATATCTACGTCCTCGAGGAGCAGGCCCCCATCTGTCCCTTGGATGGCCCTGACGTACCCACGTGTATTCCATTGCTGTTCCAGAAAAGGGAGGCCTGGCGGAACAAAGTACCTTAAAATGTAGAAGACGCTTCTGCGGTGGCAGCTGTTCTTGGCAGTTTCTGCAGTTCAGGAGATCCAGCAGAGGAAGAGAGACTCTTGTCGTGGAGGAAGGTTCGGGTTACTGCACTGCCCAGTGATGAAACCAGCCGCGGTGCTGCCAACGAATAAAAGGTACGCTCCTTTTAAATCGCGGTCCGGGTGGACGGGTGCCTGGCTATCTGGTCTCCGAGTGCAGGGCACTGGTATTTCGACCAAGGCAGGTCCAGGAAGGTGATTGGCAAACTGGTTGTCCCACCAGCTCAAAGGAAGAAGGCTCTTGCAGGTGAAGATCTTCTCTCGTCGTGTGGAGAAAAGTGGTGAGACGCTGCAGCAGGGCTTCACCGGTGGTTCAGTTGGTGCAGATGTCTTTGACTTCTCTCCTCTTTTGGCTTCTTAGTTCCAGTGGTGACGTCTTGCTCTTTCAGTCCTCAGGACCCTGCTTTTATGCAAAAAGATCCCCATTCATACAGCCTAGCTGTCACTACACAGTGGAGTGGTCATCCTGGCGGGAGACCCTCCAGCCTATCGGGGCAGAGTGCGACATGGGTTGCTGAGGCAACCCTGTCCAGGGATCCTACTCCCCCCTCCCACACAGTGGATCCACCCCAGACTCAGTGGCGCCAAAAGGAGGGCTCTATTGGCAGAAGCCCGCCAAAAGGACGAACAAAGGATCCCCGACCTGGGTTAGGATCTTAGAGAAAGACACGTGAAAGAATTTATATAAAAGTTCTGGCAAATAAAATCTACCAGAGTAAAATGAATATAAGAATAAACCGGCAGTATGTTAGAGGCTGTCAGTAAATCTGGTAGCCTCGAACTATGGGAAAATCCCATAGGGAAATATTTGCGGTCGAATATTTTTGGTAGTAACCACTGCCCCAGCCAGAAGCTTTTGAGAGGGACTGTACGTTACCCTCTCGAAAATGAACATAAGGGAAAAACTATTAACCCTTGCCAGTATCTCCATAGTAAGATGGATTGTACTGGTTCTGTTCATAAAGAGTGACTAGTAAAGTCAGTGGGGACTTTACATGCCCTGGGAGACACTAGTCAGTCCCAGGGTATGGAGTCTGTTTTGGGGGTCGCTATGACACCCCTGTGTCACTGCATGGAGGGTGCTGTGTAACACATGTGGATAAAGATGGTTTCTATGAGGGTGAGATAAACCCCATAGACATTAAAAACAAAAGGCCTAGAACACACATAGCAAATATGCCTAAGAGTGGGAAAAAGAGTCTCACTCTTAGCAGAAGAAAAAAACAAACCCTACAAATCCAGCAAAGCTGCTTGGGGACTCTATAGGTAAGGGAAATTAGCCATAGAATGAGAATTCTCCCTAAAAACTTCCACGACAAGGGACCAGTGAAGGAACTCTGTTCCCTTCAACATGCGCCCCTGCCAGAAGCAGCAGGACGGAGAGCTCATCATCATCATTCAGCAGGTGAGCCTCGAGAGTAGTGCAACCCCAGGGAAGCCACATCCAGGGAGAAGGTCAGGAGAAGGGGTCAGGGACCACAGGCTGCTTACTCATACGACCCCCCCCCTTATATTCACGCAGGAACCGCACTGCTCATCACCGCAATTCCCCACACATTTGCAGAGGGAGTAACAGACAAGAGGAGTTTCATCCCTGAGAGGGCTGCGACCATGCCCCAACGCCTCCGCGGAGACCAGGTGAGCGTAACAGCGGCCCTGGGAGCATGCTCTCCCCTGACTCTGCCCACCGGTGCTACTCCTCAGTCACCTTTTCTGTGTCAACGGGAACGGGACGATTTCATCAGCTCTCCTGGATTTGACTTCAGCCATGTAATACCACGCGCTCTTCCCCGGATACTTCTATTTTTTTGTCTTCTTTTTGTCAATCAGGTACTTGGTCCTCCGGTGCCATGCTCCTCCCTGGCGCATGACGACTTCAGCAGGCTTCAGAAGGTGTCCAGCCTGCAAGGGGCTCTTCCCTATGTCCGATCCCCACGCTCTTTGCCTCCACTGCCATGGACCCGACCACGGCTGGGTAGGTTGTACCATGTGCGATGCACTGACTCCATGCGCACTGAAGAACAGGCTAACTAGGTGGAGGGAGCTCTTCCAAAGGTCGCCTACAGAGGACTTAAAAAGGATTTAATCAGACTGAGATCGAGTCCCAAAGGAGGGCCGCTGTTTTCCATCGCACCCCGTAAGGGCAGCTCCTTCCCAAGGAAGCGCCCGAGTGGGAGGAACCTCTCTGGTTCTCGCACCAGCACACGTACCTAGCCTCACAGCCGAGGGGTCAGTAGATCCTTCCGGATGCAGTGCTGAGGGACCGCAAGGTTCTTATACCGGGTGTACACCCGATGGGCAATACCCTATTACCGGCCTAATGTCCGAGGGGACGCCTGCACGCAGCACTACCGGCGACACTGCTGTGGGCAATATGCCTTCCAGGCCCCGGTCCTGAGGTGCAGGGTAGGTCTCATGCTCCACCACCAAGAGCCTTGGAGGAGGCCAGGCCCAGGGAGCCATGCATCACGACTCCGGCACTGGCACGCAGCTTGACAAAATGGCCGCTGCGTCAGACAACATGGCAGCTCGTCCGATGTCACTCCTAGGAACGGAGCAGGCGGGAGAACGAGTTTCAAGGTGGGACTGGTGTCAACCAGGTATGTGGCCTGCAGTTTATCCATCAGCAGCCCAAGGCAGTTTCCCCCTGCAACTGAGACAGTGCGCTCCGGCCCCGCAGCCTCCAGCCACTCCGTCCATATCACCTGCCACCTATTCAGCCTCCAAAGACAGGTTGTTCAAAAGGTTTCTGTCTCTGATGCGAACCCCTCAGATGGGGGCCATCCTGCGGGATGCAGTCGGGGCTTGCTCAGTCGGTCACTCCGCCGGCCCCCATAGTCATTCCTCCTATGGCTCCGGTGCAACAGGCCCCAGAGCAGCCCCTGCTGCCCCTGCCGGCTCCTTTGATTCTGGCTCCCCTACCCCCCACAGTACAGGGGGTTCCACACCAGCCTCCACACCAGCCTCCGGTCTCCACACCGCAGTCCAGGGCGCCCAGCACTACTCCACCCACTCCTGACCAGCCGGACACTCTGGTGGACACAGACGAGGAAGAGGACCCAGACACGCCGTCGTCAGCCAAGGCCTTCCACGAAAGGCTGGCAGGTTTAGCAGAATATTTGAGCCTTCTTCAACAAGAGGTCGAGCAGCCCGATGAGGGTTCTTAGCAGAAGTCCTCACCCTACGTCTCCCTACCAGAACGGGTATCCCGATGCAGAAAGATGTTGTTGCCTTGGCCAAGAAGGGGTGGCTCAAGTGTTACGCTCACCTGGCTCCCACAGGGGTGTCGAGCGGAACTGGACAGCCACAGTCTCCACCAACGTGATGCGTAGTGCAGAGATGACTGAATGGACTGGCCCACCTAGCTTCGTCTGCTTGACCCGTAGAAGTAGTCTCCTTATAGTTTTGTATGATGAGCTCTCCATCCTGCGAAGAATGCAGGGGTGCGTTGATGGCCAGTTACTTCACTGGCTTGAGGGTATTGGAAGAGTTCTGGACAAATCTTGGCTCCAAACCTCCGGGGGCGAAAGGCCGTATGTATATAGGTCTAAAGAGTTCAAAATGTCTGAATAATCACTCTTGTCCAATTCCTTATTTCTTTTGCAGCTTAGACCCAAAAGATGATCGTCTTGTGGCAGCTGAAAGCGTTCAGGTAAGAGTCTGTGTTTTGTAACACTGTCCGGTAAATGATGCCAAGGTTTAACTTGCTGCTTTCTCTTTTCTTGCAGGTGCAGAGTAGAAAGATTTGGCGTGCTGGTGGATAATACCTCCTGCAGTAAAATCAGGTAAGCATATGGTGGAAAGAGATTGTCCTTGTTTGTTCCCTTGGCTCACCTTGTTGTTTTCTTGTCCCCCTTAGGTGCTGGAATGCGGCAACCTGATGATGGAGACAGCACCGGATCGTAGAGATGGTGCGAGGAACGGTGAGTATGGCGCGGCGCTGATGCTGGCGATGCGACGCGTTTAAAATGAAGTCTGTTTCTGGTTCGAAGATGCGCTGAATCCGAAATCAGGTAAGAAATCCAGTAAAGTTCTTGTTCTAACCTTTCTTCTTCTTTCCCTTCTTTCTAGACACTCTGGACTTGAGGCGGGCGTGGCAAGATGCTGGATGCAGAATAAAGCGAAGCATGTGCTGCTCTTCGGGCGTGGTTTAAACAGCCTTAAAAGTAGTCCCAGGTAAGTATTCCTCCACAACCACACCCGAGTAACAAAATAGTTCCTAAGATAAAATAGTCCCTTCAAGCCTCACATGGGCTTGGATGCTTGGATCCCTTGCAGCATGGTCTGCATCAGGTAAGTTTTAACATATGGCCTCCTTATCCTCGGCGCTGCTGGGCAAGGAGGAGAAGATCTTGGAGGCATATGGAAAGAAGCTGTACTCCAACGCCTCGCTGCACCTGCATCAATCCAATGCGGATGCCATGCTGACAGCCGTTAAACAAAGGCTTTGGCGGGAAATAGCAGACTTCCTTCCAGAATGTCTGGTGCAGAGCCAAGCTGATCGCGCAGGACATCATGGAGCCCACTGTGGCCCACATCGATACCTCTGACCAGGCCATATGCATCGCCACAGACATGAGAAGGACTGCCTGACTTCGGGCTACTAAGTTTAACCCTGATGTCTAGGAACGCATATTGGACCTTCCATTCGATGGTAGTGACCTCTTTCACTCCACCACCGATGAGGAATTAGATAAAAAGAACAGCTCACAAACTGGGAAGTCTTTATCTATCCTAACGAAGGCCACGCCCAAGCGTACATCCAGTCGTATCAATGCTCCGACAAGGGGCGGGCGTTCGGTGGGTTGCGGGCCTTCCGAGAATGGAGGTCTAGACAGCCTGACAGTTCTCAGAGTCCGCACTGGTGCAAACAACAAAAGAGGGGGGCTTTATCCAGTCCCCCTTCTGCTACGCAGCCTCAGAGGGAAAGGAAGCATGACGTGTACCTTCGGGTCTACGTGTCTCTGGGGAAAAGGGGGTGCAGACTTGCCTTTCACGTCCAATTTACCTCCCTCAGCTCCCTCCTACCTGCCCACAGATTGGGACGGCAACTAGAAATTTGGTCGCTCGTTGAGAGCCAGGCAGTGGTCCTACTGGCCGTGCCCCATACGAGACTTAGGATGAGGAGATTCCAGCTGCACTTCTCAGGAGAAGGGCTCCCAAGCGGAGCAGGTCAGCATCCCTCCTTCGCTCCACTCGGACCTCACATGGTGGTCCAGGGACTGCAACCTGCGGACAGGAAAGCCCTTCCGGCAGCCAGCCCCACAGGTCACCATCATTACGGATTCCTCCCTGGAAGGCTAGGGAGCCACTCTGGACAACCACAGCATCCATGGAGTCTGGACTCGGCTGGAGCAGGAATCTCATATCAACTGGCTGGAACTGCTAGCCATCTTGCTAGCTCTCAAAGCTTTTCTTCCGCGCATTGGGGGCAAGACTGTCATTATCCAGACCAACATCTCCACCAGCATGTACTATGTCAACAAGCAGGGGGGTACCAGGTCCCCGCCACTGTGCAGCCTAGCCCATGGGGGAATGGGCCCTGGAGAACATCATCTACCTCACGGCCGTCCACCTCCCTGGGGAGGCCAACTTGGAAGCGGACAGGCTCAGCAGACTGGGGGCGGACAATTTCGAAAGGCGATTGAACGACCAGGTGCTGATGGAGATATTCAGCAGATGGGGGCATCCTCAAGTGGATTTGTTTGCCTCCTGGGGCAACAGGAATTGCGAACAGTTTGCATACTGGCAGGGACAGGGCCCCGGCTCCCTGGCAGAAGCATTCCAGGTACAGTGGGACAGCATGACAGCATATGCCTTTCCTCCCACTCCCCTGGTCCACAGGGTGATCGGCAAGATAAAGGTATCTTGTCACCTCAGCATCATTCTGATAGAGCCATGGTGGCTGGCGAGACCGTGGTGCTCTGAACTGCTCAGCCTCACGGACAGACCACCCATTCACATTCCAATGGGCCCAGCCCATCTCCTGGCCCAGCAGGGGGGCAGTGTCAGCCACCCCGTCCCACAGAAGTTGCAGCGTGGTTCCTGAGCAGGTCACGCTCAAACACCTGAGTCTATCACAAGCTAAACTGCAAATCATTCACAGCGCCAAGAGCAAGGCTAACAGGAGCCAATACAAGAGTAAATGGACTAGGTTCTGTCATTGGGTGGACTCTAATAAGATCGACCCACTTACGTGCACACTGGATGACGTGCTCTTTCTCGGCACACCTTGCGCACTCAGGCGTACAGGTGGACACATGCCGCACCTATCTGGCAGCCATAGGGGCCTACAGAAATTCAGGGGAGGAGGACTTCTCCTCTTCCAACCCCATAGTCGGGAGACATTTGGCGGGCCTGTCCAGGCTTTTACCCGCCCATCAAGAAGCCACACCCTGTGTGGCACCTCAATGTTGTGTTGGGCGCTTTGGCGCGCAAACCCTTCGAGCCAATGGCATCTGCGGCCATGAGGCTGGTCTCCATAAAAGCAGCTTTGTTAGTGGGCCTCACCTCTGCTCAGAGTCAGCGAGATCCAGGCTCTGGTGGCCTCAGAACCCTCTGCCACCTTCCACAAAGATAAGGTGGTCCTCCGGACACACCCCGCGTGCCTACCTAAGGTACACTCTGCTTTCCATCTAAACAAGGAAATAGTCTTAACTACATTTTTTGCTGACCCCAAGGACGAGGCTCAGAGAGTCTTGCACTGTCTGGATGTCAGACACGCTCTGAAATTCTATCTGGACAGGACCAAGGGCTTCCGCAAGTCAGATGTACTGTTTGTCACCTTCGGGGGATCCAGGCCAGGGTATCGGGTATCGAATGCCTCGATTGCACTGTGGGTGGTTTCAGCCATCATGGAGGCCTTCAAGGGGCACCACAAGCTGCTGCCGGCTAACATGCATGCCCATGCGAGCCATTTCCACAGCATTTTCATTCCAGCGGCAGGTTCCGTGGCAGGTCATCAGCAGGGCGGCCACCTGGGCCACCCCTTCAGCTTTCTTTAAGCATTACTGTTTGGACGCCAGCTCTAAGTCCGACACGGTCTTTGGACAGGCGGTTCTGAGGAACCAGTTTGCTTAAGGAGAGTCTCCTCTCCCCCCTGGGGCTACATTCAGTTGTAATCGCACTTACAGTATGGAGCAAAGGGGACAGGACGTAATACTATTTACTAGTTACTCCCCGTAGTGACTAACGTACTCTTAGTCCATAGTCCCCTTTCCTCCATACGTCCCACCATCCTCCCCCCTAATAATACTGGTGTCATTAGACAATGTTAAATATTGTCAACGCGTCAATGGGGACTGAGGAGTGGCGGCGCCTCTAAATTTAAAGGGGAAGAATGTTTTTTCTGGTGAAAAAGGTTCCGTCTCCCATTTCTAGCGAGGGAAGCCCATACAGTATGGAGGAAAGGGGACTATGGACTAAGAGTACGCTAGTCACTACGGTGGGTTACTAGTCATTTTTATCCTATTATCGTTAAGTGTCACCGATGGCACAATAAGACACATACTCCAAAACCAGTTAAAGGATTTTTATTATATATTGTGGAAGTGCTAAGGGCCGTCCTGCTCTCTCTCATCAAGAGAATACTAGGACCACCAATGTCTCTCACTCTTTCTTCTCTACCTCCAGTATTTGATGTTACTCTTTCCTACTCTCTCCACTCCTATCCCCTCTCCTACTACTCTCCCCATCACCACTCTACTACTGTGATCCCTACTGTGATCCCTTCTCCATGCTACTTTTACTCTCCCTTTTCTACTCTCCTTCTGTTCTCCCCTCTCTGCTTCACTACTACTGTCCCTCTCCACTACACCTTCTAATCAGTCACCCTCCTTTCACTCTGTCACTTTCCACTAACCCTTTACTCTTTCTCGAACACTCTAACTCATCCATCTTATATGCACACTCACACACAGTACCACACGCTCTCACCAACCAATAGCTCACATTCTCTGCAAATCGCCTCCACACTTCTGTCCACTGTACTTTTTCCTTCTGGTCCCTTGTTCTGCCACCTCCTTTTCCTCTGACCTCTCTTGAGGAACTCACACCTACCTGTCCCACTTCTCAATTTCCCCTCATTGGTCATTTGCCCATGGCCCATTTCACTGTATTTTTCCCACCTGGGAGGTGTTACAAATGCCAAAATGCATATCGGGAGGATAGCTCAGGGGCCAACATGGTCACCTTGGAAGCAAGATGACACGGAGCACCACAGACAGGTTCGATCCCCGAGTCCCCGCTTACAAACCTCTGGGTATTAAGCGCATTATAAATAACCTATCATATCATATCATAGAAATAAGGGTAAGCCACACCCCTTTTTGCCTAGTGTCCGCCGTTCCGGGACAGTGGCGGCCCGCGTTGGAAAGTATTCCAGTTCATGTTAGGGAGCCTCACTGCGGCTAAGTTCAAGGTGAGTATTGGAATGTCTCTGGTTTCTTTTTGAATGAGCTGCTCCATGGCAGGTTTGTAACAGTCTCTGTTGGGGAGTTTCGCTGCAGCTGCTGGATCGGGCATGCACTCGCGTTGGCTGGCGGCGTGAAGGCTGTGCCGTGTTGTCAGGAAGAATTACAGCCAAATCAGGAGTCAACGGGTATGCGCACCAACCATTGGTGGTAACAGTAATTCCGTCTGGCAAAATTACTGTTGAAAAGCAACTGCAAACAGTAATTCCATCATGTATTAGTGGAATCACTGTTACCACCAACCAAATTGGTGGAAATTCCACCGCAGAATTAGCGCTGGACAGGAATGGGGTCATGCAGGAAATGGGAAGTCTGAATCCCCCATTTCCTTTAGGCATCTGAAGACCGAAATTGAGGCAAAAATGTGCCAGGACAAAGGGAAATCAAAAGTGCCCGAAATGAGGATGCACAAGCAATAATTCTGACCTAGATCCCTTGCACCTGTTCCCCATCTGCAAAGGAAAAGAGGCTGGAGGGCAGCTTAAGTAAGGAAAAAGAGCAGCAACCAGGAAGGCACTAGTTAGGCGGGATTCAGGGCAAAAGAGCGGCAACCAGGAAGGCACCAGGTGGGCGGGGCTTAGGCCAAAAGAGCAGCAACCAGGAAGGCACCATGTGGGCGGGGCTTAGGCCAAAAAAGTGGCAACCAGGTAGGCACCAGATGGGTGAGGCTTAGGCCAAAAGAGCGGCAACCAGGAAGGTACCAGGTAGGCGGGGCTAAGGCCAAAAGCAGCAACCAGGAAGGTACCAGGTAGGCGGGGCTTAGGCTAAAAGAGCAGCAACCAGGAAGCCACTAGGTGGGTGGGGGTAAGGCCAAAAGAGCAGCAACCAGGAAGGCACTTATCCGCTGTGAAGTGCGTTACTTGCATTAGCGCTATTTGGATTTCCTTCCTTTTCAGGTATGTATACACTCTTAGCCTCTTAATGTAGTTTTTTAGTCCCCTGACATTCCAGGTGACTATCCCCAGTCCATTAATTCCCATCTTGAGTGATCTCACACGGTTGTACCCGGCCCACCATCCAGTCCACCCTTCTGCCCATCCTCCTGCCCATCTGTATGTGTCATGGGCGCTACTCCCGAGGGGCCAGGACTGGCCCAACGCCCTCGGAAGCAGACCCGTCTTCCACTACTCCGGACCCAGCAGACCCCTACAGGGGCCCTTTGGACCGTGTCCTGGTGGCGCCAGGCTCATGAAGGACAAAAGAATCACGCTTTTTCACAGGGGTTTGCGTGGCGAACTCAAAGACGTCCTTGCCCAGGTAGTGAATCCTCCTCAGGATTGTTCAGAGTACATTGATTTGGTGGTCCAATTGGATCACAGACTACAAAACAGAAAGGCGGATCGATCCAGGTTTGAAACACGAGTGTTCCCTAAGCCTCAAAGTCACACCAAAGGAGTTGAAGCCGTCGAACCTATGCAAATTGGGGTTGTAAAGGGTCCCCTAACCCAGAAAGAACGTGACAGGAGACGACAAATGCAACTATGTCTCTATTGTGGAAATTCAGGACATTTTCTTCGAGATTGCCCGGTGAAACCACCTAAGAAGACAGTGGGAGCTTCTGATAAGAGTTCTGAAAAGCCTGAGCCGGGAAACGACCTCGCCCGACAAGTGTAGAGGTCTGCTTGCCGAGCGTAAAAACCAGTTCTTTGACCTCGCACTTCATAATGCCAATGGTCCTCGTAAACCCAGAGCAACCGGATCGTTTGCATGCAATTAAGACATACATTGATAGCGGAGCAGTTGGAAATTATGTGGACCGCGAATTGGCTTCCAGGATGAACTTACCTCTTTGTCCAAAGGTGGTTAAAGACGTCATTACCACGGTGGATGGGACGGAAATCGCCTCCGGACCAGTGACCCATACCACTATTGAAGTGACGATACTAGGCCAAGACGGGCATCAGGAGGTAATTGTGTTCGACGTGATCAAGGCTCCTCAATTCCAAGTAATTCTAGGGATTCCTTGGTTGGAGAAACACAATCCTCAGATTGATTGGCGAGCAAAGACGATAAAGTTCCCAGAGTGCACACCAACTTGTTATCCACGACCCAACATTGGCCTAGCGTCAGTGACGGCTGACGGTCCACAATTACCTCTAGAGTATCAAGAGTTCCAAGATGTTTTTCAAATGGAACAGGCTAACACCTTGCCACCCCACAGATCATACAATTGTCAGATAGATTTGCTACCCGGTGCAACTCCCCCTTGCAGTAGGATTTACGCCCTTACCGAGCCTGAGAACCTTCATCTGCGACAGTATTTAGACCAGTACCTGGCCAATGGCTTTATCCGTCCGTCGAAGTCCCCTGCATCCTCGGCTCTGTTCTTCGTACCAAAAAAAGAAGGTGACCTCAGAACCTGTATAGATTATCGTGCTCTGAACCAGATAACAGTAAAAAACCGGTACCCCTTACCTCTGATCCCGGAACTCCTTGACCAGGTAAAAAACGCCTGTATTTATACTAAGCTTGATCTCCGGGGAGCTTATCACTTGGTACGGGTCAAAGAAGGAGATGAATGGAAGACGGCCTTTCGCACTAAGTATGGGCTATTTGAATACCAAGTGATGCCCTTTGGACTATGCAATGCACCGGCCGCCTTCCAATATTTTATGAATGATGTCCTCAGAGAGCTCATTGATGTCTGCGTTGTCGTCTACATAGATGACATTCTTGTGTACTCATCTTCAGAAGCTGACCATCGAAATCATGTTAGGGCGGTCCTTGAAAAACTTCGCCAACATAAACTTTTTGCCAAGCTCGAAAAATGTGTTTTTCATGTCACTGAGGTCGAATTTTTGGGATTTATTCTGACACCCAAAGGAGTCCACATGGACTCGAGAAAAGTAGACGCCTGAACAAAGGATTGTGGGTCTGATTTCTTCACAATCCATTGAGGATATTGAAGAAAAAACTAAACAACTTGTAACCTCACCAGACTTACTGAACTGGTTACAAAAAGGAAAAGATTTTACCGTAAGCAATGACTTGCCTTATTTCCAAGGACGATTGTTCCTACCACACGCCGATTTACAAAGACAGGTAATCTCCTGCTATCATGATTCATTAATTGAGGGTCACCCTGGCATTGCCAAAACCACAGAAAAGGTGAAGAGACACTTCTGGTGGCCTTTGTGGAGAAAAGACATAAAGGAATTTGTGATGTCCTGCGGTGTCTGTGCTCAAAACAAGGGTCAGAAGAAGAGGCCGGCTGGTCTTCTGCAACCATTAGACATCCTACCGTGTCCCTGGCATACCCTTTCCATGGACTTCATCACAGACTTACCCTCCTGTTCCGGGTACAACACCATTCTTGTTATTGTGGACCTGTTTTCTAAAATGGCCCACTTCATTCCGCTAAAAGGCTTACCTTCATCATCAGTCCTAGCCAAAGTATTTCTTGAAAACATCGTCCGGCTACACGGCTTCCCGTCAGTACTAATCTCAAATAGGGGAGCCAGTTTATTTCCCACTTTTGGCGTAGCTGTTGTCGATTAGCTCAAATCGATGTAAGACTTTCGACCAGCCATCATCCCCAGACCGACGGGCAAACCGAGAGAACAAACCAGACTCTCGAGCAATATTTACGATGCATGCTACAACAGTCGGAGAGTAACTGGAAGGACATCCTTTGAATAGCTGAATATGCTTACAACAATTCAGTTCATTCGGGTACCGGGAAGAGTCCCTTCTACATCTTGTATGGGATTCATCCTCGAACCTCCAACCTTGATCCACCTCAAGATCTTGGAACACCCGCCGTGGATCAATTGCACACCGTTATTACCCAAGCTTTTAAGGAAGCGACTGCACATCTACAACAAGCTAAAGAGAGGTACAAAAAAGGAGCAGATCAACACCGAAGCAATGCCCCTCAATACCAGGTTGGGGATCAAGTCTGGCTGTCCACCAAACATTTATCGCTTAAAGGGCCTCGCACCTTCAACTCCAAATACCTGGGACCATATCCAATTACGGCCATAATTAATCCAGTGGCCGTTAAATTAGAATTGCCAACCCATATGTGAATACATCCTGTATTTCACGTATCTCTTTTGAAACCCATGCAACCTGGAACCAGATTGACCAATCCTCCAGAACCCATTCAAGTGAATGGGGAGCCCGAATTTGAAGTAAAAGACATTTTGGACTCTAAAATCATCAGATCGAAGCTATTCTACCTAATCGACTGGAAAGGCTACGGACCTCAGGAAAGGTCATGGGAACCCTATGACCATGTCCATGCTCCTCGTCTAGTCCAGAAATTTCACCGAACCTTTCCCAATAAACCAAAACCCCCGGGGAGGACAAGTTTGGGAGGGGCCTTGAGGGGGGGTGCTGTCATGGGCGCTTCTCCCGAGGGGCCAGGACTGGCCCAGCGCCCTCGGAAGCAGACCCGTCTTCCACTACTCCGGACCCCTACAGGGGCCCTTTGGACCGTGTCCTGGCGCCTTTGGCGCCAGGCTCATGAAGGGTTTATTGATAAAAAGTGTAATAATGCTTGGGTGGACTTACCTGAGGCAGACCATGCTGCATATTTACCCAGAACAATCCAGTCTGGTTGAAGTCCCCAGCCATCAGGGCTGGGAGGAACTATTCCCTCCATTCAGGAACTCTTTTCTTACCTGGGTGGAACCGGTGGAAGAACACACACTGGAAGCACTTCTCTGCTATTTAAACCACGCCCGATGGAAAACACGTGCTTCGCGTTATTCTGCAGCAGCAGCAGGACGCTCACCGAGTTGGCTCCTGCATTCCAGGTCCAGAGTCATCTTCAGCTTCCGCGCAGCAACCTGTGGATGAAGAAAGAAACAGAACAATACTTACCAGATCCCGGAATCCAGTCAGCGGCAAAACCTGCAAAGAATAAACATAAGGTTAGAAAAGTGCAAATCGCTCGCAGCCGCGCCCGCTTACCTGATCCATCCATGATTGCAACGGAGCTAACCGCGGCCTTCTCTTCGGCAGCTTCTCTGCACCTGAAAGGCAAAGGACATAATTAAAAAGGGGTTCGGGTGAAGGCAGTCGCATTCATCTTAACTTACCAGTTTTTGCACGCGCAGTAGCCTCAGCATCCCGGCACCTGAAAACAGGAAAAAGACATTATTTGAGGTGCCATTAAAAGCGGCCAACGATCATTATACTTACGTGCATCGGCACGTGCAGTGGCAACGCATATAAAGCCCGCAGCATCCCGGCACCTGAAAACTAGAAAAAGGACATTATTAGAGGTGCCATTAAAAGCGGCCAACGAACATTATACTTACGTGCATCGGCACGTGCAGTGGCAACGGATATAAAGCCTGCAGCATCCCAGCACCTGAAAACTAGAAAAAGGACATTATTAGAGGTGCCATTAAAAGCAGCCAACAAACATTATACTTGCGTGCATCGGCACGTGCAGCGGCAACGGAAAACTACGCCCACAGCATCCCGAGGCCTGAAACAAAGGAAAAGGGACATTATTGAGGTGCCCATCTTTTAAAGCCTAAAGACTACAGTATACTTACAGGCATCCGCTCGTGCAGTAACGGCGGCATCGCTCTTCGGCATCCCAGCACCAGTGCCACAACTAAGGCCGCAAAAGACTTGAGCCTCAACACTGAACTCATCCAGTGACGTAACTGGAATCCACGCACCCCTGCACCAGACGCAGGATGGAGAGCTCAGCATTTATACGCCTAAGGTGAGAGCTCGCCGAGACAAGTAGAAAGCTAGGCTGTGGGAGAAACTGGCGATTGGTGGGAGAAGAAATCCCATCAAACGGTGATTAACCCTTTTTCTTCCACCTGCAGAAAATTTACCCTGCAAGTCAGCCATTCAATAAGAGGAAGCCCAGTCCTGAGAGTCGTCCGAGCTCTACGCTTCTCAATTGAAGAAACGATAGCAGCCCAGCCGGGATCAGCGCCTCCGTGGGAATCAGGTGAGCGTTACAGTATGGTGACTCCCCCCCACCCCCCTCCGGCAACCAGGCATCTCCTCAATGTCCGTATGTCCATCACATCCTTTAACATTATGCATGTCACAGTTTGGTCCACTAGTAAACCTTATTGTCCCTTCTAGCCAACCTTTTGTCCAGGTCGACTGCCCCCACCCCCAACTCCAAAGAACTTCAACCAACAATAACCTACCATAAACTTTGGATAACTTGCCTAGCCACATACTGCATGCTCTGGCGCAGCCGCTTCTCCCGCCCCCATCTGCCCTCCTCACGACCGGGTGGCATGCAGCAGCTCACTGCCTTCCAATGGGCATCTGGTTCCTAATCCTGGTGCAGCAGCCCCACAACCACGATTACAGCGTCTATCTTATGTTCCAGTGCTGTTTTCAGCGCTGCTATTGCAGACAGAATTGGGCCGTCATCCTGCGGGCTGACCTGTGGGTTCCTCGTGTCTCATTGTCTTCTTTCTGGGCGTATGCGTCCATCATCGTCTGCTTGCGTTTACTCTTGCGTGCCTTGTCCGACATTTGGATCACCAACCCTGGGGCCTGCATATGTAGTATGATATGGGTATGGCATGGGTGTCCCATTGTCAGACCGTCTGCAGTTAAATCCCCTGTTCGGGGGAGTCAGGAGCGTGTCGTTATAGGAGGCAGGGTGATCGGCTCCCACGTTGCCTTGCCGCATGCAGTTCCCCTCACTGTTACGCTTTGCTCTCGGCTGGTTCTCACCTCCCTTATCTGCTCCGCCACTGCAGATGAACCTGTGGTTTGATACTGTGCTTACTCCGCACCTCCTATCCGGTTCGGCCGCGTCTCCTAGGGACCCGGATCTCATGCGTTGCAGGTGGCACCAATGCCATCTTGAGCTCAATGCGCTCCCAGTGTTCTGAGGGTTCTAATTCCGTTTCTCTTACACCTCCTCCACTGAGACTTACCAGGGGTGTTCTACGATCACTGCCAGACTCTTTTATGCGTTTGCTGTGCAAAATCAGACATACTGAAGTATCATCCTTAAGAATCCAGCGGGAGCTCACTTTCCCTGCTGTCTCATACCATGGCCGCTAGCCATGCCCCCCAAGTGGTGCATGCACCCCTATTGTATTCAGAGACCTCCCCAGTCAATTTGCTCGGGCGTGACCTGAGCAAATTGAACATGACCATCTCCTTCACAGATAGGGGGATAGTATGTACCACTCCAGTGATGTGTGCAATGAGAGCAATGGTGATAATAAAGATAAGAGAACGGGATGTGGTGGTGAGTGGCATCCCAATTGACCCTGAAATGTTTGTTTACGGGATAGTGATTTTATGTGACACAGTGCCTCAAATTGATAACGCATGTTGGTGGTAGCATCTTATTTCATCTTTAGGCCTGTTGTGACCCCAGCACTATTGGCAGGTACGATACTCATTTGATTTGCACGTCCTAGTGTTATCTGCGAAAAGGATTGTTGTGATTGGAACTGATTCAGATTGGTGAGAGTGGCGCACTGTGTTGTGTATCGACCCCACGGTGCCCCTAAAATAAGCTACATATGCAGAGTTGTTAAGGATCGGGTTGACAATGGAAAGATAGTGCTGGCTATTTGTATCCCATGTGAAATCATGGTGCAGTATCGTAGGGTGAAATGTTTTCTGATGGCTCTTGTTTCCCTGCCCTCCTTTACTGACAAAGATCTGGAGCAGGTCCCTGAGCGATTATGGACGACCAATGCCGTCGATGTAGGGCTCTTGCAGGGAGTGACACCCGTAGGAAAAATTCTCAAGCAAGGCGCAGTGCTGCCTCGAGTAAAACAATATCCCCTGTCCAGAGGAGCAGAGTAAGGAATATGAGATACCATTACCGCACTCCTCAACCAGGGCATTATTGTGCCCTCCACCTCCCCATGTAACACAGCTATATACTCAATAAAAAAGACGAAAGGAGGGAGTTGGAGGTGATCCAGGATCTCCACCCCTTAAATGACATTGTACAGGCAGAATTACCTGTAGTTCCTAACCTGCAACCATTTTGTGTAGTATCCCCAAGCAAGCAACACATTTCACAGTGGTGGATTTGAAGAATGCCTTCTTTTAGATATCCCTGCATCCAGACTCTCAATATCTCACCAAACATACAAGGGGTACAAAGTAGACAGAGCTAAACTACAGTACTACCTCCAAGAAGTACTCTATTTGGGACAGTTGGTAGCGGTTCATGGAAAGAAAATTATACCAGAACGCCCTGCATCAGTGTGCAGTGCTCCTCGTCAATGAACAGTTAAAGAAATGCAGAAATTCCCCAAGCTGTGTAATTATTGCAGGGCATGGATTTTAGATTATGCTGCATACACTAGGCCCCTGCTGCAGGGCCATAAAGAAGCACAAAAGACAGACAACAAAAATATTGTGTGGACAGAGGGCATGCTTACAAGTTTCAATTATGTAAAGGAGGTTATCTGCACTGCACCCGTGCTAGCGACCCCTGACTACACCCAAGAGTTCTATCTGTTTTCCCTCTCAAATGGTCAAACGATGACTGCAGTACTTACACAGAAAAGCACTATGGGCCACAAGCCACTGGCCTATTACAGTGGAGTGCTAGATTCGGTGATGCAATGCCAGTTCCCTTGCGAACAGGCACTTGCAGCTGCAGAATTTCCAATCGAGAAAAGTTCCACAATGTTCATGGGGTTTTCAGTAACACTGTACATGGAGCATGCTGTATTTGCGCAATATAAGTTCACTCTGACCACGCAGCGGACGTCTGCATATGAGGCCATCTTGTCCAACCCACACATACATAAAGTATGATGCAAAAATGTAAACCCTGCAACCTTCTGCACAGAAATGTGTACTGACTAAGACCTTGCAATACATGACTGTGTGGCATTTGAGGGGGAGGAGGAAGACATTCCTAAAGCAAAAGACAGCCCACTCGAGGGGAGGGTCCTTCTCGTTGATGGGTCAGCAACTATTGACAAGCGGACTGGCCTGAGACATACTGGTGCAGCAGTTGTCTGCCTAGTGGACAGTGAATATGAGGTGCTTGTGCAAAAAAGATTCCCTATGCACTACTGGGCTCAGGCGGCAGAGCTCATAGTGCTCATAGAAGCACTGCTAGCGTTGCATGGGTGCTGCGTGACTATGTGTAATCTGATTCAGCCTATGTCACCACAACGGTGCCTTCAGGGCTGGTGCTGTGGAAGAGGAGGGGGTTTAGGAGGGCTGACGGGTCTCCGGTGCAACATGCTGCATTATTGGACAAACTAATCAATGCACTCTCCCAACCCTGCATGACCGCAGTGTTGAAACGCACTGCTCACACGAATGACACAGACGAGGTCTCAGTAACACTGCTGCGGACGCGATCAAACAAGCAGCCCATCTCGGTGCACCCAGTATTTCCAAATATCCAGTGGAGCGCAAGGATGAGTGCAATTACCAACACCATATAACTAATTACTGATTGCCCAGATTATCGAGTTACAGGGGCATGCCCCACAGGAGGAGAAGGACCTGTGGCAAAAAAGAGGATGTAAGCAGTCTGCAACAGACTTATTGTGGCAGCAGGAAACAACATGCAAAATGGTAATGCTGCATGAGCTTCTGCTGCTCGCTTTCGACCAGCTGCACCATCCATCTCACGTGTCCAAACATCATACCACTTCAGATTTACAGGTGGACTGGTTTGTCCCCAAACTGCAGGAGACACTGACTAAAATGGTGATTAACTGCATTACTTGTCAGTCTTACAGTACTGGCCACACCCTAAGAATGTCATGACCCCTGCCCCTGGCCCTGAAAGGCAAGCCATTGGGGCTATGTTACGGCCCTCCACGATGGCCTTAAAGACCTTGCCATCTCATCCAAGACTCGCCTAGAGTGAGTCCTGATGCCTTTTAGCGCCAGGCTCATTTATAAAGTGAGGAAAACTTGAGAACTGGGCTTGGCAATGGACCTTTGCACAACATGGATGCCACCGCATAGCTCAGTGCACTGAACTGGGCTATGCGGCCTAGTTATTTAGGTGTGGTCAGGCCTAGGGATACCTGGGATACCTGGGGGCTATATAATGCATGCCCGGGCAGAGAAACACGCTTCGCGCTACTCTATGCTCTGCAGCGTGACGCTCACCACGTTCTGCTCGGATCTTCACCTGCATTCCGGAGCTGCGTACCTGAAAGAACAAGAACACCATCAGTATAACACTTACCTGTGAGAGAGTCCTGCTCGCCATCCACTGCTCTTTTGGTTCAGAGAACGCAGCATCTCGGCGACGTCCCCTCGATATTCGAAAATGCTGCAACCTGAGAAGAAGAGAACAGCATTAGTAAGCATTTATATTCCAATTCCGAAAACAGCTAAATCAATCGCACGCTTACCTGGGTGCGAATCGCTCTTGGTCAACATCCACCTCGGGCCATAACAACGACCTGCAAAAGAGAGGAAACACAGATTAGCACACATGTTCAAGAAGGCACCGCGTGCTACGCATTACTCACCGTTCACCATCTTCTCAGCCAGCATCCATTCTGGGACATTGCAACGGACTGCAAGAAAGAGAGAAAAACAGGTCAGCACAAAAAGGCACATAGCGCCGCGCGCTTTCACTTACCATCTCGTGTTTAGCCCCAAGCAGCACGACACCACTAGAGCTCTTCCTGCACCTAGAGGAAGAAGGAGAGACATTAACAGGGGCAATTGGAAAAAAAAGGACTAACTGCAAAAACCAGCAAACTTACCTGGACGAACTGGAGTCACAGCAGGTCTGGACTCTGAGGGCCAGTGAAGCAACTAGGTGGCGGCGCGACCACACCAGCAACGCACCCCTGCACTGAGAGGCAGGACGGAGAGCGCACCATACAAGAAAGCAAGGTGAGGAGAGAACTAAGGGAGAAGTTGGGTCCATAAGGGAGGTGGGATCCAAGCAAGAAGAGGCAGTAAGATTAAACCCGAAATTCCTGTGTTTCAGGCCCGATCCTCGGCCGAACAAGAGTCCAAGGGAGGAGTTCGGATTCAGAAGTGGTCCAGCCAGGCTGAGTGGCGTCCCCGTGGATATCATGTGAGCGTTACAAAGAACAATTCGAGGTACCTTACCCTGCCCGACTTGGCCATTCTGCGAGTTACACATGGACTATGCGTACATGGGATAGAGATGTAATGGGTATTGATATATGATCTTCTGTCCCTTCTCCCAATAGGTGGAGGCAGGTCCTTGTGCACATACAGATGCTAAATGTGCCGCCAGATTTCTGGTCAGAGAGGTTTTCTCTCGATGGGGAGTGTGCAATGTATTAGGATCTGACAACAGCAGTCACTTTTTAAATGAGTTATAAATAACAAAAGAGGTGTTCCTATAAGAAACATTTGTGAAGCAATTCACACTTTTACAAAGCATTACTGCCTTGATTCCACCTTAAGGCAGGATGGAAGCTTTGGGAAAGCAGTCCTTCATTCTGTGCATGACAACCATTGATTACAAAATTTGTACTCCCGCCTCCATAACAAACACTGCTTTGGGAGTCTGTCAAAAGATGAGGAATACATGGGAGGACACAATCCATTAGAACAAGTTACTTGCCCCGGGTAACTTTCTTTCAACTGGATGTTCCTCCCCCGTATTCCTCATCGCCCCTCCCAATCAACCCTGCAGTATAATTTCTGTGTATTTGCAGTTTACGCTCCTTCAGAGTCTAGTATGGTCTAATCCGCTTTAATGCAGGTAGTTCTATTTAAGAATGGCACAAAAAAACAGAACTGAAGCCAACAGGCGCTGTGCATGCTATATATACCTTTGATGAGATTATCCTCGAGACGGAGGCCCTCAAGGGACATCGAGTTGACTGCATCGACGCACAGCGCCCTCTGCCGAAATATGTTTCCAAAGAAGCTGAAGCTGGATATTGGAGATATCAAAAGATGAGGAATATGTCGGAGGAACATCCAGTCGAAAGAACATTACCAGGGTTAAGTAACTTGTTCTTCTGTTGCCTGTGGGGTGGAGGGCCACCAACGCCATATAGGTGCAGTTCAGAGGTGCAATGATGTCGGGCATGTGGGTTGCCGAATAAAATCTTGCCTTTGGGGCATTTGTGTGTCAGGGTGGTGGGCAGGGAGATGTTTTGGGGCGCATGCTGTAAGATTGTTTCCAACACCTGCCCAAGCGCAACTGAAAAGGTGGACTGGGACATGCCATGCACTATGCCCACAGTGCGCTGGTAGGTGCGAGTAGCCAGGAAATACAGCACGGACACAAGCTTCAGCAGCAACATTAAGGCATTTCGGATGTTGATCCTACTCTGAATGTCTTTCTGGATCAGGGAGAACAGGTCGGTGATGAGCAGGTCAGTGATGGTCTCCCTGTTGAGACAGTACCGGGTTATCAGCTGGCCATCTGTTGGTGCCCAGGGTGATGTCCCTGCATGCCGTTTCCTCCGCCCCTCTGCTCCATGTGATCTGTGGTGCTGTTCCTGCCTCTGCACCTCATTGTAGAACAGGAGGTGTTGCATTTCCAAGTCTGCAACTATTAGTGGGACAGCATGGTGTAGGAAAGTGTTAGGGGAACGTGTGGGCCTAATGTACCCTTTGAGTGGATTGGGTGCACCTGTGGCTTGATTCCATTGCATGTATTCATTTGCCTCTGCTTTTAGGTGGAGTGAACTGCACTGCGTTTGTTGCAGAATTACCGTCCATTTTCAGTGGCGTTTCGGTAGTATTTTGACTTGTAATGCGACAGAATTACAATTTTTCTACATGGCGCTAATTTCACTAGTGGAATTAGCCCCAGGGCTAATACTGCTAGATGGCGATATTTCCGCGGGTGCAAATTTGTCTGGTTTCCTTAGTGCTCATTTTCTGGTACCCTTTATTCAGCAGAGTGGTAAAAGTGGCAGAATACCTTTACTGCCACTGTTTCCATTTACTGCCAAACGCTTAAAGAGCCCCATTGCCTGAAAGTAAAATTGTTAGCATTTTGATCAAGAGGTATAGGGTGATCTACAGCGGTACTGTCCAGGCACTTAGGGTGGGCAAATTAACTAGGGCCTTAAACTGCCACCCTCTGAGGTAGGAATGGATCTGGCTTTGACCCTGGTAATCCTCCCACCCTAGGCTGAGAGGGGTCACCATCCCTTCTTGACAAGGTCAGTTTACTTTGTCTCGCTTGAACTAGAGAGGGTTCATGTCACGGTTCCGGGCTGAAACACTGTGCGGACACTGAGACCGATCTGGGGGTGACTTCCGTGATGTCTGGGAAACAGAACTAGGTTTCTTATGACCCACACGTTTTGGGTCCTGCACGCCGCACAGCATGTTGCTCCCAAAGGAGGCGGAGCTAATGACATTGTGAAAGCATGAATGGACTCTCAGCATGGAATGTGGCTCCCAACAACATTTCGGTGAGTCTCCACATTTAGATCATGTTCCTCTGTACTTATGCTTTCCCAGTGGTTTCCTGGTTTGGGCTTCCATGTGCCCTGTCTGTTATCTACTACGCCAGTGCTAGTGTATTCCCCTTCTGGCTGGCCACTCTGTACCACGTTCTGTTCATCCTCTAGTAACGCTGTCTAGTACCACCTGGGATTCCTTTTAGACCTGACCTTCATGTGTGCCAAACCTATGCTTGTTTAAAGGACTGCCTGCTTACGTTCTGCCTTCTGAGATCCCTGTGTACCGAACCCACGACTGCCTTGGATTACTCTTATTCCTGTTATCATCAAGTGGATCCTGTGTCTCCAACGCCTTTTCCACTACTGTTGTCTTGGATATTGTTTGTGACTTTGAACTTCTACCTCTTCTTTGGATCCCCGCATTGACTGTTTTTGGACTTTCTGTCTCCGTTCCGTTGGTTTTCTGTCCTTGTGCCGCCTTGTGTTTTATTTCTTTTAGCATCCTTGTTCCAGTGGTTCGTTTTCCTTTCCATTTCTCTAGAATTTATGTTTTGTCTCTCCTAGAACATATACAAGGTACTTGTACGACCGAGCGACTGCAGGGCTGGAGAGGATGTGGTTTAATTCTATTCCTAATTCTATTCCCTGGACTGGGTACTCACGGCTATTTCCTTAATAACCATTGATTCCATTCTCCCACTAAACTGGTCAGACCATCATAGTATCAATTTCACCATAAACTGCTCGGGCAGAACTAAAGACACTATGAACAATCGAGAGACCTATTTATGAGAGACACCTGTAAACTCACTGCTGACTTTCTCACCCCATCATCAAGAGCAATCTCCAAACTAGTGGATGCAATACCAATAACCCCATCCTACTTGCAGATACTTACCAGAACTGCCTCACCACTACCATAGACACGGTGGCTCCTGTAACCACCAAAAATCGTAATACCACTAAAAATAAATGTTATTGGTTTAACGAAGATCTAGTAGTCCTAAGACGCTCAAAACGGGCACTGGAACACACATATAAAAAAAATCCAAATCTAGACACCAAAACTGTGTTCCAATCAGCCAATATCATATATAAATCAGCTATCATCAGGCACAAAGCTAATGCTTACAATACTAGGATCTCCAATGCCAACTCTGATGCCAAAGAACTCTTTAGTATACTCAGAGAGTTAGAGAACCCCACCCCGAATTCTACCCCCACCATTGCTTGCAAAGATTGGTGTACCACAATTCAAAATGCCCTAGCCTCTAAGATTGACTTACTGCAAATCAAAATTAACAAAAAACAGAAATTGTTAGCAGAAAAAACTAGTACTACCAACATTCCGAAATAGACAACCCCTAATGCTATCCATCCCTTCCACTTTACTCCAGTCACTCAGGACCAAGTGCTTACAACCATAACTAAGCTTAAAGCCTCCAACTGCAAAGGTGACCAATTCCCAGCCCACTTAGTCAAACTCTGTGCACCCACTCTCACCCCCATCATCACCGATTTGGTAAATGCATCTCTCAGCTCTAATTTGGTACCGAGCAGCATCAAAGAAGCCTGGGTTACCGCTTTATTAAAAAAAAACACCCTTGACCCAACTGTCCCCACTAACTACCGTCCCATCACCATAGTCTCTTTCTTGTTAAAAATTATCGATAAAATAGCTCATACCCAAATTCAAGACTACCTAGAACAAAACCACTTACTAAGCACTAGACAATCAGGATTCCGCCCCAACCATAGCACAGAAACAGCCCTCCTTGATCTTAAAATCCAGATGGACACTATCAGAGACTCAGGGAAACTATGTATTCTTCTATTATTAGATCTATCGGCAGCATTTGACCTTGAAGACCACGATAAACTCTGTACCATCCTAGCCAAAGACTTTGGGTTCTCTGACGAAGCAACATGCTGGAATAAATCTTTCCTAGTGGATCGCACTTCCAGAATTTGTATAGGTAAAGAAGCAGCCAACCCCATCCCTGTACCAATTGGTGTCCCCCAAGGCTCCTGCCTCTCACCCACACTATATAATGCCTATTCTAAACTCCTCTACTAAACTCCTCTTCGCAGCACTGGATTACATGGGTGTCATCTACACCAACTTTGCTAATGACACCCAAATACTCATACCACTCTCTGAAGACTACGAGTCAGACACCATTCTAATAAACAACATTTATGCAACTATACAGAATTGGATGGCCCTAAGCAGTCTTTGTCTTAACAATGAGAAAACTGAGATTCTCATCGTGGGCTCACCTTCTAAAATTAGCACCCTCCATCCCGACTCAATCAAAATTGATGGCTCCATCATACCTGTACTTAAACAAGCCAAACCTCTTGGTGTCTACCTCTATGCCAACCTATCCATGACAAAGCACACCAACGCCCTAGCCTCATCTACCTCCTACACAGCCAAACTCATAGCCCTTAGCCGCCAGTTCCTCACCCCAGCCAAGTGTATCACACTAGCTAGAGCCCTAATATTATCCAAAGTAGACTACTGTAATGTTCTTTTATTAGGTACTTCTAAGGCGAATTTAGACAAACTCCAACTCATCCAAAACAAAGCCCTCCGAGCTTCATTAGGATTAGGACAATCAGACGACATCTCCCACATCAGAAGAGGTGCACTGGCTGCCAGTTAAAGCTAGAATCACTTTTAAAGCCCTCTATATTACACATAAATGTATCAACAATACAGCACCTAGATATCTTAACAAATCCATCACAAAGAAATTAGCCAATAGATCATTAAGATCTAATGCTGAATCTCTTTTGGCTATCCCTCGTTACAAGAGTAGTAGGGCTGGAGGAACTAGCTTCCCAGTCCAGGCTCCCACTCTCTGGAAAACCCTTCCTAAGAATCTCAAAACTGAATCATCTTTCCCTATATTCAAGAAAGCACTAAAAACATGACTATTTAACACAGTCTAACTTAGCTCGACTCCATCTCAGAGTCAGTCCCCTGCCTCCAGTCCACCACTTGTAATCGGTCCCACTGCCAACACCTAAGGCATACTGCCTTTACTTTGATGTTTTTATCCTATTGCGATTGAAATTCCTCACTAATTCTGTGCAAATCTACCTTCATGCTTGTATATTTTCCTGAACAATGATTGTAATTACTTCCTAAACTGTAACTATGCCGTGATACCTCCGGGTCTGGGCGTATAATAAATGCAATAAATAAAATATTCTTGCTGCCTTTAAGATGCTGTGGGTGTCCCATACCACCCATCTGCTTTTCAGGTGGGTTACTCCTCGTCCTCTTGACCAGCTGAGATGCATTTGGGGAGACGACAGGAATTGCACAGACGCAATCTCATCAGCAACTGCTCCTGACAGTGCACGTGCACCCAACCTTCAACACATCACCACCACACCTTGCTGCCTTTCCTTACCCATCTTCTGCTGTTTGCGTCTTGGTACTGCTTTCTCCAACTTTCTCTCAATTGACCCCCTCATCTTCCTACCATGGACCTAGGTCTGGAAGCCTTTGTGGACAAAAGATGCAATATCCACTCAGACATGCCTCAATTCCTGATAATACTTTGGTGGTAACAGGCACAGCATATATGCCTGTTACATCACAAGTGCGTTTCACAGCTGTTTCTGCCTACCGAAAGAACATTAAACTTTCCTTTGCAATTATAGTTTTTGAAAGTTTTATATATAGTTTACCCATTTGTTAGAAGAAAGTCAACAAAGTTTTCTTTAAGCTAATGGATACTTCATTTGACTCCAGTCATACATTTGAACTGAAAAACATTGTTTGAGATTTTTTTCAGCAGATGGACAATACGAGTGATCACATGAGCAGTTTTTCTCTCAACCTGCATTACCCATTGCAGTGCGAGAATCTTGAATCCTGTTAAGCACGAAACACAAGATTAATGAATTCATAGAAACCAAAGTGTTCTTTAACCTTCAGGGATTCACAGGGATGTGTCAGAACAGCATCAGTGGATTTTCGTAGGTTTGTGCCTATTACTCTCAACTGAAAAGCTGCCATTTGAGCTACTATGCATGTATTTTTCAAATACTGTGGGCTGAGTGTTTGGTCCAGGGCTGGCTCCCAATCCTTTCAGCCAAACTGAAAAATATTCATGGCTTCATCATTGTTTGATGCATGCTGCACTATGCTACATTCTAATTAATCCGTTCATAATTAGCAGAAAAGGGTCTGGGACATAAAAGAAAGTAAATTTTACCCACCAAAGTAGCTCTTTTACCTTTTCTGACCCATTAGGCAAATGACCAGCCTTCTAGTCCTTTGACTTAGTCCTGGCCCAAATATACTTCCACTTGTAGGTGTAGAAAAGATACACTGAGTTGAAGTGGCTGAATGCCAATGTTTCTAAACATGTAATATCCAATGCCTAGCATCCACAATATACAACTACAATGAGCAACTGATTTTCTTCATTACATTCATGACTGACTGGCTCTCCCACCCCCGCATTCGGAGAAGTGAAGTTGCATTTTGCTCTTCTGACTGCCAAGTTTAAACATTTTTTATTTCATTTAGTTTATACAAACTTTTTGAAAATAATTCCCATCCCCCCTTACATTGTGTTAGGGAAGCAGAGTAGAAACAAGCTATTTCATACAGATCACAAAATACATTGACATATTCATCTTCACAAATTTCCACCTCTTATCTAACCTTAATATTTCCACTTTTCAGGTCTGTGTTCGATTTAGAATTCTTGTTTCTTTCATATCGGGGTCTCAAACTTTCTCATTACCCCGTACAGACATCTCTGCTTCAATAACACACACATATCTTACTTCCAAAAGATAGCCACCAGGCTTATTTCAAGGCTTTAACAAAACTTCCAGTTTTTGCAGAAAAAGTGTCACCCCAAAGATATCTTTTTCTCTATGGTTATAAAATTTGCTTCACAAATCTTCTCCACATAAGGTGGAATATTGTTTTACTAAATCTCCTAAATGCAAGGATCTTATGTCTTTCAGTCCTTCACAGTACAGTGTAAGATGTTTTTAGAGTCTCATGTTGTTTGTTACAAAAGCGACAACTTAATATCGCTGTCAATTTCCGGGATCTTAGGGCTTGCTTACTCTTGTGTTAAATAAGTTCAATCGAAATTTCATGTACATTGCTCGATGTCTGGCATTGGCTGTTCTCAAATATTACAGCAGTTTATTCCGATCTTTGGCTTCAATTGCTGCATCTTCCATGAGTTTATGGCGATTTCTATCATCAACTGTCGAGCACCAATCTTGATCCCATAGCTGACATAATTCGGGTTATTTTTCAATGTTTCCTGATCAGTGCCCAACTGCACTAGCTGGTTTCCATAACCGGTTGCCCATTTGCTCAGTAGGGTTTCCGGATTTCCTTTCAGTGCGTCTCATAGAAGCCCGAACTGAGGTATGCAATCATCTGATTATTTTCCTGTATATGGATAACATGTTCCATAGCACTCGGGCGTGCATGGATATCAGATTAAGTTCATATCGCACACACGCACTGGAAATTCTCTTTTGTAGCTGCAGAACACGTCTCCAATACTGGTTTTCTAGTTCTGGCCATAGGGTTGCAGATACTCCTAATGCACTTTCAGCGCCATAAATCAATGTTGGCATGACTTTTTGATTGTAATGGGCTAAGACTGGCAGCAGGGAGAATTTACCAAACTTTTTGTTCATGATTACTCCTTGACATGCCAGTTGTTTACATTTTCGTTTAGCATTCTCAGCCCAAGGTGCATCAGCCCTGTTGATCCACATTCCAAGATACTTTGCCTTTTTCACACATCTCAGATTTTCATTATTCAGTCTCCATTTTGGGGCACATTCTTTGCTCTGTTTGTTAGTCCGTGTGAGATCTTGAAAAATTATTATTTCAGACTTTGCAGGATTGATTTTTAGTTTATTTTTTTGCACATATCCTTCAAGAGCTGTTAACGTTCTTGTTAGGCCAATTGGCGTTAGATCAAGTAAAGCAATATCGTCTGCATATAGCATCCAATTTACAGTCATCCCATTAATTTTCAGTGGAAAGGAAATTAGAAATTACAGCTTCTAGGGATTCTTTAATGTCAGACAAGAATAGTCCAAACAGAGTAGTTGCCAACGGGCAGCCTTGTTTCACACCTTGGTTTTGTTCTTATTGACTTACTCAGGGTTCCACCAGAGTCTAGTCTGACCTTTAATTCAGTGTCCGTGTGCAGGTTTTTATTGGCTGTAATAAATTGCCAGGGCATTTCCACTTCTTCATTTTGTTCCAGAGCATCTCTTGGTCAATTGTATCAAATGCGCTGGACAGATCGACCAACGCTACATAGATCTTTCTGTTTTGGCGGATTGCTTCCATCTTTATAAAATTCAAGATTGTCAGATTCAAGCCACATCCAACACCTTTAACACATCCTGCTTGACGAGGATCATATCGTTTTGAGTCTTGGATCCATTTTAGTAGTTGGATTTGAAGCTGAGTTGCAAACATTTTCCTGGCCACATCAAGGAGTGCTATGGGCCGATAGTTCTTTGGGTCAGTGCGCTTGCCCTTTTTGAAGATCGGTACAATAGCACTCTGCCAAGATGTGGGGACCTTTTGCTTCTGTAAAATTGATTTAAACAAAATGTAGCAAAATTCCGCCCATAGTTCTGGCTGTTGTTTTAATAGATGATGTGTTAATCCGTCCGGCCCAGGATCTCTTGATGTACTTAATTTTTCTGTAAATATCTTCCTTCTTTATTTGAATTGGACATTCTTGCTCCGGAATTGATGGCATGTCCGGCTTGATATCATTGTTGAAAAATATTCCCGCATAGTGTTCTACCCATAGTTCTTCTGGTACCATGTTTTTTATAATAGCACCTTGAGGGGTTGAGACGTTGTTCAGATAGGCCCAAAAGTCACTTGTATTTCTTTTTGCAAGCGTTTTCATTATTTCTGCCGCATCTCGTTGTAGCATTATATGTTTGTGACTAATTAACCAGTTCTTATAGGTTTGTTTTAATTGTTTTACCCTGCTTTTACTACTTAAATCCGATTTATTTTTGAACATTCTTAGAGCTTTGTTCAGCTTTTTTTTCTTTAAGTTAAGCTCTTCATCCCATACATGTAGCTTTGTGAAGTCTGGTCTCGTTCTAGCTGTTTGCTTCTCTCTGTAGGTCTCTAGGAAGGTTGTATATTCAATTTTCTTCATTTCAGTTTTTTCTTCCAATGATTTTAACAAAGAATTAACATTATTTGCATTTAGTCGTAGCCGATTACGGCCGGGTCCCACCTCTAAGTCTCTTCCTGACATAGCAGTAGTTCCTTCGATTTGTTGTGACTTCGAGTACATTTTTACTACACAGTGATCACTTGACTTCATTTCAGCAATTTTTAGAAGTGCGACTTCACCTCTTAGTCTTGCATTTACGAACATGTAATCTATGGTTGATCATAGTAGGTTCCTTTGCCAAGTTGTTTGGGCGGGAATGTCTCCTGTAATTTCTCCGTTTACCATCTTTAGATTCCACACCTCCATTTCAAGCATCCAGAGCAGAGCCGCTTGATCACCATGAGTTTTCTTATCTTCATTGTTAATTCCGATCTTATTTTGCAAGCAATTTATGTTAAGATCTCTGCATATCAAGATATTTACATCCTTTTTTAAAAAAAATAAATTGTATTAATTTTATTCAAACCAAACAACAATACTAACCAAACACGCAGTGCAATTTACAACAGTTCCTTATTCACCAATTAGTCTTGGTCACTGCTCCCCCAATCCCACCCCCCTTTATGAGCCTACTTGTTCCTCACATTCCGTATCTGCTACATGTGGCAGGGTCTCGCTTCCCTCGGATTCTGTTGGATCTGATATTGTTCCAAACAGTTCTGCTATTAATAATTTCCATGCCATCGGAGTACCCGCTTATTCTTCCCCCCTCATGTTGCACGCCTCTTTCCATACCATCGTTTCAGCCTCCGCCCATTTCTGCAACTCCTTCCACCATACCTCCACCCGTGGCTTGTGACACGTCTTCCATCCCATGGCAATCCTTCGTTTTGCAAGCACATATGCCAAATCTTTAAGTTTCCCAACATGTTTAAGTTTCCGTGATCTGGGGAAACCTCCCAGCAAGCAGGCCCAAGCCGTGTTTATGGTGAGCGTGACCCCCTTCTCTACTAGTTTTTGTGCCACTTCACCCCAGAAACGCTCAATTACTGGGCATGACCAAAACATGTGTGTCATGTCAGCGTTTTCCCTGTCGCATTTAGGACACGCCTGTCGCCCAGCGTTTTCGAACTTAGATATCCTCAGAGGAGTCATATATGCTCTATGCGTTATATACAGCTGCATTTGTTTTAGTCTAGCATTTCTTGACACCTTCTTGTGGTATCCCAGGGCACGTTCCCACATCCCATCCTCTATCGGGGCTCCTACCGCCGCTTCCCAGTCTAGTCTCAATTGTGTCAGCTCTTTTCCGACCTTAGTCATCACCATCTCATACAATCTAGAAATCTCATGCCCCCCTTCCGATATGTCATATATTGCCCCCATTGTAGCATCTGATTCTTCTGCCAATACTGTTTCAGGCCACGTTTTCTGAATTTTCTGCACCATCCTATGATACGTAACATATTGGCCCGTATGTAATCCCGCCTCTTCCCCAAGGCCTTCGAAATCCCTAATGGTCCCCTCTTGCCAAATGTCCCCTAGCGTTAGCAGCCCCACCGATTCCCAGTAGGTCCTAATAATCGTCCTCAGCTGCTTATCTCCCCCTGCTAATGCAACCAGCGGTACCTGCGGGGAGCATGGGAATGGGTCCTCCATCATCCGGCATGCTCCACGCCACATTTTCCACCCAAGCAACATCATCCCAGGGCGCACAATCATTTGACTCAGGCAGCCAGATCATTTCCCTTAAGTAAAACGGGGCACAATCCTGCCCAAACAACCTTAGTTCAAGGGTCGCTTCATCCGAGAGCCACTTAGCCACATATTGTAGCTGACTCGCTACATAATAAACCTCAAAATTACGCAGTTTGATCCCCCCCTTTTCATAGAAGTTCTGCAACTTCCATAGCGCCACTCTGTTCCGGGTACCATGCCACAGGAAGTCCCTACACATACTGTTCAGTTTAGCAAAAAACCTCTTGGGTATCATATGTGGAATATTACTAAAATAATGTAGAAGCCTAGGTAGGACCACCATCTTAAGCATTGCCCAAGATATTTACATCCTTTTCATTCCTCTTGATGTCGCAGATGATTTCCGAAATTGATTCAATGAAATTTTCCAGTTGGATTGCAGCATGTTGCCAATAAATGTTTACCAATATTAGTAAATTCTCTGCTTTCAATGATATCGTCGGGAGTTTAACCTTGGAGACTTGTGTATACAGTGACACGTTAGTCGAGGATAGAATATGCATACCACTTTTAATTTTAGCAAGGGTCACCATTCCAGACATCGGGCATCCTTTATTCCCTTTAATTGCTTGGTTAAAGGCAATCTCGAAGCCCTCCGCGATTGGAGTTTTCATTAACCATGTCTCTTGCAGACATAGTAAATCTATATCCTTTAATTCATTCGGTGTGTCTTCAAAAAGATGCATATATCCTCGTGTGTTCCAAGAGGTTATGCATATATTTCCAGAATCATTGGTCTTTGAGCATTAGCTGTTTTTAGGGATATTGAAGGTTTTAGCAACCCAGGTCCAGTCAAGGTCCACATTTATCAGTGAGGAGTTCCTCTGAGTTCTGATATCTGATTTCCCTATCGTAATTTTAAATTGATCTTTTTCCAATACTTGTTTATCACCATTAGTTTGTCTCTTAGGGGAGGCAGATTTGCCCTTTTGACTGCTTACTTCAGCTTGTTTTGCAGATCCAGTAGTAACTGTTGATTTGAGTTCTGAGGATGAACCACTTTTCATAGGTTGTTCCATCTCCTTTGGTTTCCAGATTTCATTTATATCGAACCCTAAGGAGTTGAAGATGGCACTAGTGTTTAGTAGAGAGTCAAAAATAATTTTTGAAGCTATGTGTAATATCACACAGTCATTATTTTTTTCATCTTCAAATTCTACTAATTGAATGTCTTCGGAAACCACAGTTCTTAATTGCGGAATATGATGTAGCAACCTCATCACATTTTTGCTATTTAGTAAGAGACCATCTTTTTCTCTCACTATTCGCTCTAATCGCAAACGGTATTTCCCCAGTTTCTTATTACTTCGAACTTGATGGCCAAAATCTTTACTTGATGCTGCATTCTCTCTTGCATTAGTCTGCATCATCTCAGTCGTTGGTTGGTGAAGATCACAATGGGCCTCATTACGACCCTGGCGCTAAGTGAAAAACGATGGCGGTAAAAGGTTACCGCCATCGTTTTCCGCCAGGTCCGATCATGACCCGTGACCGTTAACTACGATGCCGCTAATGGCATCGTAGTTAACGCTGGCGCTAACTGCGCCAAGGGTGCGCGCACGCGACCGGCCACACCGTACTTAACGCCATGGCGGAAAGGTACGCAAATGCCGACCCAAGCGGACATGCACCTAACGCCATCACCCAGCCCGTTAAGTACCTTACCGCCATGGTGCAAATAACGCCATCGCGAACCAACCGTAAAGGGCCATGTTAAGTGAATGCAGCTGCCACAGGTGCACAGAAACAGCACAGGTGAAGGCAATACAGACTCAGGGAAGCACAAAAAGAGCACACCCCACCCCTTCCCACACCCAGTCACACTCCACAATGATGCCAATACGACTAGCAATGTTGGGGCTGGAGGACCTGATAGCAATGCATGTGCTACAACAGCAACAACTACTACAACAACAACAACAACAACAGGCAGCACAGAGGAGACGCAGGAGGAGAAGGAGGGCAAGGCAGGCCCAGCAAGCCCCACCAGCACAGCCAGTGCCACCACGCAGGCAGCCCCCAATCCCACGCATCAGAGCCAATCCTTTCAACCTCACTGCTGAGCAGATCCACACCCTGTACCGTTTGGACCGGGACACCATCACCGCCATCGTAGAAATGACACACAACGACATCGTCAGCATGATAGAAAGTCCAACCGCCATCCCCCCCCCTACTGAAGGTAGTGTCTGTACTCCACTTCCTGGCCACAGGCACCTAACAGCACACAGTGGGGCACCTGCATGGCATTTCACAACCATTATTCTCACGAACACTCATCCAAGTGCTCGATGCCCTCCTCAAGCACACAGACGACCACATCTCATTACCACGGACTGGCCAGGAGATTGCAAACACCAAAGTGGGTTTCCATGCACTAGCCGGCATACCCGGTTGCATTGGTGCCATCGACTGCACCCATGTGGAATTGGTGGTTCCACGTGCCATGGAGGTACCGTACCGCAACCGGAAACAGTTCCACTCAATCAACGTGCAAATGGTCTGTGACTCCAACAAGATCATCACACATTGTTGTGCCCGATTCCCCGGATCAACCCATGATTCAATGGTCCTGAGGAACTCCACAATACCACGCTACATGGAGCGACATGCAGGCCCAAGATCCTGGCTACTCGGTGAGTCCAATGTCATGGAAGTGGGCAGGTGAATGACGTACCGATGCATACTCCACCTGGCAGAAAGGGGGGGGGGGGTGATGCATACTCCACCTGGCAGAAAGGGGGGGGGGGGATGATGCATACTCCATCTGGCAGAAAGGGGGGGGGATGATGCATACTCCACCTGGCAGAAAGGGGGGGGGGGGATGATGCATACTCCATCTGGCAGAAAGGGGGGGGGGATGATGCATACTCCACCTGGCAGAAAGGGGGGGGATGATGCATACTCCACCTGGCAGAAAGGGGGGGGATGATGCATACTCCACCTGGCAGAAAGAGGGGGGGGATGATGCATACTCCACCTGGCTGTGAGTAACACAGAGAACGGAGACAGCGGATGGGCACTCACAATGCACACAACCCCTCTGCATACATTGGGTGATGGCATGCAAAACAGGCCATGGGAGCCATGAGAATATACTGGTTGCATTGTGTGAATCAATCAGTGCATGTAGAAGTGAGCCAAAGTAACAGTTGGATGCGAGCCATGGCGGAACATCATGTTCCTGATCAGACGTCATGACTGACACATACATTCTCGCCTTCATACAGGTGATGCAGGCTATCCCCTGAAGAGGTGGCTCCTTACACCAGTCCGGAACCCGCAGAACCAGCACGAGGAGGACTTCAACCGTGCACATACACGTACTCGTGTGGTCATAGAGCAGACATTCGGACTATTGAAGGCACGGTTCCGAAGCCTCAGCAGGTCTGGTGGCGCACTCCTGTATGGCCATGAGAAGGTGGCAAAGATCGTCATGGCATGTGTCATGCTACACAATATGTGCGTCAGACGGAATGTGCCCCTGCCCCCTGACGCAGAACTGCAACCACCTGACGATGAGGATGAGGAGGGTGCAGATGGGGCGGCACCCCATGGAGGAGGCGATGCACAGGAGGGGCGTGCAATGCGCCAAAGTATCATCGACCACTGCTTCTAGCACACACGGCTGGTGTTTATCACATGGAGACTGCACTTGGGGCACTGTGTGTCTCTGGGACATGCACACTGTGGACTGTACACCAATAAAGCACACATACGCAATGAAAATGTCCACACATTACTTTTTTGGAAAGAATAAAGTGTATTGAAACTATGAAATGTCGTGTCACACCCCCTCCCACCTCCCCCTGCACACCCCAACACACCCCCTCCAAACTCCCCCCTGCACACCCCAACACACCCCCTCCCAACTCCCCCCTGCACACCCCAACACACACCCTCTAGGTGTCAACAGATGCCTGTGACAGTGGCCACAGGCTGTTACAAGCCCCCTCTCCCGGCCCCCGGGGCACCCCTGGCTGTGGAGCGCAGGTTACGACCGGAACGTCGCACGGGGCTGCTCTGCGCAGAACTGGCAGTGGAGGATGTCCCTGGCTGCCCCTGTGCATGCACGTCCTGTCGTGTGTGGGTGAGGCCAGTGACCGCACGACGCAAGGCCGCAAGTTCTGCACAGATGTCCCTGGACATGGCCTGCATGGCATCCCTCAGGGTGGCAGTGCTCTGCGCCACTTCCGCCCTTACTGTCTCCGTGGCCTGTTCAATGCTAGACCTAGCCCCCACACATTCTGCGGCATGCTCATCCAGCATTGCGGACAGTTGATGCTGCCGTTGAGTGATGTCCTGGAGGGACTGCTGGCCGTGCTGGCCCATGGCCAGTGCTGGTGGAGTGATGGAGGGGCTGCTCCCCTCCTGTGGAGTGTGGACAGGGCATGGGGTGGATGGCCACTCCTCTACCTCTGTGTGCCCCTGTGTGTGACCCTCATGGGGGCTGGCGTCTGAGAAACAGGGGGAATGTAGTAGGTCAGTGGGGCTTCTGACCTCGTGCTCCATGTCCGAGTCTGAACATGCAGCTGTTGCAGCTGTCTCCCCGATGTTGCTGCTGGCCGCTGACCCCCTGCCTCCTGTGGCAGGCAGTGGAGGTGGAGCAGCTGCTGCTGGCCTGCTGCCAACAGGGGTGCTTGCCGGTGGGACCTCCGGTATGCCTGCAGTGGGACCTGCTTGTTGTGGGGTCTGCCTCACTGCAGCTGAGGTTGAGGGTGCAGGGCCGTTGTTGATGGCCTTCTTGGCTCTCTTTGGCGCAGGGGTGTCCTGGTCCTCTGGGTGTGAATCTGTGCCTGTGGTGGAGCAAAGGAGGGAGGGCGTTATTGATGGGTCTGCGTACTTTGGAATGAACTGTTTGACATTATTGTGGTCAGTGGATGAGGAAGATTTCAGGCAGTGCCATGCAGGTTGTCTCCTTTTGGTGTGGAATGTGGATGCAGGTATGCGGGTGCCAGCAGTGTATGCAGGGTGGTGCTCGCATGTGGCTATGGGCAGTGTTGATATGTGTTGCATTTACACTCTAGGGCAACCTTGTGCTACACATGATTGGACTGCTGTGACTATGGCATGTCTTGTTTGAGGCACCTACCTTCATCGCCTGATGTCGGAGCTCCCCTTTCCATCCCCCTGACGCCTTCAATGGATTCCATGCCAATCGTGGTTGCACAGATCTCCTCCCACGGTTGGAGTTTCAGGGGGGATTCCGACCCTCCACCGGTACCCATGGCAAGGTTGCGGTTTGCTGAGATGACAGCTCTGACCCGTATGCGTAGGTCATCCCAGCGCTTCCTGCACTGCTGTGGTGTGCGGGGTACGGTCCCCACCGCGCTGACGCGCTCAGCCACCAGGGCCCAGATGGCCTTCTTTTTCCCGATCGCTGTCCTGGTCATGTCCGGGGAGAAAACGACACCTGCGTTGTCTTGCAGGGTCTCCTCCCGGCTGAATCTCTCCTGGCGCTGGCGGTCACATGCCTTTTTCACAGATTTAGGCATTTTCGGGTACTTGGATGGGTGGGTGGTTGGTTGGGACAGGTGTCAGGGTTGGGTCTGGTGTTGTTTGGTAGGATGGCGATGGATTGTGTTTTTCAAGATGGCCGACGGGCTGTTTCCCGTTCCGGCGCGATGACGCTATTTCCGGTTCGACTTTTTACGGCCGCCGCTAATTACGGCCGCCGGTACTTACGGTGGCCGCTACTTACGGTGGCGGAAGTGCACCTTGCTCGCTTAACGATGCTGGTAGGGGCCTTTTGCGCCATGGCGTTAATTGCATTACCGCCATGGCGTAATGCTCGTGCGCGATGGGTCGTAATGTGGCGCTCTTTACGCCATCGTCCCACGGCGTAAACGCTCATTACGCCATGGCGGTAATGACGGGCGATTAGCGCCAGGGTCGTAATGAGGCCCAATGTATCTTTTGTTGCGGCGGTGAGCGTTTTGACTGTGACTGGGGATAGGACTCAGTTATTTTGGTTTCCATATCTCCAGTCTCTACTTTGATGTTAGGTATTGCTTGGATTAGCCCGACATCCATTAGTGCCATTTTACCCTCCAGAGCGACAAATTCTTGCTCATATTTCCGAAGGTCCAAGTTACGAGATGTAATCTTTGGATCATGATGTTCCCGGTTCTTGGTAGCTACAGTTAGCGCTCTTTTGGCCTCTAGCGTAATGAATTTGCTAGGGACCTCCACTACTGATTGTAGCATTTCACCATCTTGATTTTTTTGATTCCAGTGCAACACATCTTTGCAGGTGTACTGCTTCCTCACTTGCCAGACAGATCGTTTTTATGATTGGAATTTCACGTGAGGGAGGCTGCCTCCTGGAAGTTTTCTCAGCTACAGATGACTTCTCTTCGTTCAGCGAGGGGCTGAGGTCAATGTTTATAAGAACATTTGCGGACGAGCACTCCTCATTCAGTGCAGAGTCTGGGATCTCAGTTCAACCACTTGTATCACCTTCACATTGTTCGTACGTCGAAAGGTCAAGAAGATCATCTGGAGAACTATCACTCTCAATTATGGTGCATTTTTCTACTTCATTGCTGTTCTTTGGTTCCGCAATTACATATCACATTTGATTGCGGGGATTAGCATTTGCTATATCTCTACCTGCTTGCTTGGAAATTGTTGTAATGCTGAAGCCTTTGATATTCCTTAAGAATGATCTCACACCTGATCTTTTTTGAGTTTTTCTTTTTCTCATATTCTTCGATTCCCAGCCATTATATCTTCCATGTTGTTATTTTTTGCAATCTGTTTTTTTTTGTTCAAAGATTGGGAACACATCTTTCGAGATTGACACAGCTTTCTTCTGCAAAGCGACTTCGACACCTGATTCGCCGTTGACAGAAGATGTGTTATGTTGACCTTGATTTCCCAGGGCAATTTTAGAATCAGGCGGATTTACAGAGGATACTGCAGGACTCCCCCGAGAAAATTCGGAGTAGGAAGTGTTTCCAACACATCCAGATCGCTCCGAAGTTAGATCATTAACGCATCCAGAAGGTCCCGCCAGCAGATGAGGATTCTGTTTCTCATTTCTTTCCCCACACAGTGGGGCACCCCCTGTTCGTACGCGTGCCTCTCTGTCTTCTTTTTCACCACTGATGCTGGTATTACTATCTTTCTGACGATCAACTCCACTTAATCGTTTCAATTTCTGTTTACATTTCAACAGCAGACCTTTCCTGCATAAATTGCCACTGCTTATCTCTTGAGGACTTGGGTTCACGTCTTTGTCCGTGTCCTGTACTGCAGTTTGGGCATTTCGATCAGTATGATTTATAACTAATATCATCTCCACGCTGGCAGCATGACGCTCTTCGTTCTCTTTAGGTGCTTGCTTTGTTATTGTGGGATTCCATTTTTGCGATTTCAACAAAACAATCGCTTCCCGAGCTACTTCTGCGAACAACCGTTTGTCAGTCACACTATTTTTAGTGTGTTCCAGAATTATCTTCACGTTTGCCTCAGATCTTAGATGTTCATTTGACAAAACTTGTTTAGTCATGTTGAGATCTTGCTCAACATTTATCATTTTTGTATTCAGCATAGCTAAAAGGGTGGTTTGATCTTTAATGTTCTCATTCAGTTGTTCATATAATTTCAAATGTGGTGACATGGATATAGTATGTGCAGCCATTATTAGTGTATTTAGGTCTCTCGTGATCTCTTTTGAAAGACATTCTGCCATATTTTGTATTTGAATATTATTTTTTTTGTTGTTGTACCTTGACCTCGATGTTTTTGATTTTTTCTTCAAATGATTACTTTTCTTTGTGAATGGTTCATCTATTTTCGGACCAACTGAGAACAAGGATAAATAAGGCTCACCTCCATCTCCATTCAGACCATCTGGTTGTCTTTTCTCAGCATGTCTTTTTTGCGATACAGTTATATGGTCTATGTGATCTTCATTTATTGAGTCAAGTCTTTTCCTTTTCACCATGTGTTTCAGCCACAAGTTCCGTTTTTCGTTGTGTCCCCATATTTCAGGTAGTTGATGTAGTACATTCTTCACCTGGGGCACTTGGGCACTTATCTCGTGCTCTTGTGGGTGTAGATGCTCATTAGCTGATGCTCCCACCATGTTTTCGGAGGTATGATGGCTTCCCAATCTGGTGTTTATTTCGATTAGGTCTTTTAGTACCTTATCGACCACGGCAATCTAGCTGCGCTGATTAGGACTCCTCACATCACTCAGTGGTTTGTTTGGTAAAATTACCAGACTAGTCCAGTCAGTGTTATGTAGTATACTGGTTTCATCATCAGGTGTCATTTCGCTTGGGAGATTTGGAAGGCTGTCGCCTGGAAACAGTTCTGCTTGTACTGAAGCAATGTTGTTATACGTGTACGAGTCTTTACCAATAGCCCCACCAATGGGCCAAACCATTGTGCGATCAGCCTCGCTATTAGAATCGCCATCCATCCCCTTCTTATGGTCCTTGACGTAAGCCAGCGCATGTCCCGCCAAGGCCTGTAGTGTCTTGACAGAAAGCGGCTCAACTACTCCACTTTGGCGGAGGGCTGCAGCTGTTTGAGGGACATTTACATTTGGTCGGCACTCTGCGTAGTCATCCAAGTCAGCATCTAAGAACACCTCAAACACAGCATGACTCATGTCCCCCCCCCCTCGAGGTTAACATCATTAGTTACATTGACTGTTAGAGGTGACGTTACCATGGAGAATGTTGGCGAATTGCTTGCCTGGCAATCAAAAACATTTCAGAGTTTGTAGATGAGATTGAAGCGCAGGTCCTTTTACGGGACCTGCTACAACTTACCAGGGGAGCCGCTCGATATTCGGCCATCTCTCTTCCTCCGGCAGCCAGAAAGCGACGCTGCCGCTGCGTAAGTTGATGCACGCCTCCATTGCCTCCATCGTCTCCCGTCTGCTGAAGCTGCACGGCTACATCATTCCGAGCCAGTCCTGAGGTGCCAGGCTCCAGCGTGATTATTAGGCTCATGCTTCTGTGGGCTGGGGGAGCAGGGGAGCAGGGGGAGCGGTGCACGCCGCACGGGTGAAATTGCACGGACTAGTGCTTTGCTCAACACACTGCACCCAGCATCCCCGCGCACCCGTGGCAACACTGGCAACACTCTGCGCACTCTGTGTCGCTCTGCGACCGAGGCAGAGTATTTACTGGTGAAAATGGACTTCTTTGCACAACAAGGTAGACAGCACACAAAATCCACAGGGTCTCCAACACTGACAACACTCTGCATACTCCCTGGTATTTAAAAAAAAAAAAAAGGACAAATTGTCTTTTCCATTTTGATTGTATATTTGAAAATTGTTTCGGTGAAACTACCTACCAGTTAGCAAGAAATATTAAAAGAACAAATATATGAATGTCCATACCAAGGATGAGAATATCGATAATTGGTAAGTAACTTTTCTGTCTTGTCTTTAGTTCAATAGCAGGAGTCCATACGCTGTTGTGGGTGTATAATGTAATTATTGGGAGTGCAAATCAGAAATTGGGTAACAGAGGTAATTGGATCTGATCAAACCTAATTTGGCCTGCACTTTATATGTCAAATTTAGATGTGCATCCTACCACATCTAAGCACTCGCACTTATTGTTGGGGCATGCATATTCGTGATTACTGCCCAAATTGTTTAGCTCAAAAGAAAATTTAAATCCATTTCCTACTTATCTGTCCCGTGCATCTCACTTTGAGAAGGCTCTTCTTGAAACCACAATTTATTGAATTGAATATTTGCAACACTAGTGTAGCACTTAGGGCTTGTAAAAGCACCAATCATGTAACTTTTGTCCTTGCTGCTTCCTCTTATGCATGGCTAAGTAGGAAGAAAATGATATATAATACTGTGAAATTAATTTAAGTCTGTGGGTACGTAATGATCTCTGGTTTAGGTGCAACGGAATGTATTTTATTATGTTTTTATTTTTTAATTTGTAATTCATTAAACTTGATGGCGAATGGGTGGGGGTTTTATGTTGTATTATGGAGTCTAGCCTTTTCGATATTAATGAGATAGGCGGCTCATGGTATTTATTGTGAATGGCTCTTTTGTCCTTTTATTCAGTTTAATGGAGACCTTCTGTGGGCCAAATTAAATAAATGGTACAAAGGAATTTACTGAATATATTGATGCATATGCATGAGGACACATCAATTCAAGTGAGACTCAGCAATGAGTGTGTCATGTCTACAATAATTAAAACAAATAACTTACTTAGACAAGGGTGTATCTTGGCCTCCTGTCTTTTTAATGTGTATATGGCCGATATAGGTAATGAGCTTCAGGATGCTTGATTTGTATCTCCCAAAATAGGCGATATAAAAATTGCATGGGTGGTGTATGGCGATGATTTTATTTTATTTGACAGAACACCCATAGGCCTTCAAAGATTGATCAATGCATTTGTATTTTTTATTCAGGCTCACAAGTTACACATTAATCCTACTAAAAGCGTTGTCATTAAGATCTGTAGGCAAAATAACAAAAATTATTTTACTTGGTTTATTAAGGATAAAGCTTTGACTGTTGTCACTAGCATGATGTACCTAGGATTCCCAATTACAGCTCATCCATCGAAAGCTTTCATTAGGATTTTTTTTTAAACAAAAAGCTTTGCTCCTGGCTATGCAAATGGCAAAGATAGATACAAAATTTGGTACATTTTCTATGCGTCCCGTATTAAACTTTTATATGGGGAAAGTGGTCCCAAAATGTATATACGGGTTAGAGATCTTCCCAAAATGGTTAGTGGATGAACTGGATTATTATGAGTCAATTATGTGGAAACGTTTTTTTATTGTATTCCACAGTCTGTTCCAATAGCAGTCCATCGTCACGAATTAGGCTTAAAATCTTTACGCAGCAGAGTCTGATGGAGGGTAACTCTATACTGGAAAATTGTGACTTCCCCCTCCCCACCTGTTATATGAGGTCTTTGGGAAATTAATGAAAAATGGTGGAGCGGAATTGAGAGAGTTTGCTGAATACTGTACTAATATTATGAAAATAATTGGAGTGACTGAAGAACTGCTGGTGACCAGTCCACTTAAGGTGAAAGTACAAATTCGCAGAATGGATTGGACTGAAACACATGAAACAGTGGTTAATAACACTCTTTACAAGCATTTAGGATTAGTTCATAAAAAGGTGGGAACCTTCGAGGGGCATTTGGATAGGTTTCCTGTTCGATCTTTTAGAAATGCATTCTTACGTTTTAGATTTAATGTACTTTTAACTAATGAAATAATTTGCATTAGGAATCCTCTGCCTCCTGAGATATCATTTTGTAGATTTTGTGAGGGCCATGGTTCAGAAGAAAATGTACGTTATTTGCGGTTACATTGTCCTATGTTGCTCTCTCTGCGAATTATGTATTTTGAGAAGTTTGTTCATGATTTAGCTTGTCTGGATTCCGATAATTTATGCAAGAATATGCTAAACGGTAATTCAATAGCAATGAAACTGGCAGTAGTAAGATTTCCACAATCATTAGATTTTTATAAATGAGAACAAATGTTATATTTTATTGTTCTAAAGTTTTTAGATTTGGCTTTCATTTGATTATTTTGGATTGTAGCTTCTTTTATATGAATTTTTATTTGATTTATTGCTGATTAAAAGTGTTTTAAAGTGTACATTTTGTAAAGATTTATTTTAAACCATACACAAATTATTCAGTTTAATAGTTGGTTATACGTCTATTTATCTATGTTATTTACTATGACTGTATTAATTGTGTAATTGTGTAATGCGACTTTTAAGGCAGGACTGCCGAAATAAAGTGTTTTATTGATTATATATTGGTATAATAGTTTACACCAAAATTATTTTCTGTTCATGATTAACTGCTAATGTCAGGTGACCGAGTTTTGGATTTTATTTTTGATAGCATTGTGCCAATTCCTCGAGTAAATAGACTTAAAAAAGTGACATTTTGCTCCCCACAGGATGTGTGGAAGTTCCAGACTATCCATTTGCTCAAAATCGTGCAGATTTCATCTTTCACACAATTCTGACAAGGCCAGAAGTCATCTACTCTCTCAGTAAAGTGCGAGCTGAATGCAACAAAGTAGCTGCAATGTCTTTATTCCATTCAACTTTGACTAAAACTGTTCGTTTGGAAGAATTTGAACAGATCCAGTCTCAGGTCATTTCCCAGGTAGGAAATCAATAGATGTAGCTAACAAACAAAAATATCTGTGTTCTTGAGGTGGAAAATATTAATATATTCCCTTGTTTTAATTTTTGGTTTTGCCAAAGAGGGTCATATAACATAAAACTATGATAACAGTAGTTTAGTGCAACTCTTGCTCTCCAATTGAATGTTACTTGCTCTTAAAGGCTCACTTTCATACATGCTGTGTGTGCCATTTCCATATCAGAAAAACTTGGAAGCGCTAGACGAATGCATGTTTATAGCAGTGAGGCTTGGAGAACTTGTGCTTATGTCAAGATTTCAAACCGTAAGTCTTTGGCACTAGCACAAGGGATGCGAAGAGCAGAATTGGCAATATGTTGGGCATGTGAATAAATCATATGATCAGAGTGTAAGGATGAACTTGCAAGTTCAAGGTTTAGGGACCAATGGTGTATTGTGAGCTATCCTGCCTCAAGATTGTAGGTGGAGGTCGTCATGGATCTGGGATAGTTAAACAGGCTACGGGAGACTATGTCAAGAAATGTTCTAAAGGTTTGTAATGACTGGTCTACGACGGGGCAAGGTGGAAAGCTGTTGAAGCAGTCCAACTTGCTTAACACTGAAACATTCATTAAGGTTTTGGAAGAGTGAAACATGAGGTGGGAGAAGCATTTTCAGTGTTGAATATGTGGCAGTAGTTAGAGGTGGCAGTTGATGGGATGACGGTTGAGAGTCTCATTTTATTGTCAACATGAACCATGAGATTACAGGTTTTTATTTTTAACAGTTTTTATTGTGTTTTCCACATGCAACAAATACAATCAGCGACCTTGTAATAAATTTACTCCTAACAACTGTAATGATCAACGTGATAAACGAAAGGCCTTTCAAACAGTAAAGGTAAAAACAACCAAAGAAAACTTAGAATTTCTCCTGCTCCTACAGTTCCGGCCCGACATCCCTACAATCCTTCAAAGGTGGCATGCCTCTATGTCCCAGGCGGGCTCACATATTAATTACATCTCCAAGCTCATACACCATCCAACATTAATCATCTATGGGGCATTTCGTCAGAAGGGGCGAACATTTCCTATGTCAAGGCGCTCCATGTGGCCACATCATCACTCGCCTCCCTCGTTCCTCTGTACACTGCCCTGTGCCAGATAAAAGGTGTAAGCAATCACTCATCTGTGGAAGTCCCTCCACCATGCTTCAACAATGGGCCGCTCTGTTGATTTCCAAGCCATTTGCAATCCTGAGTTTTGCAAGCACACACATCAAGTCTTTCATCCTGGTAAAATGTGTTGTATGCCTCGTCCCCCGCGAGAACATCCCCAACAGGCAAGCCTCCAGGGGCCATGCATGCATCTCAATGCCACTTTATCGGCAATTGCTGACCAGAACCTTAAGACCACTGGCAGGTCCAGCACATGTGCATAATGACAGCCCTATCATCTGCGCTTCGAAGGGATTGTGTCCTCCGACGTATTCCTTATCTTTGATAATTCGTCTCCAGCTTGCTGGCCTCAGAAATGTTTTTCTCTGTAGAGGGCGCTGCACGTCGACGTCTGCTGAGTCGATGTCCCTCGACAGCCACCGTATCGGCGCCGACGTCGCCATGCCCATAAATAGCCATGCACGGCGTCTGTTGCTCAGTTCCGTTTTTCCGCGCTTCGTGGGGCCTCGGAATATCGTTGCTCAGTTCAGTCAGATAAACCTTCTAGATTTACTCGAAAATACCAACTCGTTCTCGATGGCTTCTTCATCGGAACCGAAAACGCCGCGATCCAGCTTAAAAAAATGTCGAGACTGCAGTAAAAAAATGTCGATAACAGATCCACACAGGATCTGCTTGTGGTGCTTGGGAGCCGAGCACCATTGTTCGGAGTGTGAAGGAGCGCAAGGGGAAGCTCGAGAGAGGTAAGTCAGTCAAAACCTCCTAGAAAGTTTCTTCGGCTGAGTCGAGGCATTCGTCTCCTCGCCGTCGAAAGCATTCCCATTCTAGATCTTGAAGTAGCTCCCACCATTCGTCGAGATCGAGACACTCAAAGAAGAGACGACGAAGATCCCCTTCCTCGTCATCTTCTGTTTCCCCAGAAAGGGTCTCCTGCCCCACAAAACACAGTTCTCAGGCTGAGTGGGAGGAATTCAGGAAGAAAATGCTAAGCGTCTTCGAGAAAGCGGCCTCGACCCCCTCGAAGACAGCTGAGGGTGATACCCCGGGTGAAAAACCCAAAAAATCGAAACGCCGCGAGTCACTGCACCCGCGGAAGATTCCACCCGAGAGCGCCACGGGCCATCGGGTAAGACGGCACCGTCTTCGACGCCGTCGTCGAAGATCCCTTCGACGCATGGATCGGCGCCATCGGCGCCGTTGTCGAAGGGTTCTTCGACGCATCGGTCGATCGACTCGACGCCATCGTCGACGCCGACATCGAGGCAGATGAAAGAGAAAACCACGGCTACTTCACAGCCAACTGTGATAGCAAGAGCCTCCGGCACGACGCCGAGACCGTCGTCGACATCCTCGAGTAGGATCCCGATCCTCTCGAGTTCTTTGAGGCCTCTTCCAGTTTTCTCGACACCTTCGAAGCCTGTCAAATCGGCGTCAACGACATCGTCATTTTCTCGGCCAATAATGACGAGTTTGGCTCCTTCTGCCTTAGAAATGTGTTTTACACCATTTCCGAGGTCATAGTACCCCGGATTATCTTCAATCTATGAAGAAGGAGAGGATGCTGACCAGGAAACCTTCGGGTTGCAGAGGACCACACTACCTGTTTCAGAGGATTTTCACCTTTGAGGAAAGAAGGTTGAAAGACCTACAGGAGTCATTACATGAGGCAAGTGGGCTGGACGCTTCCCCAGAAGTGGAATTTGTTAAACCAGACCCAGGGGAACATGCCGAAACACCCTATAGAACCCTGATGGCAAGGATTATTGAATTTATGGGTTGGTCTGCGCCTTCACCTGTTTTTCAACAGGATGACCTGACAGACATATTAGACAAAGGTCCACAGGAGGATCCTGTGGTCCCCTTCCATGCAGCCTTACAAAGAAAGATTTCATCTAATTGGGAAACTCCTGAAGTTATCCCTGCAGTCAATAAAAGATTGTCAGCCAAGTATAGGGTAGCTCGGCTATGCCTGAATACTTATAAAAACACCCGACTCCAGAGAGCCTGGTGGTTCAAGCAGAAACTTCATCAAGCAGCAGGTCCGCTCTACTGTCCCACAGGATAGAGATGACAAAAGGTACAATTCTATGGCAAAAAAAGTTTTTTCTGCTTGTAGTATGGCGTTGAAGTCCATCAACGCCACCTGTACGCTCGCCAGGTTGTCACACACTGTGGGAGTGTGCTTCATCAGCGGCTGACTGCATACCCGAAGGAGAGGAAAGGGAAGCCTTCCTTAACATTATTAAAGATGGCAAAGATGCCATGTGCGAGTCACTTCAAACTGACATCGATTCCGCTGACAGTATCAGCAGGGCCATGGCGGCAAGTACGACAGTCCGCAGGCATGCGTGGTTGCGAAAGTCTGGTTTTGCTCCAGATGTGTACAGGCCAGACTTTTGAATATGCCCTTTGACGGCTCTTCTTTATTCGGTAAAAAGGCTGATGACAGTCTGGAAAAGTTGCAGACATCTAAAGCAGCGGCAAAATCGTTAGGAGCTGCAATCCGCCAAACTCCTTTTCACCCCTCAGGAACCTCTGGGAGAGGAAAGTCCTTTCGCTATTATTCCGCATTCGGGAAAGGCACAGGACAGCCGGCTCAAGGAGGACAAAGGAGATCCACCCGAGGTGGACGGGTCAAAAGTACTAAAGCCGCAGCAGCAGCAGGTGCCTCTTTACCCTCGGCATCTGCATCAGCCGCCCCCAAACCACTCTGAGGTCTTTCCACACAAAACACCTGTAGGGGGCAGGTTAACTGACCATATGACGGAATGGCAGGCTATAACGTCAGATGCTTGGGCATTGGAGACAGTTGCCCAAGGTTACTGCCTACCCTTTCTACACATCCCTCAGAGTCATCCACCAGGGCACAGCTTTCTAAAAGTTCCAGATCCGCTCCTCTTGCAGGAAATTATAGACCTGCTAGAGAAAGGTGCCATAGAACCGGTACCTGTAGCGGACAGGAACAAGGGCTGGTACTCCCCCTACTTTCTCATACCAAAGAAGGACGGAGGACTGAGACCCGTCCTGGACTTACGAGAATTGAACAAGTTCCTCAGGAAGGACAGGTTCAAGATGGTAACTCTCTCTCAGATTCTTCAGGCCCTCCGGCTCCAGGACTGGCTGGTATCTCTGGACCTTCAGGATGCTTATTTCCCTGTGCCAATCCATCTCAAACACAGGAAATACCTGAGGTTCGCAATTGGCGACTCTCATTATCATTTTCGAGTTCTGCCATTTGGGCTGACCTCCGCCCCGAGGGTCTTCACCAAGCTAATGTCGGTAGTGGCTGCGAGTCTAAGGAGGGAAGGGATCCACGTCTACCCCTACCTGGACGATTGGCTGATCAGGGCTGTATCTTCGGAACAAGCTCAGAGCCAGCTAGATTATGTCTGCCACTTCCTTCACAAACTGGGCTTCTCCCTCAATTTAAAGAAGTCACAGATGATACCATCACAGAGACTCCAGTTCATTGGAGCGGTCCTGGACACTTCCCTGGGAAAAGCCTCGCCACCAGAGGTGAGGGCTCAAGATATTCTGCAAATGGTGAACAAGTTCCAAAATGCCCAACGTCTCCCAGTCTTCGACTTTTTGAGGTTGCTAGGCCTCATGGCATCCTGCATCTTCCTTGTGCCAGAGGCTCGCCTGAGAATGAGATCTCTTCAGTGGGTACTGCGAAATTAGTGGTCGCAATTCTCAGGGAGAATGACAGATCTCCTCCGGATTCCGGACAAGGTAGCCCACAACCTTCTATGGTGGGCCTATCCAGAGAACATCTTGAAAGGAGAACTGTTTTGGCAACCATGGCTGGAGATAACAGTAGTCACAGACGCCTCACTCACGGGGTGGGGAGCCCATGCCAACGACTTGACCATCAGCGGTCGTTGGTCTCCATCGGAGTACAGACTACACATCAACCTATTAGAGCTGAGAGCGATCAGACTAGCGCTGAAAGCTTTCCTGCCATCAGTACAAGGGAGAAATGTCCTGATAATGACGGACAACACGGTGGCCATGCAGAACCTGAACAAAAGAGGAGGCGTAGGGTCACTGCCACTGTGCAGAGAGGCAATGCAGCTCTGGTTTTGGGCAATTCAGGAAGGAAACTCTCTATCGACAGTCCACCTAGCCGGAGAAAAGAACTTGACAGCGGACGCTCTGAGCAGGCAGAGCAGTCTCCCACGAGTGGGAGCTAGCTCAGGAAGTCCTTCAAGAGATCTTCGCCCTTTGGGGAACCCCTCAGGTGCATCTGTTCGCCACAAGCACCAACAGGAAGTGCGATCTGTTCTGTTCAAGGGAATTTCAGCCCCGAGAGGAGCTCTAGGAGACGCGTTCGTAGTGGACTGGGAGTTCCCACTCCTTTACGCATTTCCACCTGTCCCTGTTATTCCTCAAATGATCAGGAGGTTGAGAAGATTCCAGAAAACCATGATCCTAATTGCCCCGGACTGGGCCAGGAGTACGTGGTATCCCGGACCTTCTAGATATGTCCATCTATCCTCCAATCCGTCTTCCACTCAAAGAGAATCTTCTCTCGCAGAAGGGAGGTTAGGTTCTCCATCCAGACATCAGAACCCTCAACCTTCATGCTTGGCTTCTGAAAGGGTGAGGTACAAGGATTGGGACATCCATGATGACGTCATGGAGGTGTTGCTTTCGGCCAGAAGGCCAGCAACAAAGTCTTTATACCGCTGCCGTTGGAGCAAATTTTGCAGCTGGTGTAGAGAAGGGGAATATCAACCCTTTTTCATCTGGTACACCAACAGTGTTATCGTTTCTACTCTAGTTGGCAAACTCAGGCCTACAAGTTGGCACTGTAAAAGGCTATCTCGCAGCGCTTTCAATCTTCAAGCGCACTGCGGAGGAACCATCGTATTTCAAACTACCTCTAGTAATACAATTTCTCAAGGGATTAACTAATGGTTATCCTCCAAGACCATTCCAAGTTCCCTTATGGGACTTAAATTTAGTCTTAAACTTCCTAATGGGTACTCCATTCGAACCACTCCACTCTTGTCCGCTGAGATTTCTCACACTTAAAACTGTCCTATTGGTAGCACTAACATCTGCTAGGAGGGTGAGCGAGCTACAAGCTCTCTTGTAAACCCCCCCCATACAATTTTCCACAAGGACAAAGTTGTCCTACAGGTGAAGCCTAATTTCCTCCCAAAAGTGGTTTCTGAATTTCATATTACTCAGAAAATGACCTTACCTTCGTTCTACCCTCCTCCCCATCTGGGGAAAGAGGAAGAAATGCTACATAGGCTGGACCCAAGGCGAGCTCTGAGCTTTTACATCAGCAGACTGGCTAGGATTAAGCAAGCAGACCAACTGTTTGTAGGATACTCGGGTCACAAGTTGGGACTACCCATAACAAAACAGACCATTTCCAGGTGGATTATTTTGGCCATTATGGAATGTTACAAACTGGCAGGGAAAGAGCCACCCCAAAATCTTAGGGCTCATTCAACCAGGGGTATCGCAGCCTCTTCGGCCCTCCAAAGAGGGGTACCGGTCCGAGACATATGTGCGGCTGCCACATGGTCGTCCGCACATACGTTTACAAAATTTTACAACCTGGATTCCTCCGCTAGTCAAGAGACCAGATTTGGAAAAGCCGTATTACATGCGGTTCATTCCTAAAAGGGATACATGACATTATTACTCCCACCTCCAATTACATGCCACTGCTATGGGAGTCTATCAAAGATAAGGAATACGTCGGAGGACTCAATCCCTTCGAAGAACAAGTTACTTCGTAATGTTCTTTCGATGGGATGTTCCTCCGACGTATTCCTTATCGCCCCTCCCATCCATCCTCGCAGTAATACTTCCCTTGTGGTTGCAGGTTACGCTCCTTCAAGGTCAATAACCAATTCAGGCATGACTTATCTTATGCTACAAAATGGAACTGAGTAACGGACGCCGTTGCTCAGTTCCGTTTTGTCAATTGAGGAATACGTCGGAGGAACATCCCATCAAAAAAACGTTACAAGGTAAGAAGTAACTTGTTCATCTAGGGCAATCCCTGACCCACACCATGGAGCCGAGATATTTTGTGTAGGGCCATGTATGCACTGTGTGTAATGTACAATGTGATAGCTTAAATCGGGCATTCCTGGAGAACATTTTAATATAAATAAAGGTCTGAGCCCATTCCGCATCCGGAAAGGTCATACCCAGGTCTGCCTCCCATTGTGAGCGCACATTCAGGACGAGCTCACTCAGTTTATTCGGAAGCAGCTCATATACTCTGGAAACTACGTGTCATCCATCTGTCCTGTTATACATGGCTTCTAGTACTGGGTCGCTTACAATGCCCTCTAGAAACCCTTTACAGTTTAGTTTAGCACCCAGGAACACTACCAGTGGGATTTTGGGCGAATAGGGATCAGCAATTACCTTTTAGTCTCCAGGCTCTACACCACTAAGTCTTAACCGCTACTTAAAGATGGGGTGCATAGGAAAATCGGGCTTCATGTACCCACAGTGCCTCTCAACAAGTATTGTGTAATAGAAGGTTGCATTAAAATGGTAACCAAAGTGGGCTCATCAGCCAGCCAACTCAGAACAAACTGTAACTGTCCTGCTAGATAATACGATTCAAAGTGGGGTAACGTGATCCCTTCATCCTTATAGTCTCTTTGCAAAGTGCTCAGTGCAATTCTATTTCTCCAGCATTGGATCTTTCGTAGATTCACATGCTGTGAATATTCCCTGTTGTCAGGCTGGGAAACGCTGGTTGCTTGACGGGGAATATTCACAGCATGTGAATCCATGAAAGATACCAAGGCTGGAGAAATGGAGTTATAGGTAAGAAACTACTCCCTTCTCTGTCCCTGCTATATGAAGTTATGAAGTCCCTGGCAATGGAGTCTAACTTGCTAAAGAACATTTTAGGGATAGAGAAAGGCATATTAACAAAATGACAGTAAGCGTGCGAGTTCTACCATTTTCAAGAGAACGAATGGTCCTGTCATCGACGGGGGAGCTTCCTCCAGAATGCCATAGATTTCACTGTTCTGTCCAAGACTTCCTGAGTGTTATGATCATGCGAGGCATGAAAGTCATGCCACACATTTACCCCCAGGTATCTGAAAGTGTCAGTTTCCCATCTCAGATCTAAGTTGGGCAGTTGACTCTGACAGAGGCCAGACAGTCCAGGCAGCGGGAACAAACAGGACTTATGTCAACTAATGTGTATGCCTGAAAGGTCTGCAAACTGATCTATCACGTCAAGGATGTGTTGCAAGTTAAATTCAGAATGTGTGACCTACAGGAGGATATCGTCCGCGTACAGTGAAATTAGGTGCCTCACTACATCTATCAAAATGCCAGCCTTTGCTTATTGCAATCTTAAAAACGCTGCAGGCGGCTCCAAGGAGTGGATAAACACCATTGGGAACAGCAGGCAACTCTGTTTAGTACTCTTCTTCAATTCCCACCCACTGGAGATCTGTTCACCCGTTTGCACCCTTGCCATTGGTTTTATATATACCAGTTGCACCCAGGGACGTCATTTGGGGGTCGCCAGAGGTCGCAAGTGCGACCTCTGTGGTCTCCCTTGCGACCTCTGCGGTCTCCCTTGCGACCTCTAATAAAAAAATGAAAATAAATGTGATTTTTTTTTTTTGGTAATGCAAGCTCCTGGATTGTGGCCAGCACCATGTGGCTCTTTAATTCTGGATTGGCTGGCTTTCTTGTTCAGGCCCCTTAAAAAAGAAGAAAAATAAGAACAGGAGTGCCACAAGTCCAACACTTGCAGCACTGACCCTAAATAAGAAAGAATAGGAATGCCAAAAAATGTGTCTTTCTGGAATTCTGTACAATAATTGCTAGACTCATAGGTTTATTTCAGGCACACTTCAGGGGGTGAGTCACTGATTTAGTCTGTTCTTAAATGCCTCAACTCAGCCTTTCATCCTTCTGAGGTCGATAAATGGGTACCAACACAGGTTGGGTGATATTGGGTGTATATTTCTTCTATGTAAAGCGCTTAAGCGTAAGTGCTATATAATAACACATCATTATCATTTGGTCATGAACGTCTGCTTGCATTCACAGTAATTTGGTAATATGGGCCCATACACACTGATCTTAACAATACATATGGCGATCCATTCTTGTATGAAATGTACATCACATTATAGTGATATCGTAACCATATTTTTCATAGTGTATAATGCTATGTGATGCCACTTCCGCTTTTGTCAAACGGTGAAAGGTCATGTTCCATCGCTTCCTGCGAAATCACTTCGGGGTGGGGTCAAATGACATCACTTCCTGTGATGTCATCAGGGGGGTCAAGGGTCATATGAGGTCACTTCCGCTACCCCTGGCATTTTGGTTAAATGACGTCCCTGGTTGCACCAGCCGCAAGAAACTGCCCAATCCAATCCCAAAACGTTGCAGGGTCTCAAACAACCAATCCCATCTAACTGAATCAAATGCCTTAGCAGCATCTAAGGAGGCAACCACGCAGTCCAGGTCGAGGTGTCTGGTTCTCTCTGTAATATGGTGTAGTCTCCTCAGGTTCCACAAGGTGTTTCTGCCTGGAACCATACCCTGTTTGGTCTGTGTGTACCACGCTGCCCATCACCCCTTTCAATCTATTTGCCAGCAATGCCATGACGATCTTGCAATCCTGGTTGACTATAGAGAGGGGTCTTTAGGAGCCGCAGTCCAATGGTAGTTTGTTGGGCTTGAGTATTAGGACTATAATTGCTTCCCTTTAGCTGTGTGGTAATATTCCAATCTCATATGCCTCCTCGAGCATCTCCAGGAGTCTTGGGGCGAGTGCCTCAGTGTACTCTTTATGGCACTCCCCCAGCAGTCCATCAGTTTATGGGGTTTTCCCAGACAGCCGTGAGCATATGGTAACCAGCAGTCCCTCAACGGAAAGCCGAGCATCCATCTTTTCCCTCTGTTCTTCTTTGATGTGGAGCAAGCTGATATGAGACAACGCCTCACCAATGTCAGAGCCACAGGTCATCGCTGCAGAAGAGTGCAGAGTCTCATAGTATTTAGAGAAAACCTCACTGATCTCACCTTACACTTGTCTAATGACCCCATTATGGTCATCATGTATGGCACTAATCTCCATCTTGTCCTCCCTTCTACACAGCCATGCCAACAGCCTCGCTGGTTTGTCCATCCTCTGCATGCAACCTCAGCTTGTATTGAGCAAAGTCAAGTTTGCCCAGTCTGTGCCAGTCAGCAAGACACTGTTGACGCAGTTTGATCAGGACTCCAGCCTCTGCTATGGTTCCCGCATCCCCGCGATCAGCTGACTCAATTGCAGCCTCTGTCGTGAGGTAGTCCAGAAGTTCCCTCCAGAGAACACCCACCTTACCTATCGCCTCACCGTGCAGCACCATCTTGAAAGCCTCCCACCGAGTGCTTGTCTATTCTACACTGCCTGTGTATCAAAATAATTCTCTATCACGTCACCCAAATATTCTCTTAACCTATCATCTAGCATTGCTTCTAACCATAACCTGCAGGTAGGCACGGAGGTCTACACAGTCTTCTCTGCCATGTGACCATCAATGGGACATGGTCAGAGAGGACCCTAGCTTTATAAACCGCTTCGGAGAATACTCCCAGCGTCTTGCATCCCGTGAAGATTTAATCAATTCGGGTGTGTACCCTATATGGAGCTGAATAATACGAGTAGGATCGATCACTCCCATGTGTCAACCTCCATATAGCCACCAATTCAAGGGTTCTCAGCAGAGCATTTAAGGCTATAGCCGGAGGAGCAGGCCTCCAATATTTGCCATTGGATCTGTCTACATTTGGGTCCAGGGTGCAATTGAAGTCCCCCCACCCCCATATCCAGAGGGCACTCCTATGAACAGACAATATCAAATATAGTGAATTAAAAAAGGCAGTGGCGTCATGATTGGGCATATGAATTTATAATGCACACCGCCTTGTCCTCCAGGAACCCATAGACTAGCACCATCCTGCCGTAGTCGCCACTTTTGGATGCCAAGAGCTTAATCAGCACAATTGGAGCAATCCACACCAGGACACCCCTCGCGTACGCAGAGAAGGGGAACCATACAACTGCCCTCCCCATTTCCTAGCGATCATATTTTGCCTGTCTCTAATAAGGTGAGTCTCCTGCAGTAGATATGCATGCACCCTTATTATTTTAATGTAGCCATTGAGGGCCCAAGCATTCCATGTAATAACCTGCATATTACAGGCCATTCTGAATTTTTTTCCAGTCTCGCCCATCCCTACAGACCCTGCGTCTCCTCCCATCTCTATCAACCCTCCTTCCCCCTGGTGCAAACCAACATTTGGAAAGCAGCCTGGATGAGCTTAGAATGTTGGGAGGACGTTCTCCCGCCCACAATAAGAAAGCATCCACCAATTCAAACAACGCTCGCCACAGTGTCGTTAATATCCCCAAATCTAGTGCTGGGTTCAGACCATTCGACAAACCAAAAAAACAAACATTAAAAACTATATAAACAAGGAAGAAAAAAGTCCAACAAGTGAAACCACGCTCTCAAACAATATAGTACTGGCCCAATAGCTTTCAGCATCTTTAGGTTACCCACACATGTGCATGGTCCATCCATGTGTCGTCAGAGGCATTCAAACCCTACAATAAACAAGCCAGACATGCCCAGCAGAGGATATTGGAAACGACAAGCTAAAAACTCTTGGAGGAAAACAAAACCTCTGTCAAACCCATGCAACAATAGCCCAGCAGCCATTCGCATACTCAGCCACAGCTGCCTCTCCCGCATCCACTTCCTACGTTCCCGGGGCACTTACAGTAGCCTGATGCCATAAAATGGCCATCCTAGAGTAGAGTGTCAATTGAGGTGTTACAGCAGCCTTTTGAGACTTCCGTCCAGGCCCCTGCCTCATGTTCTTGTGTCTTAGTGGTCCCTGCTGCCGCAGTGTGCTGTCCTTTGATTGCCCCAGTACATTCAGACTAAAAAGAATATTACTATGCCGTGGCGTTGGCCTGCTATGGTGCATTGTTCCTTCTATCGGGGAGCTGTGCTATGACCAGCGTGTCCATCCAGGCATGCACCACTGCTGTATCTTTGAAAAAGTGTGCCTTGCCGTTGTGGAGCAAGGGTCTACTTCTTGCAGGAGCAGGTTTTCAACGTATGACATTGGGTCATTGCCCCCTTCACTTTCAGGGAGGCCGAGGATTCTGATGTTATTTCTCCTGGCCCTCCCCTCTGCATCTCCTGTCCTGTGTTCCAGCACCCTCCCTTTGTCAGTCAGTTAACTGAGATTGAGTATTCATAATGTTGGTGGTGTTGTCCCACAGCTGCCACTCAACTGTAGCCAGGCGTTCAGCCATAGCACGCACATTGTGTCATAATAGACCAACGTCCACAATGACCGCAACGATTTTTTGTTGAAGGGTCGCCTGCAGTGTCGCAATGGCAGTGAGTATGACATTCTCCCTGCTGACTCACTACCAGACCAGGTGTCTGTAGGTCACCAATGACTGGCCTCTACCTAAGCCCCTCCTCTGGCAGCCATCTTCTGATTTTTACCACATGTTCAAGTGTTGGGAGTCCTCGTGCTATAGCTCTCAAGCTTTTACTGCGTTTTTACTGAGTTTACTCTTATTTTTTCGGTCAATCAAGCCTCAAGCTCCACCGATTCTACTTCTGACCAAAGGGGGCCCGTTTCAGAATTTTTCTACGCCCCTCAACGGCAAATTTTCGTTGAGTTTTCACTTCTTGGAGGATTCCGGAAGATCTTTGAGGCCTACCCCGCGTAGACATAGCCCAGGACAAAGGAAACATGACGCCTGGATCCCAGCTGTTCAGGAGCTGCCCTGGATGCGCATTACAGAATGTCTTCAAGGAAGATGAGTACTCTCTGTGCCTCTACTGCCTTCACGACGACAAATTGCACGTGGAGAAGGACTGCGTTTTGTAAGAATATGTCCGAACGCCGTATTACGCTTTTAAACTTAATTTTAAAGAAATTTGTTGCTACTAGTTTTTTACTTTGTTTAATATTGTGATTGTGTTCCCCAGATTACGTTTTAACTTCTTAATTTGTTTTTGCTACCTGATTCAACAACAAGTACGAATCAACCAGGGTTTAGTTTCCTTGCTCGCGCTGACTGGGAAGTAAACTACACTTCCCAGCAGCCTTGTAGTCTTTGAAGCTATTTCTCCCTAAACCCGGCGTGAACGCGCCGGCTTGAAGGAGACAAGCCGGTATGTGCCGGTCCGTGGCCGGGCGTGTCAGCGTTTCGGGGCTGGTTCAAGGTATCAGAGGAAAATGGGTATTCTGGAAGTACTGGCAGCTATAGAGGCAGCAAGAAACACCTTCTGTAGCGCCGACCCTGTATCTCTTACCACCATTCCCGTAAGTTTGCCTCCTCCACCCCCTAATACCCACGTCACAGGATCACCATGTTCAGAAGACCCTCTGCCTTGCAGTCTGGGTTGCTCTCTCTCTGACCCCTTCTTACACAACATCCACAGAAAAACTATTAGAATCCGTAACCCCTCTATCACAATTTGACATCATTACGAGCAATAATAATGCAGTATGCCATACCATCACCCAGCCTACTGGCTCCCTAAACTGTTTGCTACTTAATACCAGATCCCTGGTTAGGCATGCTCATGAAGTATCCGCCTATATCGAAGAGAAAAATCTCGATGTCTGTGCTATTACAGATACATGGGGCTCTGCTGCTGCTGGCCCCTCACTTCACTTAGGCATTCCAGACGGGTACTGCATGCTCAGACAGGACAGAGTCTCGGGGAGGAGGTGTAGCCTACATTTTAAGAAAATCTTTATCAGCTTGGAAGATTAAGGGATACGTTATGGAAGGAATAGAATTCCTGCACATAAAAATTGGGATGAATACTGATATGATATGATATGGTATTTGTAACGCGCCTATACACAAGTGTTTCAAGGCGCGACGAGGCAGGGAGGGGGGGACAAGGGGAGACAGACAACGATCCTACTAGGCCAGGTGTCATTCAGATCGCGCAAGTGCAGGGGTAGGGGAGTGGGAAAAAGTGCAGGGGGAAGGGGAGGGGGAAAAGTGCAGTACAAGGTAAGTGGCGTACGTAATAAATAAATAAATAGGACCAGCTGGTGGCAAGTGTGAGGTAAGTGCAGAACAAGTGCTGGGGGAGGGGGTGGCTGTAGGGATACAGAGACAGTCCCGCAGTGCAAAGGGGTTCCAGGGCATCAGTGCAAGTGGAGAGTGGCAGGGCCCAGGACCGAGGCCGTTTAGAGTGGTCCAGTTGCAGGATCAGTGCAGTTTCAGTGAAAATTAATTAGCAGTTCAGCAGGGGAGAGGGAGAGGGAAAGCAGAAGCAAAGAGGAAGGTTTTGAGGTGCTTCCGGAACCGGAGATGGTTCTCCTCAAATTTCAGGGAGGCAGGAAGGCTGTTCCAGAGGGAGGCCCCTGCCGCGGAGAGAGATCTACCCCCAGCTCGTTGCTTCGAGAAGCGGCTAACCCCGAGGGAGTTGGAGGCGGATGAGCGAAGGGCTCGGGAAGGAAGATATTTGGGAAGAGAGAGTTGAAGGTATTTAGGACCCAGGCCCCAGAAGGCCTTGTGGACAATGCAGAGGGTTTTGAACTTTATCCTCGCAGCCACTGGGAGCCAGTGTAGAGATTTCAGTCCTGGAGAGATACGGTCCCCGGGCTTGAGGCCAAGGACAAGTCTCGCAGTTCTGTTCTGGATGAGTTGCAGAGGGCGGAGAGTGGAGGCAGGCAGATTAAGATAGAGGCTGTTACAGTAGTCCAGCTTCGAGAGAACCAGGGCTCGGGAGACAGTGAGCTTCTGGGGGAAGGAGAGGAAGGGAAGAATACCTCTGAGGAGGTGCAGCTGGTAGTGTGACCTCTTGGCGACGTCAGAAATATGAGGAGAGAAGGAGAGTGTGGAGTCGAAGATGACCCCAAGGTTTTTAGCCTTGCAGGTAGGAGCAGGGAGGGGGCCAAGGGAGGCAGGCCAGAGAGCTACAGGGAAGGAGGGAGTGGGAGTACCGATGAGTAGAATCTCAGTCTTACAGAACTACAGTTAATTTTATTCTAATCTATCGCCCACCTTCCTGCTCAGGTAACCTCTCTCTGGCACTTTCTAGTTATCTCCTCCCATTATTGAAACCTAATGCCCGCTTTCTAGTGCTGGGCGATTTCAATCATTGGCTGGGACATACAGATGATCATATCACAGCTGAATTAGCTCAATCCTTTACTGATTTGGGCTTCACACAAATGGTTCAAGCTCCTACCCATAACCTGGGCCATGCCTTGCACTGGGTATCTGCCATCAATTGTCCTTGCCACGACGTGATGGTAGCACCCTGTCCCTGGTCAGATCACGCTTTTGTTCATTTTTCGACTACAATACCTTACATCACTAAAGTCAAGCTGCTCCTCTCCGAAGCGACATCATATTGCAACATTAAATCCTTGACTCAAGAAAGAATAGTCCTGACATCACAGGCCCCGCCGATTCTGGAGACAGATGACACAGGTGACATAGCCAAGAAAATTAAGTCCACCCTGAATCTAGTGGTTAACTCCCTTGTGCCTCTTAAAAACAAAAACAAAAAAATGCAGAAATTAATTTAAATTTATGGTTCTCCCCTGAACTCCAAATACTTAAAGCTGCCTCTCTTAACCTATTCTATGTTTGGAAAGGTAACCAATCTCAGTCAGCACTATCTGACTATAAAAGAGCTTCCAACACTTATAAAACAGCCATTTTGGAAGCAAAGAAATTGCATTTGGATGCTAGAATCTCACATGCATCCTCTAACTCCAGGGAATTGTTTAAAATTCTTAAAGAACAAGAGGCGGTCCCAGAGCCCGTAGCATCTACAATCATCAAAAATGATGATTGGTGCGCTGATATCCAGAGTGCCATCTCAAAGAAACTGGACGGAATTCGGGAAGGCATAGCTACAAAAGAGTGCATCCAATACTCGTGGCACTCACAATGTGGGCAACACATTCATTAGGAATTCAGATATCCCTATCTTTGACTTCTCTCCCATCTTGGAGGATGAATTAGCATCCACTATTACCAAACTTAAAGCTATCAATTGCACAGGGTATCCCTGTGCGTCTACTATTATTACAACCTGCCCTCCTTCATTGGTACAGGCCATTTGCAAATTTATTAACTCTTCGTTTCTCAATGGTATTGTTCCAGATGAGATGAAGCAAGCATGGGTCACACCTCTCTTAAAAAAGCCTAACCTGGATCAGACTGTCCCTACCAACTACAGGCCGATAACCAACACCCCCTTTCTTCTGAAGATATTGGATAGGATTGCATATACTCAAATCGCTCAACATCTTAACCTGCACCCCATCCTCAACCCCTTTCAATCGGGTTTCAGACAAGGTTTTGGTACCAAGACCTCTCTACTGGATCTTAAATCTCAACTCCTACAGAGACTGGATAATCAGCTGATTTCACTTTTAATATCTTTAGATCAATCTGCGGCATTTGACCTTGTCGATCACTCCATCCTGGCGGAAAGGCTCATGTCGGTAGCTAATTGTTCACAGGCTGCTACCAAATGGCTGCTCTCCTTCTTATCTAATAGATCTAGTAGGGTGTGTGCCAACGAGGCGAAGCCACCGGCTATTCAGGTACTCTTTGGAGTCCCCGCAAGGAGCCAGTTTATCATCTTGTATTTATAATATTATAATATCTTCATGACTCCCTTCTTTGCTCATCTTGCTCAAGAGGGCATACTTTTTTCTAACTACGTAGATGACACTCAATGTGTCATCCCTCTTACGGGCCAGCACGACCGGGATGAGAGTGAACTTAATCGCACATTCTCCATCATTGAAAAATGGATGATGTTAAATTACCTGGCACTTAATCGTGGTAAGACTGAACTCATGGTGGTGGGATCCGAGAGCATTTTTAGACAAACTGGATCCAGCCTATAAGCACTTCCAGTTAGGGGAAGCTCAAATCCCCACTCTCTCTAAAGTAGAAATTCTAGGAGTGGTCCTGGATCAGTCGCTTAATATGAAGCCCTACGTAGCCATTACAGTTGCATCTGCCACCTATTATATTAAACTACTGGCCCACCTGAGACCTTTTATCTCCAAATAGAACGCCGAGTCTATTGCCCGAGCTATTGTAGCATCCAAACTTGATTATTGCTGCAATTTGCTGGCAGGCTCTAGCAAATCTACCATAAATCGCCTGCAGGTGGTTCAGAATGGTGTGGTTAGAGTCAGTCGGTCTCTTATAGGGCCCATGTTTCGGAAGCACGTCGAGCCCTGCATTGGCTCCCTGTGGAGGCTCGGATATCCTTCAGACTGTTGGTTATTACCTTCAAATGCCTGATGGGTACTATGCCACCTTATTTACAAAGGTACATAGGAAAAAAATCAGGCCTTAGAAATCTACGCTCTAACAACCAAAATCTTCTCTACCAGCCAAGATTTAAAACCAAAAAAGCGCAACTGGGTGCCTTTGTGTTTATGGCCCCGGCACTCTGGAACACCCTGCCCAGCCACCTGAGAAGCTCCTCAGTCTTAAGCAACTTCAAAAAGGGACTTAAAACCTTCTTCTTTAATTAGTATTCCATCTGATATCCTTTCTCTGGCTACTTTCTGGTTCTAGGACAGCCTCTGCTTGTTATTTGTCACGTTTGTCTATTGTCTATGCTCTCACACCCATGGGTCTATGGATGTGCTCTATAAATGTAATAAAGTAAAGGATCTTCGTACTCGACTCACCAACTGGCTGTAGGGGAAGAGCCCAGCAGCAGGTGAGAAGAAGAGGAAGTCTGACCGGTCTTCTTAGACCTTTGAGAGAGCTTGGGTGACGGGGACCCAACAAAAGGCAAAGTACCGCAAGTCCGCGGGCACCGGGAGCACCGATGGTTCGGGCACCTTGGCTGCCAGGCAGGGAGCGATGTCACAGACGCCATCAACCACGAGCCAACGCTCTGGCTAGGTTAAGAGGAAGTCAGAGAACCCGGGTAAGTTTCGGGAGAAGCGCCGGTCGATCCCGACGGCGGCAGCCGAGGGGGAGCGCGGTGGCGACCCTCCGGCCAAGGTGAAGGCCTCATGCGCGCCCAAATTCGCAAAGGCCCTGATTCACCCAGCTAAGGCCTCTATCGAAGGAGTCGTGACATTCCTGGTGAAGCCTGTGGAGGTTAGCCCAGTGGAGACGACTTCCGGGCCTAGAGTTTCCCTGCCACCCCGGAGGGAATCCTCTTTTTAGCCTATCGATAAGACCCCCGTGAAACCCCGGGTGGAGAAAGGGGGGGGGCACGGTAGCCATAAAGGACACAGATACCACCTCTGAAGATGAGCTGGCTGGTGTCGTAAAGATCCTGGACAAGAAGTTCAAGGAAGTCCGTTCCTACAGGAGGGATCCCGACGAGGCGGACATGGAAAGCGATGGTGGAGCTGACGAGGAGCCCCGGACCGTGGAGGAGACGGAGGACCCTACTCCTGTCGGAGCCAATGCCACAGGACAACTCGGGAGCAATCTTGATGGCTATCCAGGCCCTGTGTACGGAGATAAGGACAAGGTTGCCCTTAACCCAAGTGGACGATCCAGCGGCGCCTGGACCCTCGGGAAGCCCGCTGAACAAGCGGAGGCAAATCCATCCTCACCCTCCTTTCCAGCCTTCACCTCCTTCCCCTCCACCGAGGGATGAGACGGGAACGGAGATGACGGGGACGGACGACGATGGTGGTGACGACGGGACGATCTCCCATCACCTCCTGCCCGGCTCCCTCCGCGCCCCCCCTCCCCCACCGGACGAAATTGTCTCCTTTCACGCCATGATCGCCAGGGCTTTTGAGCTCTTTCAACTTTGTCCCGAAGAACAGAAGAAGGAAGGTTTCCTCTACCAACGACGGAGGCCAAGAGGAAGACCGTCCTCTCAGTACCATTACTAGACAATATCTGGCATGAAGGAATGTCGCTACTCAAGAACCCGTCCAGGGCTCCTGCGAAGAGGCACCGGTATGAGAAGAAATACCAGGTACCAGATTCCGCCCCGATGTGCCTTAAAGCTCAGCCGTCTCCGGATTCGATGGTCTCTGCAGCGACCAAGAAGAAATCGGCAGGGGCGACGGGGATCAACTTCCACTACCCCACCGGACGGCGAGGGGAAGAAGCTGGATGCCATGGGGCAACAAGTCATCTGGTCGGCGGCGACGACCATCAAAGCGGCCAACGCCCTCGCAATTGTGGCGTGCTACGACAGGGAGCTGTGGTTCAAGATCGCTCCCCTCCTGGACTTCTTCCCAGACAAGGGACAGAAGCCCTTGAAATCCTGCAGGAAGGCGAGGTGGCTTCGGACCACGCCATCACGGTGGCCACGGACATCGCCGACACTGGTTTTAGCCAGATTGGCAACAGCGTTTGCCTTTGCCGGCGCAGTTGTCTCAAGGCCACCGATTTCCATCAGGACGTGCAGACCAGGGTACTGGACATGCCCTTCGACGGGAACAACCTGTTCGGCAAGGCTGTGGACGAGTCACTGCAGGCCATCAAGGCAGACACTGAGACGGCCCGGGCCATGGGTTCTCTCCAACAACGGCTGCCCTTTCGGACCCCCGGAGGCAAGTCTCAAGGTGCCTCCAAAGGTACCGCCAAGCAGCCTGTTCTTCGTCGCAAGAGGCCTACGGAGGCCGCAGCAAGGCCGGAGAATGTCGTCGTCACCAAGGAGGCCAAGGCCTCGATGACGCAAGATTGAACCGTGCGCAGCGTCAGGCCCCCACCCAAGCACCCCGGTGGGAGGCCGGGTGGACGAAATTCATCAGCGTGTGGGAGTCCATCTCCACCGATCATTGGGTGCTGGACGCGCTGGCCCACGAACACACTCTGGAATTCCAAAGAAAGTGTCCCCGTCTACCACCTCTGGCCAGGAAGGAAAACCACGTGCCACAGCTACTTCTGGAGGTACGAACAATGCTGAAAAGGGCACGATAGAACTCGTCCCGAAGAGGCTCCGGGGCTACGGAGTGTACTCGCGGTACTTTCTCGTCCGAAAGAAGACCGGCGATTGGTAACCCATCCTGGACCTTCGTCGTCTAAACAAATACATCAAGTCCCAGAAATTCCAGATGGTCTTCCTTCAACACGTCCTGGGACAGCTAGAGGAAGGCGACTTTCTGTCGTCGCTGGATTTGGAGGATGCCTACTTCCACATCCCCATACTCAAAGGACATCGAAAGTTCCTACGATTCGTGGTCCAAGGACGACACTATCAGTTCAAGGCCCTTCCCTTTGAATTGAAGTCGGCGCCCAGGGTCTTCACCAAGTGCCTGGCACCGGTGGCTGCGCCTGCAGGGGATCCACGTTTACCCCTACCTGGACAATTGGATCATCCGAGCAAAGTCAAGGGAACTCGCCGTCGATCACACCGCGAAGACCGTCCACCTGCTCACGGATCTGGGATTCTCAATGAACTTTGCAAAATCCCACTCGGTACCGTCGCAAGACACCCTGTTCCTGGGAGCCAGACTCGACACAGTGCATTCGTCACCGTTGAAGTTCCTGTTGTGGAAGACAGCGTTTCTTGTGGCCATCACCTCTGCACAATGAGTGGAAGAGATCCAGGCCCTCTCCTGTAAACCTGCATATCTGGCATTCCACGAGACAAGGGTAGTGCTGAGGACGCACCCCTCTTTCATGCCCAAGGTGCCGTCCGACTTCCATCTCAACGAGCCCTTGGTGTTACCTGTTTTCTTCCCGTCGCCTTCGTCGCCGGCTGAGAGGACTTTGCACTCGCTGGATGGGGCTAGAGCGCTGAAGTTCTACGTAGACCGCACGAAGAGTCTCTGGAAGAAATCACAGCTGTTTGTGAATTTTGGACCTGTGAACCAGGGGAAGGCCCTCTTGAAGGCTTCCGTTTCCAGATGGCTCTCCGGCTGCATCATGCACTGTCACCGGTTGGCAAACTGACCGTTGCCCGGCCGTCCGAGAGCCCATTCGACCGGAGGGACCGCTGCTACCACGGCGTTCCTGTCTGGTGTGCCCCTTATGGACATATGTAGGGCTTCTACGTGGAGGTCGACGCACACCTTCACGAGATTCTACTGCGTCGACCGGGATTCCAGGGAGGAGTCCAGAGTCGTCCAGGCAGTTATGCGCAACCTAGCCTTGTGAGGAGGTAAGAGATGCTTAATGTTGAGCCTTGCCACCTCCCGTGGTTGTGCATGTGTATACTGCTATGTATTCTTGTATTCATGAGCATGTGAATCCATGCCAGACCTGGAACAAGTTACTAACCTGTAACTGTTGTTCTCCAGCATGGGTCTGGCATGGATTCACATGCGAACCCTCCCTCCAACCCCACTGCGGCTCTTCTCTTGGTCCTACTGCCACTTTACGTGCTTCCAAATCTGAAGATGGCTGCCAGAAGATAGGTAGAGGGTAGTCATTGGCTGGGGACAGTATGGCCCAGTGACCAGTGATTGGTTAGTAGAAAGACAGTTCAGAAACGAAACTGAAACTGATTTTTTCTTTACTGAGGATTCCCAGCCTGACAACAGGGAATATTCATGAGCATGTGAATCCACGCCAGACCCATGCTGGAGAACAACAGTTACAAGTAATTAACGTGTTCCTTACTGCCCCTTTCCTCTCACTTTTTGATTTTTACCATCTGATGAAGATCTACGTGACTTCGAAAACTCGTGATTTCTTCCCAATCAACATCATTTTTTCTGTCAGTCCAATAAAAATAAAAATGTTTGATTTTTAGTTGGGCTATTAGGTGGCACTTTAGCGCCACCTATAAGCCAAAACTATTGCATTAGAGTACAGCTGGGGAAAAAGGCATATGAGGAGGACCACAACGCTTGCAGGTTTTGTTTGGTTATTTGCCCACCCATTGACTGCCCATTGCCAGACTAATCCGTATGGCCATTCTCACCTAGTTCCTGCCCCTCCCCACCCAAAACACCTCCTCATGGGAACACTTTGAGCTTGCTTTAATCAAGCCTTAGATCAAACATTGCAGTTGAAGTGCCTGTCAGTGTTTTTCTCAAAGCAGTCTTCTAAATGTGAATGACTTATTGGAGTTCTAAATGAGCTCCTAGTGTAATAAAAATGGCATACCCAGGACTGGGTTTATCCACTCTATTTATAAGCACTATGCGTATCCGTCACTGAAGTCCTGTTAAAAACACGCATTGACAAAGCCAACCGGTTTGGCTTGTGTATAAGTATTAGACATTTACCAGGCACTGCTATTAGATGCCCATGTACTCGCACCATTTTGCAACTGCTGCCATCAATAGCCAGTAAGTACTTCTATGACATTGCCAATGCTAGTTTTTATAAGAATGGAAGTTTGACGTGATTAATTATTAAGCATAACATTGAACTAATAATCTACCTACTTAACTATAAAAACAATTCTCTAGCAATATACTTCTCAGGTTCATGACATTTAGAAAAGCGTCTCTGCAACTAGAGAACACTTTTCAAGGCAATATCACAAACATAGTTAGAAAACGGCATAGTCCCATGATACGCACAACAGAGAATGGTCTAATTAAATTTATGCACTCCACAGGAGCCTCAACAGTTCATTCTGAGAAACATGGCATTGCTAAATACACAACTCATCCACACAGTTCACTCGGTACAGGTAGCAATACACAACATTTTTCCTTCCCTGCCCCTCCTCCTCACCCTTGAACATGTCTGAGAACTGCTTGGCCAGGCCATAGCCTGGACCGGCTACAATAGCTATACACCAGCCTAATACCATGTCTAGCTCTTTTGAAAAGCACTCTGTTCCACTGCTCATGGTCCAACCTTATCCATCACCACTTTGCTCAACATTTCCTTCCATTTATGTGGAATTTTTAAATAGTTCTGTAATGCCTCGGATGGTGCATGGGAATGGTCACACTGTAAATTGAGGGATGAACAAGCATTTCTAACTCCTTCCTCCCACAGATTCCTCTTTTATATCATCTATTTCCCATCGCAGCTGCTCTTTGGAAACTTTTTCCACAGCTTGGTGTCGCATCACGGCTCTGTGTCAGTTCCACCTAATGGCTCTACGTGCCCTGTGCTGGATATGACGTCAGGGCCAGTTTGTATAGAGGCACGGTGCCCTCTGACCTCAGTTACTTTTTTCCACCACAATGCTCGCTCTAAGAACATCGCTCTTCACTTTTATCTGTTACCCACGAGGTCTTCCAAGTTCAAACACTGCATGGATTGTGGGCATCAGGTGTCAGTGTCTGACCCACACACCACAAAATAGACAGAGGAAACTGGTTACCCCTCCCTTACACCTTCACACAAATTGTGATTATACCACTACCTGACTAAATGCTTAATCAATATTCAGCATTAATCGACAGAGCATTTTATTAACCAAAATGTCACTTTGTTCCTTCTTTATAAAAAAAAATAAATGTAGACAACAACCATATCTGGTCTGTACCCCTCACCCAAGGAGATCAACAAACGAGATTTGAACCTAATGAAACTATTTTCATAGGCTTTGTCGCACAGACATGAGATTATTGTGGTGCAAGGACCCAAGCGTTCAGGTGTCGTTTCTGGAAAATAGACTAGTTGAAACTGTATTCACTAGTCATATTAATGTCAATAATTGTTTCGCCCCCTCTACTGTGATGCACCTTTTCCAAGTGCTCTCGCTCGACTTTCTATTGGGCCTTCATCAGGACGTGAACATTGCTTGATGTTACTCTTTCTGGAGTACCCCCACTTATTCGTAGACACTGTAAAAACAAAAACATAAAAACCACTTCGCTACTAAAATCATTTTATTATGAACTCTTGTGATTTTCTGAGCCTGCTAATTGAGTCTCTAGCAGGTATGTAGTCTACTAACCTTAGTCTTAGTACAGGATGTGCAGGATTTTGAATCAAGTATCTTCTGTCTTTAGTACAGGATAAGGATCTGTTTCATTCTATTAAAGCAAACAGGAACCACTTATGACATTGTCCTTTCATTTGGCTCGTGAACTATTCCTTATGTTATTATATTACTAACCTGCCAATGGATGCTGACTTGTATGCCAATGGATAAAGCACTGGCGCGCTTGACATTCGTTTTTTGTCGGTGTGCTGCTTCCTTGCGTCTTTCTACAAGGAAGAGGAATTAAACTATAGTGGTATTCAGGCTTTTTTCATTGTTTCATTTATGCAATTGATTTTTCTTCAAAGTTATTTGTATTAGTGAAATAACACACATGGAACACACTTGAGTAATGTTTCAACATCATTTGTGAGATTCACCATCCAGTTTTTCCCCCTCCCAACAACTTTTTATTTCCCGCCCCCCTGCCCAACCCCTCCCCTTGTTGTCACGCAACCCCAGGTTGGCTACATCAGTCGTCTCGTTGGTGCCTTCTTTCCTAGCTCCTGCACTCATGTCTCCCCACTTGGCTGGAGTCCTTCGTCTTTTCCACTTGTGGTTTCTGCGTCAACACTCCAGGGTCTGGAGTGGGGTACGCTAGCATTTTTCATTCCCCTTCTCCCTGTCTTTAGTCTAGGTCACTTCTCTCCGCTTCTCATCTCTCTAGTCATAATCGTTAGGTTCAGTTTCTCTTTTCCCCATGGTGCCTTCTATAATTTCTAGGTCCTCAGTCTTAGCATCTCATTGCAACCTCTCAGGATCATACTTCTCAAGGAAGAATGCCCACTCCATTTCCCTCGATTGGGTCAGGGCGTGTATTTGTCTAGTCATTTGCTCCATTCTATATATGTCCAGGGCTTTTGAGGCCCATTGTCTTTCATTTGGAGGTTCGTCCCTTTTCCATCCCCATGCCAAACAAGCCCTGGCTGCCATCAGCAGGTAGGGGGGCATATGTGGATTTTCATCCAGTCCCCTTCCACCACCTCCATACCGAACAGTACCAGCAAGGTGTCCAGGCACCTGTCTACCCCATCCAGGGCCCTTATCCAACCCAGGATCTCCTTCCAGTAGTTCTGTACCCTTTCACATGCCCACCACATGTGCCAGTAGTCCGCTATTTGCCTACATTTCCTCCAGCAGTGGGGGTTAGCCCACGGTTACATTTTAGATAGTCTTACTGGGTCCCACTGCCATCTATACAGGAGTTTGAGCCTGTGCAACTTGTACTGGCAGGCCACTGAAGTGCGTGCTCTTTGACACAAAGTCTTCTCCACTGGTCTACTTACATTTCCATACCCATATCCTTCAATTTCACCACCCTGTGCTTCTAGTAGGGCTTGATGCAATTTGGATATTAAACCCCTCGTCCCCCCCTCTGTGCTCAGTATTCTTTGTTTCCCTTTGTAAGTCTCGCTTTCATTCATCTGTCATTAGCACCCCTTTAAGCTGCAGGTATTTAAATACGGAGATTCCACCGATCCCCAGAATCTCTTCGAGTTCTCCCACCTCTATAAATGTATCTTTCTTGAGGACTTGCCCTATTCTCTCCAGACCCGCCTCAAACCAATATTGGAATCTCTCATGATTTAGGATACGATCTCTAATCGAGGGAGTGGTGCGGGATATGTGGCTCAATGGCGAGGGCAATGTTGACACCCGCTATTTCTCTCTTGATCCTCCACAACGTCCAAAGCGGGCCCAGAAACGTATGTGTCATTACCCTTCTCGGGGCTGCATTATGCAGTGCCCAGAGCCATTCCCCAAGCGTAACCGGTCTAAACAGGTAGTTCTCAATGCCCACCTTTTGTTTCTGCTTGTCTACCCACAGGTGGGGCCCTGAACTGGGCAGCTCTGTAGTAAGTAAGCATGTCTGGTAAGCCCACACCACCTTTTTCTTTTGGCTGCACTAATATTCTGTAAGCTACCCTTTGTTTTTTCCATTGCCACATAAATCTCACTATCTTTCTTTTCAACTCTGTAAAATGCAGGTCTGGTAACTCTATCGACAGTGCCTGCTATAGGTACAGCACCATGGAGAGTAGCACCATCTTCATAGCGTTCAGTCTCCCTAACCAAGAGATGGTGAGCCTTGACCACATTTCCAGCTCCTCAAAAATCCTGTGGAACAGCGGGCGAAAGTTCAGCTCATTTAGATTATCCAGCTCCTTGGGTATTCTTACCCCTAGGTATTTTATATTATCCTCTTCCACTGGAATCCCTAGTCCCTCCATTCTCCTCTTTGTTTCCCAGTTACTCCTGTCAAGGGGAGGAGCACGGACTTGTTTACGTTTTTCCTGGAAACCTGATTCCCTACCGTACTCTTCAAGTATCCGTAGTATCCTTGGGACTGATGTCATTATCTCCGAGAGATACAGCAATACATCATCCGCATACATGCTTATCTTATGGTTATCCTCCCCCACCACTATACCTCTTATCTGGTTGTCGTTACGAATCGTTTCCCCCAGGGACTCCATCGTCAAGGCGAAAAGAAGAGGCGACCGGGGACATCCCCACCTAGTTCCTCTGCTAAGACCAGACTCCCTTGACTTTGTCCCATCTACAACCATCCTTGCTGTGGGACCCGAATAGATCGCCCTGATGGCTCGACACATCTTATCACCCACTCCTATCTTACGTAGTATAGCAATAAAAAGCCCCATTCTACTCTGTCGAAGGCCTTTTCTGTGTCTTGGCTCAGTAGTGTATGGCCCGCTGAGTTTCCCTTTACATGTTCCATTAGGTCCAGGGTTTTCCGAACTGCATCCAGGGCCCTGTCTACCTGCTATAAACCCTATTTGGTCTGGTTGAATAACATGGGGCAATTTCCCTTCAAAGCGTGTCGCTAAAATACGTGTAAATATTTTCTCGTCTGCGTTTAGAAGTGAAATGGGTGATATGATGAGCAGTGAGTCGGGTCCCTTCCCTCTTTCAGGATCAGTGATATTAATGCCCTTTTAAACGTTCCCTGTATCTAGGATGTGGTCATACAGTTTCACCATATGTTGTGACAGGAGACCAGCATATCTCTTATAAAAACTGATAGTATATCCATCCTCTCCCGGCGCCTTTCCATTTGTGAGGCGCAATATCGCCTCCTGTACCTCTTCGACTGTTATTGGGCTCTCTAAATGTTCCACTTCTGGGCTTGTGAGCTTAGGCATTTTCACGTCCCGCAGGTATTCACCCACCATCATTTCCCCGCTGGGGGCCTCTGTCTCACAGGGTTTCTCATAATATTGGGCGAACCTTTCAGCTATTTCTTCTGGTGTGTCTCTGCTGCCCTCCCTTAAGGTGGTTACCCATCTCTCTGATCTCTGCGCCCAGAGCTTTGTGGCTAATAGTGCGTCCACCTTGTCCCCTTTCATAATATTTCTGTCTAAGGTACCTTAATTTCCACAGGGTTTCCCTATCCCTAGCGCTTTCAGCTCTGCCTTCTTTGATAGCAGCCCTTCTCTGACCTCATCTACGTTGCCTTCCGTGGCATGCATCCCTTCCTCCCCCTCCACTCTCTTTTCTCAGCCTCTCCTCTTGAAGACCTCTTTCTCTTTTCTGCCTTGCACCTTCCCTTATCAATAGTCCCCTCCAGGTTGCCTTCCCTGCGTGCCAGACAACCTCTGTGCTTACCTCCCCTGTGTCATTTATTTCAAAGTATTCTGTTATTGCCTTGGCCAGTTGATCTGCAAATAGTGTCGCTCCAGAGTGTTTCATTACAGCGCCAGCTACTATCTGGCCTGTGCAATCCTTCTATATCTAAGGTCATTAATACCATATCATGGTCGGTCCACCCCACTGGCCGAATACTACTGCTCATCGCCCTCGTTCCCTGATCATTATTTAGAAGAGAATAAACCTAGTATACGTTTTGTGTGGGGTTGACAAAAAGGTGCAGCCTTCATCTCAAGGGTGCTGCTGCCTCCAAACATCCACTAATCCTTGCATCTCTATTGCCGTCCTACGTGTCCCTTTCTATCTTCACTTTTCTCGGGTTCCCCTTCCCCTTCGCATTTCTATTCCAGGTCTCATTTGCCCAGGAGTTAAAATCTCTCCCTATGATATACAGGTCCGCTTCCAACCCTTGTATTGCATTGAACGCACTTAGAATGAACTGTGCTTGCCATCTGATTGGGCGCATATACCGATGCTAACAATACTCTTGCCCCTCCATGATTCCCTGCAGTATCAGCAACCTGCTCTCCATCAACCTGGTTGCTACACAATCACGTAGCCTACATTGTTTGTGTAAGACAATTCCAACACCCCTTCTCTGGGCTGTCCCGGTCGCCCAGTGTTCCTGTCCTATCCCCGTCCCTCTTAATGCCCACTCTTCTTCTTGCAATAGGCGTGTCTCCTGCAAAAAAAGCACATCTAGAGAAGCTTTACAAAATTCCCTTGCGACCAGCGACCTATTTGTTGGGGAGTTCATGCCCTTTACATTCAGCGTTCCCAAAACCAGACCCTTGTTAGTCTCCCCTCTCCCCTTTATGGTTGCTCCTCCACATCCTTCTTCCTCTTCTTTACATAGCTAGCGACTCATTGCTTTTCTCCTCTTCACTGTCTTTGAGATAAATTTTCCCTTGACAGGTACCATCCTCCCCGGGGCTAAACCCATTACAAAAAAACCCTATCCACTTCATAACTGTTCGTAACTTTAACCTATTGTGTTCAGTAAGATTCATTGAGAGACCCCCTGTCTCACAGAGGGCCACCTTGGAGCGGAGAGATTCGCCTCCGTCCAGCATTCCATTTTCATACCTTAATTTTCCACCTAGTCCCATAGTTGTTTCTCCAGCTGCCACATGCTCTTCTCTCTGGAGTTATTCTCCGTCGGCTGTTCCGGTGTTGCGGGTGTCTTATGGAGGGACGGTCCATAAGCCTCATATATTTCCTACCCGTTTGTCCTCTTCTCTGCGGGCTTGGCGTAAATCTTGATTTATCCCTATTAGCGGTCAGTCCTTCAGTGCCCCTCGGGTCCACTTCCATATGTGCAGTGAGGTGACATAGGGCTTGCTCTGCTTCTTCCGCTGAAGTTATGCGATAATCTACCACCTCTACTTCTAATTGTAATGAGAATGGGTAGCCCCATCTGTACCTGATGCCCTTTTCTTGTAACCACTTTGTGAGGAGCTTGTAGTCTCTGCGCCTAGAGAGCGTGAGTTTGGCCAAGTCTTGGTAGATCGTGACTTTAGAGCCTTCAAAGTCCAATTCCCTTTGTTGTTTCGCTCTGTTCAGCACGTCAGTTTTGTCCTTGTAGCTCAGAAATGTTGCCACTATGGAGCATGGACCGCTCCCATACGTCTACCTCCTCTATGTGCTCTTTCAAGTTACACCTGTTTTTCCCCTTCAACTTCAAATAGATGGGGCACTAAGGCCTGAACTCTCTCCTCCACTTATCTCGGGGTTCTCTCTTGCCATCTCCTTCAAGCCCAGTATCCTTATGTTATTACGTCTCTCTCTATTTTCTAAGTCATTCATTTTCAGCATCAATTCCGCTTCTCGAAGCTCCAGCTCTGTCAGGCTGGCGCCCACTCTCATTTCCACCATGTCTGCATTGACCTGGTTATTTTCTATGCCCTCTACTTTACTCTCCAGCGTTGTCATCCTGCTGGTGAGGTCCGTGAGCGAGGCCTGTATGTATCCTCTGAGGACCTTGATTACGGCTAATATATGTCCAGAGTCCTCCTTCGTTGAGAAGAGGGACATGTTCACCTCCATCATCCTTTTCATCTCGGGGGGGGCCTTCCTCGCAGATCCTCCAACTTTCCCTAATTGTGGCGTCATTTGTTCCATTTTCCTGTGCCACAGACCCAGGCAATCCCTTTGTTCTCTTCTGATTCCTCTCCTCTCTTCCCCCTTTCCTCCTATTCGAGCCTTGACCTCTCCCACTTGCTTGTCCAGTGCAGTTTTTTTTCCTCTGTGGACCCTGAGACCTTAGGAGTTGTTGCAGACACTCAACTATTCACTTCCTCAGTTCTTTCCGCAGCCCTGGATATTGACTTTCGAGTGGGGCTTGGGTCCCTCACTACTTGTCTCTCAGAAGTCCGATCGTCCCCGCTTTTCCTTTCCGCTTGTCGGGGCTCCTCTAGCCACTCACCACTCATTCTGTGGTCAGTGCCACTCCACAGGGTCTCGAGGGGAGGGGCGGGGAGTGTGTTGTCAAGTGCACGTCCTCCAGCGCAACCTCTCCTATCTCCAAATGTTCTGGTCCACTACGGCCTCTCCCCTTTGGCACCTTCTTTCCCTGTGTATTCTCCGGCTGCCCTTTCTCCCCTGAGGATTATCACTTCCTCTGATGCAGCTCTTTGTTCATGCCCAAGTTCCGTTGGTGGGGATGGCTCTAATTAATAATTGCTATATCTCTGGGGGCTTATCCACTCAGGTGCTGGTCGTTGCATACCTCCCCCTCTGCTACCTTGCTCGGTGCTCCAGAGGAATTATGTGCCCCCTGTTGGCCTCTTGTAGGGCTGTTAGGCAGAATTCTGTGCAGTTCCCTTAGGGAGCACTACAGAAGATTAAGTCTACAGGTATGAGCAATAAATCCCCATTGGTATCAGTCTGTACCACAAAGATTTAGTTGGTAGATGTGGCTAAGCAGTCAGACTTATCTCAAGAGGGAGATGAGCAGTATTCGGGGTTTACACATTAGGACTACAATACTATGGAACAAGGAAACACTGACCAAAGCTTTGTATCAAAAAGAATATATATATTTATTTTACACACTCTGATGTTCACACACAAATCACTATTATTAAAGTAAGTTAAATCAGTCAAATTGTAGACATGTTTGAGCAAGAGTGAAAACTGAGCATAACGGCACAGTGAAAACCAAGCAGAAATGGCACGCTAACAATTTCTCAAAAGGGAGGGAAAGGACAAGTTATACAGATTTAGACTCTTTAACACACCAGCAACACTTCCCAAGTAGATTGTGAACAAGTTAGACAAGGCAGTACATTAGCATATGCAATACAGAGGTGAAAACCGAGCAAAATGGCACTTCACAAGTTTAAAAAGAGGGAAGGAAAAGGTGGTTATAAGAGTTAGGTACACCAACACATTTCTAGGTGAGAAGCAATCTAGAGAAGGCAGTTGTAACAGATGTAGCCAGAGTCAATAGGCCTGTGCCAGAGTCAGTGGTACAAGGCAATGTGCCCAGGGTCAAACTGTCCTAGTAGCTGCAGTCAAGTCTTTGTTTAACGATTCGAAAAGGCGGTTGCAGAAGGTGAAAGACAATGTTAGATGATAGGGGTGGCTAACCCATTAGGTAAGTAAAGGATTTAAAACACCTTTAGCGATACCCAACGATACGGGAGGCCTGGCAGAACAATGTACCTTAAAAGTGGAAGAGACTCCGGCGGTGGCGGTAGTTCCTGGCAGTTCCTGCAGTTCGGGAGATCCAGCAGAGGAAGAGAGGCACTCGTCGTGGAGGAAGGTTCGAGTTACTGCACTGCCCAGGGATGAAACCAGCCGCCGTGCTGCCAAAACGAATAAATGGTAAGCTCCTTTAAATCGCAGTCTGGGTGGACAGGTGCCTGGCTATCCGGTCTCCGAGTGCAGGGCACTGGCGATTCAAACAAGGCAGATCCTGGAAGGCGAGTGGCGAACTAGTTGGCCCCACCAGCTCAAGGGAAGAAGACTCTTGCAGAGGAAGATCTTCTCAAGTCGTTGGAGAAAAGTGGTGAAGATCTGCAGCAGGGCTTCACCAGTGGTTCAGTCGTTGCAGATGTCTTCAGCTTCTCTCCTCTTCGGTTTCTTAGTTCCAGTGGCAACGTCTTGTCCTCCAGTCCTCAGGACCCTGATTTTATGCAGCAAGACCCCCATTCATACAGCCTCGCTGTCAATCACACAGTGGGGTGGCTCTCCTGGCGGGAGAGCCCCCCAGCCCATCAGGGCAGAGTGCGACTTGTGTTGCCTAGGTAACCCTGTCCAGGGTGCCTATTCCCCCTCCCATACATCCTGTCTACCCCAGACTCAGTGGCCCCGAAAGGAGGAAGACACAAGAAAGAAATATTATTAAAGTTCTGGCAATAAAAACCTACCGGAGTAAAGTTAATATTAAAATAAACCGGCGGTATGTTAGAGGCTGTCAGTAAAAGTGGTAGCCTCGAACAATGGGAGAATCCCATAGGGAAATACTCGCGGTCGAATATTTACTGTAGTAACCACTGCCACCAGCCAGAAACGTTTGAGAGAGGGACTATATAGTATCCCCTCGAAAATGAACACTAGGGAAAAACTATTAACCCTTTCCAGTACTTCCATAGTAAGATGGGTTGTACTGGTTTAGTTCATAATTATTGACTAGTAAAGTCAATGGGGACTTTATATGCCCTGGGAGACAGTAGTCAGTCCCAGGGTATGGAGTCTATGTTTGAGGGTCGCTACGACACCCCTATGGTACGGTACGGAGGGTGCTATGTACCACACATGTTAAAAAGATTTTTCCTATGAGGGCGAGAAAAACCCCATAGACCATAAGCACACAAGATAGCCTAAAACACACACTAGCAATCTGCCTAAGAGTGGTAAAAAAGGGTCTCACTCTTAGCAGGAAAAAAAAATAAACCCTTCAAATCCAGCAAAGCTGCTGGGGGACTCTATAGGTAAGGAAAATTAGCCTTAGAAGAGAATTCTCCCTAACAAGGGCGCCGGGTCCTCTCTGCCTCTGGCCCGTTTTCTTTTGCTTCCCAGGTCCCGCAACGTTATCCCTCACTGTCTCACAGTAGTGGGGATTCAGGGGGGCTGCAGGCACGTTTGTCCTGTTCGTTGCTGCTGAGTAGCCAAAAGGAGGCCTGGGGGGCTGCCACACTGAGTCGCAATGCCCCTCCTTCGCTCCTACTGCTTTACTTCCTCGTTCGCAGGCTTTCCTCCCCACCTCCGCCTCTCTGTGCTCCGACCAAGGGTTCTTACTACGCCTGCTGGGCTCTCTCCTACCTCCTCCGCAGTGAGGCCTCTTCGACTGGGCTGTTGTCCCGACTCCGGCTCCTCCTCTCCCTAGGCTGCCACTCCGTTCAGTCTTCTCCTCGCTGTGCTGGGTCTATTCCCGGGCACCTTCGTTCCGACTCAGCTGGCAAGGTTCACGCCTATATCTCCTCGCTCTTCCTCCAGGGCTTCCAGCCTCTTGCTGCGCCGTCAGTGCCTTCTCAGGACGCCTGGCGCCATATCCGGCACACTCCTGCACTGCTGTCCGCTTCAGGGCACAGGCCGTCACTCTCTTTTCTGTGTCCGCAGTCCTTTCCTGTACTGTCTGCCTAGTCTTCCTCTGGCGCTTCAGTTTTCCCGTCCCGCTTTCGGTTGACTGTCCTCCGTGGGTCGTCCCTCACTTTTTCTCCCCTTCTCCCCTTCTCCATTACTCGTGGGAGGTGGAAATGCTCAATACCATCACTCTTCCGCACCCTCTAGTGGTCTCCTATGCAATTGATTTTTGACCAGTTTTGATATCACTGATCTGTGCGGATGCGTAAAGGATTGCTTGTATACTGCTGGCAAGGGCTTGTTAAAACTCTGGTGCAATTCTCATGAGCTTGTATCAATGCGCTGCTTCCTCGCATAATATATTTTTCTAAAAGCAAGAGAAGTGCAATTACAATTCAACTCTTCTTTTATATGTGTTGTGCATACAACATTTTTCAATATACATGTGTAACTTGTTATATTCCAAGGGTGTAGTTTAGGTAGGGTTTTATGTCCCTTATTGCAACCACACCATCTTAGACTTACAGTGGTGTGCCCATCGGTTTCTTCACTTTGTGGGTTTCTTGCTATCTCCCCCACGCGCAAAATGCGTCGCGGTCATGGATTTCCCATTAACATCTGAAAAGTTTTTGGTTTTCAATTTCGGAACGGGATGCTTACCTTATCTCGAGCTCCTGCAGTTCCCCGATCTAGAATTACATCCGCTCCGGTGTACATCCGGAACTACAGACGCTCATTATATATGGAAGTCTCATTTTCCTGCAGAGCGTGATGTCCCCACATGGCTGCCATATTGGAAAGGGCATGACTATGTTTAAATGATGTCGTTCCCATATAGGTAGAAAAACAATACACCCTCACATAAATGACTAATTTATTACAGATACTGAGTCATATTTATAAATCTAGATGTTAAGGAACTGATCTCATGAACTATCAGCAATGGGACAATACCTCTCGTTATTATTGTTCGTTCCAACAGCACCACACGTTATTGTATAGAAACTCCTCTCATGTGTCCTGCTAATCATTTAGTATACTATTCTCATTTTTTCCAGAAAAAGGACAGTTTTCTTATGTCCTTTAGTATTTTATATCATACATTTGCTTACAAGACTATTTCAGTTAGTTAACAACCGTTCATGTATTGACAGTCTTACCAACTGTTTATGATTTTGGGCTCATAGATGATGTTATAATTCATATACATATTATAGGGCATATCATGAATTCTGTTATAAATGCTATTAGATAGCAAATGAAGAAATGTTAACAGCCTTCAGTGTCAAAAAACTTTACAAACCGTAGTCCCACGCAAACCATTTTTATGATTTTTTTCAACCTCACTAAAGGATCACCATTAAAATGTCAGAAGAAATGTTTTGTCAGAGATACAGGTAGCACCCTAAATATGACTATTTAGTACATAAACAGATGCCACTCTGTGCTAGTGTTGAGGCCATTATTCACAGTGTCTAGTTTGAAAATCCATTTTTGTTCCGCTTTCCTCAGTAAGAGGTCACAGTCACCTCCTCGGTGGTGCCTCAGTGGCCTGAATTGCGAACTGAAACATGTCTGTTTATTTATGTTTATATTGAACGAAATGTGCCACCATAGGTTTATCATCCACTTTGTTTTTTAAACACCAGCGATGCTCGCACATTCGTTGTCTTATTTCACGTTTAGTTTTTCAAATGTAAATTAGGCCGCAAAGATATTTAATCCTATATATCAGCCATCGTGACTTACAATTTGTGAAACTGTTGAAACGCCAAGTGAGTCCATGAAGGTCCACCATGTTTTTCGCCAACTGGCAAACTGACAATCCTCACATTTAAAGTAGCTAACTCTTGGGGTGCGATCCCATAGTGTAGTTTGTCTTACACATTTTGTTCCTACATTTTCATGTGTGTGCTAACATATTTTTTAGATTCTTTTGCCTTTTAAAGCCGAATCTCGGTTTTGTGGGAGTGAAATCGGGCGTTTGTATCCTATTACAATTCTTCAAAATTGTCCTTCTTAAGATGTTACTTATAGGACTGAAAGGTATAATACAAGTCATTTTTTCTAGTCTGATTTTTTTCTGTGGGGCTAAACATGTGTTTCTTTGAATATGATGTGCTCGCTTCTGTGCGGTACGTACTGTGCTGGGTGAATTGCGGGCGTTGGATGTCGGTGTCTGACCCACACAGCATATGCCTTTACTGCCTTGGTGAATACCACGACATGCCGGATTGTGCATTGTGCCAATCAATGCACTGTAAGGCGCTTCGAGAACGTAAAACAAAACTTTTCACTTCCTTGACAATGAAAAAGGTGATAGGCAGACCCATTCAAAGTTCCCGGGTACAGACCACAGCTCCAAGGAACAGTCCCCTATCTGAAAGGACAAAAAGAAGAAGCATTGCAACAGGTTGAGATCACCTGGCGGTTCTTTGTGGCTTCACCCTTCTTAGTCTTCACCCCGCAAGCACCTTTTCCCACCCAATCGAATACTACAGAGTAATGGGAGGCTTTCCGAATGAAGATGCTGGACATCTTTGCCAAGCACCTGGCATCTGTGGTTTTGTCCCTGACGCCAGCAGTCACAGCATCGGTGCTCCAGTGCCAACACCTTGGGCTGAGCTAACGGATCCCACCTTGCTTAGTAGTGCTGGCAGGTACTCCGCAATGAGACGAAACAAGATCATGGCAAAGGGGCACACCATTCTGTCTTTGTACGACGCTCCCCTGCCTCATGGTCCTGGTCCAGCAGCGCTGTCAATGCCATCCGGTCCCAGAGTTACGAAAGAGTTCCTTCTGCTCCACAGAAGGACATCTGTCACAATTGGAGGACATTTATGACGAGGAAGGTGATTGTGTCCCTTTCAGGCTGGATCCTTTCCTCCCAAGGGGTGTGAGAAAATTCCCAGAGCAGTTCTATGAAGACCAGGGTGAGTGGTGGTCCTTGCAGCTGAATTGTAGAAGGCAAGTGGCCTGAACACCTCACCAGAGGTCTACATGATCCCTGCTGCCACTCCTTGGAAAGCCGCAGGAAGCTTTCCGGCGCCTAATGGCAAAAGTGGTTGTCGCCTTAGGGCTGTCGACCCCATCATATAAAAAGTTGCAGTACGATCTGACTGACATCCTGGATGAGAGTCCTTAAAAGGAGACTTTATTGCCTTTCAATCAGGGAGTAGAGGGGCCAGTGATGGAACTGTGGGCCCAGACCTGGCCAAGAAGCAGTGGCCAGCCCCTTATGACCCCTTGTTTCTTTCTGCCAATGCTTCCCCAGCATGTTTGGTGGTACAGGCCGCTAAAGTGAACCTTAAGACCACCTCTTTTCTGTCTTTGCCCCACACAGGGGAGAGCAAGAGATTGGACGCAATGGGGTAGGACGGTTTTCAGCTCTTAGAGTATTGGTCTCCGATGTGTCCCCACCTTTTACTCTTTGGCCACGTTTTCTTTTGGCCTGTGGTCAGTGATGGCTGAGGCGTCTGAGCACATCTCCGGGGGGAAGGATGCAGGAATGCTTTGAGGCCCTTATTAAGGATGGCAAGGAAGCCTCCTGCCAGATTTTGCAGTGTGGCCTGGACACCGCAGACTGCGTTGTAAGGACCATGGCCACCAGTACAGGATGGCTCAGGATGTTCGGTTTTGCTGCTGACGTCCAAGAGAAACTTCTGGACATGTCCTTAGATGGCATGAACTTGTTCGGCACCAAGCTCCACGAGACGCTCCAGAAATGTAAGGCGACCACCAAGTTGCTGGGGCTAGCAGTGCAGCAGCAGCGACCCGCTACCCTGTCGGGCAGGGATTTATTGCCCCTTCACTATTTATGTTCAGATAGGTAGAGGTCAAGCACCATTGGGAACGCAAGGACAATGTCGTACCTCTATGGGCAGGGGCCGGGGTGCACCTAAAGGAGGTGCTTCCACCTCCACTGTACTCTCTGCAAACCCTGGCATGAGGCCTCTCTGAAGTGGACTGCTGCCATTTGTCTTCTGTGAGAAGCAGGATATCCCCGTTTGGCGAGCAATGGAGAAATACCAACTTGGATACCTGGGCCTTACACGTCGAGCAGCAGGGATACTGCCTCCATTTTGCCTCTTGCCCTCCAGGCCCTCGCCTAACGGAGAATATCTGTCGGCTTCTGGCAAAAGGGCCATGGAAATAGTACTGTTCTGGAAACGAGGCAGGGGTTAGTACTCCACTTTCTGGTGCCGAAGGAGGACAGGGTCTTAGACCTATCCAGGATCTGCGGCTTCTGAACTATACTTGCGCAGAACAAGTTCAAGATGGTCACTCTGACACAGATCCTCCAGGCCCTGGACGTGAACAGCTGACTAGTTTCACTGGAACTCGTGGATGCCTCATTCCATGCGCCTATCCAGTATGTGAGGATGGCATGGTATCAAACAGTAAGACAGACACAAGTGATCACAATTCAAGAGTGTTTATTGAACTTCAATTGGGTTTGAAAAATACCTATCTAATCCTAAATCTAAAGATGGGAGCAAGCTACGACCATCAAATAATAACGCAGTCCTAGTCGAGTCTGTCAAAATAAAAGGGCCTATACTAATAAACATATTGCCAATCCTTACTTCTAAAATACAAATAGTGTGGGAAACCATTTTATGCAAAAGAAATATGTCAGGATATTCCAGCAGTTAACTACCCTTACCCACATTTTCATCACGGCACAAGGCGGCCCACTCGAGCTTAGCACACTCTCTGGCTTCTCTAGCACGACGAGGCAGTTCAAAACCTTAACATCAGGGCCTTCTGTGCCAAAGTCTCTTTGCCATTCAAAGGACCTCATTACAAACTTAGCGGTCTGGAAACCAGGGTGCCGGTAAGCTTACCGGGACTGTTGTTTCCAGACCGGTATATTACAGGTCTGCCTGCCGGTACCGGCGTACCCAACAGGTCTCACCACGGGGAACAGCAGCCACGGTAGGTAGACCAGTCACAGAAGCACCAGCACTGTTAGCAATGGTGCTGATGCTTCCATGTCCCCACTCACATAGTGTGACACCTGACTTTCCGTGCCGCTGTGGTTTTAATTTCCCAGTGGCACAGGGAAGTCAGGCACCAGTAAATATTTACGGATCCGGCAGCAACCCGCCGGTAGCACCTGCAGGGTTACCGCCGGACCCGTAATGAGGCCCAAAGTCTCTTCTTTCAGAGGGCAACACGACAAACATTCAATCTCAGGATCTCACATGTACAACTTCTCGGGTGATTTACTGTTCACCCCGGGCCTCCCTCCGCAGGGCTCAGACCAAATGTACCTACTTTTCCAAACGTTCTCTACTTTATCAAAATAGAAGACTTTCGACGGTGCCCAGGATTTTGCTCGACCCGTCGCAGGACCACTTTGATTCACAAGTACTTAATCTTATCCTGATATAACCTTTTCCTCACTTTTGCTTTTGCCACTTCTCAGCAGGATACCTTACAGAGACCTTCGATTGAGCCCCCGGCGGTGCCGGACCACTCTGTCAAAGATATTTTATCTTGCTTTTAAAGTTCAATCACTCATCAGCAGTTCAACTTTACTTGCATCTCTTATCACACGATTTTAACAATGTTTGTTTCACTGCTCGCCATACAGTGTTGCTGCTTGCAACCTTGGCTGAAACACAGACCGGTTTTGTATCAGTCTCCTCAAATCACCGGCAGGGCTGATTCACTGATGTTGCTTTGTTCTTTGAGCCACTGAGGGTACCACAGTAGTTGGCGCTTCTCCCTGCTTTGATTATTGACGCAGAAGGGCCGCGGGTATCTCCGACACACAATGCAGGAGTCTTCAGCCTGGTTTCCTTGTCTTACGGTTTCTATTCTCGAGGTTTCTGGAAAGTAACGGTTCCTTATCGAAAAGGTCAAGGGAACCTCCCTCCTTGCGATCCCCTTCTGTTTTGCCATATTTCTTCTCTTGTTCAGCTGCCGTCTCGAAACTCCTGTTTCCTTGTGTGCTTTGCCTTGCTCAGAGTGTGCTCTTGTGCTCCGTCTTTTATCCGTGTCGGGAAACTTAATGGAAGTCAGGTGTGTGTGATGGTCAGTAATTGTCTGACCTCGCCTGACCATTGTATTGGGACACGTCGGGTATACTGCTCAGGTGTTATTGTGTTTTCTCTCATAGCTGGCTCTGTGTGAAAAGGAGAGGGGGTGAGTTCCTAAATATCCTACCTGGTAGGATGGGGTAAAGTTGTTATAGCGAAGGGGATACCGTGTCTCACCATCCATTGTCCCACTCCCACTCCCAGAAGACCCCTCACCGAGGTGATCATCCTGCACTTGTCCACTCCCAGGAACTGGATCCAAAAGCGATGGCCATGTCCTGGCCACCAGGATGACCGATCCCCGGGGACTAGTGGGTAAGCAAGGCATAAATTAGTTTTCACAAATTGATTATCAGAGTTGGCTAATTACATTTTTTTGATTAGCAAACAGACCCATTTGGTTAGCAATTTTGTACTAATATTGTTAATGTCACCAGGCGTTATTTGTACGCAAGACATGAAATGAGCAACAATACAGCAGTTTTGCGCACTGCTGAAATAAGATATTAGAGGAGTCAGGCCTTGCAAGTTCTTTAAAATTCAGCTAGACGTGCAGTTCAGGTAACTTCGTTTTCCTATTCAACAAGAGAAATGCACTCCACCCATAGCAATGGAGGACAACAAATTAAAATGCGATTTGTGTACAGTTGTGCATGTCACTACAAACCCGCTTTGTTTGGCATACTGCTGCCACCCAGAGGCCAGCCATGCACAGTGAAACTTTTGTTTGACATTTACTGTAGACAAAGTAAATGTTACATAAAAGTTTTACTATAACACAAAGGGTATAATTTAAAGACCAACTTGGGTCAATCTTGCATTCCTACCGTAGATCAACAATCATGGTAACACACTATCACGGTTTAGGGAGAAAACATTCTACGGTGCAGAGACCTTGGCCTTGGAAGAAGGCATCGCCAGATCTCCTGACGACGCGAGTCGAGCATTTGAAGCTTGGAAGGCCCTTACATGTGCTCTGCTCCATCCCCCCAATGACGATAAACCCCCTTGAATAATCCTCTCCTATTGTACTGTTTGTTCCACCGATATAAGGTCCTTAGCCCCCCCTCTTGCGATACTTTTTCTTCTCTCTTCCCGTGAGCCCCCTTTCAAAACGATCTTGCTTGACCACCGGAGACTTTTGTTGTTCTTTTCTTCTTTTGTTTAAAACTTTAAGTTGTATTTGCTTCCGCTTGTTAATGGTTTGGCTTGCAATCACGATTGTTTACGTTGCAGGTGGCATCATTCCCACACTGCCCTTGTACCTATGATAAATACCATTAAAGATATTTAAAATAAAAATGGGGAGAAAACATTCTACTAAACATATTGTATATGTGTTATTTCACTAATACGTCATACACACTAAACAGGCTGTCCCTACTAGAAGAACACCCTGTCAAGCTTACCCTAGAGGTCGGGTGTTGCACTGCCTATCTAAAAGGGATAGAGTGGAGAAGCTTTCCCTATTCAAACTGTCACAATTAAAAAGCCAGTTCCAAGTAGGTGATAACAAACTGTATGGACATTCTACATTAGATAATATCCAATTCTGGGGTCTACTCGAGCTCTCAGTGCACTGTAACATATCCTTCTTTATTAGCCAGTGCATTGCCAGCTATTAGATGTCTCTGTAAACTTGAACTGGTATACAAACACACATGTACGGCTCCTTATCTATAGGGGCCTAAAAATGCAGGGAATCATCAGCAACAAGAGATCTGTAGTGGACCCGATGTGTCAATCAGGTCTTACTGAACTTGTGATGTCTGTGACAGGTTACTCAGTACACAGATCATCGATAGCATGAGACCAGCTCTTGCTGTAAAAGGTCGACCGGTTTCATATCCATAACAATTTAGGTCATCTTCATCAGGACGCAGTAGTGGTTCAAAATGATGGGGTCTTGGCTCCCCTATGAGCTGGTGATTGGGCCCACTGCAGTGCTTCTTTGTCCTAGGAAAAGGTGACAAAGACAGGGAGGAGGGGGTCACTATTTTGCCCCTTGAGGAACCATGCTAGTAAAATCACTATTCATATTATTGCAAGCGGTGTATGTATTTCTTCACCTAGTTTATAGAAATATAACATAGCCTAGGCAAAAAGGAACATTCTGTATTTCCAATCTTGTGCCTGGTCTCTTCAACACAAAAGGGGAGGGTGGGGCTGGGGCAGTGAAAAAGGGATGTCGGGAGTGCTCTGTGAGAGTGAACTTGCATACTAGCAGCACCATAAACATGCATGAGTGGTATTCCTTATATCCATACCGTGAGCCACGCATGCATTGCCTGAGTGGTATCTTACCACTGTTGCGTGGTGAGCCCTCAGTTGTGGGCTGTGCGTAATTCTATGTGCGGGCGTATACTGCCTTATGATCCTGTAGGTCAAAGGCGAAAGTGCAAATTCAAACCACCTGTCTGTATTTTACAGATGTCAAGAATAGTGCATTTAAGGGTGCTATATTTCATTTCGTTAGGCGCTTACTGGCAAAGAAGTATAATGTGCACACGTTCGTGTCTGTTGTAAAATCTTTGCTTCTATTTGCAAAAGGATCCCGCTTTCATATAGTAAGGCGAACCTCGAGGTTGGGCTGGCTACATTGCTCTGTGAGCCCTTCCCAAAGTAAGTAAAAAATAGGAAAAGGAAACGCGTTGGTACAAAGCAATTGTAAGGATGGGCATGCTCGTTTCTTTTCAATCCCTCATGGGACGCGTGCTTACCTTGGCTGTGCAGCGGTGTAATTCCAAATGCTGTGTCAGTTGCTTCGGTTGCGATGTTAGCTTTGTGGTAGGCATAGCCTACTGAAGTAGAAGAGCGGCTGGCGTGATAGCGCAGCTCTATGGTCCCAGTGCCATTTTGGCACTGGAGACGGTGGAGGCCATCTTTAGTCTGGCCCATTGTGGCAAGTGTATAAGAAGGTGCTGCCAGGGGGTAACATCGCAGAGTTGCCAAAAAAAAAGTATTTTATATATTAAATGCATGTCATGCCAGCTGTTCTCTTAAAGTGCACTGTATCTTTCTCAGTTCGGTTCCAGTGTTGCGAGTGATAAATAGTGACTAGTAATGCCTGTATGGATGTAACTGGGCAACCTGAAAATTATTCTAAGCATGTCAGGTGTTGTGTCGTGTATACAGGGTAATAAATAAGACCACATAGTGTGTAATAGTCTTGACTATGTGTAGATGTTATCAAAGCCCGGGGGTCTATCTGTTTTCAAAGACGGATCTAAAATCCCTGTTGTGGGCTTAGCAGGTAATATGATCTGCATGTGCGGTTGATACCTAAAAAAGCTCATACCCCACTAAGTGGGCACTATCTATGGATACCCGTGAAAAGGGCAACCTAGAGCGTTGTACAAGTCTGAGGACATGGCCTGTGAAGTAGTGCATGGCAATTCACTTTATCATGGTCACTGTGGGAGAACGGCCAATTCGTTCCATTGGATTTGTTCATTAAGACCTGCATTATGTGTATGGAGTCTAAATATCCAGTTTTGTTCCCTCCTAAGTAGGATGTTGTGATAGTTCCCACCCCGCTTGGGCAGTTGTATATTTTCTATGACTGTCCATTTAAATTCTTCCTGGCAATGTCCTGCTGTTATGAAGTGATTGACCAATGGAGCCGTTAGTTTTTTTGTCCCTAGACAAGATCAATGTTCAATCATTCGTTTCTTTATTGGTCTCATCGTCCTCCCCACATATTGCAATCTGCATGGGCATACTATCAGGTATATTACTCCTGCAGTATTGCAGTTGGTAAGATGGCGTTGTATCCAGGGAGTCTTCAGTCCCAAAACCCGACAAATCAATTGAAGAACCAAATTAATTCCATCATTGAAGAAGCAGAAGCTGAAGGACATATTAGCGCCAAGGAGGCAGCTTTCCTCACTCCACCGCATCCCCAAATACCGGCCTTTTACGCAACCCCTAAAATACATAAAGGGATAAATCCGACCCCGGGAAGACCTATAGTATCTGGGATACAATCAATTTTGGAACCCCTCTCACAGTTCGTTGATTATTTCATCAAAGAAGTACCAAAGATGAGAGCATACGTAAAGGATTCCATTCCAATGCTGAACCTACTGTACACTGTCCAATTTAATAAAGATACAGAATGGCTCGTCACCATGGATATCGAGTCATTCTATACTAAAATACCCCAACAAGCAACCTTATCCATGGTGAGACACCTATTGGAATCAGGGATTGAACTAAACAATACACCACCTGGCTGATAATACAATTGGCTGAAATAGCCCTTACAAGGAATGTTTTCATATGCAACAATGTCTACTGCCAACAGATTTCAGGGACGGCTATGGGCACGACCTTTGCCCCTAGCCTTGCCAACCTGTATGTCAACGCCTTCGAATGCGACTCCATCTATAATGATTCTAATCCTTTTCTAGACAAAATTAAACTCTGGAGAAGGTATATAGATGACGTCTTCCTGGTATTTACAGGCACCGAACAAGATCTCAAAGCATTTCATGCCTGGATCAACACACAGAATCCACATCTGAAATTTACTTTGGATTTTAGCAAAAAAATGATCAATTTTTTGGACCCGCACATCACCACTGTTGAAGAGAAACTGTGTTCCAAGGTGTACAAAAAAGAAACTGACAGGAATTCCCTGCTGACATATTCGAGTTATCACCCACAGGCACTTAAAGATAATTTGCCCTTTGGCCAAATTCTAGATATAGAAGACTGTGTACCCAAACAGCTGACTATGAAGCCCAAGGCAAACATTTGAAAGTACAACATGCCAATAGGGGATACCCGAGGAGAATTATTGACCCTACCTACAGGAGAGCACGCAATATCCACAGAAACACGACTTTACAACAGCATCTGAAACCACCCCGACATGACAACATCATGGCAGTCTAAAACTATTCCCCAATGGTCAACAAAATCAAAAGGGAAATAAAGACTCTGTGGCCAATCTTAAACACTGGACAACATACATTGGAAGAACCCAACTTTGCCCTTTAACGTAGAACCAACATAAGAGAAAAACTTGTAAAAACATCATGTGAAGTCAAAGATGTGGATCCCTCTACCATCTGGCAGAGCACCCCTCCGACCGGATACTCTCCATGTGGCGCTTGCTCTGTGTCCACAAACTGAACGGACAAAAGAAATCGATTTGGGACTGAAGACTCCCTGGATACAGCGCCATTTTACCAACTTCAATACTGCAGGAGTAATATACCTGATAGTATGCCTATGCAGATTGCAATATGTGGGGAGGACGATGAGACCCATAAAGAAACGAATGATTGAACATCGATCTTGTCTAAGGACAAAAAAACTAACGGCTCCATTGGTCAATCACTTCATAACAGCAGGACATTGCCTGGAAGAATTTAAATGGACAGTCATAGAAAAGATACAAATGCCGAAGCGGGGTGGGAACTATCACAACATCCTACTTAGGAGGGAACAAAACTGGATATTTAGACTCAATACACATAATTCAGGTCTTAATGAACAAATCCAATGGAATGAGTTGGCCGTTCTCCCACGGTGACCATGATAAAGTGAATAGCCATGAACTACTGCACAGGCCATGTCTTCCGACTGATACGACAGTCTAGGTTGCCCTTTTCACAGGTATCCATAGATACTGCCCACTTAGTGGGGTTTGAGCCTTTTTAGGTATCAACCGCACATGCAGATCATATCACCTGCTAAGCCCACAACATGGATTTTAGATCCGTCTTTGAAAACAGATAGACCCCCAGGCTTTGATAACATCTACACATAGTCAAGACTATTACACACTCTGTGGTCTTATTTATTACCCTGTACACACGACACAACACCTGACATGCTTAGAATAATTTTCACGTTGCCCAGTTACATCCATACAGGCATTACTATTTATCGCTTGCAACACTGGAACCTAACTGAGAAAGATACAGTGCACTTTAAGAGAACAGCTGGCATGACATGAATTTAATATATAAAATATATTTTTTTTGTTGGCAACTCCGCGATGTTACCACCTGGCGGCACCTCCTTATACACTTGCCACAATTGGCCTGACTAAAGATGGCCTCCACTGTCTCCAGTGCCAAAACGGAGCTGGGACCATCGAGCCGCGCTATCACCCCGGCCGCTCTTCCACTTCAGTAGGCTATGCCTACCACAAAGCTAACATCGCAACCGAAGCAACTGACACAGCGTTTGGAATTACACCGCTGCACAGCCACGGTAAGCCCGCGTCCCATGAGGGATTGAATAGAAACAAGCATGCCCATCCAGACAATTGCTTTGTACCAATGCGTTTCCTTTTCCTATTGTTTACTTACTTTAGGAAGGGCTCACAGAGCAATGTAGCCAGCCCAACCTCGAGGTTCGCCTTTCTATATGAAAGCGGGATCCTTTTGCAAATAGAAGCAAAGATTTGACAACAGACACAAACGTGTGCAAATTATACTTCCTTGCCGGTAAGCGCCTAACGAAATGAAATATAACGCCCTTAAATGCACTATTCTTGACATCTGTAAAATACAGACAGGTGGTTTGAATTTGCACTTTCGCCTTTGACCTACAGGATCGTAAGGCAGTATACGCCCGCACATAGAATTACGGACAGCCCACGACTGAGGGCTCACCATGCAACGGTGATAAGATACCACTCAGGCAATGCATGCGTGGCTCACGGTATGGATATAAGGAATACCACTCATACATGTTTATGGTGATACTAGTATGCGAGTTCACTCTCACAGAGCACGCCCGACATCCCTTTTTCACTGCCGCTGCCCCATTCTCCCCTTTTTATGTTCAAGAGACCAGGCACCATTCTCCCCTTTTTATGTTCAAGAGACCAGGCACAAGATTGGAAATACAAAAGGTTCCTTTTTTCCTAGGCTATCTGTTATATTTCTATAAACTAGGTGAAGAAATACATACACCGCTTGCAATAATATGCATAGTGATTTTACTAGCATGGTTCCGCAATGGGCAAAATAGTGACCCCCTCCTCCCTGTCTTTGTCACCTTTTCCTAGGACAAAGAATCATAAAGCAAAGGGAGCTCTGGAAGCTAACTACAGTGTTTGGTATTGCAATAGATCTGTAGATGTACAGATTGGATGGAACTATTGATCACTACTTTACGTAAGCATCTAGTTCGCTTTGTGTATTCATTATGTAAGAGGAAAGAAAGAGACTAAGCAGAGTGGATTGCGTGGCAGGCAGAGAACTGGGAAAACTAGATGGAATATTATAGTTTGTGGTCATCTCAATTTCAGGGTACCTGGTATAAAGCAACTGAGTGATAACGTAGAATGTCAAGTCGTATGAGTTCGCTCATGGATTGAGCTCCAGTTGCAACATATATGCAACCTGCAGGTTACAGAACTATGTTTTCCATCAAAAGCATTTGATCATTTGATCATGTGATCATGTACATTTAAAGTGTTCACACGTCAATGTGATGCATCTCCCCCAACAAAATGAAATATAGTTGATACAATGAAATTTAGATACACTAACCTAAACTTTGGAGGTGATGCAGTGTTTTACAGTATCAATACGCTAATCATGGATTATGTAACAACCTACATTTTAGGAATGGAATTGCATCATTGTCTTTTAAAAAAAATATATATATAAAGTTGACACATACTGGTCTTTACCAGACCGCATATAGAAAGCTTAATAAAAGTAGCTTCCCGATTATTTCTTACTTGAAAAAGAAATTCTTGCCTAGCACTCCCACACATGCCTTTGGCACTTGAGTGGAGGAGATAATTACTCCTGCACTTTCTCTCCATTAGGACTTGAAGTGAACAGAGAAAAGAGGGGGAAGAGAGCACAGAGGGCAAGAGAGGAATGCAGAGCGAGCTGTGCTTTCATTGAGGAGGGCAACCTAAATAGCTTTGCTATACAAGTGTAAAATTTGCTAGCAAACTGTCAGAATTGCATAGCAAATTGCTATGCAACACTGCTTATTTTATGCCTTGGTAAGACACCTTCTGGTTTCTCACAATAGGGAGCACAGGAAGTACCTGAGGTTCAAAGCAGAGAACTGTAATTTCCAGTTCAAAGTTCTGCCTTTTCTACTGTACCCATGGTTTTCACCAAGCTGCTAGCAGTAGTGGTGGCTCGCCTCAGGAGGGAGGGCATTTGTTTCTTTCCCTACCAGGACCAGCCAGAGTTATATCTAGCAGGGCATATCTGTACCTGAAGTGCAGCCTGTTTCACAGCTTGGGTTTCTCCCTGAGCTTCAATAACTCTCAGGTTTCGGTGACCCTGTCCCTCTGATTTATCGGTGCGGTCTTGGGCACTCACCTTGGTCAGGGTGTACAACCCAAGGACAGAGTGGCAAACATCTTCAAGATGGTACAGGTTTTCCAACCTCAAACTGCAGTTCCACCGTGGGCTTTTCTTTGCTTGCTGGGGTCTCATGGCATCATGATTCTTGGTAGTGCCAGAGGCCCGTCTGCACATGAGATCACTACGCTGACTTCTGATCTCATAGTGCTCACAGTTTCAGGAATTAACGTTGTCCTTGTGCTGCAATGGGGCTCTGTGAAGGGCAACCTCCTGAAGGGATCGCTTTTTCGTCAACCTTGGCCATAAGTGACTCTAGTCACAGATGTGTGCCTAAAGGGCTGTGGCACTCAATTGCTAGACCTTACAATGGGCAGACTGTGGTCCCCATCACAGTGCTGAAAGCACATCAATCTGCTGGAACCGAGGGCGATCAGGCTGTCCCAGGTCACTTTCCTCCCATCTGTGAATGGAAAGACGGTACTATTCCTGGCAAACAATACTGTAGCCATGCATTACTTCAACAAGAGTGTGGCCGTGGCCTCCTTGCCCCTCTGCAGAGAAGCAATACGATTGTGGTTCTTGACTCTGGATAAAAGAGTGTCTCTGATTGTGGCCCAGGAATTGAATGACCGTGGGGATTGTGAAAAAGGAGCCCAGCTCTGGGGTCCTCTTGAAGACCGAAATGGCCGCAAGATAACCCTTCACTGTTCCAATCTGCAGGTTAGTCTGGACCAAAGACAGCAGAAAATCCAACACAGAGTAAGTGGAGCAAGCAAAATGGTCCGGTTTCCACTCCCGACACAAAGCCGAAAACATTAGTTTTCCAGCAGAGAAAAGCACATCCAGATCACCCTCTGACAAATCCCATTCTGATTTACCTCAGCCTTTCAGCATTAGGAGGGAAGGTCTGTTCTCTATGGCAGATGCCAGGGAGGGCAGATGGCCATGTCTAGCAACTCTGAGTACCACATTCTCTGGGCCCAGTTAGGAGCAATCAAGATCATCGTGGACCCAAACAGCTGCAGTCTCCTGAGAACTAGCGGAATGACAGGGATCGGTGGGAATGCAAAGGGTAGGTTCAAGTCAGATTTGTCCAATAGGTTTCCCTCGTGCCGGTTTGTTGTTCCGCCATGGGATTTCAGTTAGTGTTTTTGAAGTATGCTCCATTTGAGCCCCTTCTTTCTTGTTCTTTAAGACTGCTCAACCTTAAGGTGATTTTCCTGGTTGCCAACACTATCACTAGACGGGTGTGTGAGCTCCAGGTTCTGTCTGTTAATCCTCCCTACTTGGTTTTCTCCAAGGAAAGGCGACATTGAGAGTTAAACCGTCCTTTTTTTCCTAGGTGGTCTCTGATTTCAAACTCTCTAAAAATATCCATCTACCTGTCTTCTTTCCTCCACCTGATCTTTCCAAGGAAGAGGAGCTTTCCATCGGCTGGATCTGTGCAGGCCCGATAGCTCTACGTCTCTTAGACAAGGGAGAATAGGACTTATGACCAACTTTTAATGGGAACGTGGCAGGGCTGTTATCAAACAGATCCTGTCTCGATGGATCATTCTCTGCAACTTGGAATGCTATGATCTGGTCAGCAAGGAGGCCCCTGAAGGTCTTGGGGATTACTCCAACAGATGTTGGGCCACCACCTTGGCTCTGCAACGCAGAGTTCCTGGTCTGGATATTTGCCAAGTGGCCCCATGGGCTTCTTGGCACATGTTTGCTAAGCATTACTGCTTGGATTCTATGTCTGGTCAGGACGCTTGTTTTGGCAGAGCTGTTCTTCAGAGTTTTCTGGTTTAAGTGGTGTCTTTGCTGCCCTCCCACCTCCTGGTCATTGTACTGCTTTGGGAGTCTATCATAGACACGGAATTTGTGGGAGGAAGGAGTCCATTGGAAGAACAAATTGATTACTTTCGGTTATGTTCTTTCTGATGGACGTTCCTCCCACAAATTAATTATTGCCCTCCCTACCTTGCCCTCTTAGGGTCGCTAGTACACCTTATTTCTGTGGTCCCTCTATATATACCGGCCCCAATGTCATGTCTTCTGGTGCATGCATGTAGAGTCCTCGGAAAGAACCGACGCAGAGCCGCACTGCGCCTCTGGGCAGCGGAAAATATTTCAGAAGTGCAGCTGATGCTGGGAAATAGATATCATAGATGAGGAATCCGTGGGATGAACGTCCATGAGAAAGAACATCACCGAAGAGAAGTAATTTGTTCAAAATATAATTAACCTTTTCCTTAATGCGATTTTACTTGACAATGAAATTACCTGTACCTTAATAATGTTGTACCATTTTTTTCACCTATTTCAGGTTCAATTGTTCCTAAAGGATAGTTGGATCAGCACACTTAAGAATGCGGTGCGCAGTAGCCTGAGAGACGTGGGCAAAGGCGCATTCAATCTGCATGAAACCTCCTGGGAAGTCTACTGCATGTCCAAGCTGCGCAAGCTAATGGAGCTCATCAAGTTTACCCTGCAGGACTCGCTCCGTTTCCTTGTTCAGGATTCGCTTGTCAGCTTCACCCAGTTCATCTTAGATGGCTGCTACAGTGTCCTAGATTGCACAGAAGACATGGCCTGGGGAGGGGACCTTGTGAACAGCCCTTACAAGTAGGTATTTGAGGATGGGAACTGGCAAGCTTTAAAGTCCAGCAATGTTCAGTGCTTTAGGAGTCAGTAGGAACAGTTTAAATCAATACATGCTAGCACATGAATAAGCAAAGCAGAGAATAACATAGATTCTGAAAGGTTTCATTTTTTAAAGTTTGCATTGATAGTAGGCAAGTCGTGTTATAATAAACACTTATGCATTATTTGCTAACCAAACAGAAGGCTTGTAATCATATTACTGCTACATCCTGGATGTCTACTGTTCCCAGCCTTTGCATATCCCGCCATCTAGAGACTGAACTGCAAGTGACTTTGCAAGTCTTGTATGGTCAAGTATACCTTCTACAGCTCCCTCACTGGGAGTTGGCACAGCGGTTGGGAGACGCAAGGAATGAGGAGGATAAAAGAATGGGAGTGTGACTATGAAGGTACATGTGCAAAAACAGAGGAATGAATCTGCAGGCTAAACTTAGTATGCAATCAATGTAAAGAGTACATTCCTGTGCTCGTCATTGTTGGTGTTAAAGGAGGGATTCCCTCAAGTGTAAAATGTTTGATTATATATTGATTATATTTTACTTTGGGTGGATCTTACATTACATATAGTGATATTAATATCTGCGTACCGCAGCCACCATCTTGCTAAAATCTAATTCGATGTGCTTTAGCCCTTAATTTCAAGTGCCCTGGCAGCAATACATCATAACAAGTGCCCCTCTATGTGACATCAGCGGTCGCAAATGCTATGCATCACCTCTTGTCATGACGTTGGTGTATGTTGGAAAAACACGTCCTCTGTATGATTTTACAAAATCACGTTTCCGCATGCAAAACCCACATAAAATAGAAAGAGAGATGAGGAAAGAGAAAGAGACAGAAATAGATGTAGATATATTTTGAATGGATTGTGTCCTCCCACGTACTCCTCATCTTTGATATACTCTGATATCATGCTTGCAGCTCTGAAACATTTCATAGCATCACCGACTTCATGTCCCCTGAAGGCCTCCGTCTGTCTCAAGTCGGCATCAGTATAAATGTCACGCACGGTGCCTGTTGCTTCAGTACGTTTTTCCGCACAACTGCTCAAAACGGTTCACTCGCCTTGGTGTGTCTTTGTTGCATAGTTCAAATCCTTTGTCAAAGTATGTCGTCTTCTACCCCGAAAATGGAATTCAAGAGATGTGCTGATTTGTTAGATATGATTTTCATATTAGTGATGCATCTTCCTGACCTGTGTCAACCCCAGAACCTTTTACTTGGACTTGTTAATTATTTTACCTTGTCCCTAGGTGAGTGGTAACCTTTTTATCTTCTTGTTGGGGAGAATTCTCATTCTATGGCTAATTTCCCTTACCTAGTGAGTCCCCCAGCAACTTTGCTGGATTTCTGGAGTTTGTTTTTCCACTTAGTAAGAGTGTACCCCTTTTTCCCACTCTTACTTGTGTTTTGCCATGTGTATTTCATCTGTTTTTGTGATTGTGGACTCTGGAGTACACCACTTCAGTAGCCCCCTTCTTTTGTGTGTTACACAGCACCTTCAGTGCAGTAAGACAGGGTTGTCTTTTAGAGTTCCCACCGACTCCATTTCTGAGGCTGACTACTGTCCCCCAGAAGAGGGTAAAGTTGCCATTAACTTTACTTAGTCATTTAACCACAGATCCAGTACACCCCATTTTACATGGAGTACTGGAAAAGGTTAATCCTTAGCCCTTTTTATCTGTACCTCCTAGAGCATTGTTTCGCTCTTTTAACATTTAGACTTGGCTGGTGGCAGTGGTATCTTACCTAACTTTTCTACCACGATTATACTATATAAACGTGGTATTGTTTTAGGCTATTATATTAGCCTCAAACTTAAACCCGCTTGACCAAATACTTTTTCTTTTGGCTCCGTTCGGGTTTATTCGCCATTTCGTTTTGTTAAAGTCCTTCTTGTGTTTTGCTTTGCACGGCAAACCAGGTTTGCCTTCTTTGTTCACTGTCTTTTGGCGGGCTTCTGCCAAGAAGCCCTCCTCTAGGCACCTGGGTGTCTAGGTGGGCTGAATGTGAGGGAGGGGTGTAGTCACCCCCCCTGCACAGGGTATCCTAGGAAACTCAAGTCGCACTTTGCCATGATTGGCTGAGGTGGTTGTCCGGGCTGGACAACCCCCCTGCTGCGTGATTGACAGCCAGGCTGTGGGAATGGGGGATTTTCGCATAAAAGGCAGGTCTCTTGGGCTAGAAGTCAGTCGCCACTGGAACTACAAGGAACCGAAGAGAAACTGAGAAGAAGACGACTGCTGCAACTATCCCGTCCCGGTGAAGCCCTGCTGCAGTCTTGAGCTAGCTACTCTTCGACGACCAGAGAAGATCCAGTCTGGAGTCTTCTTCCCTTGAGCTTGGTGGGGTTAACCAGCTCATCTTCTACAGCACGAGGATCCTCTTCGTGGTCGAAATCGCTGCACGCTGCTGTAGTGGTCCGGATAGCCTTTACATTTTGTATAAGTGAGCCAGCGCACCCCACCTTATGTGGAGTGCTGGAGGATACAGTGTATCCCCTTTCTTACTTAACTGGTAAAATTTTTGTTACAATTGCGAGTTTACATGAATGGCGGGTGTTAGTGGTTTTACCTTTGACTTTTAGTAATTTGAAGAACCTCTCCTGTTTTTAAGGAGCGCACCCTTTATTTACCGTCGCTGCTGCCGGCTTCAGCCCTGTGTGGTGCAAACCCCTCCAGACGTCCTCCTTCGGATCGAAGCTCCAGGAACCGTGGGTCTGCAGGAAACTACCAGGAACAACTGCCGTGGAACCTGCTTCTTCATTGAATAAGCTACTGTGTTCTGCTCGAGGAATTAGGGTGAATCCCTTTTCTTCACCTCCAAGGCTTGCACTTGTCTTCCCTCCTACTTATAACTTTTGCTTCCTCTGTTGACAATGTCTAAGTACTCCTGGCTACGTTGAATCGTGAACTATCCGACTGTGTGATCCTCGACAACAGGAACCCGGTTCCACTTGACACTGGCTCTGGCCTATTGACTCTTGAATTTCTGTCTAAGAGTGTTCTCTGGTTCTGCCTGCCTTGACAAAAGTATTGCCTATGATTTTTGCCCCCAACTCACTCTGGGTATCTCAGGTGCTAAGTGTGTTTTTGCCCCGGTAACATTTCTTGCCGCGGATACGCGTTTCTTTAGTAAGACCGAACTGTCATTACTGTCAAAAAGTGATTGCAAGTGTATTCCCGGTAACGTCTTTTGTTTCACAACACCGGTCTGCTAAAACACAGGGTACTTACCTTGAAGTATACCGTACAAAGTGAATTGGTTAGTTGTAGTATATTTTACGTGTGGTTTTTTAATTAATAGAAGTGTTGTGTTTATAACAAATGGTTTAAAAATAAATGAACTTATATTTTTTACCTGAAACCTTGAGTCAGTGTTTGCTTGAGTCACAGTAATTGTGTTCCCTTTGTGTAATCTCTGGAACTGCTCATATACTCTTGAGATAAGCCTGGCTGCTCCACTACTGCTACCACTTTAACATAGTAGTACAGGCTTGTACCAAAGGTAAAACTTGTATTGCCACCTGTAGTCTTAATTGTGTGTAGTGGTCCCTAAGGGCACTGCACAGGATTCTGCCTAACACTTCTCACCTAGTCCTTTACTCTTTTTATGGGTGGCCTTTTTATGTCTCTCGATGGTGTATGGTTGGAGTTATAGTTTACTATAACTTTTGGGCTTAGGCTGGGTTGCCCCTTAGGGCTCCCCTGGTAATTTCTCTTTCGTGTACTTGGGTGATCTACTGTTCCCAAGTAGTAAAGAGGGACTTCCATCCCCTTTACATTTTGTATAAGTGAGCCAGCGCACCCCACCTTATGTGGAGTGCTGGAGGATACAGTGTATCCCCTTTCTTACTTAACTGGTAACATTTTTGTTACAATTGCGAGTTTACATGAATGGCTGGTGTTAGTGGTTTTACCTTTGACTTTTAGTAATTTTTAGTGCAGGCTGTTAACTCAGCCTCGGGAATGCACAGAAGGCACACCATTTTGTTGAAATGGTGGGCTCCTTTTTTTGCCATTTCTTGTGTGCTTGCTCTGAGGTCCTCCCCTGCCATTCTAGGCAGGAACAACCTCGGTGGAAATGTCTTTGGCGGGAATCCTTTGGATTACCCGCCCTGGCTCCAGAGTGGCTGATAAGGCAGGAAGCGAGGTAGGAGTCCAACACTCAGCAGCACTTTGTCTTTCACCTTGTTTGAAAGGGACAAACTCCCAGTGGGGGGGAGGGGTGGCTGGCTGTCCTGATTGAACAGCCAGACCGCCACTTGCTGTAAAGTGCAGGGAGGGATTGCAGAAGTTGTGCTGTAGTTCCTGATAAATACTCCGAACCTGGAAACTGTGAAAAAACGATCACTGAAGCTGAAACTGAAAAGGAAGATGAAGAAAAGATGGCTGTAGCGATTTCCAGCGACCGGAGAGCCTGCTGTTTCCCTTCCTTCCAAGCGACCTGGGGATCCCGAAAAGGACAACCCTAACCCAGACCCCGGTGAGACCCACTAGACTCAAGAAGACCTGCATTTTGAGCCATCATTTTGTGTGCTGCGACCTTGCCGGGCTGCAATACCCCAATACCATAGGACTTTGAGTCATAATGCGGTGCACAGCCTTCTGATGTCCAAATCGTGCTGAAACTTTGGTGGCATACTGCTGGACCTTTAATCCTTAAAGTCCCCTCACCAGAGTTCTGGACCAGATTAGCGACGGGAATTTGACCAGCGATATTCAGTCTTCTTGTGGCTCCTGAAAGGGGCACCAAAACCATAGAACCTCATCCAGCCATGAGGAAACCCTTGTATGGAGTCTTCCCTGTTGATCCCTGCTGCAAATTCCCTTCCAGTGTCCTATCTTCAGTCTTCATGACAAGGAATTCATCGACCAGATCTTTGGCTGCAGATCCTGAAGACATCCAGCTGCAAACTCCTCTTCAGTGCTGAGGTACTGTGTTGGCTGGGGTGGTACTTACCTTAAGCCCTTTGTGATTTCTGTGAACCATTGGGGGTGATTCATGTGATTGGGAGTTCTCTCATCCAGTTCACCCAAACCTAATGCTTGGGAATCCCTCTAGGGTGTCTTCTCTGAAGTCCCTGGAACCTTTCTGCAACTCTAAAGTAAAATACTTAATTGTTTGAACAGCTTTGCTCAGGAACTCTGACTTTTACCACATCTGTGCATATCCTGACCTGTCTGTTGGCCACTAGAGACTAGTGACCCCCTCCTGCCACTGAGAACACGCATGCTCCAAGAATAGGGAAGGACTTATAAGGTTTGGGCTTTTTGCCTAGAAAATGTAACAAGTGTTTAAAAGTACTTGCTTGTGAAAGAGTTGGCTTGGTAACTGTCACTCTGAAAAAGAATCAGTACCAAAGATCTTACCTTTTGAATGTGTTTTGCCATTTTTAAAAGTATACATAGGGTTACATTTACTTGCCTGTGAATTGGTTGCTCCTCTTCCCAAATGTACTGCTGTTGGCTTCACCTAACTATTTATTTCAGAAAATAAGTGCATACATTTACCAACTGGGTCTTGCTTACCCTGACCTGCTGTATAGCCTGTCTAGAATATGTCTGCCTTGGGTGTTACTTACCTTGAATAGGTGTGTACCATTCTTAATAAGTGTACTGTGGGTTTTGCTAAACTTGGTCTGCCTTGTGCCATCCTAAAATAGCATTAAAAGTTATTGCTTACCTTAGTCTGTGTTGCATTAATCTGAAAAGCAACTATAATAGTCTCGGGCGGATAGCTCAGGTGCAGTGCGCTCGCCTTGGAAGCAAGACGACGCGGAGCAACACAGGTTCGATTCCCAGGTCCACGCTTAGAAACCTCTGGGTATCAAGCGCGTTATAAATAACCAATTATGATATAATATTACAACATTAGGTCTCAATCACCTAGTATAACTGAGGGTTATCCTGAATGTAGTTCTGGGTTTATGCTGTTCCGTGAATTTGTGTTCCACAATTCAGAAAAGTATCCTGGTAACAGGGCTGGTTTACTAAGTGATTTTCTTAACTGAGTGTCACTGCATGACTGACAGGGTTTCCTACCCTTGTGTAACTGAAAGTAATCTAAAGGTTACGTGTGGTTTTACTCCCTCTGAATAGGTGTGTTCTATTCTAAATATGTATGATTAGGACTGACTTACCTAGAATTATTGTTTGGATTCTGAACTAGTTCTTTGCTTTGGTCTGTGTACCTTAAAGCATTGAGTTGTGTTTTTATATTGTGTTTATAACTCTCTGACAAAGTACTTACCCACCAAGATTTACTTTGGCTTATTTGTACTTATAATAAAGCTGTATGTTTTATAATACTTCTGGGTTTAAGTGTTTCTTTGCTACTGTTTTTTTGAACTTTCGTACAGGCCTCTCTTTCCCTCCTAAGATAAACCTGGCTGCTCTGTCTATGCTACCAAATACTCAAGTGGTACAGCCTTATATTAAGAGTGGAGTTTTGTACTGTCTCAGTTGTATGGTTTTACTGATCCCATAGTTGTACTTCAGAAAAACTGTCCTAACACAGTTCTAAAATGTCCATAACTGACCCTCATCAGGTATGTCTGTGGTGTTTGGGGTCAGGCTCTCCCCTAAATCTCCATCGGTCACTTCTTCGAAGGCCAAATCGCCTGAAGATCAGAGATTGAGGGATGTTTCTCCTCACCGATCCAAGTGGCATGGCAAACATGCTAAACGATCAAGATTGCAGTCTCAACGCTCTTCTTCATCTTCATCGAGAAGATCTAGGAAAAGGCGTCATTCCCCCAAATCGACCTCATCGGATACCCCGCCCGAGGGAAAATTGATGAGCTTCCTGAGGGCTGACAGGGAGTCATTGAAAGCTGCTGTTCGCACACTCAATAGCCCATACAGCAAGGCATCCGGTGCTTCAAAACCACTTTGAAAAATCTAACCCACATGTCGGTGATGGGAGGCAGAATAACCCAGCATCTGGAAGAGTGGCAAAGTATTACTACAGATGCTTGGGCTCTACAGACAGTTCCGACGGGCACTGCCACCCTTTTCTGAAAAGGCCCCTGAACTGTCCCCAAGAGACCAGTTCATGAAAGTACCATATCCGCTCCTTTTACAGGAAGTTCTAACCCTGTTAGAGAAAGGTCCAATGGAACCAGTACCTGCAGCCGAAATAAATCAAGGCTGGTACTCTCCTTATTTTCTGATTCCGAAAAAGGACGGATGGTCACTCTCTCGCAGATCGTCCAGGCCCTTCAGGTCCAGGATTGCATGGTGTCATTGGATCTACAGGAATCTTATTTCCATGTGCCTATCCTTCAAAAGCACAGGATGTACCTGATATTCGACATTGGCAGCTTTCCTGATCTGTTTCGAGCACTGCCTTTCGGGCTCACCTCCTCCCTGAGGGTCTTCACCAAGTTAATGGCGGTGTTGCAGCAAATCTGAGGAGGGGATGAATTCACATCTGTCCCTACCTGGACGATTGGCTGATCAGAGCTTGTTCTCGCAAACAGGCTCTAGAACATCTGGACAGCACCTGCCACTCTCTCCACAGACTGAGCTTCTCCCTCAATTTCAAGAAATCCCACGTTACACTTTCCCAGAAGCTGCAATTCATTGGTGCAGTCCTGGACTCTTCCTTGGGAAAGGTTTGCCACCCGAGGTAAGGGCTCTTCACATATCACAGATGGTAACTATGTTTCAGAGTGTCCCAAGTCTTCCGGGCTTCGATTTTCCGAAGTTGCTCGGCCTCATGGCATCATGAATTTTTCTGGTGCCAAAGGCCTGCCTGAGGATGTGATCCCTCCAGTGGGCCCTCAGACACCCAATGGCCACAGTTCTCCAGCAGGATGACGGATCTAGTCCAGATCCCGAGAAAGGTCGCACAGGATCTCCTGTGGTGGGCCTACAAGGAGAATGTGTTGAAAGGGGAACCTTTTTGGCAACCATGGCCAGAGATTAGGGTGATGGCAGACGCCTCCTTCTTCAGCTGGGGGGGGGGACACACATCAACGACTGACGATCAGCAGACGCTGGTCTCTGTTAGAATTGTGAGACCGGCATGGTATCAAGAGAGAGAGACAGACTCAAAAGCAACAGTTGAAAACCTTTATTGAAAGACTTTGTTGGGTTGGTGTAATACCTAGCTGGCCCTAACTCTAAGTTCCCTCAACTGATGTTTCTAAGAGCCGTAAATGTCCGTAAGTCAAAAACCAAAATCTGCCTGTCACAACCTATGCTTGCCCTCATTCTTGGACAGAATGTGCTGTGGGGTCTTTTTAAAGTAAAAATGGTGGCTCAAAAAAATAAATGTAAACCAAGACCGGTTTCAGGTAGCCTTACCATCAGGTCTAGTTCTGCCAGTTTAAAAAAATAGTTCAACTCAAAAGGGTTGGCCTTGGAACCTTCCACGTAGGGCTCTTGCAGCAAGTCAATAAAGTTCCCAATGTCTCTGGGTCTCTTGGGGTTCCCTTCCCCAAAGTTCGATCCGTCCAGTTCCAAAACAAAAAAACACTGGGCCTCATGAGTGTGGCGGTCACGAAACAAGGGTGCCGGCAAGCTCACCGGCACCCTTGTTTCCAGTCCACCACACTCCGAGTCTGCCTGGCCGGGCTGCTGCGCCCGACAGGTCTGACCTGCCGGGCGCAGGGGGCCCGTTAAGCAGACTCATCATGGAAGCACTGGCACTGTTAGCAACGGTGCCGGTGCTTCTGTGAACCCATTGGGACTAACATTTTCCAGCACCTAGCTTCCCGGTCCGCTGGGACTTGTAATGTAAAATGTTACGAGTCCGGCAGCAACCCACCGGAAGCACCGGCAGGGTTACCTCTGGACTCGTAATGAGGTCCACTGTCTGTTAGGACTCTCTGGGTTTCAACACATTGGGCCTCATCATAATTTGGGTGGTAAATACACCAGGATATTGCCCAATGGTAATCGCCCAACCATAATAGCGTTACCGCAACTTGGTCTGGCACAACTAGCGCCGGTTCCTGAGTTGCCAGGGTTGGGAAGTCCCCATTCCCTTTGGGGCCATTGGACCCAATGGGACATTTTGAGTGCCGCAAATGGGCGGAAACTCGACAGATTTACCTCCAGCTGAAAGCTGTAGGTAAAGCTGGGTGAATTTCTGCCCAACTCATCGGTTTTTACCGCTCTGCCCAACCTATGATGAGGCCCATAGTCATTTCATGTGGCAGTGTCAGAGACGTTCGTGCCGTGCTTGTGCTCCTCCCCTGCATGACCATTCTGACTTCTGACCCCTCTCTTTACACTTTGTTTGTTTCTTTTTTCTGACACCTTTTTCCTCTGGTGCCTTTTTCCAATCTGCTCTTGTTTCCCTTTCACCTTTCTTTCCACTTTGCTGTGCACACTTGCACCTCCTTTCCCTTTATTGTTCCTCTTTCACACTTCTCTTGCTTAGCCGTGCCCCTGGCACACTCTTCTCACTCAACCATGCACCGTTGCACCATCCTTTTCTACTTTTGGGTCTCGTACTCTTTCCTGGTTTCGGGTCACTTACACCCTACCCTCTCTTTGCTGTCTGCTCCCTTTAAATGTACTCTTTCTGCCTTTCTCTGTCTTTGCACTACCAGTGCACTGTTTCTCATTCTTTCTGCTTTCCGATTAAATGTTGGTCATCCTGTCTCAATTTAGAGAGCCTGTTAATATAAAAACATCATGCTCACCTAGGATCCAGTCTCTGGAGTGTTTCCTCCTCTTTAGATCGATGAGGAGGGGGATAGAAAGCAGGCAAAACCTTTGGTAGAAACAAGGGACGTACCCTCAAAACTACTTTGTCTTTTATAAAAGACTAGCTGGGGTACTCGGCGTTGCACGTGTACTGATCGAGTGGTGTCTCATGTGCCCTTGAGGATGTTGCTCTTGTCCTCTTGTTGGCAAGTCTTGCTTCAGTTTGCTCTGGCATCTCATTTGTCCTGGAGAAAGTTGCTCTTGTCCTCTGGTGGTCAAGTCGTGCTGCTGTTTGTTGTTGTGTTTCAGAAGATCTTGATAATGATTGTCGCTTTTCATCAGATGGCACTTTTCCAAGTGATGTTCGTTTTTTGTGCAGCATTTCGTTACTCAATGTTTCAGCACATTTGAGAAAATGTCTAAGAAAGATTGATTGTGCTCTCCTTGATAATGAGCTTAAGTAAACTGTAACCTTGCCAGTTCCCAAATTTGGAGTGGCGTGAGAAAAAAAAGTTACATTATTTTTCTTTCAAAAACCTACTATCTTGCCCCGGACAAAAGAGGAATCCATGCAAAATTTGGTAGACGTGGGTTCAACGGTGTGGATTTGTATAGCTGGACAAACATACACACATACATACATTCAGCTTTATATATAAAGACTATAAAAGGTGATTTGGGGGACAAAGCTTGAAGCTCGCTAACTCTGTTCTTGACAGCCATTACCTCTGCTCGCACAGTTTTCAAGGAAAGCATCTTAAGAGGACAGGAATGAAATGGTTCAAATGGAGCATCCATCAGGAAGCTTAAGACAAGGTTGAGGTTCCATACCAGAACAATGACGTTTCTCACATAATGGTCAAGTTTTTCTCATCTTGAAGACTGCTGTGCTAGTGAGAGGAAAAACATGAACTGAGGCAACGGACGTGGTGCATGTCAATTTTACCAACCTCATAATCGAGAGGGATGGAGGCCTTCGAGGGACACGAAGTCGACGATGCACGGCCCCCTCGGCTGTGAAAAAGTTTCTGAGCTGCAAGCAGGATAATATGTGGTAGGAACATCCATTCGAAAGAACATTACCAGCGGTAAGTAATTTGTCCTTCTGAGAAACAGAGAAAGATGGGGAGCTAAAGAGAGAACTAGAGAGAAATAGTTATAGAGAGAGGTGAAAAACCGAGAGAGATAGAGGGAGGGAAAGAGAAAGATGGGGAGAGAATTAGATAAATCTATAGAGAGAAAGAAAGCGAGGGAAAGGGAGAAGAGGAAGGAAAAATGGAGCGAAATAGAGATGTGAGAAACAAAGATAGGGAGAGAAAGAAAGAGAGCTAAAGAGGTAAAGATATAAGTATATTTAGAGAGAAAAATAAGGAGAAAAAGTGAGAAGTAGAGGGTAATAGAGAGAAATAGATCAATCGAGGGGTGACAAACCGAGAAAATGAGAGAGTGGAAGATAGGGAGAGAAAGTGATGAATGGAAAGCGAGAAAGTTAAAGATATAGGTATAATTAGAGAAACGGGAGGAGATAAAGAGATATACTTATGTATTAAGAGGTGAGAAACACAGCAGGAAAGATGGGGAGTGAGAAAGATAGGGAGAGAAATAGATATCGAGAGAGTTATATATAGATAGAGAGAAAACAGAGGGAAGAGTAAAGAAATTAGAGTAAAATAGAATGAGAAAGACAGGGAGATGCAGAGAGAGAGAAATGGAGATTAATAGCTATATTTAGAGGTGAGAAACAGAAAGAGCGATAGAGGAGAAGCGAAAGAGAAAGATATGGAGATACAGTGAGTAAGAGAGAGAACTGGCTATATAGAGGGTGAAATAGAGAGAGGGTAAGAAACAGAGCAAGAGTAAATAGTTCCTTTCAAGTTAAATTGGGGGTGCGCCAGGGATGTGTGCTGGCGCCCCTACTTTTCTGCTTGTACATAAACGGTCTCTACAAGCACCTCCTACCAGTCCTAGTGTATGTCGATGACTCTGTCCCGATTACCAGCACTCCAAGGGCCCTCAAGGCCCTCATTTCAGAATATGCTAACTTTATGGAGGGGCTGTACTTGATGGTGAACACAGCAAAGTCGGCGGTGATGGCCTGTTGGAAAGGGAGACAGAGGATTAACTTCAGGGTCATGCGCCGTAGGAATACTGTTATCCCTAGGGTTGACTCTTTTGATTATCTGGGGGTTAGATTTTCCCTCAACAATGGTGCTATGGCCCACGTAACTAAACAGGCCCTGCAGTTTAAGCAGACTTTGGGTGGGGTTTCTAGGGCCATATCCATGTTCAAAGCAAAGCCAATAGCCCCTTTGCTCCAGTTGTATAAGGGAAAAAGCGGCCTTGGTTGCCAAATTCAGGATGGAGCTGTGGGGCCACTCCAATGTTAATGCGGTCCAGACTTTGGAGAACCAATTCCTGAAAAATGTGTTGGGGTCTGTCAATTTTAGCTCCGAACTTCGGAGTACACATGGAGCTGGGCTGCCCACCAATCAGGAATACGATCTCCCTGCAGCCAATATTGCACTGGCTTAGGCTATGGGGTAATGGTAGGGTGTCACTTACCCATGAACTGATCACCTTTCTGATAGATAAGGACCTAGGAGACAAGATCCCATGGCTGTCTCATATCAAGAAACTGCTGAGGGTGATCAATAGCACACATCTGTATCCACCCAGTAGTACGCTCCCTGAGGGAGAAATACATCGATGGACATAGACTCATCCGCCGGGAGGAAAGGGCAGGAGCCTTCTCTCCCTCTTCCTGCACACCGCAACACGAAGAGAGGCACGGCTGTCTCTACTGCTACCTACGGTGAGATCAGCATGTTCCGATAACAAGCATTGAAATTTCTCCTAAAAGCCTCCAATATCACTGACGCACTATACTAAAGTGCATTATTGGTCTAAAAGCAAGATCTGCCTGCCATTTGAGCCCACATCTGCCGCTGTTTATTCTGAGCCCATTGGAAACCATTACCAGCAACGTGGTTAATGGCCGCGATTCACTTCGCCGACGTCCGGAAGCCATTCTAACTTGATCTGCAAAATCTAAGCTCCGGCCCCAGATTGGCTGGAGCACCCTATTTCCGCCCACCATCTGCACCGGTAGGCGGAAGCCGGCTGTGCTTCAAGGGCCGTGCTTCAAGGGCTGTGGATTAGGGCCTGTCTGTGCCTGTCCGTGATGGTTTGCTGCCCGCTGCCTGGACGCTTTGCCCCTGCATCCCGCTGTGAGTACTCATTCATCCAATGTATCCCCCCGACCCCCCGCGGGCTCCTAGCCCCACTACTGCACAGGGTCTCTATCTCCAGAAAAGTCTGTAAGTAAGTCTGTAAGTTGCTAACTATATTCATCAGACTTTTATTCCCCGCTCTATTGTGCGTCGCATATTGAGACGTCCGGGCATTCTGTTTGAGAGCACTGCCTGCCTACAACGGACATCTAAGGACCTCACCAGCCTTCCTTGTACTGTCTGTGCCTCGAGTGTGACTCCCATGGTCCCTTATAGCATCGGCCATACTCTTGCTCACGACGTTGTGCCATCTATCGTTATTCTTCGTCCACTCTCTAACAAATGTTTAGGCTATTGCCTACCTGTATGCACCAGTGACTCACACAATGTATACCAATGCTTAGCTATTGCCTAATCTCTCACCATAGCGCCTCCTGCACTCTATATCTGAATGCGTACCTCTGCTGACCCTATTTAGCTATATACTGTCTGAAAGTCTGTGCCATCCTGACGGCTACATCTGCCCACTATGGCACTATATTACATTATCTGTGTCTGCTCCAGTGATACCTACCCACTTCTACACTGCACTCGTTGAGCCCCCTTGTTGACTTTGGCCCACTGACAATCGTACTAGACTGGTCTCGCCTACTCAAAATGTATGCCGCATCGGTACCTATGCACTGCATTTTGGCGAGTAGCTACACTAGTCAGCCCCCTTGCAATCTGCGGCACTAAATATACACACTTACCCCCGCATAACCATGTTCCCCTCCAGCAGTAACTCGGGTCTGGTTAACTGCTACACCCTTGCCGTTATTTACGGCACTTTACAGATCCAACCTCACACCCAGCCAACCGGCGCAAACGTGCTTACCTGTGTGCCTAGGAAACGCTCTATCATGGCTAAACCACCCATCCTCAAGGACCTCATCGAGCCTTTCTACTTTCTTCCATCACTAAGTCTTCCATTCTCGATTAAACCTACCCCATTCCTTCCCCCTTGAAGCCTGTCCACACCACCCTCAAGACCCTCCTTTATACCTGTCAAAGGGACCACCTTTAGTAACTACATCCCGGCACAAACATTCATGACCTCCAATCATGTCTCCCTTATGCCTGCCAAAGGGACCACCCTTAGTAACCACATCCCGGGACAAACATTTAGGACCTCCAATCATGTCTCCATCCTAGAATCATTGTCCACTACCACCCTATCGACCACTAACTGCCCTTGCCCGACTAGCATTAGAAACGCCAGGCTTGGCCAAAGACTCAGTAAATCATATAGTATACCTCGAGTCCCCAACAGCCTTACACAGCCGGTACCTAAACCATCACTAAAAAAACAAAAAAGCAAAAACGCTTATCTCGACCCCTCCCAACCCCCTACTCCTGAACCCACTACCCACACCATCAGCTCCACTACCATCCATGGAGCACTGATCAATGCCAGGTCCTTGGTCGCTCATGCTGTAGACATCGCTGACTTGATCTTAGCTAAAAACATAGACTTCCTAGCAGTTACCGAGACGTGGCTACATGCAGCAGCAGGTCCCTCCATCCTCCTGGCAACCCCAGACGACAACACTGTCCTCAGATCGGATAGAGAATCCTCTAAGGGTGGCGGTGTAGCCTTTATAGCTAAAACCGCATTGGGACTCAGAATCGCCCCTCATACCCCCACCAAATCCTGTGAATAGATGACTGTGAAACTTCCCCTCACCAATTCACGTACCATCACTATGCACCTAATCTGTAGACCCCCTGCCCCATGGGCGCGTTCGAAGAAGAAGTCAATCCCCTTTTATCCACCAACACTAAACTTTTGTCACAAATCCTTTTACTTGGAGATTTCAACAACCCCACAGACTTGTTGGCAGTGTCTCTGGCTAACTCCCTGGCAGAACTTGGTCTTACTCAGAGCCCTCCACCCTACCCACGACAAAGGAAGAGTGCTTGACTGGGTAGCGGACCTTAATTGTACAATCACTATCAACTGTATAGAACCCCAAACGTGGACCAACCACTTCCTTCTGTCTTTCAACCTCCAAGACTGCATTCCCCCCAAAAGGGAAACCCTCATTGCTCCCCCCCATGCCTACTAGGAACAAAAAGAATATCACTGTGCACAAACTCAAGCCGTTTCTTCAACTCTTACTCATCCCCTCAATAGCCTCTTTCAACCCAGCAGAACTGGTGGACCTTTACAACAAAACTCTGACCTCTGCTCTAGATAGCATTGCCCCGCTGAAAATGCGTAAAAGTAAACCCAAACCACACTTGAATACATGGTTTACCCCCAAACTTAAATCCTTAAGAAACGAGAAAAGAAAATGTGAGTCAACCTAGAAAAACAACCCATCCGTAACTAACAAAGACATCCTCCAAAAAATCACAGATAACTACAAAGAAATCCTTTTAGCAAAAATGGACACCTATGATAATAGGATTGAGAAAGCAACTTCAAGCTCCAGAGAGCTATTCAGGATCTTAAGAGAACTTGAATCTCCCATCCCCACAACAGAGAACTGCATCAAGGACAAAATATGGTGCACCAAAATCCAAGAAGCCCTAGCTAACAAAATCACTATGCTACAAAAGAAAATAGCTGACAAAAAACAAATCCTGGTACCTCAACTTAATACACCCAAACGCGCACTCACCTTCAAACCTCCCCAACACTTCAAATTCACGCCAGTGTCTTCCCAAGAAGGTCTTAAGATCATTGCCTCACTCAAACCTTTGAATTGCCAAGGTGACACCTACCCAGCCTCCGTCATAAAGGAGGCTGCCAAATAACTTGCCCCCTTCATCACACGGCTCATCAATGCCTCTTTCCACACAGGCATTGTCACCACCAACCTGAAGAACTCCTGGGTACTTCCACTTCTCAAGAAGCCTTCCCTAGACCCTATTATCTCCACAAACTTTAGAACCATTACAACTGTCCCTTTTTTACTTAAAATCATTGATAAGGCAGCTTATAACCAGATCCAAACCTACCTGGAATCCAACAAACTACTAGGACTCGGTCAATCTGGCTTCAGGCCCCAACATAGTACGGAAACTGCCCTGATTGACCTGAAATCCCTGATTGACAACCTGAAAGATAAAGGAAAACCTGCCCATTTGCTCCTACTGGATTTGTTGGCAGTCTTTGATTTGGTTGACCAGGAGGTGATATCCAGACACCTATCCACAGCAGACCATTTTACAACTGAAGCAATGGTATGGATGCAATCCTTCTTAAATAATAGATCCATGCGTGTTTCTTCAGATTTGCCATCAGCTGACCCCATCCCCAAATCCTGTGGTGTCCCACAAGGTTCTTGCGCATCACCTACCCTGTACAATGTATTCACCAAACCTTTGTTTGATGAACTGGATCATCTCGGTGTCACCTACACTAACTATGCAGATGACACCCAGATCCTCCTACCATTGACAGGAGACTACAACAAGGACCTTGTTCTCATCAATAAAACCTACCTCATCCTTCAGGCTTGGATGGCCACTCAGGGCCTGTGCCTGAATGATGAGAAGACAGAGCTGCTCCTTCTAGCCTCTCCCACCAACCTGAAAAAACTGGGCAACCAATACCGGTCCTTTAACATTGACGGCAATGACATACTGGAAGCCCATGAGGTAAAAACTCTGGGATTTCACCTAGACTCCTCCTTGACTCTGCGCAAACAAGAAGTGCAATTGCATCAGCGACTGCTTACACCTGCAAGCTTATTTGCTCCTGAAAATCCTTTCTCTCTACAAAAAGTTGCATCACCCTAGCTCGAGTGCTAGTACTATCTAGAATCAACTATTGCAATGGACTATACCTAGGCGCCAGCAAATATATCACCAATAAACTACAGATACTGCAGAACAATGCTTAAAACCGGCCCTGGGTATCCCTAGGCGGCAACATATTTCAGCAATAAGGCGCAATAACAACTGGCTCTCCATCACGGAGAAAGTTCCACTCAAAACAGCCTCCTTGACTTACAAATGCCTCAACAACGCGGCACATCCATACCTCTCTGATAAATGTACCAGAAACAACCCTCTCCCACACAGTAGAACGTCAAATCCTAACCTCCTAAGAATACCTAGGTTTAACCTAAAAAAACAAGCAGAGACTTGCAGCTTCCCTGTCATGGCTGCCCAACTATGGAACTCATTACCCCCCTCATTACGTATGGACCAATCCTTCTACAAATTTAGGAAGGACACCAAACTCTGGCTCATTGCCAAAGATTCAACTCAGTAGACCCCCAACGCCAACCCTGCATAGTGATTCTCACATCAATCATTGTAGTGTGGATTCCCTAATTATGTCCTTTGGATTATTGTGTAATTAATTGTATATATTCCTATTCCTGTGCATTCTGTTTTTGATCCTCTGTAATTCACTCTGTGTTTACTGTAATTAACTGTATATATTTGTATCTCTGTGTAATGACCATGCACACTGCCAAGTCTGTAACTATGAATATGCATAACCTTACAATACGGCCAGTTACCTCCGGGTTCGGTACGATATATAAATAAACAAACAAACTGCTTGTCTTTATGAGTCTGTGTACCTTTACAGTGAAAGCAGAAAAATCCTTTAGCCAAAGAATCGTGGGTTGTTGACAATCATGTCGGAATCCCCCATGGATCATGCCCTCGTATCTAGGGCAAGGTTCAACTGCATCCACCTAAAGGCTGTGGTGGCATCATAGGCCAGGAGTGTGGGGGTGCAGATCGATCTTGTAGTTAGGCAAAGCTCCATACAGGGACCTGGCACATTTGATTCTCTTTTGCCGTGCGTATGCACAGGCGAGAGAACAGCTCATACAACCCTTATTCAAGGAACTGGGCTTTGCACAATATAGGCCTGCTTTCACATATTTGCAGTGGGCAAACTCACCACATGAGGGCTGGTCATTTCTCTCGTACCTAAAAGTAGCACTTTATCATAGGAAACGACTGTTGAGCATACTGCCCTGACAATTAATTTTACACACTGTTGAATTAATTGTACTTCCTTTTTTGTGCATCCTTTTATCTGCTGTCCTTGCTGAGGGTTTATGATTGTATGTTTTTATTGTGACATAATTGCTATATATTTTTGTATTCTGTAATGTTTTTATGGATTGTTCTTTATGCAATTCCAAAATAAACTTGATGATGATGAAATATATAGAGAGAAAGAAGCAGGGTAATAAAGAGAAGAGAAATAGAAAGACACAGATAAAGAGGTGAGAAACTGAGAGAAAGAGAGAAATTGAGAAATATAGGAAGAGCGAAAGAAAGAGGGAGAGAGAGATACAGAGAGAAAGGTATAGAAATAGGTAAAATAAGAGAGGAGGAGATGGAGACAGGTAAATCTAAGGCGATAAAGAGAGAGATGGAGAGAAATAAATATATAGAAAATGTAAAAATATATGGTAAAGTACTGCACTCCGAACAGTTGGGACGACTCGAATTCGCTGAGGAACACCAAAGCAAAACGCTGAGCAAAACATTAAGCTACATAGTCAAACACCACTAGATGGACACCAGCCACAGGCACAGCAAGCAACCAACACACACCCACATCCACACCCCACTCTAATACTCAAAGCACAACAGCCATCAGACTGCAGCTGCGACCTACAAGATACATTTTGGTCTAGCTGGACATTTAGTCAATTTCTCCTGCACCCTCTAAATTGCCTGAACTCCTCCAGCACCCATCCACATGCCTGACTATCTTGGGTTGCTTAATGGAGCACGCCCTACCCACCCAAACCCTATCTCGGCCTAATGCGCACCAGCATTTTACTCAATCCAACATATTTGGACTCCGGTCACCGAGGGTGTTCGCCCACAAGCGTGTTGAGGTCCTACTAATGGGACAAAGGCGCTATATAAACGACAAACTACTACTACTATCTAGAGAAATAATGGGAGATATATAGAGAAAAAGAGAAAAGTAAAGAAATTAGTACAGATAGAGAAAGATAGGGAGATAAAGAGATACAGATAGAGGAGGAGAAAGAGGGAGTCAGGGAGAGAGATGGAGAGAAAGCTAAAGATATGGGCAAAAATAGAGAGACAAACCAAAAAATAGGGCGAGATAAAAATAGGGGATAGTGAGAAAGAGAAGGAAATGGTAATATAGAGAGGTGAGAGATTGAGAAAGTGAGACGGAAAGAGAAAGGGAGAGAAAGAGGTAAATATGGAGAAAGTGAGAGAGAAAAAGACAGATATAGATATGTAGAGTGGTGAGAAACAGAGGGAAAGATGGGGAGAGAAAGAGAGAAAGGGATGGAGACAGATAAGTGGAGAGTGAGAAATAGAGAGAAAGAAAGGTAAAGTAATGAGTAAAAATTGCGAGAAAGATCGAAAGAGATAAATATAAAGAATCAGAGAGGCAGACAAATAGAGATATATAAATTCGGAGAAATTGAGATGGAGACAGAGAGAAAATTGGAGAAAGGAATGAAATGGAGGGTGACCAAAAAAGAGATTTTATAATTTTCAAAATATGCACATTCTCAAAACCTACATCTGAGCAATGTACAAAATCAATGAACACAAATACATCTTTTCGTTTTCATGTAAAAGATTTGAGACAAAGCCCATGTTTGTAGAAGTAATTGTAAAAAGCTAATGAACATTACATGTGCTTACACATTTATCAATATATCATTTTTGATTTTCCTTTTTTTTATATTTCTCTTCACAAAAAACGACAATATATTTACAAGTTGAAAGACATTGGTAATAAAAAAAATGAATGCAGTGATATATCTTTTTTATAGTTTTGTTTAAAATTATTTTTTATAGCTGAAAGACTAATCAATTACATTACACACTTATTTTGATTGCCCATGCCACTTTACGTGAATCTGCTTGTGAGTTTTGCTACAATGGAGGACTTTGGAGGACAATGCAATTTTGAAATGTTCTTTGGCATAGTGTGTGTTTTGGGAATAAAACCAGTTCTCAGGCCATGAGTTTCCATCGCAAATCCAGTCAAAGTGAGATCTCTAATAAATTCGAACTCAGTCGGCTCGAATACTGGCTTGGCTACTCATTCTTTTTTGGTGGCATAAGCCACCAAATATTGCCAAAACAATTGCTACAATAAGGAAGGGGTTCCAAGAAGCAGTCTGTGTTTGGCATGAAAACTGGAAATGCTGTGGCATACAATTGCTAATGCACAAAGTGTTCATTTCTGTTGTATTGTGCTGATTTTATACAATAGTGGCCTGTTTAACATATTTTCTACCAATCAGAGTACTGTGATATGTCACCCGTCTGCTTGACTTTCAACGCAGAGTGCTCTCTTTGCAAGACGGAGACAGACACAGACTCGTGGCTGCTTTTTTTTCAGTGGCATCAGTACCGGTGGCGGCGGCTGCAACAGCAGCATCAGAGGGCGATTGAATAAAAACAAAAAAATAAAAACGACATGTCTTCCCCCTCCGCCCCTACCCTCAGTATGTCCTCTCGACAAATAGTCGAATTGCAAAATGGTAAAAAATGATGGAAATTTGCTGGTTTATGCCTAGTGCCTGTGAGCGTGCACGTGCCAGGAAGACAGCAACTCTTGAGCAAATGTTCCTACCTGTGAGGCTAAGAACCTCAGGGTTATCTTCGACTCCAAACTCTACTTCTCTCCTCACATCTCCGAAGTATCTAAGAAGTCAAACTGCCAACTGCTTAGAGGTATTCTTCCTTTACTCTCCTTCCCCCAGAAGCTCACTGTTTCTAGAGCTATGGTTCTCTCTAGGCTTGACTACTGTAACAGCCTCTTTTTAAACCTGCCTGCTTCTACTCTCCGTCCTCTACAATTCATCCAGAACAGGACTGCAAGAGTTGTCCTTGGCCTCAAGCCCAGGGATTGTATCTCTCCATAACTGAAACCCCTCCATTGGCTGCCAGTGGCTGCAAGGATAAAGTTCAAGACCCTTTGCATTGTCCACAAGGCATGCAGGGACCTGGGACCAAAATATCTCCAGCTTTCTCTTCTGAAGTATCTTCCTACTCGAGCTCTTCGCTCCTCCACCTTCAACTCCTTGAGGGACAGTCGATTTTCCAAGCAAAGAGCCGGGGGCAGATCTCTCTCTTCATTTGGTGCCTCCCTCTGTTACAGCCTCTCTGCCTCTCTGAAACTTGAGAAGAACCATCTCTGGTTCCGGAAGCAGCTCAAGGCTTTCCTCTTTGCTTCTGCCTTCTCTTCTCCTCTTCCCTGCTGACCTCCTGTCTGATACTGCACTGGTTTCCTGGCTACTCTCTGAACCATGGGCCCAGGTTCCTGCCCTCCCAGTTGCACACCTGCACTGCCTCCTGGCAACCCTGCACTTGGGGCTGTATCTGGAGCCCTACAGTCCCCTTACCTGCACTATCCAACACTTTCTGTCGTCATTTTCCGGACACATTGACTGCCTGATAGCGTTGCAGAATATAAGTCAAAACAGCGTTGACATGAGCAACTAGTTGTATACTCCTGACCCAGGCGGGGTCTGTGGGCTGTTGCCCTTTTGACCCACTCTGGGGCTTAATGTACCACTATCTGTGTACATTTTTCATTTGAGCAACGTGCACATAACCTCAAGCCAGGTGGGGACTGTGGACCCAGTGCCTTTGACCCATGCTGGGGCAAGATCAGTTAGTACCCGAGGAAAGATTACATTTGAGTAAAACGTGTGCACCCTCAAACCAGGCCGGGACTGTAGGCCTAGGGCCTTTGACCCGGGTTGAGGTTTATTACTTTTTCTCCAGAGCCCCTTATGATGTCGAACACAGTAGGGGTCAGTGTATAAACCCTGCTTGTATCTAGAGTGGGAACTTTGAAACTGGACAATAGGAAAGTTTGAAGCTTGGCATTTTCGAGGGGAAAACCGAGCACGCATCTGGTTACGAGCAAAAAGATTATACCTGGACTACCTGTGGAGTATCTAAACATGTCACGCTTGTACAATCTAGGGAGCATTGTCATGGGTGAAGATCTTAGAGTGCCTGAATTAGATGAACCAGACCGATGGGACATAAAATCTATCACAGTGGAAAGAATAATATTCAAGCCATACCAGACAGGTGGTGGGAGGTTTTATCCAGCGAAAAGTATATTTCCCAGGGATAATCAATTGTCCACCGGCTCAGGAACTGGTGGCCGAGGTAGTGAAGAACGAAGACTGACAGCAGAATCAACACCATCACACCAGCGGGTAAGAGAGAGTTTAGCATCAAACTTAGGATACACACTTACAACAAACTCAATGAAAAATACAATATCAGACTTTTTACCCACAGGAGAGGCCTTGCAGGAGAAGGAAGCTTTACCAGGGCAATCCACAGAAGGCTATCAGAGTCCTATGGAGTTACCAATCAGATGACAAATGGGGAAGTAGGGACCTCAGATGCCTTCTTACCACAGGATTCCTCTTTTGAGCTGAATGCAATTTCAGCCTGTTAGAGGTCTCTAAGGTGGCTTTGGAGCATATGGTCAATTCTATACAAAGAGAAATAAGATCTTCTCCACGAATCAATATCCCTGAGATTGATCAGGTACAATAGATTGCAACATCATCATTAACAGCACTAAATGTTGTGTTGAGTACTCTTGTAAATGTCTTTGAAAATCTGAAATTAGAGGTCCATCAACACTCTGGCATACTTCTTGAGGTCACAAAGGATTTGGAAATCAACAAATCCTCAACGGGTGCCTTAAAGTCTGCAGTCCATGATTCACTGGGCAATATTCTGGCAGTGCTACGCCCCACATCCAAAACCCAATCTGAAAAGATGGACTCCTTAATCCAACAATGGGATGGAACAAAAGAGGAACTGATGATTCTAAATTCAAATCTCGGAGAAGGTGCGAATGAGGTTCAATCAGGAAAATGCCCACGTTGTTTACAACCTCTATTGACCAACTCCCTGAATAACTTTGCGGATGACACTCCTCTCTCGGAATCCACATTGGAAGAATTCATCCATCTGGCTCAATTGGCCAAGGAAGAGGACATGGGCTCCCTTGACGTGGGGGTTGAAGGAGATAGGTCAAAACAGCCAATAAGGAAACAACGGAGAAGCATAAAACATTAAATGGGAAAACCAAGAAGAGGAAAAAGAAACAAACCCAGGACCAGAGGGTCACTCCATCAAACATCCCTGTTGAAATGAGGTCAATCGATCCACAAAAACGAAGAAAAAAAACACAAAGTGTGGACACTAATCAATTCATTCGGAATTTAAAAGGGGTGACCCGAGGGAAAGAAAAGAAAATTTAATAAAAGGGGGCTAAACTTTTACCTTATCCAGGAAGAAATAAGAAGGCCAAGCAAGATGAGACTAAAAAGATAGATAAGTTGGCATCCGAAATAGAAATCCTTAAAGTTACAGTAGGGAATCAAACGGAAATGAACCATCAACCACAAAAGATTGCCCTGATTTTTTTAAGGGGCAGACAATGGGTGGAAACCAAGGTGACAACAGGGGAAGTACCTGCAGGTGGCCAGCAGGAACCAAAATCACAAGCAGGCCAGAAAACGATCAGCCCACAATTAGGGATACATCCCCCCGCAACTAATGATCAGTCTCTGCCCTGTCAGGGGCCTACGATTGAAAGTGGAGAAAGGTCCCAAAACATAGAGACAGACACGATGGAAATACACTCAACTCCTGGAAATCAGGTTTCACCAATACAATCCTTAAGTGATCAGGGAGATTTGGACAGAAGAAAACGGAATATGTCCGAGGATAAACACCGAAAGGGGGTGTAAAGGTGTTTATCTCTAGGACAGACCTGGATAATGAAAGAACAGTTCCTCTTAGAACAGGTTTTGGTTTGTTTTTGGCAAGCAGAAAGTAAATTGTCTTTGTTATTTTATTCAAAATCTGTACCTCTGATACATCTGTGTCAGGCTGTTAAACAAGATTCCTGTTTCCAAACCCTAAACTAGCCTTTACACTCTAAACTCAATATAATGTGTGCAAGGGGATTTCTTCATATATAGCTTTCCTTCAGAGTTCCAAAACAAAACTGTTTAAGGTACAGAAAGAAAAGGAATAAAGTTCTACCAGGAAAAGTGGTCTCCCTGCCCCTAGATTTCTTCTGGTAATAAACAAGTCACAGTTCAAGAGGGATAACTCTTCCCTTGATTATACTTCTTGACCCTTATTTTAAATGTTCAGTTTCTCACGCTCTGCATTTCCATCAATTTAAAAGGGGCACCATTCTGCCCTTTTCCATTATGAACTCTATTTTTGTATATCCCAGGTGTACCCTGCCAGGGTATTTGCAACGTTCTCATTAGTCCTCCAACAAGGGGCATTATTCCTCCCTTTTATACTTGTTTTTTGCAGTTTCACAATTCCACATTCACTTTGCTTCCTTATCTTTCAAGTTCACTGCTATTCTTGCCCCGGGTTTACTCTCCTGCCAGAATGTCTAATTACACCTTTGTATCTTTTACGTTTATTTCTCTTCTTATGCCTGGTTCACTCCCCTGCTCGGATGTCAAATTAGTAAATCTCTTTGTCTTTCTCTCATGGGTGTGAGTTACAGACTCATTGTGCGCCTGGTTCACGTATGTCAGGGCTTCTCCCTCCTCTAATCACTGTCTTTTATCCACAATATTATATTTGACCAATATTGGCTCACTGACCCTTGTTGCAAAGTTTGTTTCCGTTTCCACTCTTCCTTTCAAACATTGGACTTCGGCCCCTTTTTCAATACTGTTTGTATTTACATTAACTTCTCTTTTCAATATTCGCAAATATTCCAATTCCTTCAAATGTTTAACATTGCCACTCTCGTGCTGTTTCTGTGCCATGGCAAACACTTTATGTTGCTCAGGTAACCCATTGGCTTTCTCTGGGTTTACCGGGCAGCTTCAGTGTCCATCGCGTCTCTCCTTCTCGGTTCGTATTGGTTTGCTGACTCAATGTGCATCCCGTTAGTCGGCTGGCTCTCGTTTTACTTTCTTCTGCTGCATACAGCTCCCGCTGCCTCAGGCTCTCAATCGGTGAGCTTCCTTCATTCCGGTTTCACTGTGTGTCTTTCAGGTCAGCCTCTGTGCTGCTTCGAACGGTGTGTTCGCCTCCAGTGGTCTGACCGGCATCAGAACAAGTGTTAGGACTGATTTTCTATACTCTTGGCCTGGTGGACAGATGTCTAGAAGGCCAACCTATATTGTGACAGGGACAACTCTGGGAAGCTGTAGCCAAACCAGTTTAAGGTAGCAGTTATGAGCGGTCTAGGCTAAGTTCTTCAGAGGGGTGAGAGTGCAAAGGGTCCACAATGAGGTCACACAATGGGAGTCACAAATTGCACTTAGACAGGATGTATAAAAAAAGTGATTTCATTATGGGCAAAACACACTATAAGAAAATTAATACAAGCAGGTAGACTTATCAATCAATACCATTAAACTAAAATACATATATTCAGTCACAGCTTCAAATGCACACTACAAAACAAAATACCCCTGCAAAGGAATGAATAGGTAAGTATCATACACAAAAAGGTCCACAGAGATGATCCATAGCTAATATTGTGCAATCCTAAGTTGTCTGGGGCCTTGTGCCCTATTGTTCAGGATACAGTTCCACAGAACTTAGGATGCAGGAAAAAAGGTAGGTAGGGTCTCTGGGGTCCAGTGATGGATTCTTAGAGTCTCAGAGTTCAATGTAGACAAGTGCCTAAAATTACCCCCACCAGTCAGAAGTCTTGTCAAGGTAAGTAATGGCAAAAGCCAATAGTGTAAGTAATAGGATTATTATAAACCCATGGACCTATAATGGGAGTATAAGGGTAGGCTAAAAGCTGTGTAACGTACCCCCCTTTCTCCAAATCTTCCCAAGTCTTTGTGGACCAAAGGAAGGGTGTTCTGGCTTGCTTTTCAGGGATTGCAGGTTCGAGTGATTCTCCGGTTGGGATATTTTGCTTATTCAAGGACTCTCAATTGAGGAAATGCAAAAACCAACAATGCAGCACCCATCTCAGGACTGGACTTGTGTCGGAAAAGCAGGTTTTGGACAGTGCACGCCGCACAGAGCGATGCAACAGGACTCAGTAGCCGCGGTCGGACTTTCCGGTCTTACTCAGGTCCCCTTGGTGCTAGGACGCCGAAATTCCGCTGAGGGTGTCGTTGCAATGGCGCTGAACGTGTGCCAAGTTTCAGGCGGAAACTCGAACGGCGATGATGTTCACCCGGTAGCCCAAAAATGAAGCTGGTCAGCCACATGACGATTCCCAGGCACTTCCGAAGGCGGTTTTTGTGCTGGGCACCGAGTAGACTTCGGGAATGGATGGTCCCTCCACTCCTGGGGTCGTAGCACCTTCGCAGGCCTACTGAAGATCACGAGACAGACAGGGTTCCACCAGATCTGTAGCAGAAGTCGCTTCCAAGGCCTCCTTCAGTCAGGTTTCAGGTTTCTTTGCTGGTCTTCTCAGCTGGACGGGATACTTGACTCCTTCAGGTTCTTCCAGGATCTCTGAGAAATGCATGCAGGGTTCCTCTTCTTATCCTAAAAGCCAGGTAGGAGTCGAAACTCCCAATAGCAGAACTAGCCCACACATATACCCCACAGTGGTCCAATCAGGACCACTGGTGGGAACTATCATGCATACCACTCAGACACAAAGAAACCAGTATGTGGATTAGTGTCAGACGACCCAGCCCACATCCTGCTGTCAAACACACAAAGCCCTTCAGTAGCCCGCCAAAAGCTGCTGCTTTCCCGAGCACTGAAAGTCCTTATAAGGATTTTCCTGGACTTTGAGGCCAGGAAGAAGGCTAAACAACAAGATGTAAAAAGAATGGGCAAAAAACCTGTGGCATGGCCATGTTTGACCAGTAACCACAGTCAATACCCAAACGTGGTAAACGCAGCAAAGCTAAAACGAAATTCCCCAAAAAGTGGGGAAAAGTCATTGCTGCCACCAGCCCATCTTTTAAGCACCTCTAGAGTAAGCAAAAAAATCCTTTGAGTGTTAGTCTAGGGCAGAACAAAAAGCACCCCATTGCACTGCAGTGCAAGCTGCTTTGTGCAATGATAAAAAGTTACCACAAGTGATAAAAAAGTAACCACAAGTAGCAACATAGTAACACGACTAAGGGAAACACTGTTTACCAGTACAGATAGCCTTAAGGACGTAACAGTTTCCCCATAACATGTGAGCAAAGGCCAGTACAGTGCAGCTTAAGGCTTCACTGTACTGCAAAAAGTACAGGTCAGGATCAAAAATAAAAGCAAAAAGTTTGGGGGTTCCATAAAGATGGAAGGAAAGGTGCAGTAAAGAGAATCTTTCCTAACAACAAGTTACCATCAAACTCTGCCGCTGCCTCTCTCGCCTAAGTCTGTCAGCTGTGGCAGTTCTAAACTTCCTGCATGGTTTAGCAATTTCCATAGACTAGAACGCAGCGTTGGCTTACCGCTTTTGGTCATCTTCATTGCTCCATCCCTTTTCCTCTTCTGAGTACTAAAAAGGTGTGTGTGATGAATCTGATGATGTCATCACTCCTTTCCCAGGGGTAGCCACTCCTAATGTGCCAGGGGACGGCAGCCGCTACCTGATCCCAAACCTGGGGGAAGCTATTGGAGGGAGTACCACATGAGGGAAGGCGACCCTCATGGGGAGAGGGCGACATCATCGGACGAGACATGGTATTGCCCTCTAGAGACTCCCCATCCATTCCTCATGCCTTAATGGCATATTATGTTAAGTTCTCACCCCACCCCTTCCAACTTGCTGATACCTCCAAACATATTCTGTGTTGACAAAGACAAACTATCCATCCTGAGTCCTTTAAAGATACTGGGACGAGGAGGAATGGAGTTATGAAGATCACTAGAGTACAGAAACCCACTCCTCGCTGAAGTTGTTGGAAGGAGTAGCACCATGGAGGGAGCTTTAAAACAGCTGGTGAGGCTCTGGGGGAAGCTGACCGGAGCAGGCAAGCTCTCATTGGATAAAGACGCGGCTTGGCGAGAGCCCAGCTGCTTTCAGGGCCCACAGAGGAAAGAGGAGCAGACCGAACTATATGCGATGTGGAAGTTCTGCCTGTCCTGCCAAGAAGAAGAACGAGTAGCACCGGAGCCCTTGCGTTGCCCACGCAGGTACAGCAGAATGCTGCCTCTATACCGTGTTAGCCAAACGAAAAGCGGAGAAGGGACAAGGCACTCTCCATGCATACCAGAGCGCGGCAGCAATTGCAGAAGCCTGCGAAGGATGTCGGAGCGGCCACACATAACCAGTGATCCCAGCTGGGAAAGGTGGGACGCTGGGGTGCTTCACGGCAGGTACTACGCACTCCAGAAAAGGGCTGCAGACATAGTTAATCTAATTAAGAAAGGGTCGCTGACTAATTGATATCAGAATCATGGCAAAGGCTGAAGCCTGCAATTAAATATAAGTCTAAGACCCACAATTATGAATCGGAATCAAGTGAACTGTCTGAGAAAGTCCTGGCAGGCGAGTATACCCTTGGGATTGTGCAAGTTTGAGAAGTGAACTAGAACCATCAAGAAGTTATCTGCTTAAGTTCTAAAGAATTGATTACACTTTGGAACTTTTGTTTTTGCTGGAAAGAAACCTGGAGAAGGGAGGCCAGAGGCATCCTCAAGGGGGGGATAAAGAGGGCCACGGACACCCTTATAAAACACTGCCCCCCCGGATACCTCCCCTTTCTGGCCCGCCTGCCTCTTAGGTGTTTGTCTTAGTGTGCCACCCCAAGATTTCTAGTTACCTCATCAGGCCACCCCGATGAAAAATGTCTGGGGGTGCCACTGAGGGAGACATTCCCAGGTCTTGTGAACACCATCTAGCCGGTCAAGTGGCACAGCGAGTAGAGCGCTCGCTTTGACATCCGTGCAGAGCTTGCTAAAGCAGGTTTGAATCCCGGCAGGGCCAAACTCAGCCTTTCATCCTTCCGAGGTTGATAAATGAGCACCACACACCGTGGGTAATAATAAGCAGCGCTCAGATACCTGAGGGTTCATAGCTCTATAAAAATGCGAAAATATGTATTATTATTATTAAATTATTATTATCTAAGTGGAAGCATTTTTTTGGGGAATCAGATTTAGTTGAACTTGAACATTTGTGCACTTTTCGAGCCAAAAACATTACCCTTAGCACCTTAGAGTAATTTTTATTATGTGAGGCCAGAATAGGATTTCGGACACAGGACATTTTGACATCGGACAGACCCTTAGTTTTGGTTGAAGTAGAGAAATACCTCTTAGAGCAGGGACAGCAAGACATTTTCCAACCCTCTTATTATTTCAATAAAAGTCTATAACAGACAACATGACTCCTCTGTGTCCGTTTCTCGTTCCTGGTTCATCATCGGGCGTAGGGGGGAGGTGGATAAGGTGTTTGACTGGGCATATTTGGATATTCTTGATCTACATCACAATAAGCCATATAAGTATGTTGTACGGGCACATTGATGTCATTAGAAATTATGGCTGCAAGATTATTTTGGTCTAGTATTCCTTTGGAGCTTGTCTTCCACTACGTGATCCTCCTGCATATAGCCACCCCCCAGGCCCAGAGTCGGGTAGCTTCTGCCTTTCCTTGGCCACATAGGAGAAACCTCCCGCCAGAGAATCAGTGACGATGTTGCTAGATTCGTCACATATCCTGGAAGAGAAAATAACAGAACACATTACCCAATACTTCCAAATCAACGTCAAGTCTCATTGGAAACACTGTGGAAAGCTTGCAAGGCAGTACAATGGCGACAAGGAATGAAGAGACTGACCAAGTGGTGCCATGGTGATTATTATAGTTTTATTTAACAAAAAAGATAAACCTATCTGTCTTTAACTCTAATGGAGCTTCCCTACCTAAACTAAAGAAACTCGGGTGCTCGTCAGGAAGTTTGTGAAAGTCCACATCAAAAGGCACCGTCCCAGTTCAAAAGCTTGTATGCTTTCCTCGTCACTACAATAAACAGTAATAAAGTTTGGGTTCTGATTCTGAACCAGGTGATATACTCCCTTCTCCTAGAAGCAAAGTGTCTCGAAGATGGCAAGTCTTCTCAAAGTAAAAGTTTCATTAAGGTTCCAAGATTTTCGTAACAAACAGTTCTACAAGAGCCACGTGGGGCTAGGAGAATGACTTCCCTTTTCCTAACTGGTTCCCCAAAGGTTCTTATAGTTTTCAACAAACTTGAAGTTTTTTCAAGGAAGTCTCAACATATTTTTCTTTCTTGATACTCTTTATCATGCCCCCACAGGGATGACGAAGATGCTCTTGTGGAACTGCCCTGGGAATTGTGCAACAAAGTTATTCACTACTTCATCTGCTTCATGATTTACAGTTTCGGGTTTTCCTGGCCCCCTCACATGCTTGCACTTGTTCCGGTTACCTTCTCTCGGGAAACTCTTCAACTGCTTCGCCAGGGGTCGCCGGTCTACTCTCTCTGCTTCCATTTCTTCTTTCACGCTCCTTCTGTCGCCTGCATCTCTGCACGGCCAGTCTAGGCACAGTTGTTGGACCTCTCAGTCCGCCCATGACAGGTCACACCACCACCAGTCTTTTGTACTCCCTGCACACTCTCCTATGCGGCTCTGCTGTAGGCTACGGTAGGCGGTCTCTGCACTGTTGTCGGACCTAATGGTCCACCCACTACAGATTGTGCCACCACTTTTCCATCCCTCCAGGTCTAATGTGCCGGTTCCCAAGCAACTTGCAAGACTCTTCTCTGCCGCCCAGCTGTTCGTCACTTTAATTTTGGAGTTGTGCCTCGCTGCAGTCTCTTGAAGCCCAAATTCAACCTCACAGGCTCCGATGCGGCCACCTCGCTTGCAGGGTTCTCCTTCTGGACGTAAAACAGCTTTCAGCATACCAGAACCGCATGGGCCATTGCTGGATGGGTCAGAGATGATGAAGAACCCAGTGCTTCTTTGCTGTTCAGTTTAAATAGATAGTGGGGACTGCCCCAGGGTAATGTCAGTCCAATTGACAGCATCTGGTCGAGCATTCCTCCCGCTTGATTGTAGCATTCTCAAGCTTTTATTCATCCCTGTACCTTCAGGGTGGTTTGATATTTTACAATAACATATAGTTTTGGATGTTATCTTATGTGTAGAAGATTCGGGCATTAACATCAACCTTTGGGGTTGGGAGTTAAAGGGGCTGAGTCTCCCATTTGTGTCCTTATCCCCAGGAGGGGAGTTCCTCTCCATGAGGTCATCCCGCATGTAGGGGGCCTATTGGGTAGTGGCCTCACTGCCCTATCCTAATGGAAAGGAGCTCCCCTCTTGGGAGAAGTGATGCTATCTGAAGGATCGCTATGCAGATAGGTGGGCACCACGTGTCTTAGTCTGCTTGTGACAATTCAATCATACATGATTCTGTAGATAATTCTTTTTTTTTTAAAACGTGTTTTTATTGCATTTCTTAACACCAACATACGGACCAAACGTGTCCATGACAGTCCCTTTATTTATTATTATTTATAGATGTCTGAGACAAATTTCTTGGTCGCTGCGTGTGCAGTGATATATGATTCAAACACTGTTAATTTCCTTGTCGCTGCATATTTGATCTGTGGGGAGTTCGGCCAATGGTGCAGTTGCTTGTATTTGTAATTCTTTTAGGAGATGACTGGAAGGGGTCCAGAGACACCTGGACTCTATAGCAATGCAAGAAGCTAGATGTAGATCATCTGGCTAATCAGTCGCTCACAAACTCTACCCCTGGGGGTTACTGTAGGCAGTTGTTACGCGTGTGAAAAAATTATTACATCAAAAAATAGGAATTGTTAGAGGTGATAGGTTCATTCTAAGTAAAGGAACGAGATTCTTATGATGATTCAAACTTAATTCATAAACTTCGTGATAATTTATTCTTGGGTCAGAGGCTAGCATGTGCTTGAATACATATAGGGCTCAATTGCCAATGCATTTCGGAGTTGTCTACTCCTTCTTCAGGGCAAAACCCTATTAGTAGTACTAATTTGCAACACAATATTTGTCAAATCAAGTTATTCCACAAAGTCAACAATATGAAGTAAAACAGTAACACAAATAATATTAGGTTACATACCAAAAAGTCCATGTGTCACAAGGTTCCCCAAAGGAAAAAACAGAAACAAAACATGTAATTGAATGTTTGACCACCCTTGTATAATAGTCTAATTGTGAAAATATTTCCGCTTTACCTCAGTTTTGAATGCATGAAATATGCTTTAGTGTTGGCCAGTTCTGTGTTTAAGATTCACAATTGCACTGTAAGGAGTATTATAGAAGCCCCATTGGTATCCTATATCACAATTCTCATATCTATCTCAGTGTGACTTTTTAAAGGAAGAATACAGCGCTTACCTGTGTGCTTCACACTATCGTGTAATCGCTGTACCAGATGCACTACAATGCGCATAGATCTGATAACTCTGCGGGAAGTTCACGAAACGGTAGTCAAACTGCTAGGAATTGGAAATTCAAACTAATGTCAGTAACGCGCTACCTAATCTAACACTTTACTTTGTGAAGCGTTTCTCCGGGTCCTCTTACCCGCGGTCGCCACTCCATGCATGCATTACCAGTGAACGCGCTACTGAAAATAAAGCTCTGTTACTATGGTAATCAGATGCCGTTGTAAGGCACGCCCGTGGGCATGTCTGAACAGGCGGCGTCTGAATAACAAACTCCAATCTGGAAAATAACTCAATAGAGCGCTGTAATAGACAATGTCTTGTCTAAACTGTGAGTAACTCGCAGGATGGATAAACGTATACCGGCCAGGACACTATGGTTGACTAAATGCAATTAAAGATTATGTCTACGCTGCGAGTGGCGTGTCAGAATCTAATGTAACTGGCTATCGCAACCGATATTGATGCTGTGAAGACAGCAAAGTGCTGCCTTCAATGGCACCTTGCGCCCCAATCTGGACGCATCGGTGTGCCAGTATGTAAGGAGTTTTACTTTATGTAAATTGCTATCTGAAGGATCGTCGCAGTACTCAGAGGTGAATAATTTAAAGTATACAAGACAAAGCATAGGTTAATGAGAGCTCAGATGGAGGCATTGTAAACCCAGTTCACTGCCTTTGAACAAGAACACAAACAGACTAATTCCCGTAAGACGTGCCATACGTCAAGAACTGCAAGAGGATCAATGGAGACATTACTACCTGGTGAAGCAACTAAAACCTTATCGTCACCAAGCAGTTGTACTATGCTAAAAGCAATAAAGCAAACAAAATACTGCCATATAAATTGCATCGGCTTCAGACCAAAGACCATATAGAACGATTTAAAAGATCTTGAAGCACTCTAAACAAGCATTGGCAATGCCAACAGTTTGGGCTTTCTCATATGTAATTCCTCACTGTCCCTCCTCATATGCCCTTCCTCCCTATCTGTACTCCAATGTGTTTTTTTTTATTTTTTATTTGTAACGCACGCCGGACCCAAAGGTATCAGGGCGCGAAGATAAGAATACTTCAGGCTTACAAGTTACAAGGTTACGCAATCACAAAAACGTGCAGATCAATGACAAAACGTGCAGCTCAATGACAAAAATGTGCAGATCAATGACAATATAGCAGGTAATACATTTACATTGCAGATAGATACAGTGGAAAGGTCGGTTTGGCTATTGGTCAGTTGGTTGGTAGGCTCCCCTATGGCTCGTTTTCTTTGAGCCACCTGATGCAGTTTGATCTGAAGTGTGGGTATGTTTGGTCATGTTTTAAGGTCGGCGGGAGGGAGTTCCACAATTGAGCAGCTTTGACCGGGAAGGTGTTCCCTCAAATTGTAGTCATTTTGAAAGGGGGAACTGCAAGGTAGTTCGTATAGGCCATTCTCATGGGTCTAGATGTGATTCTTCTTATGAACCTCTCTGAGAGGTAGCTGGGTGCTAAATTATTGAGACATTTGAATGTTAGGGAGGCCATTTTAAGTTTAATTTTGTTTGTCGTGGATAGCCAATTAGATTCTCTGCTGATTATTGAGGTATGTTCTCTTTTCGAGATTCCTAATGCCCCTCTAAGGGCGTATTTTTGAGGTATTTGGATTTTTTGCGTGATGTATTTATTCGCACCTAGATAGTGTTGCAGTAATCCAGCTTGGACAGCATAAGTGCTTGTGCCAGTGTGGTGCAACTAGTTGTAGAGAGGTAGGGTTTAGCTGACCGGATTAACTTACAAGTGTAGGCTGTGGATGAGGCCATAGCGTTCACTTGTTTGGCTAAGGTTAAACTGGCGTCGAGGTAAAAACCTAGTGTTTTTACCTCCTTGGCAACTTTGATTATGTGGCCGTCTATGACGAAGGTTGTGTAGTCTTGACTGAGTTTCTTGATATTGTGTGTAGACCCCCAGTATGATGAGTTCCGTTTTGTCATCATTCAGGCATAGACCATGACGGGCCATCCATGCCTGGATGATGAGGTATATCTTGTTCACTAAGGCCAAATCCTGTTTGTAATCCCCAGAAAGTGGGATGAGAATCTGGGTGTCATCTGCAAAGTTAGTTTAGGTGACGCCCAGATGGTCTAAATCATCAAACAGGGGCTTAGTAAAAATGTTATACATGGTGGGGGGGACGCAAGATCCCTGGGGCACACTGCATGTGATGGACACAGGGTCGTTAGCTGCTGAGGTGGAGAAGACCCTCATTGTTCTCTCACTTAAGAATGATTTAATCCAAGCTATGGCTTGTGGCGAGAAATGAGCTGCTGATTTTACATGGTTGCAAAGCACTTTGTGATCCACCAGGTCGAATGCTGCTGAGCGATCCAAGAGGAGAGGAGTAAGGCAGTTTTTCCTTGATTTCTCAGCTCGTCGACCTGGGCCTTGAGATCGATAAGTGATGTTTCAATACCGTGTTGTGGTCTGAATCCAGATTGCCTAGTGCCTAGGTGATGGTGCATCTCCAAGAATTTTGGGATCTGTAAATAGGCCACTCTATCTAGAATCTTTAGTAGTAAGGGCAGCGTAGTGATGGGCCTGTAATTTGTTGGTATCACTGGGTCTAGTGTTTGCTTCTTAAGGAGTGGCAGGATCCAAGATTCCTTAAGGTTACTTGGTATAGTGCCTGAAGAGAATGAAGAGTTGATAAGTTTAGTAATGAATGGGGATAGGTCTCTGGCAGCGTCTTTTATTATTTGAGCCGGGCAGTTATCGCCTCGACAATTTGATGGTTTCAGCGATAGGATTATTTTTTCGACTTCCAGTATGGAGACTTGAGTGAAGTTAGTTATGTTCTGGTTTGGCATTGGTAGGTGAGTTGTTAGTTTGGATGGTTGTCGCGGGTATGTTTAGTTTTTTTCTTGTCAATTTTGATTTGGAGTGTGGCAATTTTGTCACTTAGGGCCTTCTGGATGTTAGAGCACCATGTTTTATTTTTGTCAGTCATCTGGGGCTGTGATAGGGTTGTCTAGTTCCTTCAGGATTGTGAAAAGCTCCTTAGTTCCTGATTTGACTTGCACTATTTTGTTGTCGAAACTTTCTTTTTTGGCTTGCTTTATTTCTGTTTTGTATTTTGTGGAGATGTTAATGAGGGAGGCTTTATTCATTTGTGATGTAAGTAGTCTCCGTGCGGATTTGCACTTGCGTTTTTCTTTCCTTAGTGTTTTTAGACAAGGGTTAAACCAGGCATTTAAGTGTGCTCTAGGTTTGCTATTTCTTAGTTTTAATGGGGCGATAGTGTCCAGGGCATTGGTCATGACAGTGTTAAATTTGTTGACTAGTGATAATGGATCTAGTGAGTCCGGCAGCGGATTTAGGGTTGGGAGAATTAGTGGTAATAGCCTCTGTTGTTAGATTTTTTTTTGTTCCTTGTTAGTGCAAGGGGTGCTAGAGTATTATTTTGAGGTTGGAAGATTTTTACATATAGAGTAAAGGCTATAAGGGCATGGTCTGTCCAGGCTTGTGGGCAGACAGAGGTGATTGTAGTGTTAAAATTGTGGTCAGCCACCCAGTCAAGGGTCCGGCTTTCTCATGGGTCAGCTGTGTCACTCCTTGGGTGAAGCCCAGCTCTAACAGGACATTGGCGATATTTGATGCTTGTACATCCTTTTCATTGTTAAAGCCTAGGTTCAGATCTCCTAGTAAGAGGGCTTGTGAGGAGTTTTTCAGGTTATCTGAAAGGATAGTGGAGATGACCTCCTCGAAAGTCCCAATGGGTCCTGGTGGTCTATAGATGAGGTGTAAGTTGATTGTTTGCGAGTTAGCTGTTAGGAGCTTGACAGTTAGGGACTCACAGGATTTTGTGTGCATAGGTGTTTCTAGTTGAATTGATAGATTCGTTTTGGCGGGAGTTAGTTCTGTCTTCCCTGAGAATGGTGTAATTGGTCGGTACCGCAATCATCAAGGCTGGGCCAGCCGCTTGGTGTAGCCATGTTTCAGTAATGGCTAGGAAGTCAAAATTGCCTGACAGAATAATGTCAGCAATTTCTGTAGCATGGGCTATTAATGACCTGGCATTAATAAGTGCTCCTGTAAGGGTAGGGCTGGGTGTGGGTAACGTTGCAGTGGCAGGTCTGTTTTGTTTGGCTGGCTTAGTTTGTGATTTATGATCATTATCTCTTTTGTAGTTGTGATTAGTAGAGTTAATCAGCGAGGAGCGGTTTAGTTTTGTAGTGTCCTTCTGAAGACTTCTGCTAAAGGCATTGAGGTGCCTGGCTAGTGTTTCGTGGATTTTAGGTAGTCTTGCCCGTAGTTTGTAATTCCTTCGTCTGAGGTCGCAAGGAATTTTGGTTATAATGGAGTTAGGAGTTGTTTTTTTTTCCTGGGTTTGAGCATATCCAGTCTGGAAATGCAGTTGCCGCTTTTAGTAGTAGTCATCTCTTGAAGGGGTAGGCTCATAGATGACATTATAGGCCTAAGAGCAGTCGGGTAAAGGAGGATGGTGAACATTATAAACTGGTACTGTGTAAGTATCTCAGAAGCGATTGGCGATGCTAGGTAGGATAAGGCAATGGGAGGTCAAGCTAAACAGGGCGTAAGCATGGCATTTGCATAGCATTGATGAGAATAACATGAGTTAGGTATGGTTCTGTTGCAGAATCTCTAAATCACAGGCATAGTGCACTTAAAATATCCTTAATAATCGTTCTACCAAGAAATGTGATTAAAATAAAAGTGACAGGCTTGCAATATTGGGCACTCGCATACATATGCAGTCAATGTGGATCATGGTCAGCAATAGCATTTGTAAGTGATTCATGTGTAATCAGACATTTGTATTATAATAGTGAAAAAATGTCCGTACTGTTAATGGTCAAGGCAGACAATACTAGTTGATAATGGGATACAGGTACTCTCCCATACCAAGCATGGGGTATAAACAATAGCCAGGACATAACAGGTGTACTCATTTGGCAAAGGAAGGCAGTTTGTACAGTCTTTGGTAATGGCTAACTTGGGAGGATGTGATCTGCAGCTTCAGGACAGTAATGTTATAGTTTGTAAGAGAGTCTAGTAGGGGGTTTGAGCGTGAGCAGAATCACAGCAGCATAATGGCTCCTGGCTCCTGTGGCGCTCTGTCAGCATAGGCCTTCTTTCCTAGGCCTTACTTCCTAGGCCGGCTAGTAGCCTGCCGGCTATTGGGTTAAAGTAAAAACAAATGCGGCAGCCAATCCAATGCAAGGGGGGGCCAGGCACACAGTGCTACAAGATCAGGCAAAAGTTCAAATCTGGGCAGCAGCCATCTTGGAAGCTTTTTGCTTCGTGGATTCTAATGGATTTGGGTCACAGACATGATATATGCATTCAGTTCAATGAAGGTATCTTGTTAAACACTAGAAGATTGTGGATGTCAGGGAAAACCTAACGGCTGTTAGCGCGGATCAGGGTGCAGTGAGGGGCCTCTGGGTTGGGTGAGCTGCTCCTGTAATAGTTTCGGCTTAGGAGTGTCGCCAGCGACACCTATTAGCCCAAACTAAAAAGCCATATGATTTACAGGAAGGTATAAACATAACCCAACAGATCCATTATGTGTGCGATTAGCAGTGTCAATAAAATACACACTTTGCACCTGACTGCACATAGTCATGTTAATCCTGGAGGTCATTCCCACCCACTACCAGCCGCTCCCTGCCTAAGCACATCCTCTTAGGATCTCTTTGAAGTAGTAGCATTAAACGCTGGCCTGCCAGTGCTATTTTTAAGTAGCCTCCTGAGTTAATGGCATAGCCGCAGCTGTAAATGTGTTTTTAATGTAACAAAATTGTCTAAAGCAAATGTACCTTCAGCTATTTGATTTACAAGAAATGTGTGTCCTCCTATCTGTACCTTGAAAGAAAATTCTGTTAGAATCAAGCATTGGCAAAGCCTACACTGTTGGCTTGTAAATAGTTGGTAGATATATATATGCCAGGCACTACTATCATAGGCCTCAATCTTTGAGCCAGTTAGCAGCATTATGGCAATGCCTATCAAAGGCATATCACATGCCTACAGAAGAGCCCAAACTGCTTGAAGTTGAAACGGTTGAAAGGGACTGAATGCTTGATAAGCCAGGAGGCAGTCAGTTAATGTTTTGCTCCTTCTGATGGATTTGCATTGGTTCCGAGGTGAGCAAAAAGCCACTTTTAGGTTGTGGCAATGAAGGAATACAGTCAATGTAACAGTTCCTCCCCATCTGAAGAAACCAATCAAAAACTGCATTGTGCAGTACAAACTTCCTTTCTCAAAGGACTTCACGTAGTTCTGGGAGGGCTTATTAGCCTAGAAACCGCTGCCTGCAGGACAGTTTACGTTGCACGGAGAGAGGTCATTAACAGAAGTGCCTTAAGTAGGATGAAAAAAGTGAGGTCCCTAAAGCATCACAAAGGAGGTGTTGCCTGCAAAACAAGAGGGAAGGGCCTGTTGAAACTTGCCAACCAGCCCAGGGTTTGGAACTCTCGACCACGTACATTCAGTGCCCCCTGTGATCAGAGTACAGACTTTGCCCTGCACTCGTAACCCGCTCCTAGACACGGAGCAGAACGGAATGGCATTTTTTAAAAGTTTTTAATACACTGAATAATCCTTAGGGCTGCCATCGTTTTATCCTTGCCAAAACTTGCCAGCTAAGTGGACTGTTGCTCGATTTGAAACTATATAGTCACACCGAAATACCAAAACAATGCATTCCGCAAACACAATACCAGGACAAGGTTGTGAAAGGTAGCGCGGCAGATGTGATGCCGCGACAGGGTAAGGGGAGCCATGGGGGAGATATGACATCTAGTTCTCTCTGTTTACATAACGCAAGCAGGCCGGTGCTTCCAGCTGATGCTCTGCTTGGCTCATACTGCTGCTGGCAAACAGGGCTTTGGCTTACATACAAGATGATGTCCATTAGTAATGCTATGAGCTGCCACAAAACAGGGCTTCAGAAAGATTATTTAAAGTTTAAATGTGGCTTTTGGAAAATGATTGTATCCTTTGGTGCAAATAATTTTCTTAAAAAGTAGATACATCAACCACAAAGCAAGTTAATACAACTAATACATTTTTCTTCTGCAGTTCGAGGCACATTTTTTTACACAGCAGAATTCTTCTTTTGTGAGAGATTCTTAATTATTTTATCAATACTGGATATAAATAACTATGTAACCGGCTGCATGGTAGGTACCATGCAGTGTGCATGTGTGAACTTCATCCAACATGGCCACCAGCATGAAAGAGTTCTGAGATGGGCAGGAATGGGTGAGATTAGCCATAGGGAATTAGCATGGCTATGGGCAGGGAATGGGAGGGATCAATAACCAAACACCTAGTACACTATGGGCCTCATTACGGGTCCGGCGGTAACCGTGCTGGTAGAACTGGCAAGTAGCTGCCAGATCCGTAAACAGTTACTCGCGCCTGGCTTGCCGGTAACATCGGGGTATTACAACCCTGGCGGCCGGAAAGTCAGGCGCCGGTAATATGTTGTTCCCCATTCCATGGGGACCACGGAAACACTGACACTGATAATAACGGTGCCGTTGCTTCCGTGTAAGTCTGTGGACGGGTGCCGGTCCGCCGACAAGTTGGGCCTGCCAGGCGGGAGAGGCACCTGCCCCCCAGACTTGTACTTTGCCGGTCTGGAACAGTGCCAGTAAGCTTACCGGCACCGTTGTTTCCGGACCGGCAAGGTTATAATGAGGCCCTATGTGTCACTCCTCAAATGTCATTCGTGTGTACCCCTTGTCAGAAGCCCTTTTCCCTATGTACACATGATTCAGTATTTGAATGCAATAGTTTGGGCTATATTCGGTGTCGCTTGAGACACCTAATAGCCGAAACAAAAAATTAATGATCCTTCAAAATTAAGAATCTTTTCAAATCACTAGTTATTTATTTTTAATTTATCTATGCTTCCTGGTTTAGAGCTGAAGACCCCACTTCTGAACAACAGACCTTTCTTGATCAGCTGCAACTCCCCAACCTAAGAGAAGCCGATAAACACCAATTAGAATGCCCACTTGAGGAAGCGGAGATATCCCAAGCAATAGAGTCACTACCTCCTGGAATATCCCTGGACCAGACAGCTTCTCCATCACTTTCTATAAATAAATCTCCACCCAAGTACTTTACCCTCGCAAATACCTGTTTAATCACTTTCTTGTAACAGCACCCATTTCTGGCTCAACGCTCACTCTTCTACTCAAAGCAGGGAAAGAGCCCGAAGGTTTTTCATCATGCCGACCCATAGTTTTTCTCATTTATGATGCATATATATATATATATATATATATACTAAAATTCTGGCCAATCGTTTAGGTCCACTTCTACTGAAACTAATAAATGGCGATCACTCCGGGTGCATCATCAGCCGCCAGACCCACGATATCATCCACGGAGTAATCAATGTAGTTGCAGTCTGCAAAAGGAAAAAACACCTCTAGCCATGCTTGCCCTGGTTGCAATTAAAACATTTGACAGTATAGACTGAAAATATTTATCCAAGGCTCTTACGTCTGTGGTTTTGGGCCCAATTTTATGAAATTAATCTTTGCATATTTTAACTGCCCCCGCACAGCTATTAAAACTAATTAAAACATCTCAAATCCCTTTTCCATTTATTATGGAACACACCATGGATTCCCCATATCCCCATTATTTTTGCCCTTGCTTAAGTGCCATTTGCCTCCAGAATTAGCTAAACCCACTTATCACAGGAGTAAAAATGGGCTCAACTACACAAACTCGCCTTATTCGCGGATGACATGATCTTTATTATGTGAAATCTCAAATTTAACTTACCAATAATAGTAGAAGAACTAAATCACTTCAAACAAGGTTCCATTAACTACACAAAACCCTGTGCTCTTAACATAATGGCATTTAACGTAGATATCCAATACCTTTTACACACAGCCCCTTTTAGATGGGAAACTGAGAAATGTAAATATCTAGGCATTTTTCTTGAACGTTCCCACAATACCCTCTATCGAAAACATTTTCCTGATCTTCTACGCAATCTATATGCCCTGATTGCTGGAAAATCACTGTAATTTCATGGTTTGGCAGATGTGCTGCAGTCAAAATGAACTTACTCCCACGCTTGCTTTGTCTTTCATGCCCTTCCTATGAAAGTGCCACTCGCATAAATTAAAAAATTACGAGCTAAAATATAGGGTATTATTTGGCAAGGAAAACCTCCATGAATATCTAGGAAAATTTGGTTGCGTACAAAGCAGCTAGGTGGAGAAATGTACATGCTATTCGATTTCACAGATATCAACGAAACAAGGAAGTGCAAAGAATTTGTACCGTTGGATATCGTGCTTCCCTAAGCCTCCCTCTGATGGCTTTCACTTAGAAGCAGACCACCAAAACCATCCATGAGGGCTTCTACTCTTGTTAGCCTCTTTTACTGCGATATATCAGCACGTAGGTTTAAACTGACTACTTATCCCTCTACTTTAACACCATTTTTCAAAATCCTAATTTCACACCAGGCACGGACAAACACGTCTTTACTAGATGGAAAGAGGGAGTCCTCCACAAGTTGGGCCCGCTATATGAAGAGGGCTCTACACTGACATTCAAACAATGCAAGATATAGTGTTTTCTTCCAGAAAATGAAAGACTTCATTATATACAGTTGCACCATTGGATATCCCAACCCTAATTTAGAAGTGGTGGGGGTAGAGATCTGGCAGCTTTTGAAAACCTGATACCCTTTAACCTTTCAATGTACAGGATTGCAAATACATCCAAAATACTTTCAAACGATGATGCACATGTTGCACACAGTTGCATGAAATGATGGGAAGAAGAGTTGTAATGTTCCATTCCACCTTGATCTTGGGAAAATTATATGGAAAACGGCGGACAAAATGTCCATATGCAACACAATAGCTCCACATATCTACAAGCTATTTATCATTGGTATCTTACTCCAGACAGATTGCATAAGATATATTCTGAGTTCTCTCCACTCTGTTGGAAGAAGTGTGGCAGGGTTGGCTCCATGTTCCACATATGGTGGAATTAGCCAAAGATTGATCCTTTTTGGGGGCATACTTTTTGACCCGAAGGCCCCTGGTAATTTTGGGCAAACTAGTTGACCAAGAAATGTTTGCATTAGGTACAGCACACTCAAAATTAGCTAAAAAATGTTGAAAGCGTCACGCCTCACGGCTCACCATTGCTCATAACTGGAGAACAGCTGATGCTCCCCTGGCATTTCTTTAGCCTTGGAGATAATTACTGCCTCGCATGCTGACACCTTTACGAAGTATAAATCTGCCTGCAAGCCATTTATATCTGATATCAACTCGGAAGACTAAAGTGCCATGATCCCTCATAAGTCCTTCTCATTGTCCTAATATGTTTGACCTAAACCAAAATGACAATCTGCTGTTTTGTTATGAGCTAACCATCATTTTTACTTTTATGTATGGAGCCTCCACTCCTGAGATTCATAAGACTCCATGACTAATGGGCTTATTTATACTGATGCTTTAATCTCCCTGGTTGTCTCACTCCCATTGTTAAGTTATGTTATATTAAAAAATAAAAAATGAAAATGTTAAATATTTGTTTATAAAGATTTATGGTCATTTTTATGTTTCTAATATCCTTTTCGATTTTATGCAAAGCAGCCAGGAACCATTATTTGCCCCTATCCCTTTTCTATAAGGGAATGTCAAAAGAGTGCAACAAGAGTGTGCCAAAGTGTCCATCCTAGAATGCTAACCTTCTATCAAAAAATGTGGTTATCCTACATTTAGATAATGCACTTTTCACAATAAGAAAAGTGTGGTATCGTTGTTGTTAGTACAATAAATGGTGTGAGCAACATTGTAAAAAGAGCCAGTTCACCATGTCAGAACAATTAACTAACTTTTTGGGATTTTTTTTTTTTTATATATAGCTACTGCTTTTTATTTGGTGCCACTGCTGTCAGCAATGGCTGGGGTGGCTTTAGCGAGCAGAGCTATAGAAAACTAGAAACCCTATGATATATTGGGTACAGCCAGTCCCTAATATATTCAAAATTCTTAAGCACATACTAACCAACAATCAGCTTCAAGGTGGATTACATTGCATATAGGAGACAAAATAATATAATAAATCACAACAGTACCTCAATATTCAGGAAATCGGAGATAAGAGGTGCATGTGGTGCAGCCTAATATATCACAATGAAATTACATGTATTGTTTGCATCAAGACTTGTATAATGTAGGAGAACATCCTGTAATTGGTTTCTGCCTCTTATATTAATAACCACAGTTCTTTTATTTTTGTTTTAAAGTCCACGCAAGAACCCTATCTTTAGCCTAGAACTGGTCCTGGACAACTCTGGTGTGCACTTCAACACCCCCCTAGAGAACTTTGAAACAGCACTGAAATCTTTGTTTGATAAGGGGATCAACGCAACCAGCAAGGTCCCTCAGCTTGAAAAGGTATGTCAGTGAAGTAATTTTGTGCTCACTTTCTTATGTTTAGGAAATGTTTATTCAGTGAAACTCATAAGAATATGATTTTTCAAATACTCTCTACCTCGGAATACTTGCTTTTAAGCCAACCTAAAATGAGCCATTCAGTCTGTGGCACAAAGAAACCGAGTGGGTGTGGCTGGTGTGTCTGTGGTTCGGGTTATCCAATCTACCTGAAAATGTTAACCTTTATCACAGACTTGGCTGTTTTGGCTTGCATGCCATGGAGATAATATCAAACATATACAAGTCTATTACCAAATGTAAAAATCAAATGGCTACATTGTTAATTATGACAAAATAGTGGTAAACGGCTGTGAGACCCCAATCTCCTTCCTGTAAGGAAGGTATGGTATGGAAGCACGACAGGCACAAGTGACCACAGTTCAAGGGTGTTTATTCAACTTTTAACAAGGGTGTGATAAATGCCTATCTAAACCTAAATCTAAGATGGGAGCAGGCTACAACCATCAAATAATAATAATGCAGTCCTAGTGGAGTCTCGTCAAAATAAAAGGGCCTATACTAAAAAAAACGATTGCCAATCATTGCAGCTAATTTACAAATAGCCTGAGAAAATGTTCATGAAATATAAATAAGTGTTCATAAAGAATAAGTCACAATCTACAGGCCATGGGCCGCCCTTCCCCGCGTTTTCAGCACGGGACAAGGCAGTTCACACAAGCATAGCACACACTTTGGCTTCTTCGGCACAAGCAAACAGTTCCATTACCAGCACCAGGGCCTTCTGTGCCCAAGTCTCTTGATTCACAGGGCCTGATGTATCAAAACAAAACCCAAAGTTCTTTTCCTCTCACAAGTATTCAATACGGATGATTCACTCTTCACCCCTGATCCCCCTCTGTCGAGTTCAGATCCCTTTTCCATAATTAGTTCTCGGGTGACTCTCGGTTCACCCCGGATCCCCCTATGTCGGGCTCAGATCAATTACAGTTCTACTTTGGTATTGAAGACTTTTCGAATGTGCACAGTATTTGGCTTGACCCGATGCAGGACCACTTCGACGTCACAATTTACAATTACACTCATCAGAAAGCGGGGTTCCCTTCCTCTAGCTTTCTCTCAGTATCCCTCCGTTTGGGTTCACACTTGCCTTTTTATAATCACAGTTCACAATTTTACACTCTCAGTTGTATACTTAACAGAGACTTTCGAATGAGCACCCACTTGGTGCCGGACCATTCCCTAAAGTATCTTTTCTGCTTTAAAAGTTCACTCACTCCTTGGATATTCAATATATTCATTGCGCTCATCGCATACGCCTTATACTTTGTTCTTTGCCGATTTCATCATACAATGTTGCCACTTGAAATCATGTTTCTGACACAGACCGGCCTGCTATCAGTCTCCCTGACTGACTCACTGGCTGCGCTGACGTGGCTGGATCGGCTTTGTTGCAGGAGCCAAGGACAGTACCACAGCGGCAATCTCTCATCCCCGCCTCAACAATCGATGCAGCAAAGCCCCAGATACTTTTGACACACAATGCACCTTTCTTCAGCTTTGTTTCCTGGTCTTATGTTTCCAATCTTTGAGGGCTCATGAAAGTAACGGTTTCCCTCCTCTGGAAAAGCCAAGGGCAATGCCCTCCTTGCAACCTTTTCTTGTTTCGCTGTCTCTCTTCTCATTTTAAACTGCCATCTCGGAACTGCTGCTGCCGTAGATGTTTTGCCTCTGAGTGTGCGTTCGTGCTCCGCTTTTTATCCGTGTGGGGAAGTGTGATGGAAGTCAGGTGTGTGTGTAATTATCAGTAATTGCCTGACTCTTCCTGACCCTTGTGTTGGGACATGTCAGGTATACGGCTCAGGTATTAGTCCGTTTTCTCTCAGAGTGAGCTGTCTGTGCAAAGGTGTTCGTGTCGGAAAAGGGTGGTGTTTGAGTTACTAGATATCCTACTTGGTAGGATGGCGAAAAGGTGTTATTGGAAAGGAGATACCGCGTCTCACCCTTCAGTGTTCCACTCCCCGAGAACACCCCTTGCCCCATCCAGGTGATCCTCCCGAACTGGTCCACCCCCAGGAACTGGATCCAAAAGCGATGTCCGTGTCCTGGCCACCTGGATGACAGATCCCCAGGGACTGACAGGTGAGAAATCTTCAGGTTTCTCACACCTCCCACCCCCATTGTACTCTGTCACCAACCTTAAGATAATGGATGGCAGGCTTTCCCAGATGTAATATATTATGAACCAGAAATGGACCGTCAAAAAGTGTAGGGCAAGGATATGCAGCATGACTAGAAAAGAGGGCAGCACAGTGCAGGTAAAGTGTGGAATGCAGAGGGAAAGTGAACAAGATGGGGTAAATGGGGCTGGAGTGTGGAAGAGCTCGAGGTTGATGGAGCTCAGAGGATAGCCATCATTTTTATCTTAGCCAACCCAAAATATTATGAAAATGAGATGTCATCTTTATACTGTTTTTATCATTGAAATGTACACCCTTCTCAATGTGTTCTATCGGGTAATGCAAATAATTTTCAGGATTGGTTTATTCAAATGTTTTGGTGAGCTTAAAAGACGATCCAACAGCTCAGATTTCAGCAAATGTCACTACCACTGAGAAAATCTCCTCATACCCCACCATACTGACATTGATCCCACATCTTTATTTTACTATTTGTCACACTTTTTCATAGAAGCACTAGTAGCCTTTGAGGAATGGAGTGCGAAATACAATTAATGAAAAATACTAAAATGGCTAAACATATCAGGCTATTCCTCCATACACATAATGCTTCACATCATAATTGCAAAATGACCAACTGACCCAATGACGTATAACAAAGAAAGTAGAAATAGATAGTTGGAGATTATGTCAAGGTAACAAATAATTGTGCATCCATATGACCACAAAGAGTAGGCAGGAAAGTAATGCAAGTGTTAATCAAATTTCTAGGACCCTGGAAGAATCTTGTTGGTTGTCTGTTTCTGTAAACTGCAATGCTGCTAGTAATGCATTAGAAAGTGGGGATTTGATTAAAGGCACGATGCAAGTGTTATGCAGGTGACTCTTTTCTTTATTTGATTCCAGCAACAACACATAAATTTTGAATCTTCTAAACTTGTAGTTCACTGGTACTACAAGACCCATAATTCCTTGGACCAACCCACATGCAGGGGCCATCTTGTCATAGTCTGCATATAATGTGCTCTTCATCAATTCAGATACTCTTTTCTTGCTCCCTTTTATCTTTGGTCATCTGGCCCTGACCTCAAATTGATTTATTAGTATGATGGATCACCTCTCTGCTACATGGGCTTCGGAGCGCACAGTGGTCACAGTTTGAGCGACAAACATCAGACCATCAACTGGTTCTACTGGTCTCGGAGAGTGTGTCCGGAGAACTGCAATGGTGAAGGGGTTGCTTCAACCTTGGCCACAGGTGACTCTAGTGAGAGATAAGATATGATATTTTATTTATATCGAGATGCATGCCTGAAGGAATGGGGCGCTCACCTCCAAGGCCTTACGGTGAGCAGACTGTAGTCCCCATTTGTGTGCCAGGAGAACTTCAATATGCTTGAGCTGTGGATGATCAGACTGGCCCTGGTCACTTTCCTCCCCTCTGTGAAGGGTATGGTGGTATTGGTCCTGACAGACAATATTATATCAGTACATTACCTCAATCAAGTGGGGTGACGCTGGCTTTTTGCCTCTGTGCAGAGAAGCAATGGGATTGTGGTTCTAGGCTCTGGAGAAAGGGTCTCTGACTGCGACACATCTGGCCAGCAATGAGAACATACTAGCTAATGCACTGAGCATACCGTCATCAGCCTCCCATGAGTGGGAACTCTACCAGGAAGTTCTGGAAGAGATTTTCTCCCACTGGGGTACACACCTGGTGGACCGCACCAGGTGGACCTCTTCCCTTCCAGTGTGAACAGTAAGTGCAGGTGGTTCTGCTCCCCGGGTATGTCCTCATTCGTGAGCTCTGGGATGCCTTGATACTCTAATGGAACTTTGATCTACTGTGTGCATTCCCACCTATTCCTGCCATTCCGCCGGTTCTCAGGAGACTGTCTCTTCGGGTGCACAATGATCATGAACCTTCATTTCTCCAGCACTGGATCTTTCATAGATTCAGATGCTTGTATATTCCCCGTCGTCAGACTGGGTATCCTCGGTGATAAAAAATTAATTATTAAAATGTTTTAATATATATCCTGTCTCCCCTAGAGAATGCATGTAGATACTCCATTGTGGCCTATGAGCCACTCCATTGTGTAGTCCCTCCACCTCACGTTGGTCCTTTATGGCCCCAACCAATGATGTGGCAGGGCTTAAGCTCCACCCCAGGCAGCCATCTTCAGATTTTTCATAGCAGTCTATCAGACAGAAAGAGTCCTCCAGCTCTCTGAGCTTTCAAAATTCTTTTCACCTTGTGTAGTCAATATTTTTCTAATATATTCTACTGTTTTCCCCTCCTTAGGGGCTTGCTATTCTGAGCCTTGGGACTCTGAGAAACATTTTTGTTGGTTCTTTTTCATCGAGTGAAAGTTCTCCTCCGCATGGCTGAGCTTCAGCCTGCCAAGAAGCCCTCCCTGTTCAGGGACTGCACGAGGTGCAGAAAGAAATTGGTCTACATGAAGGATCCGCATGACCACTGTATTTACTGCTTATATCCACATGACATCAACAAATGTGACATTTGCAGGACTTTCTCCACCAAAACCCTGCATGACAGACACAGGAGACTTCTGTTACACCTAGAAGACAAGGGTCTGGCCTCTGACAAGGAGTCTGCCAAAACAGCTTCTGTATCATCTACTAAACCATCTGAGAGACAAAGTCCTAAGAGAAGGGTCTCTTCAGTGGAAAGGAGTTCCTCTCCCTCTCATAAGGTTAAAAGAAAGTTGGAAGCCACTTCTTCTATGCCTTCCTTGGACCCAGGACACCACAAAACACGCCACCCTGAAGAAATAAACCCCTCCAAAGATAAGGAGGAGTTTTAAAAAAACCAGGGGGGGCAGCTGTCCACGGAGAAGCCGTCCACGAGCTGCAGCAAAGTCAGGGACGCACCGTCAACCAAGCCAAACCTCATCGTCCACGACAAAATCCTCGTCATCAAAGTCATCGTCCATGAAGCAGTCGTCGTCAAAGGAAGCACATCACTCGTCCACGAAGCTCTCGTCCACGAAGCTCTCGTCCACGAAGCTCTCGTCCACGGGTCAACCATCTTCAAAGTCTTTGTTCACGGAACCACCGTCGACTAAAGTACCGTTGATGATTCCCAAAAATGTGGTGTCTTCTGAAGAAATAGAACCCACAACACCATTCGCTGACATCACAGATAAACTATCCCCTTTGAAAGAGATGACAGAACTCCAGAACGTCATTCTTCAGGAGGAGTTCTCGGACACGGAAATGCCTGGTGAGCAACCTTTCCTCATTCCTAAGGAAAACAGCCCTCCTTGGCAACCGGATTCAGAGGACATGGCTTATCCTTATGACCCGGTGCTCATAACATTGATGCAAAGAATCATCGAGCAGTTTAACAGGCGCCAAGAGCGACAGAATAGGTCTTCTATACCTGAGGAGCCAAGAACCCCCCTGAGGGAAACTTCACCTCGGCATAGCACACCCAGACATTCCCCTTCCAGGAGTAGACTGCAGAAAAGAGCACAATCACCTGAGCCTCCACGTAGATCCAGGAGCAGAACACTCAGTGCTTCACCGACAAGAGTCCCCTCTCCAGCATCACCTCATAGACCTCGATCTCCAGTTTGAGATCCAACTACGGTACCCTCATCTGTGTCAGTATATGATTGGCAAGAGGACCCGTTCAGGGATTTTTCGGATCCGGGGGAAGGAGAGATTACGCAGGAACCGGATGCTCCCAGTGAATGGGATGATTATATCATCGAGAAACCCAGGAAGAAGGACTCACCAGGTGATTCGTCACCCCCAGACGATTTGGTATCATTGGTAAAGCTGCGGACTTGTTCAAAATACAAGTTTCTTCGGAAGAGAAGAAGTCGGTGCTTTACGAGCACAGGGACAAACGCAGAAGAACGGTCACCACCATTCCTCTTCTCGACACCATATGGGAGTCTGGGTCGAAGATACTGGCCACACCTTCATCCACACCTGCTTTCGTTTCAAGACCCAAAAAGAAGTACAAGGCACCTGACTCGGCGCCGCTTTGTTTAAGGGGTCATACGAAGCCAGACTCAGTCATCACAGTAACGGCTAGAAAGAAATTAGCCAACCCATCATCACCACTGTCAGCACCGCCAGACAAGGTAGGTTGTAAGCTGGAAGCCATGGGTTGAAAGGTGTCTTCCTCAGCATCTCTCACAATCACAGCAGGCAACGCAATAGCCATGACAGCCAGGTTTGACTGCGAGCTTTGGCTTCGCATGTCCAAGCTGACCAAACATCTACCAGCAGATTTACAGGAAGAAGCCAGGTCCATCATTGCGGACGGAGAAGCCACTTCAGACCACATGATCGACGCGGCTGTCGATGTGTCTGAATCAGGTTTCAGACAAATGGCCAACGGCACGGTGCTAAGGAGACAGGCATGGATGAAGGCCATGAATTTCAGGCCTGAGTTGCAGGCACACATTTTGGACATGCCCTTCGACGGGCAAGGCTTATTTGGCGAAAAGAAAGATGACCACCTTAAAGGAATTAAAATGGACACGGATACAGCTCGAGCCATCAGTTCCGTGAATGATAAATATAAAGACGGCAGGTCCTTTCGGCCCTTTCGAGGCGCAGCGTCAAAAGACAGAGGATATACACGTTCCTCCTATGGTCAAAAGTCACTAGGTAACACATTCCAAGGTAACAGATATCAATCCGCCAACAGGTATTCCCAGAGAGGAAGGCGCAGCTCTTCCCAAGGTAAAGCCCAGAACAAACAGAATTGACCATTTGATTCTTCCCCCTCTATGCCGGTAGTGGGGGATAAGCCAATTTTTTCAACGCTGGAATTCGATAACATCGCACAAGTGGGTATTACAGGTGGTCCGCAGGGGACACACCATAGAATTTCTAGACCATCCTCCATCCCTTGCACCCACCGCTCACAAAGGTCACATGCTGCGGAACATCATGGCAGGAGTTCAAAAGTTACTGCACAAAGCAGCTATAGAGCCAGTTCCATATTCCCAGAAAGGAAAAGGTTTCTACTCCTGCTTCTTTCTAATCCAAAAGAAAAACAGTCAATGGAGGCCCATATTGGACCTAAGGACACTCAACAAATAGATCAAACGCATCAAATTCAAAATTATATCCCTGATATCCCTGCAAGGCGTCTTACGGTGGCTGAACAGAAACTACTTCCTAGCCACTCTGGACTTAGAAGACGCATACTTCCACATTCCAATTCATCGTTCCCACAGACGGTTCCTCAGGTTCACTATAGGAGACCTACATTTCCAATTCCGGGTACTCACGTTTGGGCTAAATTCAGCACCAAGGGTATTTACTAAATGTCTGGCGCCCGTAGCAGCGAACCTCAGAAGGTTGGGAATGGAGGTCTTTCCATATTTGGATGACTGGTTGATAAGGGCAAGCTCCCTCAGTCAAGCTCAATTGGCAGTGTCGAACACGATAAAACTCCTAAAAGGGTTAGGTTCTTCGACAAACATAAAATCCTGCTCAGTACCCAGCAAGACGGTTCTTCTTCTGGGGGCCGAGTTCGACACCACCATTCCCAGGGTAAGACCATCGGCAGACAGAGTAACAACCATCCTCCGCTCGACGACATTGTTCCTAGAAAAAGAGACAACCACAGTATGCTCTTTCAAATCCCTCCTGGGCATGATATCCTCATGTATATTTCTCATACCAAATTAAAGACTTCGCATGATACCAATCCAGGAGGGCCTGGACCACCAATGGAAACAAGCCAAGGGTTATGGGAACACTCCACGGAACCTGCTCCAAGGGATGCCATTTAGGCACCGACATTCACTCTTCTCTTAAGGACAGACGCATCCCTTTCGGGATGCGGAGCACACTTGGCAGACATTCAGAAAAAAGGGGCTTGGCCAGACCAAGAATCACAGCTCCACATCAATGTCCTAGAGCTCAGCGCGATACAATGGGCTCTAAAAGCTTTCCTTCCAGTAGTGGCGGGTCAAGTCTTAACCATTCAGATGGACAATACAACTTCCATGCACTACACAAACAAGCAAGGAGGCACAAAGAGATCTTATCTCCGGAAGCTCAACTACTATGGTCATGGACCCTGTACCACAAAGTCCAGATCAGGGCGGAACATCTCCCGGGAGTTGACAATGTCTTAGCGGACAAACTGAGCAGGGAGTACGCGTCATCCCACGAATGGGAGCTAGACGAAAAGGAAGTTCAACGGATTTTCTCTGTATGGGTCCAGCCACAGATCGACCTTTTTGCCACCAGGGTCAACAGGAAATGTCAAGCATTCACCTTAAGGTACCCGGAACATCTATCAGCAGGAGATGCATTCTCAGTGGACTGGACAGGAAAGTTCCTTTATGCCTTTCCCCCCCATTCCACTCATAGCCAGAGTTCTGCGCAGAAAGAAGGAACAGGATTGCTCCATGATCCTAATAGCGCTGGAATGGGTGCGACAGATCTGGTACGCGACTCTGCAACATCTATCCCGGTGGCCTCCAATTCGCCTCCAGGCTCATCAATACCTCTTGACTCAGCAGAACCACAAAGTCCTCCACTACAACCAAGCGAGCCTCTCCATCAAATCCTGGTTCCTCAACAGCGCAAACTCGTGAACTTGAACCTTCCGCCGGACGGCTGGGACATAATCAGGGCCTCTAGAACCCCCTCAACAAGGATCACTTACGTGCGTAAATGGACCCACTTATCTAAGTGGTGTGAAACATCTACGATTAACCCACTTACAGCATTGGTAGAACAAATAATACCTTACTTATTACATTTGGCCAAGGAAGGTCTCTCCCTATCCTCCAACAAGATTCCCCTTTTGGCCATATCAGCATACACGACGACTCCAGAAGCACAGTCATTACTTTCTCTTCCGGCCATCAAGATCTTCCTCAAAGGGTCGATGTGTACTTATCCTCCTAAGCCGTCTTCAGTTCCTTCCTGGAGCCTGAATACTGTGCTAACGGCTCTCATGAAACCCCCTTTCAAACCCATTCACAGATGTGAAATAAAATTCATATCTTGGAAAACGGCTTTTCTGATAGCCATGACCTCGGCCAGGAGGATCAGTGAATTGCAAGCCTTGCCCTCAGAACCTCCTTTTACTTTGTTTCAGCAAGACCGCGTCATTTTGAGGACATACCCAAAACTTCTGCCCAAGGTCTTATTGGAAAGGACACTCACAGAGCGCATTGTTCTACCATCTTTCTTCCGGAACCATACCTCGGAGGCGGGAAGGGCTTTACATTCCCTAGATGTGACTAGGGTTTTGAAATTCTACTTGCAGAGACTAAGGAGTTCCGCTTATCTGACACTGTTCATTGCCTTTGCGGGCCGCACGAAAGGACAACATATCTCCAAACAAAGTCTGGCAAGATGGGTCTCGTTATGTATTACCCATTGTCATCAATTGAAGGGCGACCTCCTCTCTAGACCTCCTTCAGCACACTCCACCAGAGGAAGAGCGGCATCCGTAGCGTTTCATGCAGGGGTTCCCTTGAAGGACATCTGCAGAGCCGCTACCTCGAGCACTCTGCACACTTTCGCTAAGCACTACTTCCTAGCAGAAGATGCCAACAAAGAATCTGCAGTTGGACAGGCAGTGCTCCGCCTCCCCTTTGCATAAGTTAGGACCAGCCTATTTTGCCTCCTTTTCCTGAGTATGTAACCTTGGCGTTGCTGCATGGTGAAGGTTTGTCAGAAATATTGTGTATTCTATTCAAGCATCTGAATCTATGAAAGATCCAATGCTGGAGAAGTCTTAGTTACTTACCTGTAACTGTATTTCTCCAGCATTAGTATCTTTCATAGATTCACATGCGCCCACCCGCCTCCCCTGAGAAGCTGCTCCTATGCTCAGCACCCATCATACTGTAGTTCCTACAGTTCAAAATCTGAAGATGGCTGCCTGGGGCGGAGCTTAAACTATGCCACCTCATTGGTTGGGGCCATAAAGGGCCAAAGTGAGGTGGAGGGACTACACAATGGAGTGGCTCATAGGCCACAATGGAGTATCTACATGCATTCTCTAGGGGAGAAGGGATGTATATTAAAACATTTTAATAATTAATTTTTATCATCGAGGATTCCCAGTCTGACGATGGGGAATATTAAAGTATGTGAATCTATGAAAGATACCAATGTTGGAGAAATACAGTTACAGGTAAGTAACTAAGACTTCTAGCTGCTGAAAGGTTGTGTTATAAGAAGTAGGATTTGTCGGAGGACACTCTGGACATGCTGCTCTCTGCTAGAAGATCCACCACCAAATCCATGTATGCCTGCAGGTGGCGTATGTTTTCGGCTTGGTGCCAGAAGAAGGATCTCGACCTACACATTGGTACAGTGCAGGGTTATCTTGTGGCCATTTAGGTCTTCAAGATGATACTGAAGCAGGGCTCCATTTTCACGATCCACATGTTCAGTCAGTTCCTCAAGGGCCTTTGCAATATGTTTCCCCCATGCCAGTTGGTTGTTCCAGCATGGGATTTAAATTTAGTGTTGACATTTTTAGTGGGCGCTCAATTTGAGCCTCTTCATACTTGGTCTTTAAGAATGCTGTCGTACAGCGACAATACTTACAGTTCCACGGAGGGGAGGCCCAGTTTACGTGGCATCCCTTTTGGTGCCTGGGGGAACAACAACGCCATCTGCACTTCAATGCACATAACATCTGGGCACTACATAGCCGCAAAGGACGTTACTCGGTTGATCAGTGTGTGAGGTCTCGTTCACGCTAAAGCGGCAGCCCCACGACATGGAAGTACTTCTCTATTCTGGTCTGTGAGTAGCGTTCATCATGTTATTCTTTTTTGATACCTAGCTTTAAGACATTTTGCTTCGTGTTTGGAATCCTCCTTTTGGATTCTTCTCAACTGTCTTGGTGTTTCTCATTTTCTGGATATGCTGGCTCTTGTCTTTCGGATCTGTTTTTGGATTATCCCCTGGAATTGTGGATCTTGGTGACATATTCTGTTTTCTTGGATTGTGCTTTGGTCTTCCTGGCTTCCTCTGGATACCTTGGAGAGTCTGCTTTACCTCTGTAGATTGTGCCCTCGTACCTCCTAGGCTAGGCCCATTCGGACTCTGTTTATTGTGTTATCTTTTTCCCCATTTGCACTGGCAACTTGCATCTGGCCGGACTTTTACATCGGCATCCCTACATCATTGTAGGTTTTTAGCTTCCTCCTATCACTGTCAAGGTAGGTTTAGGGGCATATAGGGAGGGAAACAGGGGAAATAGTAAACCTATTTGAGGTAATCTAATCTATTCTGTTACTTTCCTTGCAGTTTAGGGCGAGCATCCGAGCAGTGTTCCCCTCCCTTCTGTTCGACTACTCTAGGTCCATGTACTATTTTGGTGGGGCTGGTGGGGTTGGGAGCAAGGTCTGTTGGCCTCCTGGGCCCTCAATTGGAAGTGTCACAACTGCCCACCCTTAAGGTGATTTCCTGTTTTGCTAACAATCTATCACTTCCACGAGACTGGGTGAGTGAGGTCCAGGCTCTGCTGTTAATCTTCCCTACTTGGTTTTCTACAAGGAAAAGGTGGCGTTGAGTTAGACCATCCTTCCTTCTGGAAGTGGTCTCCAATTTCCATCTCTCGCAAAAGATCCATTTACCAGTCTTCTTTCCTCCACCTCATCCTTCCAAGGCAGAGGAGCATTTCCATCTGCGAATTCAGTGTGGGCCCTCAAGTTCTACTTCTCCCGGACACGGGAGAACAAGAAAGATTACCAACTTTTCATTGATAACTTTGGTGCTGGGGCTGGCAGGGCTGTTACCAAACAGACCCTATCTCGATGGATCATTCTCTGCATCTCGGTTTCTATGATCTGACTGTCATGGAGAACTATGAGGGTCTCGAAGTGCACTCCACCAGAGGCTTGGTTGCCACTTGACCTCTGCAGCACGGAGTGCCTGTTCTGAATTTTTGCCAATCGCCTATGTGGGCTTCCTTGCACACATCTGCAAAGCATTACTGCTTGGATTCTATGTCGGGTCAGGGTGCTTGTTTTCGCGGTCCTTCAGAATTTTCTGATTTAGGTTGAGGTCCTTGCTGCCCTCCCTCCTCTAGGTTGCTGTACTGCTTTGGGAGTCTTATCATAGATGAGGAATCTGTGGAAGGAAGGAGTCCATTAGAAGAACAAATTACTTCCCTCTCAGTAATGTTCTTTCTGATGGACGTACCCCCCCACACATACGTCATAACCCTCTTGGAGTAGCTGGTACACCTTAGTTCTCCAGCATGGGGTCTGGCATGGATTCACATGCTCATGAATATTCCCCGTCGTCAGGCTGGGAATCCTCGGTAAAGAAAAAATCAGTATCAGTTTCGTTTCTGATCTGTCTTTCTTAGTAGTAACCAATCACTGATCTCTGGGTCATACTGCCCCCAGCCAATGACTGCCCTCTCCCTAAGCCCCGCCCCTGGCAGCCATCCTCAGATTTTTACCGCACGCTCAAGTGTTGGGAGTCCTCGTGTTTAGCTCTCGAGTTTTTTACTGCGTTTTCACGTTTTTTCAGGAGATTTTCTCATTTTTTCGGTTTAATCGAGCCTCAAGCTCCACCGTTTCTACTTCCGATAACAGGGACCGTTTCGGAATTCTTCTACGCCCCTCAAGGGTGAAGTTTTCGTCGAGTTTATACTTCTTGGAGGATTCCGGAAGATATGCGGCCTACCTCAACGGACATGGCCCAGGACAAGGGAAGCTCGACGCCCGGATCCAAGCTGTTCAGGTGCTGCCCTGGATGCGGATTACAGAACGTTTTCAAGGAGGACGAGCATTCGCGATGTCTCTACTGCCTTCATGAGGACATGACGCACATGGAGAAAGACTGCGTTCTGCAAGAACCTTTCGGAACGGACCGAACAAGATCGTTGTTTCCGCATCGCCGCCTGGCTGGAGAAGTGCTCAGCAGGTGAGAAGGCGAAGACGAAGTCTGAGAGGGCTTCTAAGTCCTGTGAGGGCGCCCCAGCGACAGGGGCCCAACAGAAGGCCAAGCACCGCGAGTCCGCGGGCACCGGGAGCGGCGAAAGGTCAGGCTCTTCGGTTGCCAAGCAAGGCGCTACTTCCCCGGCACGTTCGACCACGAGCCAGCACTCTGGTTCGGGGAAGAGGAAGTCCGAGAACCCGGGTAGGCCGCTGGAGCGGACCCGGTCAATCTCGAATGGGGAGCGAGGCGCTGACCCTCCCCCCAAGGCGAAGGCCCAGGACGCACCTAAGGTGGTGAGGGCTTTGATCCACCCGGCAAAGGCCTCTACCGAAGTGGTCGCTGCGACCCTGGCGAAGCCGGCTGAGACTACGCCTGTGGAAACGCCCTCCGGGCCCAGAGTATCCCTACCACCGCGGAGGGATTCCTCTTTCCAGCCCATCGCTAAGACCCCCGTGAAGCCCCCGGCTGAAAAAGAGGGGGGGGGGCGGTGGCCATTACAGACTCAGAATCAGCCTCTGAGGAGGAACTGGTGGAAACCGAGAAGGGCCTCAACGAGAGGTCCTTAGGCCTCAACGAGAGGTTCATAGGCCTCAACGAGAGGTTCGAGAAGGTTCGATCCCAGGGGGCGGTCCCTGCTGACGTGATCGAAGATAGCGTCGACGACGACGAACAGGGCCCAGTGGAGCGGCCATCCCGTCCGTCGCAGCCATTGCCCGAGCACCAGGATAGCTCGGCGGTTTGTTGGCAATTCAATCCTTATGCACCGAGATAAAGACGAGATTACCACGGACCCCGACGGAGGATCCAGAACCAGGCCCATCGGGAAGCCCTCCGAACAAGCGGAGGAGAGTCCACCCCGCTCCGCCCTTCATGCCTGTGGGACCGGTGGACCCCTCTTCCCCCTCGCCGGACCGTAGAGAGGATACGGGGACGGATACAGCGACGGGGACGGACGATAACGGCAGCTATGACACAGCGGACATCCCGTCATCACCCCCCCCACCCCGCAGGCGTCTCCAGCTGACTAAATTGGCTCTTTCCACGCCATGATAACCAGGGCATCCGAGCTCTTCCAGCTCTGCCCCGAAGAACAGAAAAAGGAGGGGTTTCTGTACCAGCGACGAGAGGCCAAGAGGAAGACAGTCCTTGCGGTGCCTTTACTCGACATCTGGGACGAGGGGCTTGCTGTCCTCAAGAACCCTTCCACGACACCAGCCAAGAGGGACAGGTACGAGAAGTACCAAGTCCCCGATGCCTCAGGGACCAGCCCAAGCCTGTCGTCTCGGCAGCGGCTAAGAAGAAGGCAGCGGGTGCGGCGGCTTCAACTTCCCCGCCGGACAGCGAGGGCAAGAAGTTGGACTCCAAGGGACGATGAGTCATCTCGTTGGCGGCGACGACGATTAAGGCGGCCAATGCCTTAGCGATCGTGGCCCGCTACGACAGGGAGCTCTGGTTCAAGATAGCTCCTCTGCTAGACTTCCTACCTGACGACAAGAGGGCGGAGGCCCTAGAAATCCTGCAGGAAGGCGAGGTGGCGTCGGATCACGCCATAACGGTGGCAACGGACATTGCCGATACCGGATTTCGCCAACCGGGCAACAGTTTGCCTCCGACGACGAGGATGGCTCAAGGCGACAGCCTTTCGACCAGGACGTCCAGACCAGAGTGTTGGACATGCCGTTCGACGGCAACAACCTTTTTGGTACGGCGGTGGACGAGTCCCTACAGGCCATCAAGACCGACTCGGAGATGGCCCGGGCCCTAGGGGTGCTTCAACAGCGACGGCCCTTTCGGAGCTCCCGCCAGGTGGCCCGCTCCTCTTCCCAGGAGGCTTACAGAGGTCGCGGCAAGCAAGGGGGATCCCGCCGCCGTCACCAGGGAGGCCAAGGCGGCAAGGCCGCCTCCAAGCAAGACTGACCCGGCCGTGTTGTCGGTCCCCCTCCGAAGCACCCCGGTGGGAGGCTGGCTGACGAAGTTCGTCAGCGTGTGGGAGTCCATCTCCACCGACCGTTGGGTGTTGGACACCCTGGCCAACGGGCACTCGCTGGAATTCCAAAAGAAGTGCCCTCGCATTCCTCCCGTGGCCAGGAAGGAGAATCACGTCCCTCAACTGCTGTTGGAGGTAAGGGCGATGCTCAAGAAAGGTGCCATCGAGCTCGTCCCCAGGAGGCTCCGGGGCTCCGGAGTGTACTCAAGGTACTTCCTCGTCAGAAAGAAGACAGGCGGTTGGCGCCCCATCCTGGACATGCGTCGGTTAAACAAATACATCAAGGCGCAGAAATTCAGGATGGTCAACCTCCAGCACGTGCAGGGACAGCTGGAGGAAGGCGACTTCCTATCGTCGTTGGACCTGGAGGATGCTTACTTCCACATCCCCATTCTAAAACAGCACAGAGTAGTTCCTCAGGTTCACGGTTCAAGGACGCCACTACCAATTCAGAGCCCTTCGTTTCGGATTAAAGTCTGCACCCAGTGTTTTCACCAAGTGCCTGGCACCAGTGGCAGCGCGGCTGTGCCTGCAGGGGATCCACGTCTACCCCTACCTCGACGACTGGCTAATCCGGGCACGCACAAGGGAACTCGCCCTCGAACACACGGCGAGGACCGTCCGGTTGCTCACGGAGCTGGGGTTCGCCATCAACTACCCCAAATCCCACCTGGTTCCATCGCAAGTAGCACTGTTCCTGGGAGCGAAGCTCAATACAGTGGGGCAATTGGCCTCCCCTTCAGAGGGGAGGACCAAGACCATCCTGGGCAAGGTGCAGCGCCTGTTAGCCACGGACGTGGCCAGGGTGAGGTCCATCAAGTCCCTTCTCGGGATGATGTCCTCATGCATCTATTTTGTACCCCTTTGAAGACTTCGGATGCGTCCGCTACAGGAGTTCCTCGATGCCCGCTGGTTTCAGGCAACGGGCTGCTTCGAGGACAGGATCCCTCTCGATGAGGAGTTCCGTCGGGCGATCCTATGGTGGGGCACCCGTGCTCACCTCACTACAGGCACGGACTTTCAAACCCCAGCGTTTCAGGAGACAGTGACGACGGACGCCTCTCTGGAGGGTTGGGCGGGGGCCCACACCGGAGATCTCCACGCAAGAGGCCTTTGGCTCCCGGAGGAGAAGTCTCTTCACATCAAAACCTCCGAGCAGTGTTCTGGGCTCTCAAGTCGTTCCTTCCATCCCTCAAGGACAAGGTGGTGAGGATCTTCACCGACAACACCACCACGATGTTCTACATACGGAAGCAAGGGGGCACCAGATCCCCAGCCCTATCCAAGGAGGGCCAGGATCTGTGGCACTGGGCCGTCGCCCAGGGGATGTTTCTGGTTCCCTTCCACTTGGGAGGAATAAAAAACACCATTGACGACTCACTCAGCAGGGAGCTGCGCTCGTGCCACGAGTGGGAACTGCGCCAGGATCAAGTGGATCGGGCTCTTCCAACGATGGGGCAAACCCCAGATCGTCCTGTTCACGACGGTGACGAACTCCAAGTGCCAGAGGTTCGCCAGCAGGTTCCCACAGCCGAGGAGCATGGGCGATGCTTTCTCGTTCCCCTGGGACGGCCTGTTTCTATACGCGTTCACTCCGTTGCCGTTCTGCCTCATCAACCAGCTCAAGAAGTCCAGGTGAAGAATGATCCTCGTCGCACCGGCGTGGCTGAGGCAGATCTGGTTCCCGGACCTTCTGGACTTGTCAACGTCCCCACCAGTCAAGCTGCCGGCGGACGCGGATCTTCTCTCCAGAGAAGGAGGCGCCATTCTCCATCACGACCCAGTGTCGCTGAACTTGCAGGCCTGGCTCCTGCAGCACTAGAGTTTGGAGGGTACGATATACCGGCTGATTGCAGAGAGGTTCTTGCAAAGGCCAGGGCGTCCTCAACTCTCAAGTGTTATGGTCATAAATGGAAGAGGTTCTCTGTCTGGTGCCGTGCACAGAAGATTAACCCTCTGCGGATTACGGCCCCTCAAGTACTGCCGTACCTACTGTCGCTGGCCAAATCTGGACTGGCTCACGCCTCCATCAAAATACATCTGGCTGCCATCTCCCGATATACCAGGACTACGGGAAGGGCGTCCTTGTGGTCTCATCGCCTGGCGAAGGAATTTATGAAGGGACTATTCCGATCATTCCCGCCGGTGAAGGCTCCTGCCCCGACATGGGAGCTTAATGTGGTGCTGACCAGGCTCATGGGGGGGCCCCATTCGAGCCTATGCATTCGGCGCCTTTGAAGTTCCTGTCATGGAAGACAGCGTTCCTTGTGGCCATCACCTCCGCATGACGAGTAGGAGAGATCCAGGCCCTATCTTGCAAGCCTCCATACTTGACTTTTCATGACACGAGGGTGGTGCTGAGGACGCACCCCTCCTTCATGCCCAAGGTGCCATCGGACTTCCACCTCAACGAGCCCTTGGTGTTACCAGTTTTCTTCCCGTCGCCTTCGACGCCGGCCGAGAGGACTTTGCACTCGCTGGATGTAGCTAGAGTGCTGAAGTTCTACTTGGAGCGCACAAAGAGTTTTCGGAAGACGTCAGAACTGTTTGTGAAGTTTGGGTCTGTGAATTGAGTGAAGGCTCTCTCAAAGACTTCCATTTCCAGATGGCTCTCCGGCTGCATCATGCACTGTCACCGGTTGGCAAACCGACCGCTGCCCGGCCGTCCAAGAGCCCATTCGACCAGAGCGATCGCTGCTACCACGGCGTTCCTGTCTGGTGTGCCCCTGCTGGACATCTGCAGGGCTGCTACGTGGAGGTCGATGCACACCTTCACAAGATTCTACTGCGTCGATCGGGACTCCAGGGAGGAATCCAGGGTTGGCCAAGCAGTACTGCGCAACCTGTTTGCCTAAGGTGAGCCTTGTGAGGAGGTAAGAATTGCTTAATGTTGAGTTTGTATGTAATGCTTAATATTGAGCCTTTGCCACCTCCCGCGGTTGTGGATGTGTATACTGCTATGTATTCTTTTATTCATGAGCATGTGAATCCATGCCAGACCCCATGCTGGAGAAGGAACAAGTTACTTACCTGTAACTGTTGTTCTCCAGCATGGTTCTGGCATGAATTCACATGCGAACCCTCCCACCTACCCCTCTGCGGCTCTTCACTTGGTCATACTGCCACTTGGCATGCTACCAAATCTGAGGATGGCTGCCAGAGGCGGGGTTTAGGGAGAGGGCAGTCATTGGCTGGGGGCAGTATGACCCAGAGATCAGTGATTGGTTACTATTAAGAAAGACAGATCAGAAACAAAACTGATACTGATTTTTTCTTTACCAAGGATTCCCAGCCTGACGGGGAATATTCATGAGCATGTGAATCCATGCCAGATCCATGCTGGACAACAACAGTTACAGGTAAGTAACTTGTTCCTTCTGCGGACCCTTAGCATGAGAGTGTTAGGTGAAAAAATGTGTGACGGGGGTCACAGGATGCGTCTCCTCTATATACTGCCCTGTCATGCCCGATGCAGAGCACATAGAAGTGTAGGGCGGAGCCGCGCTGCACCCCCTGGTGGCGGAAACGTTTCCAAAGAGAAGCTTGCACTGTGAGATAAATATCATAAAATATTACTATAACTATAACCATTGCCATCCCTGCACTCCCCCCTTCTCTTTCTCCTTTTCCGTTAATGCCAGCAATGCTAGGCAGCATTTACTCACTTTGCACGGCAGAGCGCAAAAGTGCAGGGCAAAAGGTGGTGTACGCACTCTGCCATGCAAAGTGAATAAACTCTGCCTGACATGCTCGCATGCCAGGCAGTGTTTACTGTGCATTGTGAGCGCCACATGGAAAGGCAGAGGAGGAAAGCAGGGACTTGCAGCTACCACAGCGGTGCCAGAAAGTCCAAGGGATAACAGCAGTGACTGCATCACGCGTGCAAAAAACAGGGTGTGGTAGAAGGGCACTACAGTGTCAATTGTTGTTCCTGTACTTAAATGTGAATTCAGTCACAAATTTCAATGTTCAATAATGTTTCTGGTGCAGAAGGGTATAATCTCCTTGCCTCAGGAGACTCAATACAATACCAATTCCACCAACCTGTTGTTGCCAACAGGTAACCCAATTGTACTCTACGAGGACAAACATCCTTTTATGTGGTTCTCATTTTTAAGTATCTATTCTAATGAATCCACATTCCATGTTCAACATACATATGTATTCGTAGGATGAAAAAAGCTTTAACAAATAAAGAACATTTTTCACAAACAAGACTTATATGTAATCAACCAAAATGTACTGTTGTTCGGGTGGATCTGCACCCAACAACCTTTAACTTAACACTGGATGTGTTCACACTAAATTGAGTTCCTGAGATTCATCACACAACCAGGTTCAATTCACAAACAATTCCCTATAGTGTAGATCAGAACAAAAAAAAGGTTCTATTCTTACAACATCATTCTCCATAAATAAACAATTGGAACAATTAAACAATTGCTGACGCGTTTCGGATTAAACATCCATCATCAGGGCTTGTGTCCTTATTTCAATTTAGTGAGGTAACATAATCGCTTTCATCTGTGTACCTATAACACATGACAGATGAAAGCTTATTACTTTTGTAACTTCATTACCCTTTTTACAAATTGTCAATATAAACTTTCCTTACTCCAGGTATAATTGAACTTGCATCACACTTGGCACTAACCGCAAATGTGTACGGTGTAGGCTCGAAATAAATCCAGCCTGTTGTGACAAATTAAACAAACAATACATTATCCCACATGATCTTGTCCTTTTGGGTAAATCACACAACCTCACTTGTATTATAAAATTGTTCCATAAGCATCATACTCACGAGGTGTGTTTTTTGCCTGTGAGGGTTTAAGCTGTTACTAGCAATTACTGGGAACCTCCCAATTCGTTGATTCACTCACGCAGGGGGCAGGGCATCGCGGCTGCAAGTAATGGCCTGGTGCCCTGCCTCCGTGCAGACAAAATTAGAGGATCGGTACATAACTGTGTACCAGTAGGGCAGCGTCCATCCTGTAACTAAACTCCACCCCCGCGTGGCTGGCAGAATCCATCATATAGAGGCTAAAAAGGTCCAATTCGATTGCACCTTACAAGTAAAATATCCAAAGTCAACCATTACAGTAAATCAAGTAAGATGTCAAAACATGCATTAATCGTAATGGATAGATAAAATTCAGTAGCACATAACATACCTCTCTGGCTTCACTAATACAAGTCAGCTCACATTCTAGCAGGTGTGTTCAGTTATTTACAACACTCTGTACCTGTTGTACAAATTGTCTCAACCTGTCGGCAATGCCTGACCGATCACATTCTTGTTGCAACACTGTGAACTCAGAAATCAACTCTTCCCAACCGTTATGTAGTTTACAAATGGAAACCTCTCAGTACAATATCCCGATACAACACAGCATTGATTATTCAGATCTCTTAACAAAACACATTAAATCATATTCACAATTCATTTCACGCGGGCTCAGTGAGTCCAGTCTCTCTCTGCACGAGATCTCTTTCTGGAGAAGCTTATGTAAATCACCCCCCCTGGTACCCACTGTCACCTGTTCCAGGATTACACATTTCAATTGAGCAACACTATGCCTGGCTTCTATAAAATGTGTGACTACCAGGGATTTAATGTTTTCCGTCCGTATATTGGACTTGTGATCAGGCCATCTCGTTTTAGCCTTGCGCATTGTCATGCTTACGTAGTAGAGACCACACGGACACTCCAGGGCATATACCACATTCGTGGAATCACACGTGATGAATGTTTGTGCTCTATAGTATTCCCAGAGTGTGGGTGTCTAATTTTATTGCCCTTGATGGCATTACTGTAAAGTTCCTTCTTGGACGGCAGTTCTGCTCTCACCAGCGTGTTTCAGAGAGCCTTGCTGTTCCTATATGCAAAGGTAGGTTGTTCTGGAAACAACTTGTTCAATATCGCGTCCATTTGCATCATGGACAAGTTGTGCCTAATCTTTATCCTGTTACTCTGTGTGGAATGCGTTGTAACGTATACCAAGGATTGGTCAGTTTTTCCCTGCTGGCTCCTGAATGGCATCAGTTTTGTATCCCCTCTCCAAAAACATTTTCTGCAGTAATACAACTCTTTTCTTGTATTTAATTTTCATTGGAGATATTCCTCCTATATCTCAGAAACTGACTTAATGACACACTGTCAATGGTGCGTTTAGGATGAAAAGCAGTCGCCAGTAGCAAGCTATTTCTGTCTCTAGGTTTTATAAATATTCTGGTATCCATCACGGCAGCGGAGGTATCGGAGGGACCTGCTTCCTGTTAGCAAATGAACGGTATCATAATGCAGTGCTTGCAAGCAGTGTGCAACTTTTGTGTGGCAATGTTAATGCTTTTAATCATTTGCGGGAAATGTCAGTTACCCAGCAGGGAGAGACACCATTGGGGGTTGACCAGAATGGGGGCAGCGCCACTATGTCAAGTCAGCAGCACATGGGGAGGTGCAACTCTTACAATAATTTGAGATGATGCCAGGCAGCAGCCAAGGTCAATGGGGCAGTGTCAGCAGTGGCACAGTTTATGGAAGGTGTATGCTGGGGTTTGGAACACCTAAGGACGAAATGGAACGCCTTGGTGTGGCACATCCCGATTCACATTAAGGAAAGGATTTGGCAGAAAGAGTTCATTGACATTCATTGACATTCTCTCCCTCCTTGAACTAGAGCAAACAGGCTAGATACAAGGCAGTTGTCAGAGAAGGATAAGGGAAAAAAGGAGAGAGACATGGTAAAAAAGGAAGAAACTATACAGAACTGGCTAGTGGGTTTCAGGATGCTGGCATCCATCATTGTGGAGATATATACTGGGGACACTGGAGCACTATGGGTTTATGAGCAATACATACATTTTGCTTATTTACCTTACGGGGGATGCATGGCTCAAGTACGACAGAGGGTTCAGATTAAAAATGCAGATTTTGCCCCCAGTGGTCTGGGCCGATGTGGACGTCACAGGATTTATAGAAAATTTGGTTGCCGCTAAGGAGTTTGGGAACAGAACACAGTCTGAGAAACCCTGTTATAAGGAGGAGAAATGGGCGTATGGTGATAGAAGGGGGTTCTTTCGTGGGTGCTCTTCCTGGAATAATAGGTCCGGCTATCAGCAGGGGGAGCAAGCCACATGCTGGAAATTCGAACAAGGGTTTTGCCCTGTTGGCAAGACATGCAGATCTAAACATGCATGTACTTAGTGTTCAGGTGCACACAGCACAGGCTCCTGCATAGCTGCAAAGATGACCTCTGGCACAAAGCAAAAGGAGTCACTCGTGTTCAATTAATCAGACCCTGTTAGGAAACCCCATGGCACTGCCCTCCCCGATAACAAACAGAACACTCCTGCTTCTAAATTTTTACCACAACCTCACAGACGCAAAGGTATTTTGGGAAGGTTTCCCAAGAGGTTTTAATATTCCTTACTCTGGGTCCATTGGGGCAGCGAGGCCGAGAACCTTAAATCCGCCAAAACACAACCAGAGGTGGTAAGACAAAAGATTGCTAAAGAATTATTACTAGGCAGAGTAAGCGGGTCCATTTTCCGTGGCTCCCATGTATAATGGAAATATTTCCCCTCTCGGCATAGTACCGAAGAAGGAGAAAGGGCATTTTTCCAGCATGGGGTCTGTCATGGATTCGCATGTCATAAATATTCCCTGTTGTTAGGCTGGGAATCCTCGGTAAAAGAAAAAAGTTTCACTTTTGCTTTAAAACTGTATTTCGAAGGGATTGTGTCCTCCGACGTATTCCTCATCTTCATCTTCAGAATTTTACTGCACGCATCATTGTTGGGAGTCCTCTTAGCACCTTCCAAGCTTTTTTCCTAATATTTTTAGTTTAGTTTTGATCTATTTTTTGGGGGATTTATTGTTCGATCGGAGGTTGACTATCTGCAGCGAGGATCTGCTGTCGGTGAAGATTAAAATACATCGAGGATCTTTCATCGGAAGGCCCAGGCTTAGGCCTACTTTGCAGCTTTTTCACCATGACTGAGGAGAAGAGATGCCTCTTCAAACTCGTTGTGAAATGTGGACTAAGGAACGTTTTCGTGGAAGATCGACCCCACAGTTGTCTTTGTCTGCCTCCGGACCATGATGAGGAAGGAAGCAAGGTTCCTCGATCCAACTTCCCCAGATAAGAGGTTGAGGTCCTTTGAGGATGCCCCATCCGCAGGGGGTCGAAAAGAAGGTAAGGGCGCTCGCCATGGATCCCACTGGGTTCACCGCTGCTGCGGGTCCTGGCTCGGGAAGGTCACGATTGCCATCACTGACCGCATCCACAGTGTGCCTGCCGGCCAGGGCCGCACACTCAAAGTGAAAGTCCTTGACCCCCTTCTAAACTCTGCTTGTCATTGGCGGACAAAACGATGAAGGGGAAATCTAAGGTGGGCTCTTCTCTGCCTCCATCAGCACCTCAAACAGCCAAGACAATACCATCATGAACTACGTAATCAACGGCCACATCAAAAACTACTTCTTCAAAAGGAGGATAGACCACAAAGCTGGTGCCCACAGTCACAGCGATGGCTAATCCGCGGGTGTGCTTACTGACAATGGTGTGAGGTAACTTCCAGGGTTTTGGTGAGAAAAAAAAAACAGGAAGGGTACAGAGCAAGGAGCTGAACCAAGTGTGCCCGGGCACGTCTATACTAGCTCCGATGAGGATGACGACTTGCCCGAGTGCTACTATTCAGACCACGAAGGGGGCCAGGGACCCTTGTTGGAAGATGGGTTGCCATGGAGTTCACCCGATCACCTACCTCTCCAGAAGGGGTGTACCAGCCCAGAGCTTCACCCTCTAAATCCTTCTACACCTCAACCCAGGGACGTTTCATTGGACATTCGTACCACGCTGCACACGCTGGTATCAGAAACTCAGCAAAGACTTCTGCCTACAACAGGCCCTGCTCCATCTGGAAGTCCTCCAAGGCCGCTTCCCGGAAGTCCTTCTAGGCGCAAAAACAAGTGAAAGGGTCCTGGTGGTCCAAGGCACCAACCGACACCAACACTACCACCACTTCAGGATTTGACCCCAACAGGGGATCTTGCCATGCACACGGACACGGAAATGGCAGCTACGGCGACGGATACCGATGAGGCCGACGACTTAGTGCCAACGGACGGAGAGCCAGAAGGCGTGGATGATCCGCACAGGGCCTCTCCATCGGACGAGGTCAGCTCCTTTCATTTAGTGAGGTCCAGGGCCTCTGAACTTTTTCAACTGGTGCCTGAGGAGAAGGAAAAGGGAAGAATTCCTTTATCAACGTGGCAAGTCCAGACGGAGGACCATAATGTCCGTTCCTTTTTTTGGACGATATCTGGGATGATGGCCTAGCAATGTTGAAGAATCTGCGCACTGCCCCACCCAAGCTCAAAGAATACATAGTCCCGGACTCGGGCCCCCAAATGCCTGAGGTCTCAACCTTCACCTGACTGTGGGCTAAGCCTTGGCCAGGAAACGCTCTGTAAATCCGTCGTCCTAGTCACTGGTACCCCGGACCAGGAGGGGAGGAAGCTGGACGCTATGGGGAAGAGTATTATCTAAACGGCTTAAATAATACAGTTGAACAAGGTTAAAGGAACACACAAAGGGACAAACACTACCCCTGACAGTTATTCAACAAACAAATGGTGGCAATGACTGCTGCATGCAATTCAATTTTAATGCATCAGAGCATATGTCATATATACATAATGGAGGAACATAGGACATTCAATAAAATACATACAACATATATAATACAGTGAACAGATACATGTGCCAAAATTAATTGTTTTGGGCAAATTTTAACAACAATTGCAATCTCTATGGTTCCTTGTGAGGGGTGGCATGATGTCAGAAAGTGCAATAACTGTCATGATTCCTGCCCCTCATGTCCCCATCCCTCCAAGATGTCAGGCTGGAGCCAGGCCACGATCACCTACATGGCCCTCAAGGGCCTATCCATCCCTCCAAAGACCCACTTGGAGTCAGACTTGGCGCTTGTGGCACCAGACTCACTCACTCACTCCCATAGGATAACATTGGGGATTGACTTGTAGTGCATTGATGGAGACAAGATGGATGCCCCCACATATTTCGGTTCCCAGAACTGCATGTGCAGTCTAGTCTTTTGGGTGTGGTTCAGCCCAGACACACCTGGGATACCCAGAGACTATTTAAGCCACGCCCAGGCTGAGAAACATGGTTTGCGTTTTCTGCACCTGCAGCGTGACACTCACCGTGTTCGGATCGGTCTCCAGTAGGCCTGCATCTTTCTTCTGCGCTCAGATCCTGCAAGAACAAGAACACCGTTAGGAACAGCCTTACCTTGCGGTGCTTCCGCCCATCATTCATCGCTCCTTCTGTTCTGCGGGCATCTTCGGCGTTGTCATTCCCATCCCGGCACGCCGCTTCCTAAGGAAAAGGGAAAAGAACAGAAAAAAGGCATTAGTAAGCATTCTGCAAATCTGTATGAGCTTCAAACGCTTAACTGAATCCCAGCTGCTCTGGGGGAACTCTGTCTCCGGAACTTCTCATCCATCTGCAAGAGGGAAAAGACACTCCAGGTTAGCGTGGAAACATCTAGAGGCGCTGCATACCGTGTTTACTCACCGCATTTGTTCTTCATAACCGGCATCCACGCTGAAAACGTTGCGGCACCTAAAAGACACAGAAAAAGAACTCAGTTCAATACAAATACGAAAGGGGTGCATCGTGCATCGCGCTCTCACTCACCTTCAGTACTACTCATCTCAGCAGCACGCCTCCATCCCCGGACGCCAGTCATCATCTAAGGAAGGAAAGGAACAAAGTTAGGGAACTGTTCAAAAGACTCATTATACTTACCTGTTGGACTCTTGCCAGTGAAGTAACTAGGCAGCAATGAGCCTGCATCGATCAACCCGCCCCTGCGCTGAAAGCAGGACGGAGAGCACACTATCCAAGAAAACAAGGTGAGCTGTGGATCAGGGTGGGGACACGCTCTCCAGAGAGGCCCAGGATCTGTGGCACTGGTCCATTCTTCAGGACATGTTTCTCGTCCCTTTTCTCCTGGCGAGCACCAAAAACACCATTGCAGACTTGCTCAGCATTGAGCTACATTCTTGCTACGAATGGGAGCTTCGCCAGGACCAGGTGGATCTTCTATTCCACGAAATGGGGTCAACCCCAGATGGACCTTTTAGCGATGGCGACAAATTCTAAGTGTCACAAGTTTACCAGCAGGTTTCCGCAGCTGAGGAGCATGGGGGATGCATTCTCGTTCCTGTGGGAGGGACTTTTCCTACAGGCTTTTCCTCCACAACCACTCCTGCGACGAATGATCAACAAACTCCGACAGTGACACTGCAGGATGATACTCGTCCCTCCACCGTGGCTGCGGCAAATCTTGTATCCAGAGCTGCTCTATCTGTCAGCGGTACCGTCCACTAGTCCAGAGAAGTAGGAGCAATTCAGCAGAACGACCCAGCGTCGCTGAACCTCAGGGCCTAGCTCCTGCATCCCTAGAATTTTGGACATTATTCTTTACCTGCAGAGTGTACGGACATCCTGGCCAGGACCAGAGGCCTCTTCAGCGTTGACGTGCTACGGCCATAAGTGGATGCGTTTCTCTGTGTGGTACCGGGTTCAGAAGATTACCCCTCTGCTTGTCACATCCCTACAGCTCCTACCAGACCTGCTTTCCTTGGCCAAGGCTGAACTGGCTCATGCATCTATCAAGGTAGGTGCACCTACCAGGTGGCTGCCATATCTGATAAACCAGGGCACTGGGTAGGCCTTCTCTGTGGTCGCACAGACTTGTGAAGGAGTTCCTCAAAGGACTCTTCAGGACTTTTCTGCCGGTGAAAGCTGCTGTCCCGGCTTGGGAGCTCAATGTGGTTTTGACTAAACTCGTGCGGGGGAGGGGGCCTTTGAGCTGATGCCTCAGACCCTGCTCAAGTTTCTATTGTGGCAGACAGTGTTCCTCGTGGCTATCCCCTCGGACTAGGCGGGTCGGGGAGAACCAGGCCCTGCCGTTCAAACAGCCGTGCTCGTTTTTCCATGCTTCAAGGGTAGTACTGCGTACACACCCCACCTTTAAGCCGAAAGTGCAGTCTGAGTTCCACCTCAACAAGCCTTTGGTGTTGCTTGTCTTCTTCCCGAATCCGTCGTTGCCAGCGGAGAGGACCCTGCATTTGCTGGACGTTGCTCATGCCTTAAAGTTTTACGTGGCATGCACAAAGAGCTTTCGGAAGACAGCTATTCATCAATTTTGGACCTGTGAATCACAGAAAGGCCTTGTTGAAGGCTTCCATCTCCAGGTGGCTCTCCGGTGGCATGATGCACGGTCTTCAACTGGCTAGCAGGCCACTGCCGGGTCAGCCGAGAGCCCACTCAACCAGTGCCATCGCAGCAACGACTGCGTTTCTCTCTGGTGTGCCCTTGCAGGGCTGCTACGTGGAGATCCATGCACACCTTAACAAGGTTCTACTGCATCGAGAGGGGTTCCAGGGAGGAGTCCCGAGTTGGCCAAGCGGTGCTACACAACCTGTTCAATTGAGTTGAGTCTGTTGCAGAGATGTTTATTGCTTCTGTTGAGCCTTGCCATCTCCTGTGGTTGTGTATGTGTTTTAGGCAGAATTATATGCAGTACCCTTTGGGAACACCACACACAGTTAAGACTACAAGTGACAGTACAATTTGACCTTTGGTACAAGCCTGTAGTACACAGTTAAAGTGGTAGCAGTAGCAGAGCAGCCAGACTTATCTCAAGAGTAAGTGAGCAGTATCAAATAGTTACACAAAGGCCAGCAATTACTATGATTCAGGCAAACACTGACTCAAGGTTTTCAAGTAAAAGAATATACATTTATTTCACTCTTCAGTTGTATAACATTACACCTTTCTAAGCAATTTAAAAATCACACTCTTAATACACCACACAGCTTCCCTTAAATTCCAGTCAAGTTAAGCTCACAAAATGAAGTGGGAGCAAAGTGACACTCCAGCAATGTAAAAGGGAGGGAAAGACAGAAGTTAACAGAAATGGAGCCACACCAACAGGTGAGTTCTCAAAGCAAGTGAACAAGAGAGACTACAATGATAAAATCAGATAGAAAAGGCTTCGGGCTAAAGTCAATGGTTCAAAGTCTTTTGCTCAAGATAATACAGTTCAGGGTAGTTCGCGGTAATGTTTGTGGCACGGTTTCTGGACGTGGTTGGTTGGTAGAAAAGTTAGTTCAAAGAGAAGAGAAGGACAAGCCCTCGGATTGGAGAAAGATTTCAAACACTTTCACTGCGGCTGAACGAAACACACAACCGGATTTGCACAGTACCTTAAAACGGAGAGGGGGCTGTAGCTGAGGCAGACCTTCTTGGTAGCTCCTGCAGGCTCACGGTTCCTGAAGCGACTGTCGGACTGATCAGAAGTAGGAAGACTGGAGGGTCCTGCACTACCCAGGGAAGAAACCAGCAGCAGCGCCAAACAACAAATAAAAGGTGCGCTCATTAAAACACAAGCAGGGTCCGACCTTCCTGGTTATACGGCCCACTGTTGCTTTATACAGCGAATTTTACCAGAGGAGGGGTCCTGGCTTGCAGTTTGGGTGAACTGGTTGGTCCCACCAGCTCAAGAAGAAGTTTCCTGGAGGATGATCTCTGTCGTCGGATTCTGGAGATTCAGACCTGCAGCAGAGCTTCACCAGCCGGTTCAGTCGTTGTAGGGGTCCTCTTCTTCCAGTTCCTCATTGGTTCTTTTGTTCCACTGGTGACTCTGCTCTTCCAGTCCCAGAGACCTGCTTTTTATGCAGTTTTCCCACATTCATACATCCTGGCTGTCAATCACACAGCAGGGTGGCTGGCCTGGCAAGGACAGTCCCCTTAGCCAATCAGATAGGAGTGCGATGTGGGTTACCAAGGGAACCCATGGCAGGAGTCCTAAAACCCCGCCCTCACATCCTGCCTACCCAGACTCTCTGGCGCCTAAAGAAGGGCTTCTGTGCAGAAGCCCGCGAAAAAGCGATGAACAAAGGGACCAAATCTGGTTTTGCGCACAGAGTAAAACACGAGAAAGACTTTAACAAAAAGAAATGGCGAATAAACCTGGCCGGAGCCAAAATAAAATAGATTTGGTCAAGCAGGTTTATGTTTGAGGCTAATATAATAGCCTAAAACATTACCACGTTTATATAAGATAATCGTGGTAGAAAGGTTTGGGTAGATACCACTGCCACCAGCCAAGTCTTAATGTAAAGGGAGCAAAACAATGCCCCAAGAGGCACAGACAAAAGGGGATAAGAATGAACCCTTTCCAATACTCCATCGAAGATGGGGGTGTACTGGGTCTGTGGTTTAAAGTGACTAAGGTAAAGTTAATTGCACTTTACCCTTTTCTGGGGGACAGTAGTCGGCCCCAGAAAATTGAGTCGGTGGGAAGTCTAAAAGACAACCCTGTGTCACTGCACTGAAGGTGCTGTGTAACACACATGAAAAATATGGTGCCCTGGAGTAGGTGAGGATCCAGTGCCCAAGATCACACAAAAAGTAGCAAAACACATGCAAGAGTGGGGAAAAAAAGGCTCACACTCTTACGAGGTGAAAGAAATAAATCCCAGAAATCCAGCAAAGCTGCTGAGGAACTCAGTAGGTAAGGGAAATTAGCCATTCTGGAGAATTCTCCCTAACAATATGTACTGCTGTGTAATCGTTATTCATGAGCATGTGAATCCATACCAGACCCCATGCTGGGGAAGGTTTAAGTTACTTACCTGTAACTATTGTTCTCCAGCATGGGCCTGGCATGGATTCACATGCGATCCCTCCATCCTTCCCCTCTGTGCCCCTTTACATACTTACCAAATCTGAATATGGCCACCAGGGGTGGAGCTTAGGGAGAGGACTGTCATTAGATGGAGGCAGTATGACCCAGAGGACAGTGATTGGTTTAGAGGAGAAATACAGTTTTAAAGCGAAAGTGAAACTGTTTTTTCATTTACCCAGTATTCCCAGCCTGACAGGGAAAATTCATGAGCATGTGAATCCATTCCAGACCCATGCTGGAGAACAATAGTTACAGGTAAGTAACTTAAACCTTTCGTTTTATCCACCATCTCTCTTTCCCGGCTGGGGAATCAGTAAATAGCGGCCTAGACGAGGAGTTGTGCAGGGTGATCTTATGTGTCGTTTGATCAGAGTTGAAATGGTCAGAGCAACCGGCAAGGGGGCTCTCCTAGGAAAGGCAGACATAGTCAGCCTTCAGACTCTTGCCTATCAGTCAATGGAATTACAATCTGCTCGGGTTCACATTTGAGGGGATGTACTATTATGATAAATGCCTGCCAATGGGGTATTCAATATCTTGTGCTCTGTTTGAAAAAATGAGCACCTTCTTGGAATGAGCTCTGAAGCAGAGGACAAAGGTGGGGAGAGTTGTGCATTACCTGGATGACTTTTTATTCATTCGTAAAAAGGGGACAGAGGAGTGCAGAGACCTAATGGACCAGTTTGTCGTCTTATCAGAGGAACTGGGAGTGCCTTTGGCAGAGGGGAAAACAGTTGGTCCTCACAACAGGTTCACATTCTCAGGGATTGAAATAGATACGGTTGAGTGCAAGACTAGACTACCGGGGGGAGAAGGTCACAGGCTCAAAGGAATAATTTTGTTGTTGTTGTTTGGGAGGAACAAAGCAACGCTGAGAGAGCTGCGGTCATTGGCAGGAAAGCTGAATTTGGCAGGAAGGGTTATACCAGCAGGAAGAGTGTTCACATGGAGCATACCCATCAAAACAGCTCGGCTACAACATCCAGCGCAGCACGTACGACTGGGCTTAGACATAAAGGAGGATTTAAAAATGTGGACAAATTTAACAGCATGCTCCTTTGGAGAGAACAGTGGGCAAGCAGCGAAAGCTGAAGTCTCTTCAGAGATGCATCTGGCAAGCATGGTTTTAGGGCAATGGTGGGGATTCAGTGTTACACACAGCCATAGCCTGAAAAATGGCATAGAGAAGGCCGCACAGTAGACATAACACGTTTCGAACTGTTCGCCATCGTAGCAGCCTTCAAACTTTGGGAGGACCAACTCAGGAACAAAAGGGTGGTTCTATGGTCAGACAACCTAGCAGTGGTACAGGTGATAAACAAGGGACACACAAGCAGTGTTTGGGTGCTACGCTTACACAGGGAACTGACAGCAAGCCTATTAAGTTTAAACACGCAGGTGCGGGCAAGACACATTCCGGGGGTGAAGAACATAGCGGCTGACGCTCTCTCTCGTTTACAGTTTGGGAAATTCCGAGAGATGAGGCCAGATGCAAGCAAGAGGATGACCCCATTCAGAGAACAGATGTGGTATACAATTGGGAAGATATGACCTCCCTTGTTGGTAGAGCCCTCACTCCAAATAAGGCAAAGAGGTACTAGGCCTGTTGGTACACATTTATAAGGTTCACGGAAGGACAAATGGGAACAGGGAAGGGCGCCAGTGTGATCCTTTTTTTCGGGTGGGCCTGACGCAATTACAAGATCAGAGCGTGCGCTGCATACCATTTGACAATGATAGCCCACTACCATAAGTTAGGGGGAAATGACCGCTCCAACCAAGTACCATTACTTGGTTACAGTGGCTGAGGCTGGGCCCCACTATTAATACATGTAGAGGGCTCAGCATTGAGCAGGTTTCAATTTAAAGGGGTGATGGACTTGGCATTGAAACACATAGGGGCAACCAAAGGCATTTTTGGCACTCACTCCTTTAGAATTGGATCCGCCATGTCTACAGTGGGCGCTGGCATGCCTCCGGAAGCTATTACAAGAATAGGGGGTTGGAAATAAAACTGTTTTAAGATGTATGTGAGGTTGGGAAAAATGTGACAGGAAAGATCTTATCGTATAATCTCCATCTCCCTTTCCCCAATACACAGCATCAAGAAGAAGCAGAAGAACAGTGCGGGTAGTGGGCCACTCGTTTGTGATGAGGGCCAAGGTAAGGTGGACAACACAAATAGAGCTAATGGCCACAAAACACTTAAAGGTCGAATGGTGGGGAATTCCAGGTATGAAATGGGCACAGCTGGAAGAGCATGTTGAGAGGCTATTGGAGGTGCACCAAACCTGAGGTCTTGCTGGTACACCTGGCTGGCAACAATCTTACCAGCCTTGGCAGAGGGAGGTTGCTTAGAGAAATTATAGGAACCTTCCAAAAGTTGGGTGCCTGCCTGGGAGACACCGAAATTATGTGGTTTGAGATTATACCGAGGAACATATGGAGAGGGGCTAAGTCAAATCAGACAATCGAGAAGTCTCGAAGGAAGTTGAACGGAGCAATGGCAAAGTTTTGCAAGGCCATGGGGTTCACACAGATCAGTCACAGGATTATAATTTAAAGTCACCAGAATATTATGCTGGAGATGGGGTGCACCTGTCAAAGAGCGGTATGGATCTTTTCTTCTGGAACATAAGCACAAAATTGATGGAATTATGATATGTCACAACTGGGGGGGGGCAAAGAGGGCCGTAGACCCATCTGTGGCAGTATGTAAGTGACTAGTTGGACTGTAAAGACTATAAAGGGAGCGTGATAGGAAACCAGCCCCCCTCTTAGGTCCAGCTGCGAGGGGGCTTGAGGAAAAGATGAGAGCTCAGCTTCCCCCATCATGAACTGCACTCCTCCAGCCCATGATCTCCTGCGAGGGCAGGCAGATCGAGGACATTTGCGGTTGTGGGTATTTTGGCCTAACAAAGTGGAGTTGGTTCGAAGTAAGGAGGAAGCAACAAATTTGTGATTTAGTTGGCTGGTCGCCGCACAAGAATAACAATTTTGCCAAAGTGTGCTTTGCAGTGATGACAATCATGTAGTAGATTTGAATGAGCGGATTGTGGTGTAAATGTAATAAACCTGCAGCCTTTTAAACCACAAAGCAACAACTGACTCTGACAATTCTGTATAAAGCTATAAGGAAAGTGCAGGTATGGGATAACTGTGCATTATGTGTTGTAGTACATACAGGAAGGGGCCAAGTGCCCAGGTTATGGCAGTGACGACAAGGTGGGGGCAAAGTCCTCCCCTTCATATGGATGGGCCAATGCCGAGGTTAACCTTGTGCCTCCTTCAATTGAGAGGGCGGAAGCCCGCAAAACTGAACCTCAATCCCGCAAAAACAGCATAGGAGTGCGGGGAATCCCGCAAAACTGCAAGTAAGCCGGGGAAAAGAAGTGGGTACAAGAGATGGGGCCAGCCATGCATGGCTTTGTTCTCTCATGGGAATAAAACGAGCTCACCCTATGGGTTACATCATATCCCCTTTTTTCTGCCGTCGGCCTGGGTCAGTGCATCTGGGCAGCATTTTCCTCCCTCACTCCCACCCTACATGGGAGGAACAGAGAATGTTGCAGGTATAGCAGCCGTTGCAGTCGCAGGGCAGTATGTAAGCGACCAGTTGGACTGTAAAGACTATAAAGTGAGCTTGGTAAGATTCGGGGGGGAGGAGGGGGGGTTCGCTCCTCCTGGGACCAGCCCCCGCGGAAGCCCAGCGGCGAGGGGGCTTGAGGAAAATATTAGAGCCCAGCTTCTCCCGTCATGAACGGCACTCCTCCAGCCCATGATCTCCTGCGAGGTCGGGCAGATCAGGGACATTTGCGGTTGGGGTAGCTTTGGCCTAACATATAAAGTGGAGTTGGTTGGAAATAAGGGGGAAGCAAGGATTTGTGATTTAGTCGGCTGGTCGCCGCAGAAGAATAACAATTTCACCAAAGTGTGCTTTGCAGTGATGACAATCATGTAGTAGATTTGAATGAGCGGATTGTGGTGTAAATGTAATACACCTGCAGCCTTTTCAACCACAAAGAAAAAACTGACTCTGACAATTCTGTATAAAGCTATAAGGAAGGTGCAGTTATGGGATACATGTGCATTATGTGTTATAGTACAGGTAGTGGCCAAGTGACCAGGTTATGGATCCCTCTGGGGTCTGCCTGCTTTATGCTGGTGCATAAAGAAAGTGGACCTCATATGGATCGCCAGCATTTGCGCCTGCATGAAAATCCATGCTGGCTCAGAGACTGGAGCATTTGTATGGCGGAGAGGAAGGGAGCTGCGGAAACGCAAGTTGCGTTCTGCCCCTCGTCTTCGCCATACAAATGCTTGAAAATGAGGCGTGACGTGGATGAAAGCCATGAAAGCCTTAATCATAAATTCCCGTTATGCCCCCATAGAAAATGAGTCAGACAGTTTTTCGAAAGTCAACACGAGAGAAATGCAGATCTAAAACTTGCTAATGGTGGGGGATGCTGCTCAGTCCAAAATATAAAACAGATAGAGGAGCAGGAGTGGTGAGCATGGTGCGCCAGTGCAACAAAGCCCATCGCAGAAGAGCCCTAAAGAGGCCATTGGAACCAAACCCAAAGGGTGAGAAAGCTGTTGTAAATTAGGACACAACGATGTAGGTTCTGAAATAAAGAGATTTGATGCTTTAAACTTTGAAGTAAAGACAAGGCCACGTCTAACAAATGCTGTGAGTAAGTTGGTTCATGTTGGGACGCAGAGTACTATTTGCTGAAAAACGACGGCCTGCATATTTGTAATGCTGATAAACAAAGTCTATTCTAAGTCTAACGTTCATTGAAGTAATACAATGTGACGCACAGATGAAGAGTAGGCACATTCTGAGCGAGAATTCCAAATCAGTTAATTGCTGAAAAAGTACCAAAGAGTGACTGTAGGAATCTCACAAACAGCCACTGGAATAGAGCATCAACTATTGATCTGCATTCTGAATCCAAAGACTCAAGGAGAAAGTTCAATGAAAGTCATATTTCCATCAGAGGCTAACTCATAAACACAGACTTTATAAGAGCTGGAGTCAATTTCTTCCAAGCATGACGAGAAGCAGAAGCAAAGGAAGCCTTTTGGATCCACCCGTTCCAATAATAATAATTATAATTTTACTGTACAACTCTAACCCTTCTTTTATGTAAGTAGGGAAAAGCATCACAGGGCTCAAGACGAGGGTACACGCGAGTGGACGGAGGGTGGACTCACCGCCCCCACTCCCCCGGTCCACCCCAGTTAAAATGAGAAACATTGACTGTCCTCTTTGAATTCATGAATTAAAGCAGACCCCTGGGATAGAACCACAGTGGTTTGCAGGCCGGACACTTCACCACTGATGAAAAATAACAAAACAACTAAAGGTGCAATGTCCCATTTCGGTCAAGCAAGTTCCAGGGAAAACATTTTTATTGGTTCTTGGAGTTTAAAACATGCACACCTTTTAACGTTTTCAAAAACACAGAAGAAAATATCCTCTCTTGGTTTTGTGTGTGTGTGTTGATTTTATGAAAGGCAAATGCCATTCGTCCTGTGCAAGTTGGGGGGGTTATGCAAAGTAAATTTAATGAAATGTGGATATTTCACCTTGATATGCACATTTCTGCCGACGTCGCATCCCATTGCGTTTGTTGATGAGTCCCCCCCACTTTAATTTTTAGGACTTGACCCCTGATCACAGTACATATAAATATAAAATCTGCCTCCTATGTACAATATCTCTGGGACAGGTATGTTATTTAGGTCCACATATATGTGCTACCATTACTTGCATATGAAGTTTAGCTCTGCATGTCTGTGCAAAAGTTAAGTATGGGAACTTTGGGTGTAGTGTTCTTATGCAACAGAAATGCAGAGCTTTTCCAAATGCAGGGCAGTATGATTTCTGGCGCCACTCAAGTGAAACCACAACCTGTCCGTAATACATATTTGTGATGTTCTGTTGAAAAAGTGGTGCAGACACATCACACACAAGTTATCAAAATCTGACCCTGAGTGGGCAGTGCAGATTAGCAATGTTACCTCATTGCCAAATTATTGCAATACAGTACTGGCCTGGATTACAGTGCTGGATTGAAATGCAGGCATGAAGCAGACCACCCCCCCATGCTAAAATACCTGCAGCAAATCATACTTTTCAGGTTCTACATCTCGTATTCAACCTGTTCCGCTTTCTACCTCCTCACAACTTTATTATGCCACTCTGACGTGCAGTCCCTTTTTAAAATCATTGTGTTTCTAATGTCTCTTCTTTCTGTTTTCAGTTTGTGATGGAAGACATGTTCATTAGTGGTACACCTTTGCTGGAGTCAGTCGGTCTGCATGAGCCCCCGGTTGAGGAGCTACGCAAGAGTATTCACAATGCCATTGTTAAGGCGTTGCTCCCACTTCAGGCGTATGCCAAGCAGTATGAGAAGCACCTTGAACTGAATAACACAGATGTCGAAGCCTTCCTGAAGTAAGTGTCCCTTTTCATTGAACTTTTCCTTTCACTTCTTGCTACCACAGAAACCTGGATGTCCCCTCATGACTCTGCTACACTAGTGACTCTCCACACTGATTCTGCTACCTTCTCCCACTCTCCCCAGCCTATTGGGAAGCACAGTGCAGTGGGGTCCCTTATGGAAATAGGCCCTCACCACTGGCCCCATACCCTATTTGGACATTAGCTCCTCTTTTGAATATGACTCTATTTAACTCCTTCCTCGTACTCCTCTCGCTGTTCTCTCCTCGCTTCTCCTTCCCTGACCTGAACATTCTCCTTGAGTGACTTCCCACGGACATCCCCATTGTCATGCTGGGGGACTCAACATTCCCAAGTTCACCACCACCTGCTATGAACCAGCTACCCTCCTATCTAGCTGCTCCCGCCATAACCAGCCTATCCACTCTGATAGGAACTCTCTTGACGTTGTCTCTCTCTACTTTGGTCTCCTCCTGTGTTTTTTTTCCGTTGGCCCCTCTCCCTCTGATCACTTAATTGTTCACTTTAACATCTTGACCCCTCCACCTTCTACTCTTCCTCCCCTCCTCTTCCATGACCACAAGTAAATGCAAGCAGAACCCTTGTCCCCTTACATGATCATGTGGTGGCCACTATCCTGTCTCTATTCTCTAGCCATGCCTCTTATTCTGACTTTCACTATGCACTAATGACTCCCTTTGACCAACGCTGTCCTGTATGCACATTTACACATTCCTGCCCCATACTCGGACGTGAATCTTTGCTGACATGCAGATTCTAAAAATAAGCCTGCGCTATGACCTACGACAATGGGCCAAATCAAAGACCCCCCCCCCCCCCCCACTTCTAGATTACAAAAATTACGTTGATACTTTTTCCTCTGCTCTGGACTTTGCAAAATCTTCCTATTTCAAAAAACAAATCTCCTACCCTTGCAATTCCATCTGAAAACCTTAATCTATCCTACAAGCTTTAATCACACCCCCAAGCCAATATCCACTGCCCCTCCCTCTTTGCTAGTGACTTTTCTCACTACGTTTCCTCTAGAATTTGTGATACTCACAGCCCTCCCCTGACTCACTCTGCTTTCCTCCGTCTGTCCTCTGTATCTCCATCCTTACCATTCTACTCTTGATTACGTCTCCCCTACCTCTCCTAACGAATTAGCATCCATCCTTCGCGGTGCCAACCCATCTTGCGCTCCTATTGACTAGTTATGATATGATAAGTCATTTATAACCCGCCTGTACACAAGTGTTTCTAGGCGTGACAAGACAAGGCGGGGGGGACAGAGGGAGGACAAGACAAACAATATTACTAGGCCTTGTGTCATTCAGATCTTGCAAGTGCGGGGGGACGTCAAAGGTGGTAGTGCAATTAGGGCAGCATAGCTCTGAATAAGTGCACGGCCAGTGCCAGGCAGAGGGCAGGAGGGGTGTAATTAGGTCAGGATCTGGGTAAGTACAAGGAGGCAGGGGACTGTAGGAGTCAAGTCCTCAAAATGTCAAACACTTTGTCCCGATCACCAGCCCTGATCTCTGAGCTCTTTAACTTCTCTCTCTCCCTCTCTCTCTCCCTCTCTCTCTCCCTCTCTCTCTCCCTCTCTCTCTCTCTCTCTCTCCCCCTCTCTCCCCCTCTCTCTCCCTCTCTCTCTCTCCCCCTCTCTCTCCCTCTCCCTCGCTCATCTCTGGAGTCTTACCTGCTTTCTTCAAATCTATAGCGGCACTGCCCCTTTTAAAGAAACTCTCTGCTGACACAACCATCTCACCAAACTATCGCCACATGTCCCTCATGGCCCATTATTCAAATGTCCTGGTGCACGTGGTCTTCAACCAGATCACTAAGTGTATTGAGGATACGTGCCTTAGGTATACACTTCGATATTGCTTCCGTAGTAAGCACTTCACAGAGACTTCACTCATGCAAGTCTCCAACTTTCTCTCTAATGTTCACCACTCCAAGTTTTCATAAATACTTTTGGACCTGTCAACCGCTTTCAACACAGTCAACCACTTCTCCCTCCTCCTCACTCTCAAGGATTTTGTGTTTCGCCAATCTTCTCTAGCCTGGATTGTCTTCTACCTGGAAGGTTGCGCCTTTAAAATCTCCTGAAACTCGCAAACATCTGACTTTACTGCTCTCACTGTCAGCTTCCCCAAGGATCAGTCCTGGGATCTCTGGTCTTCACCCTCTACAACTTTGGCATATGTAGACTCATAGTGGGGGTCATTACGAGTTTTGAGGCAGCCATGGCGCTGTTAGCGCCATGGCTGCCTCCAAACTCGTGTCCGGGTTCTCCGAATGGGGACTTACCGGGTATTCCAACCTTGGAGGACCCGGTAAGTCCCCATTCTGAAAACCATTCCCACATAGGGCTCAATGGGAATGGGGAAGGAGCTAATAACGGGCCCGCAAATAGCGGGCCCGTTATTAGCTCCCTGGTCCCTTAGCGGCTCCTGCTAAGGGCGGCTGGTAAAACCAGCTGGCCTTAGTGGGACCCGCTAAGGGCCCTCGGAATGCGGCAGTAAGGGGTTAACGGTACCGGCATCCTTACCGGTGCCGTTAACCCCCTTACCGCCACACTCGTAATGAGGCCCATTGTCCTTTGGCTTTCACTATTATCTCTTTGCTGATAACACTAAAATCTTGTTCTCCTCTTTTACCCCAGCGATTTCGAACTGACTATCAACTGTATCACTGCATGTTGTCACCTGATGTAGCTCCGTTGCCTCATTCTGAACTCACACTATCCCTGCCGTTCCTTCTCGCATCTCCTTCCTGCCTCACCTTTTTGCTCCCGCGCTGAAGGTTCATAACCTTGGGGTCCTGTTTTATAGAAACTCTAACTTCAACAATTCATCACTACCACCACCTCTGGTTCTCGGATTAACCTCCCCAGCTTTCAGAAAATGTCAAAATTTCGTACTCACCATTCTTTGAAAACTCTATTCTCCGCCCTCATGCTTGTGTCTACTCCTTGGCCTTCTTCTCTACTCTTCTTTCTTCTCTACTCCTTCTCTTCTCTAGTCAAAGACCTTAGCGTTTCTACCAACACTCTCTACAACCCACCTGTGAATTGACAGCTGCGTCAACATTTTGAGTCTTGTCCCACTAAGGGTTCTTTGATGTCACTGCTGTTATTCAACAGTTAATGTTAGATGTGATGGGTCAGAAATGAAAGCCGTACAAAAAGTTGTCATGTTTTTAGTTAAATAATTTTATTTAACCAAAATAGGTTGGGGAAAATGCTTCTCTGCCCCTATTCTAAAGAGCAATTGCCCTACCAAACAACCAAAAACGAAGGATCTGTCTGTGTCTGCATTTCTTTGACAGTCGCAACTCCATCTTCTATCATACAGGGTACTTCCTCTGTCTGAACCGTCATCATCTTGGTATTCAAATCAGTGGCAGTTTGTTTTGCAATTCTGTCTGCAAACGCGTTTCCCTCTCCTATTTTGCATGTTACTTTTTTATGTGCCTCACATTTCACTATTGCTAGGCGCTTTGGAAACGTGAGTGCAGACAGCAATCGTACAATCAAAGGGCCATGTTGAATTCTGGCACCATGTGATGTCAGAAACCCTCTCTCAGCCCAGAGTCGACCAAAGTTATGAACCACTCCAAAAGCATACTGACTATCAGTATATATATTCACATTCAAATTTTCAGAAGTCTCGCAGGCTCTGGTCGATGCTATTATTTACGCGGCTTGTGCTGAATTATAGGGGATTCTTTTACTTTCTACAACTGTAACGCTCACCTGATTCCCACGGAGGCGCTGGTCTTGGCAGGGTGGTAACTGTATTTTGAAAAGTGAAGTGCAGGACTCGATTGGCTTCCGGGGCTGGGCCTCTTCGCACTGTGTGTCTAACTCGAAGAGTAAGATGTCTGCAGGTGAAAGAATATGGGGTTAATGACCTGGGATTGTCGGGTGTCTCTCTCTCTCCCCCTCTCAATTTTCCGTGGAGCCCCAAGGTCAACGTGCTCACCTTTGATAGGTGAATGCTGGACTCTCCATCTGCGTCTGGTGCAGGGTGCCGTTACCAGTTCCTTCACGGGGTTGAAACGTAGGCCTCTTGACTTCAGAGGATTGCTAACCGTCGTTAACTGCACAAACTGTGAGTTTCCGGGCACCTTTAATGTCCTTACAGTCTTTCGGTGCGTGGGCACGTTAGTATGGAATAGGGCTCTGTACAATGTTCTTTTCAAATGGTGCCTTTTGTCTTGAAGGGCTCTTGAGGCGGAAGATGGTGGTTTGAAGAGAGCCGGAGTTCGAGCCAGTGCATAGGAATGAAGCGCTTGGGAGTGTGTAAGTAAGTGCCTGTTGCCTGCTTTCGAAATGCACTCCAACTGTCTCTTTTCTTTTGCAGGTATGAGTTCGGATGCTGAAGAGACTCTGGAAAACGCCGGAGTATTTGCAGGCGCCTAATTGTGGAGGGCGCGATGGCGCGTGAGTAAATAGCCTGCCTAATGTCTCTCCTTTTCTCTTTCAGGTGCAGGAATGCAGCGTTGAAGAAAACCGGAATTCGAGGGGTGCCGGTAAGTAAATTCCCCACAGGAATAATTATGCTTTTGTCTTCACAGGCTTTTTATGGCGGAGGAGCAGCGCGAAGAGTTGGTAACTGCCGATGGATCAGGTGAGGAAAGCGCTGCGAGTGAAGGTTGCTGTGCTAACCTGTTGTTTCTTTGTCTTTGCAGGTGCTTCTGAAGGCTGGATACAAGAATGGTAAGCTTTTGTTCTCACAGATTCAGGATCGGAAGAAAGAAGACTGGAACCGACACGGTGAGCGTTCTGCTGCAGATGCAGAATAACGCGAAGCACGTTGCATCAATCGGGTGTGGTTTAAATAGCCTTGGAGTGATGAGGCGTCTTCCTCCACTGCCTCGCCCAGGAAAGAAAAGAGTTCCTGTTCTAGAAGAGTTCCAGTGTTGTATCCAGGGAGTGGAGCCTGCCCCACCCAGGTAAGAAACTAGTCCTAGCTCGCAGAGGATTCCCATATGGCTGGTAAGTAAGCAGCATGGTCTGCTGAAGGTAAGTCCACCCAAGCATCTTTATACATGTTATGAGCCCGGCGCTTCCAGTGCCGGGACCAGTGATTTTGATGAGCCTGGTGCCACCGGCGCCAGGAGGAGGTCCAAAAGGTCCCAATGGGGACCGGCTGGTGCCTAGGATGAAGGTTAGAGGCCTGCTTCCAAGGACGTTGGGCTGCTCCTAGCCCCGTGATCATGACAACAACACTCTCTAGGGTAGTGATAGCGTATGCGGCAGTTGTCGTGCCATCTGGTAATTTAAAACATGAGCCGTCACAAAATAACTCTCCATCCGGCTCTTTCTGTGGAATATCACTTAAATCAACTCTTCCCTTGGTTTCTTCCTCAGTGACCATTAAGCAATCGTGGGGGGGTGATTCATTCTTCCCAATTACTTTTAAGGTCAGTGGCATTAATTCTGCAGGATTCAAAGCGCTACACCTCATAATTTGGATATGGGGCGCGAACAAGATAATCTCATATCTTGTCAATCTAGCAGAGGTGAGGTGTTGCGTCTGTGTCCTATTTAATAGAACGTCTATGGCATGTGGCACCATCAGAATTAAAGTGTGCCCCAATACCATCCCTTCCGTTTGTTTCACTGACGCAGCAGCCGCCGCGACAGATCGCAAACATTGTGGTAGTGCGTGCGCTACAGCGTCCAGCGCAGAAGAAAAATAGCCGCACGGCCTATTTCTTCCACCTTGTTCCTGTGTCAAAACCGCCAATGCACATCCTTCACTTTCACACACAAATAGTCTAAAAATGTTCTCATAGTTCGGCGTACCCAAAACTGGAGCCGAGCATAATGCAGTTTTCAATCCATCAAATGCTCTCTGACATTCCTCATCCCACTACAAAGGCATAACCGCATCCTTTCTACTTAAATTCACTAATGGTTTCACAATTAACGCAAAATTACCAATCCATTGTCGGCAATATGAAGCCATGCCTATTATGGCTCTGACTCCTTTTTGTGTCTTTGGAATAGGCATACAAGAAATACTTTCTATGCGTTCTGACGTTAGTCTTCTCCCTCCTTTTGAAAGTAGGTAGCCCAAATAAGCCACCTCCTTTCGATTATACTGAAATTTCTTCAAACTAGCTTTATGGCCATGTGCCGCTAGGTGTGACCGTAGTAATACAGTGCTTTCTTTACAAATCTCCTCTGTGTCTGCAGCTAGCAATAAATCGTCGATGCATTGCAAAAGTACATAACCCATGGGTAATTCCAGCATGTCTAGCTGTTCTTTTAATGCTCTACTGTAAATACTTGGACTTTCCGTATAACCTTGCGGAATCCGCGTAAATGTAAATGATCGTCCTCCTAATGTCAACGCGAACAAATATCTACTGTCCTTGTCCACTGGAATACTAAAGAATGCGTTTTTCAAATCTATTATACTAAAATATTCTGCTGAAACAGGTATCATTGTCAATATTGTTGTGACGTCGGGCATTAGAGGAAATTGCGGATCTACTACCTTATTCAATGCGCGTAGATCAATTATGAAACGGTATGGTACCTCATTACCTCCTTTTTCATAAACCGGAAGAATCGGGCTGTTGCATGTACTGCCTGTGATTTCCTCTATTACCCCTAATTTCACCAAATCGGTAACAATACTCTTCAATCCTTTCTCACCTTCAACCGGAATTTTGTATTGGGGTATTCGCGGTAGGATAACACCTTCTTTCAAAATAATCTTTACTCGCTCTATCTTTAAACATCCCACATCGTTGTCATGCATTGCCCATATACAGGTTGGTATTTTACTTAGTTCCCCTGGTAACGCTTCAGACATGAATTCTGACACAGGGGCATCTTGTGGCCATATCGTTAGAAACTCTCCGTCTGCCGTGCAATGTATAACAGAACCTAGTTTTTTCAACAAATTTAATCCCAACAAATTTTCTCCACAATTTTCTGTTAGAAGGAAAGGACAATGTTCGGTAAATGGTCCTATGGGAACTGGGACTGGTTTGGACACTGGGTTTATGACTGGTGTACCTGCGAACCCTACGGAAATATTCTTTTGCCCTGACAGTGGTATATTCGGAACCAACTGATGGTCTATTGAACACTTCTGTGCTCCTCTATCTACAAGAAAGCGGTGCTCCTCATTCCCGACTCTCATTTCTACGTAAGGTCCTCTCTGATTCACGGGAATAGACAATGGTTCCGACCCCTGTCCTGGGCTGTCCTATTGGGGAAATAACACATCGTCCGATGTGTAATCATTACTATCACTGTAATACGTGTTTGGCTGTGTATCGAAAACATTTCCTCTCTTCCCTCTATTTCCCCCACTCTGATTTCCATATTGTTGATTTTGCTGTCCCTGACTCTGGTTTGGGGCATTTTGGTTTTGGCCTTGGTTTTGATTACCTCCGTTATTATGATGCTGCTGCATACTATTCCTATTTGGTCCATTCGCTGCTGGGTGTCCTCTATGCTGTCTCCTCTGACCAGACCCATTTCTATTCTGTAGATGCGGGCATTGCGCTCGCCAATGTCCTTCCTCTTTACAATATGCACACTGATTCGGCCCCACTGTTCCCCCATGCATATTCGAACTACTCCTTCCTTGTGCGTTCCCTCGCCCTATATTATGTCCTGTTACTTGCTGCAATAGTACCTGTGTTCTAATTAGACATTCCTTCAAGTCTGCCCCCACCTGTTTTAGCAACGATAATTCGTTCACCATCTCCTTCTGCCCCGGCAATGGTAACTGCTGCCGTTTATTATGCGACCCTTTTTCCCCCTTCCCAGGTCTCCCGACTTCCCTACTCCTGTACGCAGGTGTAGTAAACACTTTGTCAGGTGCAGTAAATGTTTCGACATAATAATTATCTAATTCATCTTTAAGCTCAAAAAGTCTATACACATGTTCTCTCACTTCTTCATCCTTCTCCCTACAGTGTGCTAATCCATTCAAATCTAACAATCGCTGCGGTGGTAATTTCCCAATTAGCTGTTTCCATTTCTCCACCAAATATTCACCCATGCATTCCAACACTACCTGTCTTTCGTTGCTTCTACGGAAGTCATATATCGAAGCCAATGTTGCCGTCCCATCATTCCCGTTTATATACATCTCTGCCTGTTGCTGCAATTCCACCTTCCTTTCTTTGCTGATTGCGCTGCGGGTTACCCTCGTGCACCTCCTTTGGTCAGTCCCGCCTCTTGCCCCCACGGTTTCAACTTCAACCCTGGGAGGAAGGAACGGTACCGAGTCTTTGTCTAAGGCGGGAGGTGCGGATGGGACAATGGGAACAGGGAGTGTCTGTTGTGGGCCTGGTTGGCTAATAGGAAGTGTTACGTGCATGGTCTGTGGCTGTGGGAGGGCTAGAACTACCAGAGGGGGAGCTTGGGCTACGGGCAGGGTCTGGGCAATAGCTACTGACGTGTCTGGTCTTACTTCTGATCTTGGGCCTTGTTTTGTATGGGTCAATATATTTTCTATCAATTCATCTGCTATGTGTAATTCTCGTTGTGGGTATATCTTTTCTATATTCAACTGGTCACGCCTGCCTGCCCTTCTTAGACTCTCAGTCCACTCCTCCTCCTCTTCTTTTTCTTCCGCTACCTCACCTTTTCATTTATGCCTGCGCGCATGCTTTGCTCTGCTTTTAAATCGGAGCATTGCTTCCTTTCTCCAGTCTTTAATAGTCTCAAATGCTACAGGATTCGCTTTCTTTCTTATCAACACGCTTTCCAAGTTATCTATCCTCGCCATCTCAAAACTACCCCTAATCGGCCACTGATGGTCTTGTTGCTTTCTGGTTTGCCTATGCCAAGTCTTACAGAATATTATCGCACCCACTCCATACTTCACATACATCTCATACGCCGGCGTTCCCCCAGGTGGTACAATTTGGCCATCTTCCAAAGATTGTCTACCACAGCGGAAAAACCCTGCTAGGGTGGACAATACCCCAGGCATGTTTCAACCTTACCCCTGGTTAATCAACCTTACCTAGGGCGTTTGATTTTGCAAAGTCAACTCTCAACCAATATCAGGATGCTTTGAATCGGGGAATGACTCGCCTGATAAATCAAGTCGTCTGTATACTGACGTCCCAAAGGACGTCGTGTCTGCGTTTCTTGGCTTCCACCTCGTTTCGGGACCCTCGCCTCCTTGTTCTCTAGCCAGGCACGTCGATCAGGGATCAGATGTGTGCAGATCTGCAAAGGAGTCTCATCACTTTTACAGGGCGCCCCGAACACCTGTTGATCCCGGCTCGATCGTCCCGTCCTCGCCGTTCTCTGCCTTTCTCAATTACAACGTTACACGAAGGAACAAGTGGGGGAGGGTCTCTATTCGGGCGCTATCTTGAAAGGGGCCCCTAGGGGACCCTGACGTCTATGGAAACAAGGCGGGTCACCACACACGATAGAGACGCCAGACACGAGGTTGTATTCCCAAAGCTAGGGTTTTATTGCAAAGCAAAAGTCTCAGTTGGCCAACTCGGTCTCGCGCCCCGGGATGTTTACCTCTAGACCTCGAGGGACGCAAGAGAGTGAATTACGTACATCAGTTACATATATACAAAATGCATATCAAACAATCAGCTATGACATGGTTAACACCCCCCTTTATTGGGTTTCTTTGAACTTGGTGTGATGATGGACATCTCCGACCACTATGACACCTTCAAACATCTATTCTAGTAACAATTTGCAATTTGTGAGTGCGAAGGCATCTTTCGGTTATTGAATAGAACACTGCACTTCTGTTCTTGGAAGCGAACTGCATACGGGGGGAGTTGCATTCCAGACCTTGCTATCTATCAGGTGCTATTCACGTCCTGGGAGCCGACATGCTCCAGCGGGCTCAGCAAAGGAGGGCCGTAAGAAAAGCATAATTCAAGCCTTTAGCTGTATTATTCTAACATATTCTAGCATATAACGAGACTGGCTGGCAGCTGTGAAATGATTAAATGCCATGCAGCTCTGCTTCAAGGCTACATTCGGGAGGGAGCCGGGCATTCTTCCTGCCGCTGCCTACGTTGTGTTTCAGTGAACTTTTGTTATCCTCACGGCCCTGCGGCCTTGTCCTTTTCACATACAGACAACAATGTTTCACAGTCGAGCAGTGTAAGCGGAAAATATACTGCGAAGCAATAGGAACAGAAAGCAATGAGCAATGGTTAGAAAACAAAATGGTGATTCTTGTTACATCAAAATGGTCGTTTATTGGCAAACTCGAAAATCTATATTCTGTCATATCGTGCATGAGACGGTTGGCCCACGGCCACCAAAATGCGTTTGCGGTCTCAAAGTAGAGGTATCCGTATTTCTAGACTGACAGAGGAGGGAAATTGGCCACAAAGAGGTCCGCCAGAGAGGCCGTGAGCCGGACCCCCAAATATTCAATAGACGTAGTGTCACAGTAAATTGGGAATAGTGCTTGGAGGGAAGTGATGTCTTGCGGTGATAGCCCCACCCCTAAAGCCACTGATTTCCCAACATTTATTTCGAACCCTGCTAGCTTGCCAAAGGCTCAAAGTTCTTGCAGGGCCACTTGAAGGGATGGTCGAATTTTTGTAATAGAGAGAAGTACGTCATCTGCGTACAGGGACACCATGTGGGGAGAGTTGGGGGCCCCAACCCCTTGAATTGACGTATGTGACGTATGTGCTGCGCCATTGGTTCCATAGTGAGGGTGAGAAGAGGGGGCAACCCTGTTGTGTACCACATGTAAGGAGAATCGGGGGGTGAGCATTCCCGGTTAACCTGGAGTAAGGTATTCTGGGAGGAATAGTTGGTGGCTATCATCCTCTTGAATTGGGGTCCAAAATGAAAGGCCTCTAGGTTAAATGCATAAAGGACCAATCTACCTTATCAAACGCCTTGGTTTCGTCTAAAGCCAAGAGGACCATCTTCCCTTTACCCATGATGGTGGCTTGTATCAGATTCAATGCCCGCCTGATGTTATCTCCTGTCTTTCTAAACTGGATGAAGCCCGTTTGGTCAGTATTAATTGGTGTGGGAGGAGTGGGGCTAACCGATTTGCTAAGACCTTTGAATAAATATTTGCATCGATATTCAGGAGAGCGATCGGCGTGTATGAAGCACACTCCCTTGGATCCTTGCCCGGTTTCAGTAATAATATTGTAGTGGAGGCATTCATGGAGGGGGTCACACTACCCACTTCTCTAAAGAAGTTAAAAAGGGCTGTAAGGGGAGAAAGCAGTTGGCTACTAAAAAGTTGGTAGAATTTTGACGAGAAACCGCCGGGGCTCTGGATTTCAGGGATTTTATTACTGCCTTCAGTTCCTCCTGCTGAATTGGGGCTTATAATGCTTCGGTGATGTACCTTCTCTGGGCCGAGACTGATCTACCTGGGGCAGACATTGTCTCCAGTAAGTGGGCCCTCGCTAGGTTCAATTTATCTGGTTTCCCGTATTGGGTTACCCCATGTTCTTTGAGACCTACAATAAATTTACGCCTTCTGGCCTATTCCAACTTCCTCGCTAAAAGTTGGTTGGCCTTATTGCTTTTTGCATAATATCCCTGTTTGGCAGACATCAGCATTTGCATCGTCTCTTCGGCGTGGAGGGCCTCTAGCTTATTCCGCGCAAAGGGGTAGGGCTGAATGGAGTTTAGGGGACCACCCCTTCTTATACTTGCCTTCAATCTCTAGGATTTCCTGTTCCAATAGAACCCAGTCTTATTTTTCCCCCTATAATATGCCGCTGTTTGGGCTCTCAAGATTCCCCTGATAACTGCCTTCATGGCATCCCAAGTCATGGAGACCGACGTTAAATTGGTGGGGTACTCCCGAAAATAGTCTCTAATTACTTTCGCCACCCCACCCCTTAGGGCCATATCATTCAATATTGGGTCATATAGATGCCATTGTGGTCTAGCCAGAGGGTTGGGTTCCAGACCCTGACTCGTAGCAACACTGGGGAATGGTCTGAGAGAACCTCGAGGCAATGTCTACTTTGTTTGTGAATGACATAAGCTGGGTGAGGCGAGAATAAAGTCTATCCGAGATGAGGAGCGGTGGATCTGTGAGGAGAAGGTGAAATTGTTTAGGAAAGTCTCTGCTTCGAAGGCGGGTGTAGTCTTCTGGGAGAAGATGGGTTTCCTGGAGGAAAATTACTGTGCCCTCTAAATCCTTTAGTCGCTTCAAAATAGATTTTTGTTTTACGGGAGAGGTCAACCCTTTCACGTTCAGTGAGACAAAGTTCATGTTCTAATCCACCTTTACCGCAGAGGGCGAGGGGGGAGGGGGCGAAGTCACGTGGGTGAGAGCTGCCATCCAACGTGTAAGAATTCCTGGTATGGTGCTCCGACCGAGGTTTTAACTATGTAAACCCAAAACAACACCAACAGGAGTCCAGATTGGGAACTCCAAACTTTCTGTTTGCCAAAAACTGTCGGCAAGACACCCCAAGGGCTTTTAGGTGACATCCTCCTTGAGGTCAGGCCCAGGCCGGGTGAAGCCCGTCTTAAGATCTACAGACTTTGATGTTCCTGTCATGTCAGTGGTAAAAGCTTACCAGTGTCGGGAGAGAGCTAGTGGGTCTTTGCAGTTGCTAACTCCCTGTGCGAAGGCAATTTATCCAAGTTGCGACCCCTCTGGATTTTCAACCAGTCCGAGTGCTGAGGTTTTAGTCGAAGGCCCTCTGCGCCCTCGTGGGTGTCCGATGGGGAGTTACCTCCCTTGTCAGGTGGGGAAGTATTCAAGAACCCCTCCGCGTCTTCCAAGCAATAGATCGACCTGGGAACCCCTTTAAAAGAGAATTGTACGGCGGTGGGAAACATCCAGCGATATCAGATTTTTTTTATCCCGCAAGAAAAGCGTCAAGGTCTGGAGAGCCCTTTTGTTTCGGCATTGTTGTGGTCGCCAGGTTTTGGAAGATCTGTAAGGTGGAACCCTGGAACGACAGCTCGTCTCGGGTGCGGCCCACTGCCAGGATCTCTTGCTTCGTCATGTAGAAGTGGACTTGGGTGATCACATCTGGTGGGTATTCCGACTCCAGCCCCCTGCGAGGGCACAGTCTGAGTGCGGTCTGGTAGCAGCTGATACTTCTCGAGGTGTGGCAGGAGAGATTGGAACAGGTCTCCTACATACTCCGACAAATCCCGGTCCTGCACTGTGGAGGTCACCTCTTTGATCCGGAGATTATTTCTTCTGGCCCTATTCTCCAAGTCCTCTTGCTTGTATTCCAGGATTTCATTCCTGTCCGCCAAACCCCGGATTTTCTGTTGTACCTCTAGTAGGGTAGCTGCCTGGTCTTTGGCTTGTTCCTCCGCATACCCTAGTCTCTGTTCCAGTACCACCACTCTTTGCTCCGTATGGTCTAAATGTAGTGCACAGTTCAGTCATACAGCTACGAAATTCTGTTTTGATGTCAAGCATAAATGACTGGATGTCTTCCTTGGTGGCTAATTGTCCTGTGGGGCTGGATGGGGCTTGAGGCGGGGACTTTGCTCCTTCCGATTTTTCCCCTTTTCCGCTGGGAGGAGCATGGTGGCGATGTCCACATTCTTTTGGCTCTTAGGGTGTTTCAATATGGAGGTGAACCTCAGGCTGAGAGGTGTGGAGTATCACTTTATTTAGATGTGCTCTTCTTCCAGTTAATGGGGTACACCAGGCGTCCAGCTCCCTCTATCCCATGGAGGGTATATGGGGGGGTAGGGAGCCCCTGGGGCCCAGAGTCCCCTATGCAAGTGGATGGTTGAGGCTGCCGCTGGCGCACCACACTGTAAAATGCAGATAGTAAGGAGGCTGAGGTCAGACACCCTGGAGGTATTCCGCTGTCGGGATAGCCCGGGGCACAGTGTAATCGATGCTGGCTACTAGAACTCGAGGGGCACTCTTTTCCCTTGTCCGTTGTCTGGTGTTCCCTGGGAACATGATTTGCTCCTGGGGATGTCCCTGTCTTTCCACTGATGATGGGAGTGCTCACTGGGTTGGTCTGCTGTTGTGACGGAGGGCCTGCACTTCAATCCTTTGTACAGGGAGCAGGGGGGAAAAGCTTGCAAATGTTAACTTTGCCTTCCGGTTTTTAATGGCATCCTTTGTCTCCCACTGTGCCACCTGTCTTTCAGGGAGTGCGTGTTCTTGGGGGGGTGTTTGTGCATCCTACCTGCAGATGAGGGACCACTGTAATTTGCCCAGGCCTCCCGGCAATACCTTCACAAGAAGCGTGTTGCCCATCCCTCCTGGGAAGGGCTATGGACTCGAGGTGCCGGTGTGTAGAGTGAGCTTCCTTCTGGGCTGCTGGCACACGTTGCAGTGCTTCAGTGGGCTGGGGCCAGCGGATCTATGCTGTGGGTCTGCAGGAGCACCACCAGGGGCGGTGCTGTGAGGGAAGAGCAGCTGGTACGATTCACCGGTCTTGGGGTGCTCCGGCGTCTCCGGTGTCCCCGCAGCGCCCATCCCTCATCCCAGCATTTTGGCAGCTTTACCCCGTCCCTTCCGAGCAGGGCTATGAGCCCACGAAGCTGGCAAATAGAGCGGCCCAATCCTGGGCTGTGGCTCATGTTGAGGGCGCTTCGGTGAGTCTGGCCCGAAGGACTCGCACTGCGGGACCACAGGAGCTCATCAGCGGCAGCGTCGCAGAGAAGGAGCAGCTGTCTCACCTCTCCTGGGGTGCTCCAGCACCTCCCCCGTCCGTGCACCGCTAGTCCCTCATTTCAGGAAACGCTCACCACCAGGGAATGGTGTTTGATCAGCCGCCAAGGCTGTCAGCTTGCCATAGGGCAAATTGGCAGGGGGGGGTGCGGTGGGTAAGCAGTCCCGTCATTGCTTTTCTGCCAGCTCTTTGCTCAGATACTCCAGTAGCGGTGTCTCAGTGCCATTTTGGGAGGTCAGCGTGGTTAATACGCCTTTGCCAATTTCAGCAATTCTCATCATCCCTGGGCTGCTTCATACTTTTGATGCCGTCAAAACCTGCCCGACACCATCAGGGTTTACTTTTTGGTAGTCTGCTCACCGGCCATCAGCGGGAAAAGCAAAACTTTTCTTACTGCAACGGGCTTCACACAGAGGCCATCAACAGAGCTGTATAGGCGATGCTGGCCATCCCTCCCACCCCCCCAAATAGCATCTTTTAAGGTTTTCCTCCCACCCTAGTTGTTCGGCCAGGTGTTCGAAGTTTATAAAACATTTCCCAAATCTTCGCCTTTGAGATATGCTTGAAGTAAGCCTTGCGGTAGGGATGGCCTTGCTTGCCATTCAATGAGTTTAGTTAAATTTTCTTGGAGTCTGTTTTCGGCATGTATCTGATGGGGCGCTAATTGGGCAATGATATTGGCTAGGTCAGCCATTTCTTCCGGGGGTGTAAGAGTTCTCCAGCATTGGATCTTTTATAGATTCAGATGCTTGAATATTCCTTGTCGTCAGACTGGGAATCCTCAGTGATTTAAATAATTATGTAGTACATCCGCCTCACTTTGGTCCTTTATGGCCCTCATCAATGAGGTGGCAGGGTTTAAGCTCAGCCATAGGCAGCCATCTTCAGATTTTTCACTGCAGTCTAACAGACTACAGGGAATCCTCAGCTCTCTGAGCTTTTCGATTCTTCTTCACTGTTAACTTGAATATTTTTCTCAAAAAAACAGCTATATATTGATCTCCTGATCAAACTCTTCCTGCACAGTGTTTCTGGGCTCAGAAATCACTTGTCTTCACTCGAAATTTGTCGAGTGAATCCTCTCTGCACACCATGTCGGAGGAACCTTCTACCAAGCAACCTTCCCTTTTCAGGGACTGTGTAAAATGCAAGAAGAAGCGTGTCTACATGAAAGACCCTCATGATCAGTGCATATACTGCCTCTACCCACAAGACATTCACAAATGTGATATTTGTAAGACTTTTTCTAACAAAACTCTCCAGGACAGACATAGGAGACTCCTGCTACTTTTGGAATCTAGAAAACACTCTTCTGATGAAGAATCGGCTAAGACAGCCCCTGTACTGTCTATGAAAACTTCAGAGAGACGCACTTCAAAAAGGAGGGCCTCCTCTGTGGGAAGAGGCTCCACTCCTTAACATAGCAGTGGAGCGAAGGTTTTGGCTACGCCATTGTCCACACCGGCACTCGTTTCAAGACCAGAGAAGAATAAAGCACCAGACACGGCACCATTATGCCTAAGGGGGCATACTAAACCGGATTCAGTCATAACGGTTGCAGCCAGAAAAAGGTTGGCTAACCCATCATGGCTCCTTTCAGCTCCACCTGACAAAGGGCGTAAATTGGAAGCCATGGGCAGGAAGGTATCATCGTCAGCCTCTCTCACCATTAGGGCTGGAAACGCTCTTTCCATGACTGCACGGCTGGACCGTGAGCTGTGGCTCTGTATGTCCAAGCAGAGCAAGCACTTGCCTACGGATCTGCAAGAGGAGGTCAAACCAATCATATTGGATGGTGAGGCTACCTCCGACCATATGATCGACAAGGCTGTGGACATAGCCGAGTCGCTTTTCAGACAAATGGCCCATGGTACAGTCTTGAGGAGACAAGCCTGGATGAAGGCTACAAACTTTAGACCAGAGGTTCAGGCTCAAATATTAGATATGCCCTTCGATGGGCAAGACCTCTTTGGAAAACAGATTGATGACCATCTCAAGGGTAAAAAGGCTGACACCAATACGGCACAAACCATCAGTTCCCTTAAGGACAAAGACAAAGATCGTAGATCTTTTCGTCCCTTTCGAGGTGCATCTTCAAAGTACAGGGGTTTCAGCCGCCCCGCCTACAATCAAAGAACGCAGAGTAATACCTTTCAAGACAGATACCATTAGTCAACAAGCAGATACAACCATGGGGTAAACGTGGCGCTAACCACGCCAAGACCGAGAGTGAGCAATTGACAATTCTCCTCCTCCTCTCTCACGACGCACCCGGGTGGGAGGCAGAGTAAGCTGTTTTTACTAGCGCTGGCTAAGAATAACATCAGACAAGTGGGTGCTGCAGGTGGTTCACGAAGGTCACACCATTGAATTCCTGGACCAACCTCCATTTCTTGCCCCCGTTCCACGCAAGGTGCATCATTTGAAGCAGGTCATGCTGGAGGTTCACAAGCTACTCCTAAAAGCAGCTATAGGGCCGGTACTAAACCAGCAAATGGGAAGAGGCTTCTACTCCTGTTTTTTTTTCTAGTGAAGAAGAACGGTCAGTGGAGACCAATTCTGGGTTTGAGAGCTCTCAACAAGTTTATCAAGTGCATCAAATTCAAAATGACTTCTCTTCAGAACGTTCTCCCATGGCTCAACCAACACGACTTCCTGACCACCCTCGACTTGGAAGATGATTATTTCCACATTCCCATTCATCCTGCCCACAGGCAATTCCTCATGTTCGCCATAGGGGAGTCACATTTTCAATTCCGTGTCCTCCCATTCGGTCTAAGATCAGCACCAAGAGCATTTACCAAGTGTCTTGCACCGGTGGCAGCATACCTCAGAAGATCAAGAACAGAAGTCTTCCCGTATTTAGACCATTGGCTCATGAGGGCAAGCTCATTCAAACTGGTGAGCATCGCAGTGGAGAGAACAGTAAAACTCTTAAAAGAGTTGGGATTCTTGATAAACGAGGAAAATTCCTGCCCCGCTCCCAGCAAGACGGTGCTTTTTCTGGGGGCAGAACTCAAAATCAACATACCCAGAGTAAGACCATCAGCAGACAAATATCTGCACTAACTCGTCTGACTTCATGGTTTCAAAGCAACGGGACGACCATGGTCCGCTTCCTCAAATCTCTTCTGGGCATGTCATCATGCATATTCCTCATACCAAATTGCAGACTTCACATGAGACCAATCCAAGAGACCATGGACCACCAATGGAAGCAGGCAGTCGGGTCATGGGTGGATACCATACAACTAGCAGCATCTTTTCACAAGGCACTCTGATGGTGGGGCATACCTCAAAAACTGCTGCAGGGGATGCCTTTCCAGACTCCAACTTCAACCCTTGTCAGGACGGATGCGTCACTATCGGGCTGGGGAGCGCACTTGGCAGATCTACAAACAAAGGGCACTTGGTCCTCCCAAGAATCCCAACTGCACATCAAAAGCTATGGACCTGGGTTTTACATCACGAGGTCCACAACAAGGCAGAACACCTACCGGGAGTGGACAATGTCCTGGCAAACAAGTTATGCAGAGATTATTCAGCATCCCACGAATGGGAGCTGGACAAAGCAGAAGCCCGACGGATCTTTCGCAAGTGGGGACATCCACAGATCGAACTTTTGGCCAACAAAAAATGCCACGGGTTCGCTTCCAGGTACCCGGAACACCTCTCGATGGGGGACTCCTTCTAATTGGACTGGACAGGCAAGTTCCTTTATGCCTTCCCTCCGATCCCGCTCATAGCGAGAGTGCTACGCAGACTGAAAGAACATGCCTGCTCGATGATCCTGATGGCACCGGATTGGGCTCGTCAGGTTTGGTACCCAACCCTGCATCACCTGTCTTTATGGCCCCCGATTTGTCTCAAGGTTCATCAGAGCCTCTTAACGTAACAGGATCGAAAAGGTGCTCCACCACGACACAGCAAGCCTGTCACTCCATGCGTGGTTCCTGAGCAGCGAAAATGTATTAACCTGAATCTTCCTGCAGAAGGCGGGGACATAATCAAGGCCTCTAGGGCCCCTTCTACACTAACAACTTGCATTTCGGAAATTGTCTTGTTTTATCAAGTGGTGCGAAACCTCTTCAGTGAACCCGCCCTCTACGTCCATCGAACAAATACTTCCGTACCTGTTGCACCTAGCGAAAGCAGGGCTCTCCCTTTCACCCATCAAGGTGCATTTGTCCGCCATATCAGCATACACGACTAACCCAGGTCAGCAATCTTTGATCACCAAACCTGCTATCAAAATATTCTTAAAAGGATTGATGCGTACTTTCCCGCCAACTCTTACACTGGTTCCTTCATGGAGCCTGAACACAGTCCTGGCAGCGCTCCTGGAGCCACCATACAAACCGATTCACATGTGTGACATAACATTTTTATCATGGAAAGCAGCTTTCATAATAGCTATCACGCCAGCCAGGAGGATTAGCGAGCTGCCAGCCCTTTCTTCAGAACCTCCATTCACCTTGTTTCTTAAAAACCGCGTCATACTGAGTTCTTACCCGAGGTGCTGTCAGAAATTACACTCACCGAGCGCATCGTACTTCCAACTTTCTTCATGAATCATTCATCTGATGCAGAGAGATCCTTACACTCGCTCGATGTCGCAAGGGTTCTTAAGTTCTACATTCAGAGAACTAAAGAATTCCGCTCCTCGACTAGACTTCATCGCATTTGATGGCCGGACTAAAGGACAGCACATTTCAAAATAGTTTGCTGCGTTGGGTTTCTCAATGTATCAGTCACTGCCACCAGTCTAAAGGCGATCCACTCGCCAGACCACCTTCAGCCCACTCCACCAGAGGAAGGGCAGCTTTGGTTGCTTTTCACACTGGAGTACCATTGAAAGACATCTGCAGAGCCGCAACCTGGAGCACTCTGCATACGTTCACCAAACATTACTGCCTGGCTGAAGATACCAGCAAAGAGTCAGCAGTGGGTCAAGCGGCTCTCCGCCATCTCTTTGCATAAGGTAGGAGCAGCCTTCTCTTCCCACCTTCCCAGGTAATGTAGCCTATTCAGTTGCTGTATAGTAAGGTGATCAGAAGGATCTGCAGAATGTACATTATAATGGGCATGCCTAACTGCTTGTATTCTATTCAAACATCTGAATCTATGAAAGATCCAATGCTGGAGAAGTTCCAGTTACTTACCTGTAACTGTATTTCTCCAGCATTGGTATCTTTCATAGATTGAAATGCGCCCACCCGCCTCACCTGAGAGGCTGCTCCCTCTTCTTGTAGCCATCTATTCATGTAGTCTTCTACAGCTCAAAATCTGAAGATGGCTGCCTGGGGCGGAGCTTAAACCCTGCCACCTCATTGGTTAGGGCCATAAAGGACCAAAGTGAGGTGGAGGGACTGCCAATTGAATGGCTCATAAGCCAATCTACATTCTTTTTCTATGGAAATAATGTGTGTATATATATATTATATTTAATTTTTAATAACTATTTAAATCACAGAGGATTCCCAGTCTGACGACAGGGAATATTCAAGCATGTGAATCTATGAAAGATACCAATGGTGGAGAAATACAGTTACAGGTAAGTAACTAAAACTTCGCTCTGTAGTGCCTGAATCAGAGAAAAAACAATCTCGACTCCTTCGGATAAGGTTTCAAAATCTTCAGAGTCCTTTGATTCTGAGTCTGTCGAAGGAGTGGATTGGGGTAGATTGATTTATAACCCTGATGGTGCCGCCGCTGATGAATACTGAACACCTTGAGGAAAAGAAAAGGCTCAGAGGGAGCAGGATTTAGTGCACTAGGTCTAATAAAAGAAAAGACAGGCCAAATTCTTTGAATTATTCAGTCCCGGAATTGTATGTTATAATGTGATAGAGAAAGGGTATCTAGTAGGACTTGAGTCTTGAAGATTAGGTCCTGTTGACTGGATGGAATAAGTAGTTGAGAGGATAATACCTCTTTCAACGTGGAGATGCAGTCTAGGAGATCAACTATTCTATTTTCCCCTGGGTGGTACCACAATTATTAGCATACGTTTTCAATTTTTATCTGTTGAATCATATCCCACTCCTCTGACACCATATGTAAGGAACTCATGGTGGCAACAGTAAAGACAGACACAAGTGATCATAGTTCAAGGGTATTTGTTAAACTGTATGCAGGTTGGAAAAACGCTTAATCTAAACCTAAATCTAAGATGGGAGCAACCGTCAACCATCAAATCAAAATAAGGCAGTTCTAGTGGTGTTGTGTCAAATAAAAAGGGCCTATACAAAAACACCTATTGCCAAACCTTACAACTAATACAAAAAGGGTGTGGAATAGTTTTCAAGAAAAGACAGAAGTGTTCATAAATATGTCAGGATGTGGTAGCCTGGGTCTTCCTTTCCCACGTTTTGAGCACAGGGTTAGATGGGATCGTGGAGCACAGGACACACTCGAGCTTTCCCAGCATGAGTCGACAGTTCCACTTGCAGCTATCGGGTCCGTCGATGGCCAAGTCTCGTTTCTCTTGAAAGTCTCTTGCCTTCGAGGAACTGACGTATTCAATAACACAACAAAAGTTCCTTCAACAAAATGAAAGTTTGTTTACTGGTTTTACTTTGGGTGAGGATTCTTCACTCCTGGGTCTCCCTCTTCCGGGCATTGACCCTTGTTCCTCGTGGTGTTGGGTGATAGCTTTTCACCCCCTGGATCTCCTCCTTCCGGGTTTGGATCCCAAAACAGTTGCTATTGCTATCAATGCCTTCTGTAGTTGTAGTGTCCTGGTCCCGAGGGCCTGATAGGTTTACCAAGAAAGGACCAACAAATAAACAGAGTTTTGTTCCAAGTATTTCTCGGGTGATGGACTCACCCCTGGGTCCCCCTCTTCCGGGCACAGACCCCTCTCTGCTTTCAGCCTCCCTCCGCTGGGTTCACTATGGATTTTCACAGGTGATGGATATACCCCTGAGTCCCCCTCTTCTGGGTGCTGACCCTTCTTTTACTTTCAGCCTCACTCCACCAGGTTCCCTACTGCTTTTCCTACACTATTTCAATGTCTTTTTAAACAGTTCCAGTGGACATCCCTCAGCCGGGTTCACTTTTATCAACACACTGTTTCTTGGAACTTTAGACTTTACCCCCTCTCGTCAGCATCCCTCTTCCGGGTTCACTCTTGCCAACTTCCCATTCACATTTCACTTTCAATGTTCACAGGATTCACTTCCCTTGCTTTCTCATGTGTCAGAATTCACTTCCCCTGCTTTATTTCTAGTTCTTAGGTCAAAGGCGTTCGACTGTAGAGGGATTTTGCTTGACCTCCTGTATGACCACTTTGACCTATCTTGGAGGCCCTCCTATGGCCTTCTGGTATCTGTAGTTTTACTCAGATGGGGATTAATATGAGTTTCTCGGTGCAGCACCCACGTGGTCCCTGCCCCCTTCTGCAGCTGGTCTCCCCTTTACAATGTTAGTTCTTTTGAACTTCTCTCACTTGCGGCTTTCATTCACCACAGTCCGGTTCTTATCGGCTCTCCCCTCGACTCATCTGCAGAGGTTTCTCGGGTCTGAGTCGAAAAGGGCAAGGTCGCGTCTCTCTTTGTCCACCCCTCGTATTTGCTGCCTTTCTCCTCCTTTTGAACTGCTGGGTCTGGTTAGCTGTCTCGTCGTGCTTTCTGCCTCGCTCGTACTGTGTTCTCTTGCTCCACCTTTTATCCCTGTGGAGTAGGGAAAGGGCTGTCAGGTGTGTTTGATTCTCGTCTATTGCCTGACTTTGCCTGACTCTTGTATACATTGGGCAAAAGTGTTTGTGTTGGGAAAGGGAGGAGGGCAGTGTTTTCGATTGTCCTACGGGGTAGGATGGGTAAGAGGTATTGAAGGAAGGGTACTCATTAGTCCACCCCCAGGAACTGGATCCAATAGTGATGGGTGTGTCCTGGCCACCTGGATGATGGATCCCCAAGGTTTAGCCAGGGAGACACCTTCAGGTTTCTCACAGAGCTATTGGTGGTGTTAAATCGTGACATAGCTGAAGTTCTGATTACTGTCTCTGAAAAGCAACTTAGGATGGAACATGTTATAGTCCATCCTTTTTATACACAATGCAGCTTTCTGATTGCCATTCAGAAGTAAATAACACATGAGCATAGTTCAAGTGCAGCCTTAACATTAATGAATGGTACAGGTTGCACTCAAAACAGAGTTGTACTACTTCTCTAATGCTCAAATGATTGTGCCCCTTTTATTCCTGCACCAATCATATGGTCCATGCCTTTCTTTCAATGCGTTTCAATGGTTATATGTTGTTCTGATGCTTAGCCTCCCTCATGGACCATGAATGCCAACACCTTTTTCACAAATGGTGTTGTTTGCCCTCCTGATGAATTGTCCCTGCTATACACTGCTTTTCATGTCCTCCCAATATCTAGCATCCTGATCCTTATCTATGTTGTATCCCCTGCTCTCTCACCCTTGCTACACCACTCTCCAACATGTATCTAGCCTTCACACCTCTCCCCTTCTTTCCTTTCACTGATTCTGCTGCTCTAATGGTCCACTGTTTGTTTTGTGCCATCCGTTGCCTGCCCTTATTGTCCCACTCCGCCTTCTCCTAGAATTCACTCCACACCCTGCCTGCTCTCCCCACGTGAATTCGCTGGACGTTCCAAGCATGTGAACCACTGTACAGTCTTGTTATCAACAGCACGTGTGGGTTCTCCTCGCAAAAACTATCTTTCAGCATCAAAACTTTGTTTTGACGTAAACAAGGGTATTTGTAAAAAAATACTGAAATCATCAATACGATAGCACTCAGTTTAAACTACAGAAATGTCCTTTGTTTTCAAATTCCACTTGGCTTGGTCAAGAAACTCAAGCAAATGTATAATATGATAGACTCTCATTTTATGGTCCTTTTACCATTTCTAGAACACAGCACCTATATGCACTATGAATGAAGGGGAGTGCAAACATTAATATTTATTTTGCTCTAATACCTTGTGCAGTTGTACACAGCTTGGGATCTGTTTATTCACAGAACTGTCAATCCCTTAAATTGTAGAGGGAGATATTCTTCAGAGTTTACGAGATGTCCTCAGCCAAGTGTAAACTGATCAATACTGGGTGGATAAGCTTTCTCATGAACGTATTGGCTGCTCACTTCTTTTTGTTTTTTTTTAAAAGGCTTTATTTATCATTTTTCAATAAAGAATAAACAATATAAAACAACAACGAACAAAACCAATTAAACAGAAGTGCTTGCAAGGAGGGGTACATAACAGAGAAAGTGTAGGTTGACAGTGGAATCAATTCATTTCGGAAGACCACGCTTATGCAATAGACCCTCCTTTTAGCAGAAATGGTAGGTACGTGCAACCTATATCAGGGAGAAGTGGCTCAGCATTTGCAGTTTAACTGAGCGTGCTGGGTACGTCTCGCAAAATGCGTGCAGCGGAGACATGAGTGGCATACCTTTTATGTAGCAGGGTCTCCACTTTCTCAGCGGCCGCCACCTCCCAGATTTTGTACCACTATATTTTCACTTAGGGGCTCTTCGGCATTTCCATTTCCAGGTTTTGGCCAAAGCTATTCGGGTAGCTAACAGCCGGTGAGCGACCAGGGAGGCTCTGTTGCCACTTATTGGATGGATGGACTCCACTGGAGAATGGTCCTAGGTTCCATCCGTAAAGCTGCCCCCGGGAACTCGGATATAAGAGCTACCATTTCACGCCAAAAGGACTGAGTCAAATGGCAGGCCACCCACATGTGAATGAACATGCCCTCCTTCCCGCACCCCTGCCAGCAGAGGGGAAAAATTGTGCCATTGAATTTATGGAGGCGGGTGGGGTACATATACCATCTGTACAGCACCTTGTATGAGTTTTCTTTGTTGGTCACACATTGGCAGGAGGTTGCCGCCCTCCTCCAGATTTGTACCCAGCTTTCTTCAAAGATTGGGCTCCCAAAATCCCTCTCCCACTGGGCCATGTACTCGTGCCAGTCGGAAGAGTCAGAGGTGTCGAGCAATCTATAAACTCTTGAGACTGTCTTGGCTGTGGTGCCATCTTGAAGGGTCAGTTCTGAGCCCAGGGGGGCTTGTGTTCCTGCTGCACGGGTCTTAGAGTTGGAAATCCAGTGGTGCAGTTGGCATTACCTGCAGCCTTCAGACTCGGGAAGGCAGAATTTGTTCTTGCATTCAACTAAGGTCAACAGGGAACCCTCCTGATATAGCTGCTCCAGGTGCTTTAAACGGCCCTCCTCCATCTGTGCAAAAGCTCCTTGTTCCAGACCCGGGGAGAAACTGGGATTACCCACTCGGACCCCCCTCTGCCTGAACGCACTGTCCCGATAAGAGAGTGTAGACCTGGTGGAGAATAGGAGCAAACCCTCACTGGACCCGTCTGCCGAGGCTACGTATGGGAGAGTTTCCATGGGGAATTCCGTTACTGATTGCTCCACCTCAGTGCTCGCCCATGAGAATAAACCAGGGGCTCCCTGGGACTGCCGCTGCACTTGGGGATTGTCAACCCACATGGGTGACAGCTGCCCAAGGCCAGGGACATTACCCCCGACGTTCCTCGAGCTCTGGCTGGCCTCTGTTACAGCTTCTCCCTCTGGGAAAGGTCGGTGACCCAGCCGGGGTTCCCTGCACCCGCTGCTGGGCTTGGGGATGGTCAAACAACATGGCAGACAGCCGCCCAAGGCCAGGGACATCACCCCCGACCATCCTGGAGTGCTGGCTGGGCTGCGTTACAGAATTTCCCTCAGGGGACTGAAGGAGACCCTGCCAGGGCTCCCTGGAGCTGCCGCTGTGCTTGGGGACAGTACACCCACATGGTAAATGGATGTCCAAGGCCGGGGACATCACCTAAACCATCCTGGAGGTCTGGCTGGCCTGTGTTACTGATTTCCCCCTACCAGGAAGCCCTGGCAGTGTGCCAATACTTCCCTGAAGGGAAAAGCTGTAACGCAGCCCAGCCAGAACTCTAGGGCGGTTGGAGGTGATGTCCCAGGCCTTGGGCATCCATTTCCCATGTGGGTTGACCATCCCCAAGTGCTGCAGCAGTCCTAGGTAGCCCTGGTACGGTCCCAGACCTTTCCCAGAGGGAGACGCTGGAACACAGGCCAGCCAGAGCTCCAGGATAGACCTGGGTTATGTCCCTGGCCTTGGGCGGCTGTCTCCCATATGGGGCTACCATCACCAAGTGCAGCAGCTGTCCCAGGGAGCCCCACTGTGGTCCTTATCCCTTCCCCGAGGGATATTCTGTAAAGTAACCAAGCCAGCGCTCCAGGATTTATCAGGGGGGATGTCCCAGGCTTGGGCTGCGTTACAGCTTTTCCCCCCGGGAAGGGATTGGCACACTGCCGGGCCTACCTAGTGGGGAAACGCTGTAACGCAACCCAGCCAGAACTCTTGGGCATTCGTTTCCCATGTGGGTCTACTGTCCCAAAGTCCAGCGGCAGTCCCAGGGAGCCCCAGCAGGGTCTGCGTCTGTTCACGGAGGGAGAAGCTATAACACTGGCCAGCCACAGCTCCAGGATGGTGGGGGGTGATGTCCCTGGCCTTGGGTGGCTGTCTCCCATGTGGGTTGACCGTCCCCAAGCCAAGCGGCGGTTCCAGGAAGCCCCGGCAGGGTCCTCATCTTTTCCCAGAGGGATTTTCTGTAACGCAGCCCAGCCAGAGGTGCAGCCTGAGCATGCGTACGGTCGACCCACATGGGGGACAGGTGCCCAAGGCCGGAGACATCATCTCAGACCATCCTGGAATTCTGGCTGGCCTGCTTTATAGCTGTCCCTTCAGCCAAGGCCAGGGACATCACCGCTGACCATTCTGGAGCACTGGCTGGCCTGCGTTGCAGCTTCTCCCCACCAGGTAGCCCTGGCAGTGTGCCAATACCTCCCCGCAGGGAAAAACTGTAACGCAGCCCAGCCAGAATTCCAGGACTGTTGGAGGTAATGACCCCGGCCTTGACATCCGTCTAACATGTGGGTCTACCATCTCCAATAACAGAGGTAGTTCCAGGGAGCCGGCAAGGTCCCTATCCCTTTCTCGGATGGAAAAGCTACAACTCAGGCCAGCCAGAACTCCAGGATGGTCGGAGGTGATGCCTCCAGCCTTGGGCGCCTTGTCTCCCATGTGGGTCGACCATCCCCAAGTCCAGCAGCAGTACTGGGGAGCCCCGGCAGGATCCCTATTCCTCCTCGGAGGTGACATCTGTAACGCAGCACATCCAGAGGTGCAGCCTGGGCTTGCGGACGGTCAACCGACATGGGAGACAGCCGCTCCCAGGGAAACACCAATGTTACGCTGGCATGGGGGGAAATTTGTGGCCTGACCCTACAATTGCGGCCAAACGTACTGCCCCATGCTTGGGGGGCCTGTGGCAAGATTGCTGGTGGCCCTGTCCCCCCACACCAAATGAAGTTGGGGCATCTCATGTACCCCTTCCTAGGGGCAGAAATCTGCCCAGGGAGGGCTACATGAGGTGCCCCCATCCACTTGGGGTGGGGGGAGAGGGCCACCCCCCTTTTCATTCCCTCAATCTCTGGTGGTTTAAGGTGCCCCCCACACCTCACCAAAAACACAATATGCATGATAATTCTTTTTGACCACTTTCCTAGAGGCAGATGGGCACATTACAAAACGGGCTGCCCCAAGCTTTGGAACCCGGGGGTGGGGGGTAGAGGGCTGCTTACATGGTAAGTGTCCCCCTAACCCCCCACTTCACAAACAGATCCATGGTAGTCTAGTAGCATTGCTGGACATGCATCTGTCAGGCTGAGAGAATTCCTGTGTCCGCGGAAGCTGCTGAGCCCCCAACAATCCCCCTGAAATGTAATTCTCAGAGCTAAATTAAACTCAGCTCTGCTAACTACACCCCTAAGGGAAAGGGGGAAGTGGATAACATAAAAACACCAGGCAGATTGCGTCAGGACTAGCCGGTACTGAACCTGCAGTAAATACATAAACAACACAAGGCCTCACATTACTTACTAGTCATGTGGTGAAATAAGACTTTAAATCCACAACTAAAGTGTTAAGAATCATACCTGGTTCTTCTCTTAAAATTTCCTAGAGAAGACTGTTGAAGTGGCTGAAAATCTTTCTACCCCCTTACTTGAGTCTCTAGAAATTCAGCAGCTACTTCTTAACTTAGGCAAACTAGAAGGCCTTGAACTTAAACTGAATATTGTTCCATTTGAAATTGTCTTTAATGAATTCTGTTCTTTCTTTTCTTAACAGTTCAGTCAGAGACAGATTGCGTTGAAAATTGAAGATCGCGCGCATAAAGTACACACGCATATGGAAAAAATTCACGCGCAGAAAATTCACGCGCGTAAAAAAAACACACGCGCTAAAGAATTCATGTGCTGAAAAACCCATGCTCTAACTTACACGCACGCTGAAAAAGGCGCACGCGCTGTAAATTTAACGTGCCAAAGAATTCATGCGCAAACGAACACTCCGTTGCAAAAACCATGCACTAACGAACTCACGCTTGGAAGAACCCGCACTTTAAAAAGTCATGCGCTGAAATTCTCACGTGCTGACGTATACGCGCGCTGAGGAAAACGCGCGCTATAAAATTTCACGCGCTAAAGAATTCACGCGCAACCAAACACTTGCGTAGGAAACTCTCGCGCTGACGAACACACGCGCATAAAACTCACGTGCTGATGAACACACGCGCTGAACATTCCACGTGCTGAAAACCCACGCGCTGATGAACACACACGCCACACGCTACGAACGAAACGTTCCCAAGCTGGTCTCGCGCATACGTTAATAAAGAATGTCCAACGTTCGCGCTCACAAACGTACAGATTAAAGTTACTTTTCAAATTATAAACTTTACGTTCTCTCACTTGAAATGTCTCTGAGCAAAAACTAAGCAACAGTTTTTTAAAATCCAAACGAAAGTCACTTATCTCATGAACAAATTTTCAAAGAACTTCAAGTTTTCCAGTCTCAATCCTATTCCAGACAAACAAGATTCTTCTCCTGAAACCCCAGATGAGTAGCCGCTCGACTTCTAGGGCCAGAAAGCTAGAATCCGAAAAGGCCCAAGTCCAAAGCAGGAGCAGCTACAACACACAACCTCTCAGCTGGGGCATCGACGATGCCCAGGGAGGGCTACATGAGGTGCCCCCATCCACTTGGGGTGGGGGGAGAGGGCCACTCCCCTTTTCATTCCCTCAATCTCTGGTGGTTTAGGGTGCCCCCCACACCTCACCAAAAACACAATATGCATGATAATTCTTTTTGACCACTTTCCTAGAGGCAGATGGGCACATTACAAAACGGGCTGCCCCATGCTTTGGAACCCGGGAGGGGAAGAGGGCTACTTACATAGTAAGTGGCCCCCTAATCCCCCACTTCACAAACAGATACATGGTGGTCTAGTAGCATTGCTGGGTGCGCATCGAGCGATCTGCGCCCGATCCGCACTCAGCAATGCTTCAAATATGGTGTTGATGGAAAGGGGAGGGTCTCCTTACCTCAATCTGAATGGCTCAATAATGCTGCAGATCGAGGGAGAGAAAGGTGAACACTCACGTTCTCTTTTCACTGCGGCAGCCGAAAATGGCTGCTGCAGTGAGTTTCACATCAGCGTGCATTACGCACGCTGACGTGAAAATTAAGGAATTCCAACCCCTGGACCGTGAGGAGGAACCTTTGCAGGGATCGCACAAAGTACAGTGCCAAAAAGGACAAGTTTTACTTAAGGGGTTATACATGTACACTATTCTTTTGATAGTTCATAGTTTTAGTGCTATATTTTCTAATATTTTTTTGGTTTCCTGCTTGTTTGACCAATCCTTAGTGCTTTTTAATCAATATGCTCATATTTATATTTCGAATGGATTGTGTCCCCCCACGCATTCCTCATTTTATGATATCTCCATATACACTTTAGCTGCTTCAGAAGTTTTTTACAGCAGGGGTCCCTGCGCATGGATGCCTGTCGACTCGATGTCCCACAAAGGTCTCCATCTCAATGTGGACATCATTGATGGTATAAAGAGCGTGCAGCGACCGTAGGCTTTACTTCAATTTTTCCGTGAGAGCTATCGCTTTGGCAATTGGTGCGCTTCGGTTCCTTGACTAGAAACCTTTGAGTTTAGTGATAAAGAATGGCATCGTCGTTGGCGTTATCAACTCCGAGATTGGGGTTAAAAAAATGTCACGAGTGCAAGGCGAAAATGTCACTTACCGACCTCCATCGGGTGTGTCTGTGGTGCCGAGGATCCACTCCTTTAACATCAGAGTGTGAGTCCTGCCTGTCGATGACAGCAAAAGCCTTGAAAGAGCCTATAGGGTAGTTAGCTGCAGGTAGGTCTCAAAATCCCCTTTGATGACTCTGTCGAAAAGTGATCCTCCGACGAGTCGAGAGATGTCTTTCCTCGTCGGAAGAAAGCTAAAAGGTCCCGATCACGCAGTGGTTCACACCACTCATCCTCATGGCGGTCAAAGAAAAGGCGCCACTGATCGCCATCTTCATCAGCGAGTTCCTCCCCGGAACGGGTCACTTGCCCGACAAAATCGGCCTCACTGGCTTAATGGGAGAGATTCAGACTTAAAATGCTCAAAGTATTCTAGAATGTGCACTTTTTGGGGGGTTTGGAACCCAGTTGTATAGTGGCGCTGGATCAGGTTTTCACCTATTTCAATTAATAATGTTTGTGATTCATTCATCAATGATAGTTGACACCATTGTAAGGTTTTGAAACCACGTTGTGTTTGTGCCCAACGGTCACGTTATGTCAAATGATTTTTGTCACAATTATAACATGTATCTTAGTGTACAATTTCATTTTTGGCAGAGTTATAGGCTGCTTGATTGTACCTTCAGATCTGACACGTGTTTCAACCTTAGGTTTTTATCAAGGCATGAACTGGGTATTTTTCTTGTCCTGTGTAGGTCTGGGTAGCGTGTGGATCATGTATGGATTGCTGATTAACATCCGTGCCCGGTTGGGCAGTAGAAGCGTAGTTGGTCTTGCGGCCATCAAGTTGAATTCGATGTGTTCATTTTCAAAACTGGGACTGCCGGAGCTCTGTCACTTGGAACCCTACACGAGGGCGCCAGGAGTAACAACAGCAAGCTAAGGGAATAACCAGAATTGATGGACTATACCAAGTCCTTATGCTAGCGCAGAGATCCACAGTTCTGTCAAGCTCCAAACACCCAACTTAACTATTCGAGAGTGTGGCCTCAACCCTCTCGAAGAAAGATAAGAGCCATGCCCATGTCGACAAACACGACAAAAGAAGGCAAAGGACAAAACATGTGTGCCCGGGTGTCCAGGAGAAAACTCCCTGGGAGCCCTCAGAGTTTCTCTCGAGTAGAGAACAGACTCCTTCGGAAATAGTCATCGACGCCATGACGCTTTGGCTAAAAAGGTTTTCTCTGCGGGGAATATGCCCCTTGAATCGGCAAATTCCATGTTTGCACTGGCTAAATTCACTTTTACTCTCGAATCTGCTGACAACATCAGCAGAACTATGGTGACTAGTACTGTAATGCTCAGATTTACCTGGTTGAGAGTCTGGTTCTGCTCCAGATGTGCAGTCCAGACTTCTTAATATGCCCTTTGACGGCACACATTTATTTGGCAGCAAGGCTGACGAGAGCCTGGAGAAGCTGCAGACCTCCAAAGCAGCAGCCAAATCCCTTGGTGCTGCAGTCAGACAACCGCAAACTCGCCAAACTGGAACAGCTTGGAGGGGCAGGTCCTTTCGCTATTACTCCTAAGTTGGAAGAGGGAGAGGACCATCAAATCAAAGAGGTCAGAGCATTTCCCTCGTGGTGGACGGGGAAGAGGTACTTAGACCACCCAGGCAACGGCTACTTTACCATTAGCCGTCTCAAAACCTCTCTGAGACCTTAGTCCACAAGACTCCTGTAGGAGGCAGACTCTCACAGCATCTCGGTCTCGGGTGGATAGCTCAGGGGTAACATGCTCACCTTGGAAGCAAGACGAAGGAGAGCACCACAGGTTCGATCCCCGGGTCCGCGCTTAGAAACCTCTGGGTATTAAGCGCTTTATAAATAACCTATCATTTCATATATCATATCATCTGAAAGAATGACAGGGTATTACTTCAGATGCATGGGCATTGGAAACAGTTTCCCAGGGTTACTGCCTTCCCTTTCTAAAGAAGCCTCAGAATCGTCCACTGGGGAAAAGCTCTGTCAAATTTCCAGATCTGCTCTTTATGCAGGAAATCTTGACCCTGCTAGAGAAAGGTGCTATCGAACCAATACCTGTAGCGGAGAGGAACAAGGGTTGGTACTCCCCTTAATTCCTAATCCCCAAGAAGGACGGAGGATTGAGACCCATTTTGGACTTAAGAAACTTGAAGAAGTTCCTCAGGAAAGACGGATCCTTCGGGCCCTCCAGCTCCAAGACTGGATGGTATCATTGGACCTTCAGGATGCTTACTTTCATGTGCCAATCCATCACAAGCACAGAAAGTACCTGAGGTTATGTTGTTAGTGGTTCTCATTATCAGTTTCGAGTTCTGCCATTTGAGCTGACCTCCGTCCCGTGGGTTTTCAACAAGTCGATGGTGGTGATGGCAGCGAGTCTCAGTAGAGGGGGCATTCATGTCTACCCTTACCCTGACGATTTGCTGATCTGGGCACGTTACCCTGAACAGGCCCTGGAACATCTCGCTTCACTTGTCACTCTCTCCACAGACTGGGCTTCTCCCTCAACTTCAAGAAGTCCTACATTATATCATCTCAAAGGCTCCAATTTATCGGGGCAGTCCTAGATGCATCCTTGGGAAAAGCCTCGCCACCCGAGGTGCGGGCTCAAGACATTCTGCAGATGGTCACCAAATTCCAGAGTGCTTCTTCCGGCCTTCGATTTTTTTTTTGAGGTTGCTCGGCCTCATGTCATCCTGCATTTTCCTGGGGCCAGAGGCTGGCCTGAGAATGAGATCTCTCTAATGGGCTCTCAGAACTCGATGGTCACAATTCTCAGGCAGGATGGCAGACCTTCAGGTTCCAAGCAGAGTCGCACAAGACCTTCTGTGGTGGGCCTGCCAGGAAAACATTTTGAAGGGAGAACGTTTTTGACAACCATGGCTGGAGATAACAGTAGTGACGGACGCCTCATTAAGGGGTTGGGGAGCCCACGCCAACGATCTGACAATCAGCGGTTGTTGGTCTCCATCAGAGTCCAAATTACAAATCAACCTTTTGGAGATGAGGACAATCAGACTAGCGCTGAAGGCCTTCCTGCCCTCTGTACGAGAAAATAATGCCTGATAATGACAGACAACACAGTGGCCATGTACTACCTCACAACAAGAGAGGAGGCGTAGGGTCACCACCACTGTGCAGAGAGGCAATGCAGCTCTGGTTCTGGGAAATTCAAGAAGGAATCTCCCTAACAGCAGTTCATCTAGTCGGAGAGGAGAACACGGCGGCAGAGTCTCTGAGCCGGCAGAGCATTGTCTCCCACAAGTGGGAACTAGCTCAGGAAGTCCTTCAAGAGATCTTCACCTTTTGGTGAACCCGGCAAGTGAATCTATTTGCGACTGTTGTCAATCGGAAATGCGAGCTGTACTGCTGCAGGGAAGTTCCCCCATGAGGAGCTCTAGGGGACGCGTTCGTAGTGGACTGGGAGTTTCCACTCCTGTACACATTTTCTCCAGTCCCTGTCATTCGTCAAGTAATCAGGAGGTTAAGAAAGTTCAGGAAATCCATGATCCTAATTGCTCCGGGTTGGTCCAGGAGGACGTGGTACCCGGACCTTCTGGACATGTCCATCTGCCCTCCAATACGTCTGCCACACCGAGAGGACTTGCTTCTGTGACAGGAGGGTCGGGTTCTCCATCCAGAGGTCAAGACACTCAACCGTCCCGCATGGTTTCTGAGAGGTTGAGATATAAGGATTGGGACCTCCCGGATGACGTGATGGAGATTTTGCTTTCGGCCAGAAGGCGAGAAACTAAATCCTTATACTGCTGCCGTTGGAACAAACTCTGCATCTGTTGCAGGGATGAGAATGTGGACCCTTTTACATGCAGTACACCTATGGTGTTATCGTTCTTGTTACAGCTGGCTAATCTGGAGCTCCAGGTTGGCACAATGAAAGGGTATCTGGCAGCGCTATACGTTTTCAAGCACTCCTCTGAAGAGGTATCCTTCTTCAAGATTCCACAGGTTATACCGTTTTTGAAAGGATTGACAAATGTATTTCCTCCAGTCCCTTTTCAAGTCCCGTTTTTGGGATCTCAACCTAGTTTTGACATTTCTAATGTGTGCTTCATTTGAGCCTATTCATTCCTATCCTTTAAGATTGTTAACTTTAAAGACCATCCTTTTAGTGGCTCTTACATCACCTGTACGGTGAGTGAACTTCAAACCTTGTCCTGCAAGCCTCCTTACCAGTCTTCTTTAATAATAGAGTGGTCCTTAAGGTTAAATCTACCTTTTTTTATCAAAAATTATGTCTGCGTTTCATTTAACTAAAAAAATCGTTCACCTGCTTTTTATCCTCCACCTCATCCTGGAAATGAAGAGGAGAGATTACACAGACTTTTGACCCAAGACGTGCCCTTATCTTCTACATTTCCAGGATGTTTAAATTAAGAGAATATGATCAATTTGCTGTTGGTTACACAGGACATAAGTTGGTTATGGCGGTCTCAAAACAAACCTTATCTACGTGGATCATTTTAGGAATCTCTGAATGCTATAGATTACCCGGAAAAGATCCTCCTGAGGGTCTCAGAGCACATTCGACCATGGGCATGGCTACTTCCTCTGCCGTAGTCCTAATTCAGGATATTTGTACGGCAGCAACCTAGTCCTCCGTCCACACATTCATCAAGCATTATGGTCTACACTCTTCCTCAGGCCGGGAAGGTGTTTTTGGGAAGGCAGTGTCACATTCTGTACACACAGACCAATAAGGAACTCCTACTAAATTATTATTAAAGATTGAAAATTCTGACACCCTACTCCGGAAATACACACTGCTTTGGGAGCCTATCATAAGATGAGGAATATGTGGGAGGATACAATCCATTCGAAGAACAAGTTACTTACCCGTGGTAATGTTCTTTCGACTGGATGCTCCTCCCACCTATTCCTCATCGCCCCTCCCAACTTACCCTGCAGTATAATTTCCTTGTTATTGCAGTTTACGCTCTTTCAGGGTGAGTGACTGCTGGGCGTAGGATAATCCAATACACGTAAGAAACAGAACTGAAGTCAACGGTCGCTGCACGCGCTATATACCATCGATGACGTTGACATCGAGACAGAGTTTTTTGAGAGACATCGAAACGACAGGCATTGATGCGCAGCGGCTCCTGCCCGAAAAAATGTCAAAAGCAGCTAAAGCTGGATATAGCGATATCATAAGATGAGGAATACGTGGGAGGAACATCCAGTCGAAAGAACGTTACCACGGGTATGTACCTTGTTCTTTTTACTTGTAAAAGGGAATTTTGTTCTCTGAAAAGCATTCATCTGTTGGAGCCAATGCTTGCTAATAGCAGAATGGAAATCGAATGCATCAAGGCACTCTTTAATTATGTTGCTAATATTCCAACCTTTGTATTGATTGAGCTCCACATGGAGTTTTATTCTTTCTATGTTTCTACTCTCTCTCTCCCCCTCTCTCTTTTTTATTTAGCAGTTTGCCAATATTTAATACTGATTCATTTGTATATGAATCACCATTTGCATTAAAAAAAAGTTGTAATCTCTTCCCACTTCCGAGGAGATAATTGAAAATGAAGTGTTATTGCAAACTTTAGGTTTGAGAGTAAAATGTGAATTTTAATGAAAACGTCACTGATTGTTTTTTCATTGTTTACAGTGTGTACAGGGCACAGAATGTTTCTGCTCAGGATGTGAAGGCTGCTGTGGAGAAGCTCTATTTGGAAAAGGAACGACTCGACAACACACTTCCAAACTCCATCATCATAGGACCGTTCTTTGTCAATATCGAAGGCGTGAGACAAAACTTATCCAAGAAGTGCAAAACCCTGAGCACCGCCATTTTGGAGTTCTTGTCAAATAAACTGTACAAGGAGATGGAAGTTGTATGTATAAAAAATATTTTTCATATTTTACATAAAATATGGTACACAGTCATTCATAAACCATAGCTATGTGAAGTTAGTGTGAAGCTGTCCTATGGTAAATGAAGACACTGGTCGTCACAAATATTTAATCAAACCAGTTAACAAATGTGGGCACTTGCATTAGTGAAAGTCTCCATTATTTGATATGAGATTGGTACACTAACTTGAAAAAAGACAAATTTGTATACACTGAATTGAGGACATTGGCTAAATAGACATCTTTAAGTGTGCCTCTACGCCAAACCTTTGTCTCAGTGAGGAGTCTAATTTTTTGTTTTTGCTAGTACATGGCACTTAAGCACCATCTATAACCCAAGCCACTTGCATAGGAGTACATATAGGAGGGAGATTTCATGCGAGGAGGGTACACGGGGCTTGGGTGTGTTTGACTATTTACCCACCTATCGACTGCCTTTGGTTATGCTTATCCCTACCATTCTGACCCATTACCTGCCTCTCTCCCTCTGAATGCATTTTTGTGGTATCTCTTTGGCCAAGCTCTACCAAGCAGTAACATCAAACCTTGGCCTGTCAGTTTTATATCTAAGCATTCTTTTAAGAATTAGTGTCTTAACTGCAGCTGCAAATGTGCTACTGGTATAATGAAAATGTCTTAACCAGGTGTTTCTTTAGCCACTTGATTTATATCCATTAATTGCACTGAAGTTCTGGAATCCTGATGGAAACATGCATGGTCAAAGCCAACAGTTTTAGTTTGTGTATAGGTATTAGGCATTTCAAGGCACTGCTATCATATAATGATAATGATAATGATGTGTTATTTATATAGCGCCTTAATCCAAAGTGCTTTGGGGAATGGGGAACTCGTACGATTTTACAGCTGTTGCCTAAAATAAAATCTAAACTGTTGGCTTTGCCAATGATTGTTTAACCTAGTCTTTTCTACTGTTGGCCCAAGTTTTTTAAAAAAAATACATTTTTATTGATTTCTTAACAGTGTAATATATGCATTTCATTTCAATATACCACTGATTGTGTCTGTTAGTGCTCCTCTCACCCCAGCCTATTCCACCTCCTTTATTCCTAACTCGTGACATCCAACTGAAATACGTGTATATGTTGTCGCTAGTCACAGGGCATTTATTGCTCTTTGGGTATCACTGTGTGCTGAGGCCATCAATACCTGCACCATATGCTTCCAGGAATCTAAGCCCATATTTTGTATTTTGTTCTCCAATGGGCCGCCTCTTGCCACACTGAGGTTTCTGCTAGCGTCCATTTTTGGAGGTCCATTCCACCACAGGTGCACTTCCGGACCCTTGTGCACTTTCCAATCCATTGCTATACTATGTTTCGCCAAAATATATGCTAGGTCTTTCAATTTACTGACGTGTCTTACCTGCTTCGGACACGCGAAAGTGCCCAGCATACAGGCTTTAGGAGATCTTGTGTCTAATGTTATACCTGCCTTGGCTAAGACCTAAGCTATCTCTTCCCAGTATTGTCGGATCTGCGTACAAGCCCAGAACATATGTACCAGGTCCACATTAATCATTCAGTATTTTGGGCAGGTCTGTTCCGTTGCTTTGCTAAATTTGGTGATCTTTTTTGGGGTTAGATACGCCCTATGAGTTACGTACAACTGAATGAACCGGAGCTTTACATTGCTGGATACTTTATGATAAGCTAATGCTCTACCCCAGACTGCATCTGTCAGTTGCTCCTGCAGGTCTGCTTCCCAGCCACGCCTGGTCTGCTCAAGCATATCCCTCCTCCGTGACATTAATTGCTCGTATATTCTCGACACCTTCCGAAATGTCATAACGTGTTTCTATATTTCATCTTCCTGTAGTTCCCTATCTGATACCATGCCATTTCTGCTTTATTTAAGTGAGGAGTGAAGCGTACATTGTGTTTTTCTGCGTGTATGCCTATTTCTGAGGTAAGCGCACTGAAGTCCATCAATCTACCTTCTCGTATTAAGCCTCCCACCGTCACTACCCCCATGGGTTCCCAATGCTTCCTCACATTTAGTCTGAGTTGTGGATCCTACGCCTTTAATTTCACCAATGGGATCTGGGGGGAGTAGGGTGTTTCTTTCTTTAGAAAGTGACAAGCCCTATGCAATATCGTCCTACCCAGCGTCAGCCGTAGCGGGGGGTTCTGGAAACGTGGCGCTACGGTCCATATCACGTCTCGCAAAAAGAATGGGGCCCATGCTGGCTCTGGCAACAAGGTGTCTTGGGTCAGTTCGTCCGACAGCCAGTTAGTGACGAATTGCAGTTGGCACGCCACAAAATATTCTTCAAAGTTGGGCACTTTTATAGCCCCTTGGTCATACGACCTCTGCAATTTCGTTAGTGCCATCCGGCATCTTTAGTTGTGTCATTGAAAGATACGACATGTAGCTTTGAGTCTCCTAAAAAAGCCTTTAGGTATGTTGTATGGGATAGTAGTGAAAAAATGAAGGAGTCTCGGGAACACCACCATCTTTAGCAGTGCCGCCCTCCCCATCAATGAGAGTGGCAATCTTGCTTAGAAAGTCATGGTCTTCTCTCTGCCGCTTTTAGTGTGTTCTGTAAGTGTTCTGTCTTGGGGTCATAGAACATATCTATTGCCAGGTATCTAAATGTGTTCGCCTCCCACTTAATCGGTAGCGCTGGCAATGTGTTCGGGGATTTCCACCTATACCCCACTAAGGGGAAACAAACACGATTTCTGTGCGTTAATCGTGATACCATATAGGTCTGCCTAGAGCTCAAACACATCTAAAATATAATTTAAGTTGGTTTCTGGGTGCTGTATGTACACAGGCATATCAGCATATAGGGAAATCAAGTTACTACTACCCTGTATGACTATGCCTGCATCTTGATATTCCTTCTGGAGATACACCTCTAATGGCTCCAAGGCCAGTATAAATAACATAGGAGACCATGGGCAGCCCTGCCTTGTGCCTTTCCCCAACAGCCATTACTCCATCTGTGTCTAGCGCTTTATTCAGCATCACTAGTAACGGGAGCGCAACTTCTGCCATGAATTCCTTATACAATTCACTGGGTAATCCATCTGCCCCTGGGGCTTTACCAGTCGGCAACCCTCTTATGGTGGATTGTAGCTCCTCTATGGTTATGGGAGCCTCCATCCTGCCAGCTGCCTCTGCATCCAGCTTGGGGAGAACTATCTGTACAATGATCTCGTCTATTTCTGACGACTGTGTTACTGATGTCTCTGCATGCAACTCCCTGTAATAATCATGAAAGCACTTGTTTATGCCTTCTTGCATCCCGCAAACCTCCCCATTTCCCCCAACAATCGCTCGTATCATGTCCCGCTTAGACTCACTTTTGTATAACCAGGCCAGCAAGCGTCCCGGCTTATCCCCTTCAGTGTGTTGCATTTCTACGTATTTCTTATAGCTCCGCTTGTCCAGTCTTTCCCAGTGCTCCAAACATTCCTGCTGAAAACAGTTAACTTCTTGGGCCCGATCCCCGGACGTATCACCCGAACAATCTATGGCCTCTAACTTAGTCTCAGCTTTATGTAAATCACTTTCTATCAAGGCTTGCATTCCTTTAGCTTTAGCTATCGCCGTCCCCCTAATCACTACTTTGAAGGCTTCCCATAGTGTACCAGCTGATTTTACACTCCCTGTGTTGTTTTTGAAGTAGTCCTTCACACCCTCGTAGATGTTCCCGGAACACTGCATCTCTTAGGGATTTGCTTCTAAACTTCCAAGTCGGGATACGTGCCCTAGGTGGGGAATTCTGCCATGTGACCACTAGGGGAGCATGGTCTGATGGCACTCCTTCTTTGTATTCTGCCGTTTTGAATTCACCTAGGGTCTCTTCCCATGTGAAGGCATAGTCCAGTCTGGTGTATAGATCTTTGGGGACAGTGTAATGTGAATATCCCTGAGCTTGCGGGTGTAGGGCCCTCCATATGTCGGACAATTTGAATGCTCGCAACAGTGTATTCAAGGCTTTGGCTGCAGGGTTTGGATGTAAGGATTTATCATCTGATCTATCAAGTTTCGGGTTCAGCGTCCAATTAAAGTCTCCCCCCATACTAATGTACCATCTCTAAATGTGCCAATTTGGGAGTTTAGCGAGCGGAAGTAGGCCGCAGAAGTCTTGAGGACTTTGAATGGCACAGACGGCGCCACCCATATCAGAACCCTTGTAGCATATGCTGAGTATGGTGAGCCCAGGGTTGTACCACTCCTGTTTCTAGCTAGGGCAATTAGCTTCTCACCTGGGAGGTGTGTTTCCTGAAGGAGTGCTATGTCAATTGTTTGGCGTTGCAAACATGTCATTATTCTATTTCGTTTGATATAACTGTTCAGCCCCCTGACAATCCACAAGGCTATCCTAAGTTCTCCCATCAGGAATAAGCATTCCTACATACCTCGACAGTCTGATGCGCATATTATACATATCTTGTGTTGATCTATATGCTAACTCCCAACTAACTACCCCAACTGCCATACCCTTCCCCACCCCAACAATTGGCCAGCTCAATACCAGTATCCAGGCATTGCATCGAATACATAGTATCGAAGGCAAAAGTTTTGGAAAAAAATGCATCGAAAAAATGCATTTTTGTTGTAGGTAAGGTTTTTTTTAAAAAACTATAATGGGTTTTAAGGGGTAAAAAATGGGGGTTAGGGGGACCCCCCCATTAAAAAAAAAGAATAAAAAATGCATTTTTTCGATACATTTTTTTCGATGCTTTTGCATTCGATGCAATCACTAGGAACACTCAATACCTTATACTCCGGCATCCCTGCTTCTCACCTTTGCCCCAGTTGCTTGTGCTGGTGCCTGGAGTGCAGCAGGCGGATACTTAACCGCTCGTATCCTTGAACAAATCCACTCTTAGGTGAAGGACGCTTCCCTGCAGTGCTTCCCAGATGGAGACTACACTGCTGGCTCCTGCAGTCCATCGAGGTGTTAGTGTCTGAGTCTTAAGCAAAAAGGATGCACCACTGTGCAATCAGGCGGCCGTGTCTGGCCATGTCCTTATGGATCCTCTGTAGGCCCTTCAGCATGTATCCCGCTCGTCTGTGGTCTGCTTGTCTACTGCGGTTGGTACATTTTCCGTGTCCATCCATTTATGTGCATGCTCTGGGGTGTCAAAGAAGAGGGCTCTGCCTTTACTTAAAATTTTCAGCCTTGCCGGATATAGCAACATGTACTTGAGGTTAGTCACCCGCAGCCTCCTCTGGCCCATGTGAAGTGCATGCTCTGTTTTTGCACTTGCAAGGTGTAGTCCGGGTACGCGGTAATATTGGCAGATGCTCGCTGTATCGTGCCGCCTTTACATAAGTGTTCGAGAATCTTCTTTTTATCTTTATAATTTAATATCCAGGCTATAATGAGCCGTGGCGGGGCTCCTGGATGTGGTTTCCTCATCAGAGACCTGTGTGCCCTTTCTACTGTGAAGCCCTGAGTGAGAGTGCCTGGGCCGATTTCTTGTAGCAGCATATTATCTATAAAGTTAGTGCGGTTCGCACCCTCTTCCCCTTCCGGGAGTCTGTTGATTCTTACATTATTGCGTCTGGCCTGCCCTTCTGCATCTTCAACTTTACCCTCGAGATTCCGCAATTGCTGCTGCAGGATCGTTACATCTCTTGAGGTGTCCTTCAGGCTGGTTGTATTCACTGCGACTTCCTTAACAAGAGCTCCTATGCTTTCTGCGAGAGACCAAACATCTTGCCTAAGGAGGTTCATGTCCAGGCTGATGGCATCCATTTTGGATTCTAATGCAATCTTCAAGGCTGCTATGGGGTCCTGGACCTGCTGGTCCCCTTTCACTTGGATCTGCTCTTCCTGTGGCGATGAGATCACTGGCATGGTATTCTCAGTTGAGTTTGTGGATTTAGTGAAAGTGTCCAATGTGGGCTGCTTAGACTTGTTTTTTTAGGACTTGCACACCATGGTTGATTCTGTCTGTGCTGGCTTTTCTGCCCCCATTGAGTTCCATACTTGCCTCTTGTTTGTGCCACTGATTACCAGCCAGTGTTGGATCGAGGCTGCTTGTTATCTTCTACGGCTGCAATGCTGTCTCAAGTGTCCCCAATGCCCTCCGCCGATGGGCGACGCTGTCTATCTTGCTGTGGTGGTTAGCATCTGTGTGCCACTTCGGAAGGTAGCCGATTGCTCCTATGTGTGTTGTACATGTGATGCTGCCTGATGTAGGCCACCCCAGGCGGATTGGCAATTGCCAGTGTTCTCCCCGTGCATGAATGTTCTCTTGAGCGTATTTCGGTCCAGTCTCCCTCCCTCCCCGCCCCGAGGTCTTCACGTGCCTATTAGAGGCTAGCAGTAGACACACACACTTTTGGTGCTGCAGCTTTCGGCTTTGCCTGCTGATGCTGGTCCCTTATATCGTGCTACAGTCATATATGTGCGTGCCCTCGCACATAGCTCTGCAACCTAGTGCCACTAACCAGGCCCCTTGTTTTGCCGAGGTAGCCGACTCCTGTTTGCAGCTTACCCTTGCTTCTTAGGGTTTATTGTCTTATACGCCGCTGTTCCGTGACCGGCTTCTGTCCGCGTTTGTTTGTTGTTGAAATGTGCTTGTGTGTTCCGGCGTATGGCTTTTACTTGGACCTCTCTACTGGGCTGTAATAGATGCTGAATTGCACAATCCGGTGCGAAGCATCCGGCAACTTGTTCCCCAAGTGCTTGCTTCCACTCTTGCCCAATGTGGACAGGGTCAGGCTCTGTCTCTGCCCCCCCAACGGTGACCCGCCGGAGCCGGCTTCTGCCTTAAGTACTTATCCTGGTGTACAGAGTCTGGCCTCGGGTGCCGCCATGCACACTGACCCGCTTTCCGGGTGCCCTGGTGTCTACTCGGTGCTAGGAGTATGTGCGCCCTCGCTGCCATACTTTAAGGTAGCATATCCCCAGGGCCGCCACTGCCGCCGCCCAACCTACCACATTATACGCGGCTCCTCTGCCCATACCGGCAGTCGCCATTGTGCTCGCCATTTCCACACCTCGCTTGGGCTCTTCTGCCCTTCTACACGCGGTGCGGCTGCCCTTATTGCGGCAACTGACCCACCCGCCTCAGATACCTAGCCTGACCGGACGGCCCCCCCGTAGACCAAAAGCGGGATCTAGCTCGCCCACTGGGATCCATGATTATGTTATGCAGCCCCTCAATACCACATCGCTACTATGTGTATGCAGACTACTGCCTCACGTCCGCCTTTTTGATCTTACTGCTGCTGGCTGGGTCTTATTCTTCGTAAGCCAGTGCTCCGCAATACATATTCCGACAGCTTTCTGCTTGCGCACACTTGTGCCCACACTCTTCGTCCTTCTGGTGGAGCTCTGCCAGGAATCAACACGCGTTGGCGCCTGTGTTACAGGCAAGGATCATATCGGATTGGCGGGAGCTGAGAGAGACGTGTCCTTACAGCATGGCTTCTTAGCCACGCCCCCATGTTGGCCCAAGTTATGTCTATATGGTAGCCATGTCCTATGTCATATGTCTTAACTGTAGCAAGTTCCATAACATTTCAGACTTCAGCAAATGCCTTTGCTATATCACATTATGTGAAAGGATAGACATTGTAAAAGCCTTTTTGGCACCTTCTAAGATGATGCTTTTACACAGTGAATTTCAGTGCGCTATAACTACTGGATAGTCAAGTTGTGGTTAATCAAATACAGCACAGAATAGTAAGGATATTTGGCTTTCTCTCTGCCACAGTCAGCAAAAGATCAAAGACTGTGGTTAGGCAAGCAACATGTGGCTTGACAGGAAACAGTCAGTTCAGTCTTCTCGTTTTCATCTTTTTTACATTAAGAAAATGTGATATTTGTTAACAAAAACCTTGTTACACAATATTGTTTTATCTCATCTCAGTTATTGCTGCTATTTATATGGCGAACTCTCCAACTATTCACTTTTTCCTCTTTGTTCTGTTTTGCATTCTGCTAAAGAATTTTGTTTGGTCTGCATTTCTCTTTTAGTATTTCTCCTTTCCTGGCTCGACTACACTGGTTTCCTATTAAACTGAGACATGAGTATAGGTGTTCACGCCTTTGTTCACGCCTGGTTATCTTTGTTCTTTGGTCTCTCTATATCATCCAGCCATGGTCCTTAATTCTGCTTCTCCTTTTCTTCTTTGTTTTGTGCCCTCTTTGAGCGACTTCTCGTTTTTGTTCATTTATACCTTTTATCTTTTAACTTGTGGAATGCTCTTCATTTGGATAATTGTTCTTAAACCGGTTTAATAAATGGCTTAAGTCTTACCTTCTACAGGTTGCTTTTTCACAAGATGCTGCCTTCCGAGCTGATATTTGTTTTGTCATAGGAGTTATTTTATGTGCCATATGTTTTGTTATTTGAATGGTCCTTGTACTGTTTTTACTTCTTTATAGTGCTTCAGATAAAACCAGTTTATAATTATTGTATAAAATAAATTACTTAGCAGACTTCCTGAGTGAAAACTCACTTATTTGTACAAAGCTGGCTTTTAGATAGACACATACTAACATGCAAAATCCATTAGGAGTTATCAAAATGCAATCTGGTGTAGCAATCTGGTATTGTACCATTACAACTGGATCACAAAGGGATCTAACACACTATCAGAAGTGTTGAAGATTTACCCTGATCTTGTCAAATCTTTGCCAGCAATGAACATGAACCTGTACATCCAATATATCAGTGACACTAGAGGCATGAAAAACCTGCAATATCTAACTTTCCTACCAACTCCAAGTGTCCTTACACAAGTGCCCCCTTGTTGACATAACCAACATATTCTCAGCCCATATAGACTGATGCCAATCAATCTTCGTGAAAGCAAACGTTGCTATGCTGGACCCATCTCTCACCTTTTGCATTGTTTCTCTTAGCAAAGTGATGGTGGCATCACCTATTACCAAACCTCGATTGTGCCTCTCTTGAAAAGACCTAACACAGACTCTAACACACTGGCAAACATCTGCCTTATTGCAAACTTTACACTCTGGAGCCAGAGGCAGGTTTCACTCCTGAAGCGCGCCAAAGGCGAATGAACAAGGAGACCACACCTGGGTTGGCGCGCAGAGAAAATCTCTAGAAGGACCTTTCCATAAAGACATGGCGAAAAAGGATGACCGCGGTAAATGCAAACCATGGTAGTTCGACATGAAACCACTGCCACCAGCCACTCTGTGAGGAAAGGGTAACATAAAAATGTTATATGAGCACTTCCTCCCATCTTTTCCCGCCTCTTCTATTGCTCTTCTCTACTCTTTGGACTTCCCGCATCTCATCTTGCCCCTCTTAAATCGATCTACCACTCTGCTGTACGCACCCTTTGTCTCCTTGCCTCCCGTGACTCCATCTCTTCCTCACTCTCTCCTTGGTTGGCTACCATTTCACTTACAGCTAAAATGTTACTTTCTCTGCCTTGTCTTCAAATCCATCCATGGTCTTGCTCCTCCTTATCTCTACTCCCTTCTCTCCTTCTACTCCCCCTCCCGTTCCCTTCGTTCTGCTGATCATTTCCTTCTCACTGTACCTCCATCCCCCTACGCTTCCTCCCGTTTCCGTTCCTTCCAACTCCTTGCACCTCTGCACTGGAACTCACTCCCTCTCACAATCCGCTCTACCACGACCTTCACCTCATTTCGCACTTCCCTTAAATCCCTCCTCCTCCATTCTCCTCCTTGAAACCTCCCCCTCTGCCCTTGCTACTTCCCCTCCCCCTCTCCCTTCCCTCTGATATTCTCTCTTCCCTCTCCTCCTCCTTCTCTCTCACATCCATTTCCCTCGTCCAAATCATCTCCACCCCCCTCACCTAATCCCACTCCCCCACCTTCAGTTAATTGCTCCTTGCACTGTTTTGTCGAATGATTCATGATGTAATTTTGCTCCCACTGTTATCTTGTTGTTGTTATCCTGTATTATGTTGTTCCATTGTACAGCGCTTTGGTGTAAAGTGCTCTATAAATCAATCAATCAATCAATTGACACAGGGGATACTAATTAACCCCTCCAGAACTCTATTGAAAGATAGGATGTGCTGGGTCTAGTGAGTACAATGCTAAGTAAAGTCAATTTCACTTTACTGCTCTGGGAAACAGTAGTTTATCCCAGAGAAGGTATTTAAACCTTAAGATTTCCCTTGTGCCACTGCACTGAAGGTGCTGTGTGACACAGAGTAAAAGATGATGCCTATAGAGTTTGTCAAACTCCATAACCAAAGGAAACACAGAGGTAAAATTCACATTAAAATACATGAGAGATTGGGAAGAAGGGTCACACTTTCTCCAGGTAAAAAAAATCAAGTCCTCAAAATCCAGCAAAGTTGCTGGGGGTCTCTAAGGTGGAGGGAATTAGCACATTTTTGAGAATTCTCCCTAACAAGAACAGTGAATCCATTGCCAATGTGGATTCAGAATCACCAGAGGTAAAGAAACGACTCTAGCATCAGAAAGGAGATGCTTCAATCCATCGACAACCGCATCCTAGATGTACTTATAATTTTCAATCTGCGTGAGGCATATACAATGGATCACAAGACTTTACTCCACCATCTATGTGGAAATCTCTTGGAATGCTTTCAACTGGCACTCTTTCCTTAAAGACCAGGTACCCCAAATGTCTATGGGAAAGATTTCAACCAAACGGAACCTCCTGAAATGTGGCTTCCTTCTGAGGTGGACAATGTCCCCTTAGATTCTTAATGTCTACATGCGATTGATAGCTTCCTTCATCAAGTCCTTCTCAATACAAATCCATATATATATATGCCAACAATAGGCGAAATCTGATTTGATTAAATGACAAGTTCAACTAGGAATGGATTGTTAGGCAGAATCCTGTGCAGTCCCCTCAGGGAGCACTACACACGATTAGGACTACAGGTGAGATCAATAAATCCCCTTTGGTATCAGTCTGTACCACACAGATTTAGTTGGTAGCTGTGGCTGAGCAATCAGACTTATCTCAAGAGGGAGATGAGCAGTATTCAGGGTTTACACAATAGGCCTACAGCACTATGGCACAAGGAAACACTGACCAAAGCTTTTCATTAAAAAGTAGATATATATTTATTTTATACACTTCTAATAAAACACATGTATCACAGTCATCAAGCAAGTTAAATTAAGTCAAAGGAAAATTATACACACTCCCAAGTTAAATTGTAGACCAAGTGAACCAGAGTGAAAACTGAGCAAAACGGCACAGTGACAACTACACACAAGGGATCCTCTAACAATTCCTCACAAGGGAGGGAAAGCACAAGTTATCTAGAAATAGGTTCTTATACACCCTAGCATCACTTCCCATCAGTTTGTGAACCAGTTCAGCAAGACAGTGCATCAATATAGGCAATACATAAAAAGAAAACTGAGCAAAATGGCATTTCACAATGATTAGAAAAGGGAAGGAAAGGGTGGTTGTAAGAAATAGGTGCACCAACACAGTTCTCAGTGAGAATCAATCTAAAGAAAGCAGGTCTAACAAATGTGACCAGAGTTAGTAGGCCTGTGCCAGAGTCAGTGTTACAGGGCAAGGGCCCAGGAGTAAAATGTTCTTGTAGCTGCAGTCAAGTCTTTGGTTAATGATTTTGTAAAGGTGGATACAGAGGGCGAAAGACAATGTTAAGAGAGAGGAGCGGCCAACCCAACAGGTAGGTAAAGGATTTAAAACACCTTTAGTGCTACCGCAAGAAAGGGCGGCCTGGTGGAACAATGTACCTTAAAATGAAGAAGTGGCTCCTGCGGTGGCGATTTTTCCTGGTAGTTCCTGCAGTTTGGGTGATCCAGCAGAGGAAGAGAGGCTCTCGTCGTGGAGGAAGGTTCGAGTTACTGCACTACCCACGGATGAAACCAGCCGCGGTGCTGCCCAACAAATAAAAGGTACGCTCCTTTTAAATCACGGTCCGGGTGAACTGGTGCCTGGCTAACCGGCTTCCGAGTACAGGGTACGGGAGATTCGACCAAGGCAGGTCCGGGAATGCGATGGGCAAACTGGTTGGCCCCACCAGCTCAAGAGAAGAAGGCTCTTGCAGATGAAGATCTTCTCTCATCGTGTGGAGAAAAGTGGTGAGACGCTGCAGCAGGGCTTCACCGGTGGTTTAGTTGTTGCAGATGTATTTGGCTTCTCTCCTCTTCGGCTTCTTAGTTCCAGTGGCGACGTCTTGCTCTTCCAGTCCTCAGGACCCTGCTTTTATGCAAAAAGATCCCCATTCATACAGCCTAGCTGTCACTCACACAGTGGAGTGATCATCTTGGCGGGAGACCCTCCAGCCTATCAGGATAGAGTGCGACATGGGTTGCTGAGGCAACGCTGTCCAGGGGTCCTACTCCCCCTCCCACACAATGGACCCACCCCAGACTCAGTGGCGCCGAAAGGAGGGCTTCTTGGTGGAAGCCCACCAAACGGACGAACAAAGGATCCCCGACCTGGGTTAGGAGTTCAGAGAAAGACACGAGAAAGAAGTTATATTAAAGTTCTGGCAAATAAAACCTACCGGAGTAAAGTTAATATTAAAAATCACCGGCAGTATGTTAGTCTGTCAGAAAAAGTGGTAGCCTCGAACAATGGGAAAATCCAATAGGGAAATATTTGCGGTCGAATATTTATGGTAGTAACCACTGCTACCAGCCAGAAACTTTTGAGAGAGGGACTGTAGGGTACCCTCTTCGAAAATGAACATAGGGGAAAAACTATTAACTCCTTCCAGTACCTCCATAGTAAGATGGGTTGTACTGGTTTAGTTCATAGGATTTGACTAGTAAAGTCAATGGGGACTTTACATGCCCTGGGAGACAGTAGTCAGTCCGAGGGTATGGAGTCTATGTTTGGGGGCCGCTACGACACCCCTGTGTCACTGCACTGTGGGTGCTGTGTAACACATGTGAATAAAGATGGTTCCTATGGGGTTGAGAAAGATCCCATAGGCATTAAACACAAATATAGCCTAGAACACACATAGCAGAAATGCCTAAGAGTGGGAAAAAGAGTCTCACTCTTAGCAGGTAAAAAGAAGCAAACCCTTCAAATCCAGCAAAGCTGCTGGGGGACTCTATAGGTAAGGGAAATTAGCCATAGAATGAGAATTCTCCCTAACATGGATCATCTTGTTTTACTAGAGTATGACATTGTCCCAAACCATCTGTGCCTTAACTGAAGCAAATCGGGAATCTTTTTGTGCTGTGCTGTGGTAGTGTCATGCCCTAATCTGGCCCGATGCCATCAGCCGCCTGTCAAAAGAACAACAAACCTAAACATCTTCCAACGAATGAGCTCACAAGAAATGGCCATCATTTCATGTTAGAGGGAATTCCTCTTCTACATTTCACACTGGGTAGACATCACCATGACCTTAGTACTATTTTTGCAGAACTAATGCATCGTGTTTCCTGGGCTACTGAAGAATACCCGGAGGCAGCTACCACAGATGCGGAATCAGACAGCCTGCCTCACGCTGAAGCAGAATATTTGTGCCTGAAGCATGGGACAAAGAAAGCTTCTTTCTTAGTATATTAAATTATAATATGGGAATTGATTAGGTTCAGTTTAGTCATGTAACTGTGTTGTGGCCCAGTAGACTACAGTGTCTATCAGGGAAGCCTCCACTGTAGCACTGAAGAGAACAATTATGGCGAGACTTCCATGGTTCTGGTTTTATAGAAGCAGATAATGATGTTTGTTGTTAGTTTAAAATTAACATTGGAGTTTTCCATATCTCCCTTTTCGCTGACGGGTTTTTTAATCGCTCTCTTCTCACACTGCTGAATCATTTGATCGTAATTTGCTCTAACTAGCCCTCCCTGGGTACCCGGTCTCTCCTCTCTCATCATTCTAATAAACAACTGTTTAGAATACTTTCACAGCTAACGAAGTGTTGTTGGCTTATGTTCTTGTCTTTCTGCAATGATTGAGTTCATGAAGCAGAATAAAACGATTCTAGTTTGTATTAAATTAACAGAATAATGAGGTTACTCACTTTTAGTTCCTGCATTGAAACGTTTATATAGTAAGGTGCTTAATTAATGTAACCATCATTATGTACACAGCTGTACATTAAGGCATATTTCTAAGGCAAGTGGGGCTTATTTTTCAAAACTATCACAGCCCTGCCTGCCTCATAGCTCCACCACTAATAACACCTAGCACCTTAGATTATTTTTCTGTAGTTAAATGTTCTTATAGATGAAACAGTAAAGCCAGAAAATATAATACCAATTAAATAAATATGCAATCAATACTTATTTTAAATGAAGTACATAGCCAATACAAAATATCAATATCATAGCTATTCTATAAATAAACAAATGACATTTTGTTATCTTAGGATTTGTGCCATGCATTGCTGCCATTTACGTGGCCTCCTGGCGCTCATACAGATCTGGACAATATTGGGTGGGTTTGGTTAGTTGGGCGGAGAGGGTAAGGCCAGATTGCAGTGTTCTGTGTTGAGGTTGCAGATCGAAAGTACCCTAGGCTCTGCATGCTTGGAAGCTTTCCAAGTGAGAAATGTAGGAGGCATTGAAGGCACTGTATACATAGGGGCGTTCTCATGTTTAAAGTGTGGGTGCGTATTGGCCAGGGGATGAGTATACTGTTAGTAGTTAGAGGCGAGAGATTGTGATGTTCAAAGATTGGGGAGAGGTTTTTTAATAAAAGCTGTGTGCGAGTGGCTGGTTTGTGTGTGGTGAGTAGGTAGAGAGAAATTGAGGGTTTATTAAAAAGTCGGGAGAGTTTTGGGGGTTTGCGTAGTGCTTTCAAATGATTGGTCTTGGTGTCAGTTGCATTATGGTGAGTTGTATTTGGCGTTAGTGGTTGATGTGTGAAGATGTCCCGTGTTGAGGTTTAGATATTCTGGGAGACAGGTGGCATTCCCTTGTGGTTTTGGCAGTGCTATGATGTGTGATGTCTTCTAGTCATTATACATTCCTTAATAATGTGCCTTGTTTTCCAGGCAGGCGTCCCCAGGGTTTTAGAATTTTCTTGAATTTCAGATTGTCCTTTAGGGTGCAGATTTCTGTTGGTAGTTCGTTCCAGTGTTTGTCCATCCTAGTGGAATAGGAGGGGCCTAAGTGTCTTTCTCCGCAATTGTCTGGTTTCTAATAGTCTGTTGTTACTTGATATAATGGCCCCGGGTTGGTTGGCAGAGATTTTATTTTGGAGGAATTATGCTCCTTGACAATTAAGTGCTCTCTGGTGAGGTAGAGATCCATGAACTGGATTCGTTTTCGGATTGTAACCAGTCTGGTGTTCAGAGAGCCAGTGTTATGTGGTCCCTCCTGTTGAGTCTGAGTACTAGACTAGCTGTTGTGTTTTGGATCCGTTGATAAGATTTTTTTGTGAGGTATTTCTGCATACGTAGGTAAAAGCTGTGTGCGTAGTTGATTTTGAGAAAGAGCCAGGGCGATGACTGCCAAGGCTCTGTGTATGAAGGAGAGGTAGGGCATAATGTGTCAGATGGAACGCAGTTGGTTGAAGCACTTTTGACTATTGCAATAACTTGATGTTCCAGCGTGAGTTTTTTATCCATTAATGGGCCTAGGTTCTTGATCATTTTAGATGGCTTAGGGCAGTACTCATTTACAAAGACCTTGGTAAAAGTGCTTCAGGTGTGGCATGCAGTGAGACCATCATTATTTCTAGTTTGTCTGGGTTGAATCTTAGATAGTTGCCCATAACCCATCCACTTTTTTTGTGTATGGTTGTTGCTGAGAGTGGTGATGTAATTTACATAATAGGCCATTTTGTTTAAGGTGTGAGTGCCATCTGCATAGTTCTAACAGGTGATTCCATAAGATCTCACGACCTTCGCCAAAGAAGTCATTTAGATTATATAATGGAGCGGTGAAAGACATGACTGGGAAACTCCACAGCAAATTGGTTTGAACTGAAAGAGGGAGTCAAGTGATTTCTGCTCTGCGCGTTGGGCAAGATCTCATCCAGTTGTGGTATGGAGTCTGGCTTCTCCATCATGGGGTCTTGCATGGATTCCCATAATCCTCTGTAAAAAGAAAACTGTTTCCTTTTAGACTGAAAACTGATTGTCTCCTCTATATCCAATCATTGTACTTTGGGCCATACTGCCCCCAGCCAATGACACACGTCCTCCTAAGCTCTACCCCAGGTGGCCATTTTTCAGATTTTTACCGCACGTTTCTAGTGTTGGGAGTCCTCGTTCTTTGCTCCTTCAAATTTGTCGATATTATGCTGTATTTTGGATCATTTTGATGGTTTTCTTCCATCTCTTTGTCTACCGCCGCGCAGTGACTACCGGCAGGGTTGTCGGTGTAGATCATCTTCCATCATCGGATCTTCTATCTGTAATGTCAACAGGCCTAGGCTTGTGCCTACATCTCACCTCGTCTATGTCCGATGCGGCTAAGAAAAGTGTCTTCAGGGCCTGCAAAACTTGTGGCCTGAAGAACATTTTCATCGATCGGCACCTCAAGTGCCTTTATTGCCTTCACCCAGAGCACGACGCGGACGGATGCAAGATCTGCTGTGGCTTCTCATCGAAGGCCAGGAAGGATTGCCACTAGAGGATAGTGGCTTGGATCTACCAGGAGAAGGCCTCTGGCGCGGCCTCCGGGCGCAGTCATGCCTCATCCAGGACCAGCAGGTTCCATGAGCATGTTCCCTCTGAGAAGATGAGGTTGAGGTTCTTTGAGGATGCTCCTTCTGATGAGATCCAAAAAACAGCAAATCACGACGCTCCATCTGCTCCCTTGAAGGTCGCTGCAGCTGCGGGATCAAGTTCGGGAAACGTTTTCTGTGAAGATTCGATTGTATGACGGTGATCTGTAAATAAGAAGGAAGGAGAGGTTGGTAGTGTGGTTAAGTGTCGGGTGGATCAGGAGTCCTTCACAGTCCAAGGTATCCATGTAGTTTAAAGTCAAGATTTTGACATGTTCCTTGTGTGACACTGTGATACCACCTCCTCTTTAGCCGGTCCAGTCAACTTGTATGTGTTTAAAATTGGTGGAGATGGATTTGTGGGCCTTTGCCTTGCAGTCATCTGAAATACATGCATCTGTTATGAAGATCACGTTGGGTCTACCTTTGCTAAGTATTTTGTAATTCTAACATTAGATAAATACCAAATAAATAACAATTAAAACCATAGCATAAAGGAAAATGGGTTCTAAAGCTTTAAACTATGTATTCTTAAATAAAGTCATAAATATTTTGGGTCAAATGCTTGGATGGTTTACAGACTAATAAGAGATCACCTATGATTAGAGCAGATGAATACAAATCCCAAGCGGTACACTTAAGGTAATATGCACCATAATGAGTGGACCATCAAAAATTATATGACTTTCAATAGACATCAAATAAATAGTGAACCAGTGCCCAATAAATGTCAGTTAATATGACACAAGAGGACTATTCAACTTCTATAACCTCTGGTTCAGTTCAAGTTAAGTACTTTTGATAAAATTGTTAACAATAAAGAGAATAAAGTAATGTTAATAAAGCAAAGCAAAACTTTATTTTGGCTTTTGGCCATAAAATCATTGAAAGTGCAAACATTAAAATGATCTAAAACCATAACACTAGAACAAGACAGTAATTAGAGAAAATAGAATGAAAATCGATGCAGTCGATATCCTTGAAAACAGATGCACCTAAATATAAACACAATTCAACAATTTTAGAGTAAATTCAAAATAATTAGTACAAGTAGAGGCCATTGAGCAAGATTACAAAGACAGCATGCACCTCCTTCTGGCCATACCTTGCTTAAGAAAACGACAGCAGTGACCAGCTCACCCGCTGGTTTTCTGCCCATAGTAAATATAGTAGTGCTGGCCGACACTGCACCAACTGCCTGTCTTTCAGAACAGGAACCAGCGTTCTGGCTCTAATGTCTTTGAAAACTGGGCAAAAAAGAATGAAATGCAAATTGTCTTCCTAAGCATCACATCCAAACGGACACCCATTCACCTTCCTGCCTCCAGGCCATCGAGGCACTAATAGGAAGGGAATTGCATCTTGCTCTTGTCAGATTTCTTTCAGGTGGATTATTTACCCACAATAAGTAATTTTGGGTGACGTCAGATGAAATAACCATATCCCAAGATAATCAAAAGTCTGAACTCTTGGAATTACTACCCCATTTGTCAGTATCAGGGCCATTTTGGTGCTTTTCCGAGAAAGGTATGGTATGATATGGCATTTATAACGCGCCTATACACAAGTGTTACAAGGCGCGACGAGGCAAGGGAGGGGGAACGGAGGGAAGACAGACAACGATCCTACCAGGCCAGGTGTCATTCAGATCGCGCAAGTGCATGGGAAGGGGAAAGAGGAGAAGTGCGGGGGGAAAGGGGAGAGGACAGTGCAGTACATGGGATAACACAATAAATAACAAAGTAAAATATGGCCAGGAAGGCAGTGCAGGAGTGCAACAGGCGGGGTAGGGGACCTAGACCCGAGATCAGAGGGTGGCCAGGTAACCAGTGCAGTTTCAGTGTCAGCCAGGAAAGGAGGAGAAAAGCAGACGCAAAGAGAAAGGTTTTGAGGTGCTTCCGGAACCGAAGATGATTCTCCTCAAGTTTCAGGGAGTCAGGGAGGCTGTTCCAGAGGGAGGCCCCAGCTGAAGAAAGAGATCTACCACCAACTCATTGCTTGGAGAAGCAACTGACCATGAGGGAATTGGAGACAGATGAGCGAAGAAGGTCTTGAGGCCCCAAGAGAGGTGACAGTCCATAACAGCCAACTTGGTGGCAATAACTTTCAGGTCCAAAGAGGTAATAAAATTTGTATATGCCTGACAAGTTCCTGCAAAGCCCTTGGCGTGTTAGCGATCAGGACCGTGTCATTGGCATATGCCAAGACCGGATATAAAAGACCATTAAATCTTGGGACGTCCATGGTCACCCTTGCCGGTACATCTCAGAGCCCATTAATATACAAGGAAAACAAGACAGGGGCCAATACACATCCCTGAAGTACCCCTGTCCTGAGTTTAAAGTAAGATGAACAATGACAAGAGGGTTCACTTCTCACGCGGGCCTGGATATTCCTATGCAAAATGGCCAGCAACTCTATTATCCCAACCGGGCAACCCTGAGACCCGAGCACAGCCCACAATTTGTCCCTATTAACCTTATAGAAGGCTGTGCTCAGGTCAATGAAAGCCAGATGTATTACTTTGTGCTTTAGATAAGAGGGAGTTAGTCAGAATCAGATAGAGATTTAGGATTTGCTCACTGACGCCCAGACCTGGGCGAAAATCCAAAAGAATGGGAGGATAGCTTCGGGGCAATGTGCTCGCCTTGGAAACAAGACGCCACAGAGAAACACAGGTTCGATCCCCGGGTCCGCGCTTAGAAACCTCTGGGTATTAAGCGCGTTATAAATAACCTATCATATCCTATCATATATCATTAGTGTCCAGCCAAGCTTCGATTTTGCACGACAACACTCTTCCAAACACTTTGAACAGGGAATCTAGGAGAGAGATCGGTCTATACAATGCTGGGGAGTCTCTCGGACCCTTCTTATAGATCGGATGAATAATTGCCTTCTCCCAGGAGGCCAGGAATTGCACATTCTTGCACATGGCATTAAAACAGATGTTCAAAACTGGAGCCCAAAAAGCTAATTGTTCCCCAAATAAATCTGCAGGGATTTTGTCAGGACCTGGGGAGCGCAAAGGTCTCTTATGATTAATTGACCTACAGTGACTTCCAGAAGAGAAAAATATACCAGCTGCTTGTCTTCTCTGGGTTGAACCGTTTCAGGACTTAATCATGTGTCTAAAAGGCCAGAGGTCTCAGCACCAGTTCTCACCGATGGGGGTTATACAGGGCTGAGAAGTGAGAAACCCAGTTTCCACCTGCAACATTTGTTTCGAACACGTTACCCAGCCTTTTATGTTTGGGCCCAAAGAGACTAAATCCCCAAACTGTACCATATCATTGGTCTTAGCAGCCACCACTAGATCCCAAACTGCTCTGTCTAAATCTCTTTTTCCCTTAGTCAAGATCAGTTTATACTTGGATTTGGCTTTCCGTATAAGGTTTCTGTTTGCATCTTCCTTTTTAGCATATCAATCCGAAACAATGTACTTCCTTTTCAAACCAACAAGCCTGTTGTTTAGGTGCAGACCTGGTTACTTCTTTCTGGCAAATTGCGGTTATCCTCCTAATTAAAAAATCAAACTCATCTAAAATGCCAGACGGTAGATAGAGATTAGCTGCTTCATCTATCAGTTTTTTAAGGATTGGTTGGATGTTTTTATAAATCTTTCACAGCAGCTCGTCTTTACTCCTACGTCCCGTCCACTTTCCTCCATACTTTTGGGACATTCCGTCCTGTGGGACGGGACCGGAGCACTTTTTGTAAAAAAGCATCAAATTGAAAAATGTGTCCTTCACTTTTTACGCGGGGTACCGCATGCGGCCGTAACCCCGCCCTCCTTAGCTCCGCCCTGCACATTGCCCTTCAGTCCTTTTCTCAGCACGGTCGAGGCTGGACGCACTAGCATCACCGGGAAGCCTTTTTCGTTCCTGTTGTCCTTTTCTCCTGCTCCAGTTCTGCTGTCGCGTAGTCCTCTATCTATGCCGGAGCGTCTGGGATTTGCCACTTGTACCTCTTGCGAGCGTCGCTTCGCTAGGGCTGATCCCCATTCTCTCTGCTTGGAGTGTCTGGGACCAGATCACCGTTGCGACTCGTATTTTTTCTGCGACTCCCGTTCGGTCCTGGCACTTCATCGTAGGTGGGAGGGGATCTTCCAGAAGGTTCCTCCGCCGCATTTCCAAATCTTCATCTACGGAAAGAAGAGATGCCCGGTAAGTTCCTTACTTTTCAGGGCACCCTGACTCCTTCTCGGGGTGTTCCAGGTCCGTGAGGGGCTTAAAGAGCTCTGCTAACGGGGGCTTCCCTGAAGTGCCTCGCAGGCCTAATAGGCGTACCAGGGTTTTATCCGAGGGTTTCCGTGAGGGGCCTGCCTATACAGGATCACAATCCGAGGTTCACTGATCAGGTGCCAATAGCCAGCATAGTCGAGCTGTGGCGTTGGGTACTGGAGTTCGCTCTGAGGTCTCCTTGTCAGGAGCTTCCCACACAGACAGCGGGGTGTGTACTGAGGCCTCTGTTGAGGCTTTCTGTACCAAACCATGGTTCGAGGCCCCTCCCGGGGGAGCTATTAAGGCTGGACTCTGTTCCGAGGTTCCTCTTAACGAGGCTAAGGGGTGTACCAACAGAACTGAGAGGCCTGTTAAGGTCTTGTCTGTGAGGTGGATTCCTCAACTTTCCTGCGCTCGCGGTGTTACCGGTTCTGTTGAGGGGGCACAGGGAGAGGTTGTCGACCATAACTCATCTGTTACCGGCATTGCCGAGGTTCCTCCTTTGGAGGCTAATTTCAGGGACAGGATGTCCAGTAAACATCTGAGGCCCCATAGTACTGGCTCTGCCGAGGATCCTTGTGTAAAGGCTAAAATTTCAGTCAAGTCCCCTGACCAATCTGTGGAGTCAACTGTCTCATCTACACATGTGATGCAGTTCTGCTCAGATGTTAACAAAATGGCGGGCGTTCCTGCGTGGACTACGGTGGCCATTTTGGATTCTTCCCTCCCACCCACGCTATTGTCAGCAGGTGCAGGGAACCTTCTTTTTGGTGGACAACCTTATCCACGCGACAGTGTGAATCCGTTCCGTCCTTCCTATGACTGGCATGCTCGAATGCCACTACTACATTCGGTCTCACTTCCTCCTACATCTGCCCCATTGGTCTATGTAGACCCGGTTGGTGGCGGGCCCTCTTGGCAGCCCTCCTCTCTGCGTTCGTGGGGTTATGTTCTGCATGAGGCCTCTGCCCACTCCGGCGCCTAAGGTCTCAGCAGAGGATGCCTTTTTTAGGAAAATTCATAGTCTAATGAACTCTGATCATATGAGGGAGTACTTTAAGGGCCTCTTTAGGGAAATCTGCCCTAAGACTCCGTTGCCTGCCTCGACAGATCCTGTCACGGCGCCTTTCGCCCCCGCGGTAGCACCTCCTCTGCCTCCAGGCCCTCCTCCGGCTCTTCCGCCTCTGTCTCCCTTGTCACTGATGGACAAGTCTTCAGCAGAGCGTGATGTCAATCTGATGACTGTTGCGTCGCAGTTGGGGGATCCGGATGCTTCAGATGACCCTTTGGCAGATCAGGACAGTGAGGACCAGCCCCGCTCTGTCCGAGCATTTCACGACCGGGTACTGGACATATCACTCCTTGACATACCAGTGCCCGAGTCAAACGCTCCGCAGGAAGGGGTTTCTTTCGGAGGCGCTAACCTTGTCTCCATAGGAGCGCACCAGCCTGTTCCTTCTGAGGGACGTCCTGGCCGAGGCCCGCAAGGTATGGGATAAACCCCACACCGGGCTGCACATAAATAAAAGAATTGACGCCCGTTACAGGCTTCACACCTCCTAGGAAGTAGCCTTGGCGTCATGCCCGCTCCCATCCTCGACGGTGGTAGCGGCCGCCACTCTGCAATCCAAGCCGGCCTCTGTGACTTCTGCAGCTGTGGCTCAAGTTCTGTCCAAGGAGGACAAATTGCTTGATTCTTTGGGAAAGATGATTTTTGCCAATTCGGCACTGCAATTGCGTCAGGCCAACGCAGAGCTCATCCTGGCGGTGGCGAATATGAAACTGTGGAGAGATTTGGCTGACTTCCAGGAGTTCATTCCTGTCGACAGGTTAGAAGACTTTAAAGGCGGCTTGTCAGACGCTAGAGTGTTGGCGCAGGATATGCTGGAGGCTGCTGCGCATCATGTTGACACCTCGGCTTGTGGCCTCGTACTGGGGGTGGACACCTCATCAGGCTTGGCTTCATGCAACAAAGTTTTCGAAGGAGGTCCAAGATAAAGTTCTGGACCTGCTTTTTGATGGCAAAAAGTTGTTTCATTCTTCAACGGATGACGAGCTCACCAAGACTAAGGCGAGCACCCAAACTGCCAAGTCTGTCACTGCTTGTGAAGGCCCCAGTCAAAGGTCAGAGATCTGGGTCCCTATCTCATTCCTCTTCATGCTTTAGAGGGTTCCAAGATTGCAGGTTGCGAAGGACTGATCCTCCGCCGGGTAACTCCTGCTGGAGGCAGCAACGTGGCCGGTTTTTGTCTCGGTTGTCAGCCTCTTCAGGGACAGGTAGTCTCTCCGCCGAAAAGTCTGCAAAATGATATTTTTTAGCACTCGCAGATCCGGTGGGAGGATGAATCTCGTCTCATCTGGAGGCGTGGCAAAGCATCACCGACGACCGTCACCCCTACCCCACCCTTCAATCCGCCCTTTCAGCAGTCGGGGACGCCCTCCCTCAGAGCCGAGGTCCAGAAGCTTCTAGATCTCCGGGCTATAGAACCCGTTCACCTAGTGGAACGAGGGAAGGGCTTCTACTCTCGTCTGTTTACGGTACCAAAATCCAACCAGGCAGGCCTGCGCACCATGCTAGACCTTTCCCAGTTCAACCTTTCTCTTAAGAGAAATTCAAGATGATTACGCCCTGCCAAATTAAGTCCTCTCTTCAGAAGAGCGACTGACTCACCGTTGTGGACCTTCAGGATGCTTATATGCATAGCTTGATTTGGTGCCCGCATCGGAAATATCTGCGGTTCGCCCTGGGAGAGGAGCACTACCAGTTTCGAGTGCTCCCTTTTTGTCTAAGCTCGGTGCTGCGTGTCTTCACGAAGATGTCAGTCATTGCTGCCTTTTTAAGGCTACAGGGTATTCATGTGTATCCATATTTGGACAACTGGCTTCTGCGCAGTCCTTTTTTTCTGGCGAAAGCCTCGAGCAATCTTCAGTCTCTCCTTCAGATCCTGTTCAGTCTTGGGCTGTCAGTGAACTGGCGGAAATCCTCCATGACGATCTCTCAGGACCTGATATTCCTGGGTTTCCGTTGAAACACGATCGACTGCAGGGTGTACTTGACGGTGGACAGGATGGCGGATCTGTTAACCACGTGTCAAGTCTTCATTCAGTCGGAAAGCATGTCCACCTGGTGGTTCCAGAGGCTTCTGGGCCTCATCGCCTCGTGCGTGCTTGCTCTTCCCCTCGCGCATCTCAAGATGCGACTTAGACAGTTGGCTCTTCGGAGCTCCTGACTTCAGGCAGTGGACCCGGACACCAAGATGGTTCCGTTCCACCCTGCATGATGACAGATCTCCTATGGTAGTCTTCTTCCAGCAATCTGTTGGTGGGTGCGCCCTTTCAGGAGCCCTCCCCTCAGGTGACCATTACGACGGACTTATCCGGTGGGGGCGCTACGATGGATCATCTTCAGGTTTTCGGCTTGTGGTCTCCGCAGGACAGACAATTTCACAGAAATTATCTGGAGCTTCTGCCGATTTTCCTGGCACTCAAAGCTTTCAAGCCAGGGATTGTGAGCAAGGTTGTCTGCATCCGCACAGACAATGCGGTATATCTGTTTTACGTCAACAAGCATAGGGGTACCAGGTCACCTCCCCTTTTAGATCAGCCAATTCAGATTTGGGAATGGGCCATTCAGTACGGTGTTTTGCTGTTTATCAGTACACATTCCGGGCCAGCTGAATGTAACGGCAGACTCTCCCAGCGGGCGAGCGGTGGTCAAGTGGGAGCTAAACACAGAGATCCTCTCTGAACTTTTTCGCCATTGGGGCACTCCAGTGGTTGACCTCTTTGCGATGTCGTTGAACAGGAAACTTCCTCTTTATGCTTCCAGGAACAGGCTCGGAGCTTCTTCCCTGGCGGATGCTCTCAAGAGTCTGTAGCACAAAATGAGGGCCTACGCCTTCCCGCCTCTTCCTCTAATTCACTGGGTGCTATGTAAGCTCAGGAACACATCAAACTGCACTCTCCTTTTCATTGCCCGGTGGTGGTCAGCCGTATTCTGGTTTTCTGAGCTTCAGCATGTGTCAGTCTGCTCACCGATCAGGCTTCCGCTGATTCCCGACCTGCTTCATCAGAGCGATCAGCAGATTTGGCACCCCTCCCCACAATCATTCAGTTTGGCGGCCTGGTGCCTGAGTTCAAATCTTTAGAAAGCTTCAATTTGTCCGCAGATAATATGCGTATTATCCAAGCGGCTAGAAAACCTTCGACCAGGTCTCAGTATAGGAGCAAATGGCTCTGTTTCAGTCACTGGTGTTTAGCAAAAAAGCTGGACACCAGAGAAGCTGCTATCGACACAGTGCTCTTTCATTTCTCATCTGGCAGCTTCAGGCATGCATGTTTTGTCTTGCAGGACGTATTTGCCAGCTATTGCCGCCTACCTGTCCATGGACTCTTGCTCTTTTTCTTTGGCAAACCCTGTCATTAAAAGACACTTTACAGGTCTGTTGCATCTGTATCCACCTGTGCGCAGCCTGCATCCTAAATGGGATCTGAATGTGGTCCTTACTGCTTTGTCATAAACCCTTCGAGCCCATGGCTATGGCAGACTTGAAATTCCCTTCATGGAAAATGGCCTTTCTGATTGCAGTAACTTCGGCAAGGCGGGTAAGCGAGCTTCAGGCCTTGTCGGTAGAACATCCATTCCTCACCTTTCACAAGGATAAGGTTGTCCTCCGGACCAATCCCTCTTTCCTTCCAAAGGTGGTATCTGATTTCCATCTGAACCAGTCTATTTCCTTACCAGTTTTCTTCCCAGAACCGGCTTCAGATGCTGATAGGGTTCTACATAATTTGGATGTAAGGCGAGCTCTTAAGTTTTATTTGGACAGAACATCTAATCTTTGGAGCTCTTCCAAGCTCTTGGTGACCTTCGGAGACCCAAAAGAAAAGCTGGCTCCTGATAGATTGCGTCCTGTATCGCTGAAGTGTATTCCGTTCAGGGCCTTCAACCTCCAAAGGGAATTCATGCCCATCTTGTGCAAGGCAGCTGCCGTTGCCTTCCAAAAATATGTTCCCTGGGAAACCATTGACACGGCAGCCACGTGGGCTTCCCTATCAGCTTTTGTGAAACATTACTGCTTAGACCTGAGCTCCAGGGCTGTTGCTCAGTTCGGGCAAGCTGTTCTTAAAAACCTCTTTCAGTAAAGGAGTTCCATCCACCCGTTATCCTGTAAGGAGTGCTTGGTAATCTCCCAAAAAATATGGAGGAAAGGGGACGGGACGAAGGAGTATAATAAAGTTACTCACTGTAGTGACTACCTTACTCCTAGTTCATAGTCCCCTTTCCTCTATACGCCCGCCCGCCGTGCCCTCTAATAAGTATCCTATATTATTGCTTAAATGGTCTCAGACCTGGCGATAGAAAAGGACTGAAGGGTGATGCGCGGGGCGGAGCTAAGGGGGGCAGGTTTACGGCTGTGTGCAGTACCCTGCGTAAAAAGAGGACACATTTTTCAATTTTTCAAAAGGTGCTCCAGTCCCATCCCACAGGACGGATTGTCCCAAAAGTATTATTTCTCTGGTTTCCACCAAATCGTGCGCCTTGTACTCTCCAGGACGTTCAGGCCAAGATGAGGGATGGCCCTATTTCCTGCCCCAGATATGTTCCCAAGCTCCAAAACTAATGGGTGGTGATTACTTAACACATTGTTAGGGGGAATTCTCATAAATGGCTGATTTCCCTTACCTAATGAGTCCCTCAGCAGCTTTGCTGGATTTCTAGGGTTTATCTTTTTCACCTGGTAAGAGTGTGAGCCTTTCTCCCACTCTTACATGTGTTTTGTTGTGTGTGTTTTCACTTTTTGTGTGATCTTGGGCACTGGAGCCTCACCTTCTCCATGGCCTCATATTTTTCATGTGTGTTACATAGCACCTTCGGTGCAGTGGCACAGGGTTGTCTTTGAGACATCCCCCTGACTCCATTTTCTGGGGCTGTCTACTGTCCCCCAGAAAAGGTAAAGTTCCCATTAACTTTGTTAGTCACTTTAAACCATAGACCCAACACACTCCATTTTACATTGAGTATTGGAAAGGAATAATTCTTATCCCTTTTTGTCTGTGTCTCTTGGAGCATTGTTTCGCTCCCTTTAGACTATGGGCCTCATTACTAATTAATAGCACCTTGGTCCATGTCGGTAAAATACCAGCACCGCCTTGGTGGAAAGGGGAATTACCGCCCTATTCCAAGGTTGACGGGGCGGTAATTCCCCCTTCCACCATTGTCCTTCCCCATTCACATTTTTGCCCAATAGAGCATAATGGGATTGGGGAAGGTGCTAATTACGGTACCGCAAATTTGCAGTGCCGTAATTAGCACCAAGGTCCCTTAGCGGGTTGGTTTTAACGCCTGCTAAAAGCAGGCGTTAAAGTACCAACCCGCTTTGGGACCTCGTAGTAAGGCGGTAAGGGTTAGCGGTCACCGGTACCATTACCGGTGACCGTTAACCCTTACCGCCTACCGTGTAATGAGGCCCTAAGACTTGGCTGGTGGCAGTGGTAACTACCCTATTTTTACGTACCACGGTTATCTTATATAAATGCGGTATTGTTTTAGGCTATTCATAAACCTGCTTGACCATATATATTTTATTACGGCTCCGGCTGGGTTTATTCGCCATTTCTTTTTGTAAATGTCTTTCTCGTGTTTTACTCTGCGCGCCAAACCAGGTTTGGTCCCTTTGTTCTCCGTCTTTTCGCAGACTTCTGCACAGAAGCCCTCCTTAAGGCGCCTGAAAGTCTGGGTAGGCAGGATGTGAGGGAGGGATCTTCGGACACCTGCCATGGGTTCCATTGGTAACCCAAGTCGCACTCCTGTTTGATTGGCTGGGTGACTGTCCTTGCCAGGACAGCCACCCTGCTGTGTGATTGACAGCTAGGCTGTATGAATGGGGGAAAACGGCATAAAAAGCAGGTCTCTGGGACTGGAAAGGCAGAGTCGACACTGGAACGAAAGAACCAAAAAGGAGCTGATGGAAGAGGACCCCTACCATGACTGAACCGCCCAGTGAAGCCCTGCTGCAGGTCCGAATCTTCAGAATCCGATGACAGAGAAGATCCTCCAGGAAACTTCTTCCCTTGAGCTGGTGGGACTAACCAGTTCACCCAAACTGCAAGCCAGGACCCCTCCTCTGGTTGAATCCGCTGTTCAGAGCTACAGTGGGCTGGATAGCCAGGAAGGTATGACCCTGCTTGGGTTTTAAGGAGTGCACCTTTTATTCGTTGCTTTGCTCTGCCGCTGGTTTCTTCCCTGGGTAGTGCAGGACCCTCCAGTCATCCTACTTCTTGTCAGTCCGACAGCCGCTTCAGGAACTGTGAGCCTGCAGGAACTGCCAGGAACGTCCGCTTTAGCTACAGCTCCCTCTCTGTTTTGAAGGTACTGTGCAAATCCGGTTTCGTTCAGCCGTGGTGAAAGTGTTTGAAATCTTTCTCCAAACCGAGGGCTTGTTCTTCTCTTCTCTTTGAACTAACTCTTCTGCCAACCAACCTCGTCCGGCATCCGTGGCACAAACTTTACCGCAAACTATCCTGTACTATATTATCTTGAGGAAAATACTTTTGACCCATTGACTTTGACCCTAAGCCTTTTCTATCTGATTTTATCATGGTAGTTCCTATTGCTCACTTGCCCTGAGTACTTACCTGTTGGTGTGGTTAAATTTCTATTAACTTTGTTTTTTCCTCCCTTTTAAATTGCTGGAGTGCCATTTTGCTCCCACTTCAATTTGTGAGCTCAACTTGTCTGGAATTTAAGGGAAGTGGTGTGGTGTATTAAGAGTGCGATTTTTAACTTGCTTATAATAGTGTAATGTTATAGAACTGAAGAGTAAAATAAATGTATATTCTTTTACTTGAAAACCTTGAGTCAGTGTTTGCCTGAATCATAGTAATTGCTGTCCTTTGTGTAACTATCTGATACTGCTCACTTACTCTTGAGATAAGTCTGGCTGCTCAGCCATCGCTACCACTTTAACTGTGTAGTACAGGTTTGTACCAAAGGTGAATTTGTACTGTCACTTGTAGTCTTAATTGTGTGTGGTGTTCCCAAAGGGTACTGCATATAATTCTGCCTAACACACATTCTCTTATATATAAAAGTCCTTAATCCTATTCCAGTAGTAGATTGAAACAATCAATTGTGGACCTGCCCTGGGAGTCTCTAAAGTTCAGTTTACCTGGTCTGCCGGCCCTTGGTGCGATCATTGGTTGATCTCAGACTCCACTTAAACAACCAAGCAGTTAACCGAGACACATCCCCACACATTCTGGGGCCAATCAACTCTGGATCGGGAATTCCCAGCAACACATTCTCTGTTTTGTCCAGAAGATCGGGTCAGTGGTCATTTCCAAATTGTACGTTTATTTTTTATTTTGTTTTAATTGTAAATTTCAGTTTATTACAAACTTTATTTTACATTTATTTTTTTATCACTCCGAATTAGGAACATAAAACTATGAATCCTTGCATCATCAATTTCAAAGTCTACTTCTTGACCAATTTTGATGGTAGCATCACTACCAATTAAAGAGAAATGTCATCTCTATTTCATAAACATTTTGACAAGATAATCAATTACTGCACAGATCAACATAAAATTCTTGCCGGACAAGAGTGTGTGCCACCACTCTTCAATTTTTTCATTTTGTGGGGCGTATTTCCCCAAGAATGCACTTCTTTGGACTTTTAAAACTATTAATTCAATCACCAAATGTTTTGAGGACTCTGCTGCATTATTACAAAATCAACAGTAGTTGTTTAAAATGTCTTCCTGATATCTCATTAGCAGCATTTCCTTAGTTGGATAAAGATTTAAACGTAACCACAGAAATTGATCCCTATGATATCTGCATGGGAACCTTTCCAGATATTTTGGAATGGAGTTTACTCCTCTTGCTTCGCCACCCAGATCTAATATGGTGGCAAGTTTAGATCTTATGCGAAGAGTTTCGATCCAATCAAAATATGTCAGCTTTTTCTTTGCATTTTTAGCAAGAGGGCATAGGCTAGCCCACATGTATGGCACTTGCCGGTAGTAATTTGGAAAACAAATTAACCGTTCATCTGATTTGAACTGTACATGAATTAGAGATCACCAAAATTGCATTTACATATATGACAATTTTATTTTCTAACGTATCATTAAAAATCTACTCAGGCTGTTGTACATGTGTTGTCATGTGTAACCCCATAGATTATGGGTGTTTGTACAAATTTTATCATATTAAACATTCATATAATAACAATTTGCAATTGAGATTTGGTGATCTCTAATTCATGTACAGTTCAAATCAGATGAACGGTTAATTTGTGTTGCAAAATACTACCGTCAGGTGCCATGCAGGTGGGGTAGCCTATGTACTCTTGCTAAAAATACTGTCTCAAACCCTCATGACATAGGCTCCCCAGATCAAAAAAGAGGGCTCCACACCCCCCTATATATCCCAGAAGCTTTTTCTTTGCTGCACAAGGGTTATTTAAAAGTGTGCCCATGTCAATATCAGGGTGGACCAGTTGAACAAAGATTTTCCTAGTCCATTCCTTTAACCCTTTAAATGCCAGTGACGAGCCGGCTCGTCGGTAAAAACTGCTCCAGGTTGCCACAGACGAGCCGGCTCGTCGGTGACACTTAAGGGGTTAATGAGGGGGGAAATGTTGGCGGGTTTGGGCGGTGAGTACCGCGATTTAAAAAAAAAGCCATTGGCACTGGGGGGGGATCCTCAATGGCACTTAAGAGGTTAACAGGCTTGTGTAGGGCTTTCCCGGTATATGTTTCAAAATATCATAAGGTGTTCCTGACGTCTCCGTTGACGTTTTCCGCTTCATTGCCACCGATTTACAGAGAACTGTTGCAAACATTGACTGCAAACCAAGTTCGTAACAGGTTGCAGTAATCGACCCACATCTTGGCAAGCGGAGGACTTTGCACCAAAATTGATCCTCCAACACATCCCATGTTGACTGACTTATATTTAAGCCGGCTTTGCTGCCAAATGTTATGACAGCTGTCAATTACTGCTGATAGAACGTGATCAGAGGTTTGAGTGTGAATTTGCCATAGTCTGCGTATAATTTCGCACCTTGCAATGACAGATTTTCAATTCTCATTTTTAAGTCTTGTGTCCACTGCCATTCTCTGTTAGATTTGTTAAAGAGAATGCCCAAGTATCGGATGTTGTCTGTATTTTCTAGGAGCTCACCAGCTGCATACCACTTGAAGTGTTTTCCCCTCTTCCCAAAATTCGATCCAAAAGACATGATTTTGGACTTTTAAACATTTATTTGCAGATCATTCTTTTGCAAATACACTTCCAAGTTATTCAGCAATCTCTGTAGACCTATTTGCGTGGTATCTAAAAGCACCATCTCATCAACCTAGATTGCCCAGGCGATCTGATGGCTGTTGATTCTTGGAGGGAAGGTTTTACACTCCATTAATGCTGCTGGTAAGTCCGCAATATACAGCTTGAAAATTAAGGCAGCTAGCGGAAAACCCTGCTTTACACCTTTTTCAGTTGTTATTTTTTCGGTGAGGTTACCTTCAGCATTAATTCCGACTTGAATGGACGTGTTGGAGTGGAGAGCTTTAATAGCTTGTAGGAGATCCGGCGGCCAGTCCCACCTCTTTAGTTTCTTCCACAATTGCCCTGTTAACACTGTCAAATGTTTGACGTAAATCAATGAATAGCAAAACAAAAGAGGTGATGGCTGGAAGGTTTAGAATTAATCTTAACCTCTGGCATTGCTCTGGGCAACCCTCCAGACCATCGTTCTTCGCCTGCCAAGCCATTACATAAGGGGAAAAACCATATGCAAATCAGGCTTGGTCCCACCCCCAAAGGGGTAGTCCAGCCCGAGCTGCCAGATCACATCCTTCTGCATGAGACCACAAGCATCGCCAGACATGTTTCAGCCTTGTTGAGCGTCATCAGTGAGGAGCAGCTTGGGTCTCTAGGCCCCGTAGGCACGGGACCCACTGTAAGTGATTTCAATCCGGCACACACCCAATTCAACGCCTGGCATGTAATGCACAACTGAAATCCTTAAAGTTCTTTATTATGAACGATATACCACTCATATCACGCCCCTCTCCTGGAACCCCCCGTTCACACTGAACCAGGAATCATGCTGGTTTGCAAAGTTAAAATATTTATTTATGTATTTACAATTTAATCACACTATATTTTACTGGGTACACAATAATCACCAATGGGGTGATGTAACACTGAATAATCACTTTAATACACAAGGAGTAATAGTGAGCAAAACCATTCAGCACAGAAATAATACATTTGTGTGTGTGTTCAGATCAGATAGCACTGTAATTAAAGGTTCCCCCTGCACACCCTTGAACCCCCCAATAGGTAATGTAAAGAGATAGGAGAGAGCAGGTATTCGGGAATGGCAGAATTAAAACAGAATAACAATCCCTCTTTGCCCCAGCAAACACAAGAGAAACACGGGATTGACTGTCAAGCTGTCAAAATGGCTTTTAAAGTTATCTTAGAATGGACTGGGCAAAAAACACTAAATATGGTCAAATTTGTTGAAATTGTTATACATTCTTATGGGAGCTGCTTTGGATAGTTGCACACAAACACAAGCAATGATTTAATACCAAGAAAACATTTGAAATCTTAAAATTCAAGTCGGAAGCAATCAAAAGCTGTTTTACACGTGTAAGAATTTCCCTAAACGAAAATTTGCGGCAAACTTTTTACTGCGCGGTAATCGCGATAACTGGAGAACCGTGTTGATTTGGAATGTGGTTTTCGATGCAAGCTGTAGATGTTAGCTACAAGCAGACGTTAACATTTTGTTTCTAGCACAAAAACGGAGGAAGTTATGGACGTTTTAGTGGAGGTCGTTTTTTCGAGATGGGCAAAAGAATGGAAAATAGGAATGCGTTTTTAAAATGACAAATGGATTTCTTATACTAGAGGATGACTATGAACAAAACAAATATCACACAGGAACACAGTCACTTGATCAGAATGACTGCCTGCAGAGGAAACTCGCCTTCTTCAGATGAGAAGAAATCAGCGCAAAGATAGTTTTAGCAATACTAGTACAGGAGGAAGATAGGAGGGATTGGATAGAGGGTTTAGTCAATTCAAAAGTACTCCTAAAAATACAGGTTCTGAATACAAGATAGGATGGGTTTAAGATAGGGCTTAACTAACTTAACTAAGAAAGGTACATATGCTAGTGACGCAATTCTTTCTATAGATACTCACTAGAAGTGTTTTTAAACGGAACCGTCAGGATTCTGGTTCGTCAAGATTCTGGTCAGGGAATTGTATCTGGTTTTAGGAAAGATGGCTGGGAGCATCGGATTGGGCAGCGTCAGCAAGGCACTCGGGTCACAGCACGGCACAGGATTGGATTGGATCTGCCCTTCTTGGTTATGTTGAAATTTATTTTCAGCAGGCAAGCAGTACAGCGGAGCCCGGCTGTCTTTTGATGCTTCCACATAGATTTGTGGGGTTCTGGTTCTGGAATTTGAAGCCTAGCTGAAAATGGTTCAGTTATGCAATGGGTTTCTGCTTTGCCAAGTTTCTGGAGTCTGGAGCAAGGAAGATGTAGAGTTCAGCTGCAGGGTGATCCACCAGTAGCAGGATAGTGAGTGAATCTGTCTTTTTTTTTTTTTTTAGTGGTGAGCTGTCTCTATTTATGCTATGAACAGATGTCATAAAGGGGGTGTGTGGGCTGGTCTAGCCTAAGCTTGCCCCTTTGGCAGGTGATTGGATCAGAGTCTACCCTCTGCCTTGAGAGGAGGAGAGAAACAGAGTCACCTTTATGGTGTGATTTTATGAGGCTAAAAATCCACCTCCAGCCCCTTGAACACAAAATCTACTTTTGGCACCATACATATTTCCACATGTGCAACCTCTATAACAATCACATATACAGATTACATATTTTATATGGCAGTGTATTCCTTAAAACCCTGTAGCTGTGGGATCTTGTCTCTGCTTTTCACAGAATTTTGCCCTTTTCACCAGGGACATAATGTCCAATTTTTAAACAAATTTCTACAAGTGTGCGTGTTTAACATGGGCATAAGTGTATAAAGTTTCATACTTCTAGCAGAAATAGATTTGTATAAAATCACATTTCCTGACATTTCTTTCCAGAAAATGTCACACGATTTTGCCGCCTCTTGAAACATGCAGCCAAAATTTAGATTCGCAAATCTGTTACTTTTATATTTTTCACAATTTTAAGTGGCAAGTTATAAGTCTTTTAAAAAAGTGTTCTTTGTTAATGTTCAGCCACAGATGGTTGTTTGGGTCCGCCTCATTTTGTCTCCCTGAAGTCCAGGCACAGTCTCCTCCCTGTTTGCTCTTGGCAGAGGCCATTAACGACTGTCCGCACACCTCACATTTCCTTAGCAACAGCTGTTCATTGTTCCCTATGGCTCTGTAGACCAGGTTCTTCCCAAACCCTATAATTACCACTTTGGTGTGATTTCCTGCTGGGGGGGAAAGGCCTTTCTTCTTTGAGGAAACCTGTTATTCCAGTTTGGTAGCTTTAGCCAGGCTTCATTTAATTGTTAATTATGTTGGATATTTCCTTAGCTTAAAACAAACTTGTGGTTTCAAATAGCAGCTAGAATATGTATTCAAGATTTTAAACCATGGGATCAAAACAATTACAATATAGGTTACTCTCAGTAGCAGGCCTTTTAGATTGCAAACATTTGGTTTCAGTGTATATACATGTTTAAAGTTTAATCAGGCAGGCTCCTGACATCTGTCATCCCAGCAGTCCTCTGCTGCACAGAGATTTTTGACATCCACAGCCAGGCCACTTTTTCTGTGGAAATCCCTTTATGCTTTTAGCTTTTCAGGACCTTGCAAATTCACAATGTTTTCTTAAACTAAGTGAATTGTAGCACCCAGCAAGAATTTTGGATGTTTGAGGGTGTTCTGTACCGGCATTTTGCAGTTTCAGCAACAAAGAAAAAGGGATCTAAAGCACGATTTTGGGGTTTCATTTAGCAAAACACTGTTTTTTCCTTCTGTTCTGAATGTTCAATTGTTGTGGAGCCCAGTGACATATTGCAGGAGTGAGCTCTCTGTTCCACCACTGACAACATGCGTGGCAGATTGGGCAGCCATCTTTCTGTGCGTTGCAAAGCGTGATATTCTGGGGTTTTGGCATGCACAAGGGTTTTGCGGCCATTTTGCTATTTCTGGCACCATCATAACACAGTGCTGCCGCATAGCAGAGCAGAAGTGGGTTAAAACATCCCACACCACGTCTGGGCATATCAGTCCCACTCGGGGTGACATTAGCAAAACAAAAGAGGTGATGGCTGGAAGGTTTAGAATGAATCTTAACCTCTGGGCAACCCTCCAGACCATCGTTCTTCGCCTGCCAAGCCATTACAAAAGGGGAAAAACCATATGCAAATCAGGCTTGGTCCCACCCCCAAAGGGGTAGTCCAGCCCGAACTGCTAGGTCACATCCCTTCTGCACGAGAACAAAAGCAAGGCCGAAGCATGTCTGGGGTTTCTTGTGTTTCCGTGCAGAGGGGACCTGGCCTAGCAGTTTGGGCTGGGCTGCTACCATTGGTGGCAGTACCTGACTGATTTGCGTATGGCTGGACCCCTTTTGCAATGGCGCAGATGGGCTAAAAAACGGTGGTGTGGAAGGTTGCCCAGAGCAATGGCAGTGGTTCAGATTCATTCAAAACCTTCCACCCATCACTTTTGTGGTCACAGTAAATCAGTGAATGTCAGGAACACATTGTCTGGCATCTAGAATTCCGGCAGCATCATCCCATTTAGACAATCTTTTTTTGCAGAAATTAGGCAAATATCTTGCCAATAATGTCCAAAGGCGCAATCGGATGGTAGTTGTTAGAATCTGCTCGATCTCCTTTTTTGAAGATCGGTACAACTACTGCTGATTGCCAAGACGTTGGAATTGTCATCGCAGTGGAGATGTGCCGGAAAAGAGCTTCAATGAGTATAGCCCACTGCTCTTTATTTTTTTTTCCCGCATGATATTCGAGTGCATTAGAGTCATTCTTCACCCACACATCTGCATTTACACCAGTGATCGTGTTGGCTTTCTGGGTTAGAGATCCTTTGTTTATTATTGTCCAAGTGTCTCTGCCATGATGGGCAATGTATGGATTGTAGCATTACCTCCACTCTCTCTTGGTCGTGGATCAGTCTAAACGAAAATAGCCAATTTTGAAATTGTTGACGGCGCTTCTTTACTGCCAGACTCTGCTTCAATACGTTAAAGGACTTTAGGGCCTTGATATCTTTTCTCATTTTGTTCTTCTCTTCTCCCACCTTTACGCTAAATGAATATTTGCTTGTATGGTGGTGAGCTCTAAATCCAGTTTTTGTTGTTTTAAACTGTGATAATAGGAGAGCATAATTTAGGAGTCCCGGTTCTTGTAGATTAAAGGATATGAATTTCCTTGTCAAAGCCACAATCTTTCTGGTTTATTCTCAGGTGATTTAGGCCTTGGTTAATTCTCAAGTCACACAAATAGCATTCTCCAACTGGTTTCGTTTCTGTCATCCAAATCAAATGTACAGCATCATGATCGCTATTTTGCATCTTGATTATTTTGAAGTATTTAATTATATGTGTAAGATTTCTAGATGACCATATATAATCAAGTGTTTTATGACTCCCATTACTGTGCCATGTGTGACCTACCGGTATATTTCCTCTGGTCTGGCCATTTAGCATTTCACAATTCCTAATGGCTAGTTCCTGCATCCAACGATTTACGTGCTGATTTTTTTGATGAGTTTGATTTACCTTCATCTCTTTTATTAACCCATTTGTATCAAACCATGAGAAGTTCAGATGTCCTCACACAATGATAAAAGAATTGTTCAGTTCCAGGATACAGTCATCAGTCATCAATCAACATCATTACAGATGAGATAAACTTCCCAGATGATATCATTGCAGGGTTCCAATATGTGGTAATTGTGAAGAAATGTTCCTTATTGATGTTATTTTGGTAGACAGTCTGTATGATGGTTCCTTGGACAAATACATTTGGACTTGATGTTTTTAATTATCTTCCAATTTGTGCTGTTTTTAATCATGGTTAGAAGGCCTGAGAAGGGATGACTGGTCTTATTCTTCCTAGCTGCATTGAGGAGAATTGTATAGCCATCAAACACGGGCGTCTCACGTAGCCAGGTCTCTTGAAGGCATATTATTGAGTGGTTTTCTGTATTTAACCCTTCCTCATGAAACAAATGCATAAAGCCTCTAGTGTTCCAGAATATTAATGAACATTCAGTCTTTGGTATGAGAGTTGTTTGCTAATATTGGCCCAATCGTCTGCCCTTCAAGATCGTGGCCATTGCGACCGACCTCGCCTCCTTCATACCTTTCCTTAAGAATAACTCTTCTTTGTTCATTTGCAGTCAATCCTCCGCCATTTATCGACTTGGGGGGGTATGATCTTTCCCAGCTTGCATAGTATCAAACTCGTTAGGGCTAGTTAACTCATTTCCAAAAGTTAAAAGTTCATTACTAGCAGTTTTTAAGGTATTTTCAATCAATTGTGAGTGCACATGTAGGATTACCCAATCAGATCGAGATTCTGTCACATACTCCACTATGTCAATATCTTCAGATGTTATTGTTCTTAATGAAGGCACACAGTGGAGGAGTCTCATTACATTTCGTCTATTCAGGTTGACCTCGTTCTTTTCCCATAATACATTCTCTAGTTGTAATTTCCTGGGTGATTGTTGGTTATCTAGTCTTGAGGCCTTTGCATGATCATGCTTCACTCCTATCCTTTGGACTTGAGCCAGGGCACATTTTTTATTCAATTTCAAGGTGGGGTCGATCTTCAAAACTTCATCTTGTTCCCTCAGAACTTTCCTTTGTTTAACTGGCGAGGTCTGGCCATGGAATATTCTTATTGCGCGATTGCGGTTTCCTGCCACATCCTTTATGGAAGGAGGATTTGCAACCTCATCATCCTTAATTTGCTTGAAGCTCGCCTCCTCAATCGCACCGGTGTGGTCAACACCTTGTGCTCATTCTCCAACAGAGTTATTCCACTCTTCATCGTCTATTGAATCAGTTGAAAGGTTCGCCAGATTGACTGATGTATTCGTCTGGCTTCCTTCCAAATCCTCAACATCCACTATCTGCCTTTTTTTGGCAATATTAGGCACTTCATGTTGTAAAGTCACATTTTTCTTAAGAGCATACTATTTTCATGTTTGTTATTGGAATTTGCCAGCTCAAACAATGCTACTGGTGGGGGAGCTGTTACATTTTTTATAAACTTTTTCGAGCTGTTGGCTTTGCTTTTCATTCCCACGCCTTTCTTTCCCTTTATTTCATTTGCTACAACAATATTTTGGGTATGAATCCTCTTGTTTGCAGCTCATGTAGATGCAAGCTTAGTCGATGTTGAGAACATTTCAAAAGTAGCGGTTTTATTTGTTGCCTCTAACAGAGATCGGATTTGAGGGTGACTCTTATCACTGCGGTTAGAGCCACGTAATGACGTCTGATTGGATGCCTTGCTGCAAAAGGAAAAGACACACTTGGAATGGCATCATTAAGGTTTTTTAAAGGAATAGCAGCATTCTTAGCATTTGACGGGACTTCCACAGGTTCTTTTTGAAGACTCTGTCACCTGAGTCACTGAACAACTTAAGTTGGTTGGAGGAGCTTTTGTTTGTTGTGACATATCAGCAAGCTTAAATTTGCTTTTTGTCTATAATGAGACGGCTTTTACAGTGGAGATCTTCTTTGTTATTACAGTAGAAGAATTTTTTCGATCATCTAATGATGAGATTCCCTTGTTTATGCATTGGCAAGCATTCGCCTCGGCGTTCTGGATCATTTTGTGAGAATTGTTCTGCATCCATTTTGTACAATCCGTTACTGCTTCCATTAAGTCGTTTATTTCCGACATCTCGTTTCTGGCAAAGTTACTTAGCCTGTTATGCCATTTTGAAGAAGTTTCGGCTTCGAATTTTAAGCCTCTTTTGAATTTGATCTGTGAAGAATTCCAAAGATATAAGCTATGAATTGATCATGGCAAGTAAAGACCCCTGGTCTTTTAAAGTTTCATTAAATGGCTCCTACAGTCTAACGAATGGCACCATCAGAATTGTTGTCGCTTCCAGAACGTTATTGTGGATCTGCAGACCTGCAGCCATGGAGAGTTGACTTTTATTATTTGTCGCCTGGCTGTTTGCTTCAATAGGCCGTTGCTTGTTTAATCAGTATGAGGAATTTAGATCGGAAGTGTGCCTTTCCTTCTGGTACTCGCCGCTAAGGTTACTTGAATGATCATTGGCACAGTTGGGTTGTAGCAACATACATCTGCCCATTTTTGATGACTGGATTGTCTTCTCATTTTGCGGGGTGCTCGTCCGGTCCTTATAATGCCTTATCTCTGGCCTCCTGCCATTAGACACTGGTGGCACTGGTGGCTCTGAACTATTCACACCCGCTGATAATGAGGGGCAGACAACAGGGGCGCAACAGTCTTCAGCAGCCTCAGGGATTTCGCAACTGACATTTAACCTCTCTTAAATTTAAGAAGTCCATCTTTAGGCGCTCAGCCAAGCGTGCTTCTCTCAAAGCCAGGTCAACGTATTGACGAGTAGTGGGGCAACAAATGCGATCCATCTTCCCCCTATTGAGTGGAACGGGGGGGATTGCCTGTTATTGAGCCGCAATGTATCAGCAGCATTGTTACCCCTCGTCAACGTGTCGATCTTGTAAGGGTCAGCCTTGCGTCTGCTTTCCTCAAGGAACGACCCAAGTCTGTCTTTTGCACTGACTTTAATTTGAATAATTTCGGCAGTCACATGATTTTGGTCAATTTGATCAGTATCAACATTTTGTGACTGGCTCATTAAGGACGTGGGAGCAATATTTGCTGTCATGTCGTCTGCTTTCAGTAAGTCGTTCATATGTGCTTCATTGGGCGAGCCCCCCATCAGCGAAGCCGTCTTCAGTGTTGCCGTCTTCCCCAGTATCCTCTAAGACATTCCTTGTTGACAAAACATTCTCCAAAACACACACACACGCACATGCACACACGCGCGCACACACACACACTTTGTAGGATGTCCTTGCAAGTTAAAGAGACAATGTATACCAAAAATCCAATAGAGAAACACAGCATCCACAGCAGGTAAGCAGGGCAGACTGCACTCACTGCCTGACTCTCAAAGTGCCGGTAGGCTGAACGTCCTCGGGGACCACAGTCTAGGTCAGTTGAGAGAGTAAGAGTCGTAGGGTGCATGGGTGCACCAGTTATGTGTGCAGCTGATGTAATTGCATGATGGTAGCAGCATCCTAGCATTAGGTGTTGTGGTGATATCAGTTGGATGTGTGCAGTCTGGCCAGACTGGGTTCTGGCTGCGTTAGGCCTGTAGGAAGCATATGTGTGCAGCTAGGCCGGTTTGTCATGGGATATAGCTGCGTTTTATTAGAGTGATGAGGTGTCCATGGGGTAGTGTTTGTATGTGAGCAGCTAGGCCGAATTGAGCGAGGGGTATAGCTGCACTCTGATTGTTTGATGGTATAGAGTAGAGAGTAAGCATAGTGATATGATATGATGGTTCATCCACACAGCGCCAAAGCACAATGCGATTTGAAAGCGTTCGATGACAAGGGAGGGAACGAGGGATAATGCAAGGACACTCCCACAGGCCATGAACAGCACAAATGTGAAGACTGGCTACTGTACTCGGTTTAGAGACATCCAGACAGTGCATGTGCTAAGGTACAGACAGGAGGGCATGCCAGGGAACGGTACACGAGGACCGGAGGGACTGGGGTACACAGCGACATCGTGGGGGACCGGGGTAGGGGAAAACAGAAACAGCATGCAGGAGCCAGAGGGTACAGAGAGACATCACGGGACCGGAGGGGCTGGGGGTATGCAGCGACATCAAGGGTAACCAGAGGGGGCTTGGGGCACACAGTGACAACATGGGACACAAGAGGGGCAAGGGGTACACAGTGATATCTTAGGGGACCAGGTGGGAAGCTGGGGGCGTATAGCAACATCACGGGGAGCCAAGAGGCTGGGCACACAGTGAAATCAGTCGACCAGGGTATTGGGGGCACAGTGATGAGATGGGAACTAGGGGGTCTGGGCACACAGTGAAACGTGGGGAGCTAAGGGGTTGTGGGTGCACAGCGACATCGAGCGGAAATGAGGGGCTGTGGGTACACAGCAACATCACGGGGGACCAGAGGGGTGGGGGAACGCAGCAATAACACAGGGCACTGGAAGGGATAGGGGCACACAGGGACATCACAGGGACTAGAGGGGCTGGGCTTACAACGTCAGGGGGCCAGAGGAGTATGCAGCGGGGGACCAGAGTGGGCTTGGGTATGCAGCGATAACGCAGGGAACTGGAGGGGGTAGGGGCACACAGGGACTAGAGGGGGCTGAGTTTACAGAAACAGGACGGGGGCCCAGAGGGGTACACAGCAACATCACAGGGAACAAGAGGGCAGTGGGTATACAGCGACATATGGGGCACAGAGGCACGCAGCGACATCACGGGGACTAGAGGGGTGGGCAAACAGCGACAGCATGGGGGACCAGAGGGGTACACAATGACAGCACGTGGAGCCAGAGGGTCGGGGTACACAGTGACAGCACGGGGGACCAGAAGGGTACATAGTGACAACACAGGGACTAAAGAAGGCTGGGCATACAGCGACAGCACGGGGGACCAGAGGGGCTGGGGAGCACACAGAGACATCCTAGGGACTAGAGGGGGCTGGGAATACAGCGATAACACAGAGGACCAGAGGGGTACACAGCAACATGACCGGAAGCAGTGGCCTGGGGGTACACAGTGACAACATGTGAGCATAAAAACGGGGCTGGTGGGCACACATCGAAAACACGGGGGAGCAAAGGGTTTTGGGGCACACAGTGATACACAGTGGACCAGAGGGGAAGGGGTATATAGCAACATCGCGGGGAACCTGGGGGGGTATGGGGGTACCCAGCGACAACACAGGAAGGCAGAGGGGGTGGTAGTACTTGGGGACAACATGGGGCGGGAAGTGTACCTGAGGCGGGCAGGGAGTTGACAGAGGCTATATTTAGGATCTAGTATGGTGTTGAGGCAGGGATACGGGCAAGGATATGTGAATATTAGTAAGGAGAGGGAATTGCATGGAGTTATGATCTAAGGAGAGCATTATTCTGCTTTTCAGGCATGCGGTTGCTTAATATCCAAATTAATGAGCATATTGATTGATGACATTGTTGGGAGTTTCATTGAGCATTAGTCATCGTATTGCTAAGGATTCAATCGCATCAGAAGGTCGTGGTTGGTTTTATGGAAAGAGACACGTTTTTAGAGCTTTGCAGATTGTCATATAGTCTTGGGTGTGTTGAATATGTGGGGGAAGTGAGTCAGGGTCAAGGTTGAGAAGGTCAGATCCTCTGATCCTGACAGAGTTGGAGGCTGGAATCACTAAGAGGAGGGCAGTGCTTGAGCTTAACGTGCAGGATGGGAGGTATGGTTTTATCTTTTCTTGCAGGAATAATGGGCCGGTCTTGTGCATTGCATGTTGAGTGATGCACATGGTCTTGAAATTGGCCCTTCGTCCGACTGGGAGCCAGTGGAGGGTTCAGAGAGCTGGAGAGATGTGGTCTCTTTGACCCAGGGCAAGGAGCAGGTTAGTAGCAGTGTTGTGCGCTCTTTGGAGTTTAAGATGGTAAGCCGGGGCTCCTAAGTATAGGGAGTTGGCATAGTCCAGTCTCGCCATTACAATAGACACAACTGCTGCAAGTCTGCTCGGGAAGGAGAGGTAGGGAAAGATGCGTCTGAGAAGTTTGAGATGGTAGTGACAGCATTTTGACATATTGTTGATCTGACGGGAGAGGTTTAAGCCAGAGTCCATAATGCAGCCAAGGTTTTTTACTGTGGTGGAGGGAATGGCCCAAGGAAGGGGGCCATGGGAGTGGATGAGGTAGAAGGGCAGTGTTGCCGCACACCATGATTTCGGTAGTGGGGTTTAAAAGGAGGTGGTTTATTGTCATCCATCGGTCAATATCTCGATGACAGGCTTCGAAGTCGGGCTGGGGGTTTGTACCCGAATTGGGGATTCTTTGGATGATTTGGGTATTGTCAGCGTAGTTGTAGCACGAGATGTTGTGCATGCGGATGATTCCGAGGAGGGTGGTCATATAGAGGTTTAACAGGAGAGCAGAGCAGATAGGCATGCGCCTTGCGGTACTCCAGTGTTAACCCAGTGAGCAGTTGAGACAAATGGGGAGAGGAGGGTTATTTTTTTTTCTGTTGCTGAGGAAGGAGGCGATCCACTTGAGAGCAGTGCCACGGAGTCCAAGGGAGTGGAGGCGGTCAAGGAGGATTGAGTGGTTAACCGTATCAAAGGCTGCAGAGAGATCAAGGAGAATTAGTTCCAGCATTTGAGGTCATGGGGGGGGGGGGGAGCTGTAGGGGGAGGGGCAGGGGTGATGATGGAGAAGGGGATGACAAAGTGGTTGGGCCAGATGAGTGGTTTGGGCGGGATATATAAATCTGCTAATGGGAGCTGAAAATTGCATCAAGGGTGTGACCCCTTGAGTGGGTTGGACCAGTCGTATGAAGGGAGAGATTGAGTGCATCAAGACTGTCGACCAGTAGATGGGTCATGGGGTTGGTGGGGATATCCAACCAGATATTGAAATCTCCAAAGAGTGTGAGGGAGGGGTGATTTACTTGAATGGTGGCTACAGAATCACAGAGGTTGTTGGTGAAATGTCTCATAACCAGGGGGTCTGTAGATGAGTAGGAAGCTGTGGGAGAAGGTTGGAGGTAGCGAGAGTTTAACTAGAAGGGATTCACATGAGGGAATGCATGTCTGAGATTCAACAAGTGAGACGGAGAAATGAGAATTGAAGAGGACTGCCACTCTTTCTCCTCTGGAGGGTCTATTGAGGGGATGAGCGAGTAGCCATGGGGGCGGGGGTACTTTGTGTGCAACAGGGGCAAAGTCATTGGAGAACCAGGTTTCGGTGATAAAGACGAGGTCGGGCTTGTCTGAGGCCAGGAGGTCGAATATGCTATGTCTGTTTCTTGCTACGGAGCGGGCATTAAAAAGGATGCTGTTGACTTCATGAGGGGATATCGTCTTAGTGGAGGTCATCTGAGTGGGAGCATGAGGAGCTTGGGGGATTGGAGGGGAGGAGGAGGAGGGTGGTGGAGCATTCTGGCTCGCTGAGATAGGGTGAGGAGGGTTAGGGAGGGGGCAGGATACCATTGGATTTAGAGTGACCGGAGATGGGGTTACGTCAGAGGAGGCTGGGAAGTGGCGATGGGTGGAGGTGGATATGTGAGGGGTGTGTGTGTAGAGCTGAGGGGGGATGGGGAAGTGGAGAGATGGTCAGTGGGTGTGAGGGGGTTTAGGGGGCTAGGAATTGGAGTCAGTCTGGAAGGAGACGGGGATTCTGGTGTGCATGAGAAGTCAAGAGAGAGGGTGTGGAAGCAGGGTGATGGCAGTGGGCAGCGTGAGGGGATAGGGGAGGGAGAGATTGGCAGGACTGGTTGAGTTAGAAGTGGTAAAGAGTAGATTTGAGGAAGAGGACCAGTCTCTTTTTCTGCATTTCGTGGGTTTTGATGCTATAGGGGTCTGAGAGAGGGTAGAGGGAGGCCGAGGGGAGGGAGATGAAGCTACCATTCTTGCAAGGGCGTGACATGCTGCATTCGGTGAGTGGAAGGGATATGAAGGGTGTGGTTAGTTGGTGGGGGTCGTGAAGTGGTTAAAGGTGGGAGGGGGTGTTAGAGGGGGAGTGGGAGATAGAGAGGTGAGTTCTCCGAAGGGTTAGGGTGGACAGAGGGGTAAGGGGGAGTGGAAGGGAGGGAGCGATGTTCCTTGGAAGCTGCAAGGAATTAGTGGAGGAAGAGGTGGATTTGCGCTTTTTGGAGCACCAGAGGATTCCCCTGGCTTGGGAGTTTGATAGGGGGCGTGGTGTCATGGCGAGGGGTATCAGGGAGTTGTCTATAGGTGTCAGAGGGAGGTTGGAAGATGAGTTAGGGTGGGAAGGGGGTGGGGAATAGGCTTCTGAGGAGGGAGGTGGTTGGCGTGCCAGCCTCAGATTTTAGAGTTGAATGCGGGATGGTGGTAGGAGAGTGGGCGAGTGGCGTCAGGAAGTGATGAGGTGTGAGCAGAGGTATCTGGGATTGTGCTCAGGGTGTGATAGAGGGGGGCGTTGTGACGGTGGGTGCTAGAGGCCGGGCAAGGAGCCGTGAGGGGGGGAGAGATAGGGAGAGGCTGGGGATTGGACCGGTGGGAGAGGGGGAATTGTGTGGGCTGGGGACTCCATCCGATGGTGGGTAGCTAGGGATTAAAGAACTAGTGGTGGTTGATGTGGGCCCTCGATGTACAACCTGTGACTAGGATCTGGACAGTATGGCAGTGGGAGGGGGATAAAGCGGTTGGGGTAGAGAGGGGGTCTAGATGAAGAAGCTGCGCCTAGGGCTCAAGCGAGTACATTACAGAACTATCTCAGGCGGCACTTGTAATTGTAGGGGCAGTGAGTGAAAGCGGTTTAATTCTGTAGCGTAGGTATGTAAATCACAGTACCACGTCAGGGGTGTTTGTAGGATCAGAAACAGAGTAGATGAAGCAGGCTAAACCCGAATAATTCCATGTTTTGGACTGGAATATAACACAGTAATATCTAGGTATCTAAGGTCCACTATCTGGATGTGAAACAAAGTTGCAGAATGATTTCTTAGTAGATGAGACCGGTAGAATCTAAGATAGCAGAATTTTGGTGCACTATTTAGATGTGAAAACAGGCTAACTGGAACCATTTCTGAATGTGTGTGACAGGCAGAAACAACACAGTAGTGTCTAAGGCGCACTATCTAGATGTGAGCACAACACAGTAGTGTCTAAGGCGCACTATCTAGATGTGAGTACAACACAGTAGTACTGAAGGTGCACTATCTAGACGCGAGACAGGCTAACAGGAACAATTTCTAGGTGTTTGAGACTGGCAGAATATGACACAGTAGTATCAAAGGTGCACTATCTAGATGTGAATACAACACAGTAGTATCTAGATGCAAAACAGGCTAACAGCAAAAATTCTGAGTGTTTGAGACTGGCAGAGTATAACAGTAGTATCTATGGCGTATTATCTAGATGCGAAACAGACTGACCGGAACAATTTCTAGGAGTTTGAGACTGCCAGAATACCACACAGTAGTATCTAAAGCGCACTATCTATTTGCGGAACAGGCTAACAGCAACAATTCTGAGTGTGTGTGGCAGGCAGAAAATAACACAGTAATTACTTGGGCGCACTATCTAGATGTGAAACAGGCTAACGGGAACAGCTCTAGGTGTTTGAGACTGGTAGAATTTAGCATTAGTATCTAAGGGGCACAATCTAGATGGGAATACAACACAGTAGTATCTAGATGCGAGACAGGCTAGCAGGAACAATTCGAAGTGTGTGTGGTAGGCTACAATATTACAATATCACACAATATTAACACACGTTTGCTAACATTTAAAGTGATTGAATAATTTGTAAAGTGGTAGGGGTACCCGGGTAGAGTAATTGCTCTACCCCCACCGTAGCCACACTTGCGTTACTAGTTGCTGCCGGTTTACGGCTGGCCACTGGCTACCCCTGCTGACACCTGCAGACACAGTTTGGAGCTGCCTCAGTGAAGCCGCCCTTTGCCTTGGGGCCCTTAGCTGCAGGGGCTGCATGGGCAGAGGGCTGCCCTGGGTGGGGCAGTTATGGCCGGCACAGGCTACCAATCAGGGGAGGTGGGCGGGCTGAGAGGTGGGAGGGATCGGGAGGGAATCAGGAAGTGGATGCCAGTTTGGGGAGCGTGTGAGGAATCACCCACGTGGACCTGGTGGCGAGACCGGGGTTCAGTTGAGCGCGTAGTGTAGCCGTAGAAATCTTCCTGACAATGCAACTCCCAATAGTACCAAAGGACTGTTTGGAAGGGGAATTGCCCGGAAGATTACGGTGAGTCGGAACACAGCTGCCTAGACAGAGAACACAGTGTCAGGAGTTTGGTTCACGAAGCAAACAAGATAAAAACAATAACTGAGCAAACCAAAGTACTCACGTGGAGGGATACCTCTGGGCAATGATAGCAAGTCAGACTGAGCGGAAGGCCAGAGATATCCAGGAAACTAGTCTTGGTGCTTGTCCGTGAAAATGTTCCAGCAGTGGAAGTGGAAACCCAGAAGAAATAGGAAGTCCGTCTGAGGAGCGTGGTTCCAAAATAAGGACAATCCAACCTTAACCTGTACCTGCCGGCACGCGGACGCCTGTAGAGAAATGGAAGTCCGTGACAAGTTCCCAAAGTAAATGTGTTCCTTGTGACAAGTTCCCAAAGTGATGCGTTCCGTGTGACAAGTCCCCAAAAGTGAAGAGAGTTCCTTTCTGGATGAAGAGGAGAGTTCGCAAAAGGACCGTGGACAAAACAGATGATTGATTCTGTGTATCAGGACGTGCAGGAAGTGAGTTCCAAGGCGACAAGACAGAAAAACGTAAGGCAAGAGGAATGGTCGTTCGTTCCGAAGTCAAAGAATACCAGGTATCAAGTACGAGGCCAGGGGTGTCCAATATCAATCCGTAGGGCAAAAACAAGGTTGTGGTTCAAGGCAAGAGCTAACAACAAGAATAGAGCTCCAAAATGACAAAATTCAGAAGCAGCGTTCTACGGTCAGGGCGGAGATTTATACAGAGTCACGTGACCGCGAGGGGAACGTTGCACACGCTGTAGTCGTGCACGTACGTGCTCAGGCAACCAGCATTTCCAAGGCAACCCCCAGCGTTGTCAGAGGGTTTGGAAACGTGAGGAGAAACGCTTCGGCTCCAAAGATCTCGGGGATTCGGGACTTGCATGTTTGGCATAACATTTGGCGGTACGGGGAGCTGGTTTCCTGACAGAGCGAGAGGACAGAGGCACAAGGGTCTGGGGACTACTATTTTGTAATTTAAACCCAAATTAAGGCCCAGTGGAGAAGCGCTGTACGCGGTCACTAACCTTGCTAGTACAAAGCAGAAAAGAGGGGAGTGGGCTACCACAGTCGATAGGCCTGACCAGCAAGGGTAGTATCTACCAGTCTGGGGCCATGGGTGGGCTGGGAGGCGGGAGGGATCGGGAGGGAATCAGGAAGTGGATGCCGTTTTGGGGAGCGAGGGGACGGAGGCACAAGGGTATGTGGATGACTATTTTGTAATTTACACCCAAATTAAGGCTCAGTGGAGATGCGATGTATGCAGTCACTCACCTTGCTAGTACAAAGCTGAAAAAACAGTGTATACCAGTATATGTTTAGCAAAATCCAACTGAGAAACACAGCATCCACAGCAGGTAAGCAGGGCACACTGGACTCACTGCCGGACTCTACATTAAAATCCCCTGCCAGAAGCACCAATTATGATGCTTGATCGAGCCCACACATAGTCATCAACAATAATTTTATTTTTAGTTAGACGGGTCCCCTTAAATGATATATAAGGGCTATTATAAAAGTTCACCAAGATGACATTCATGTTCATATTTATAATGATCCTGATTGCCTCCAAATATCAAGTTAGAGCATCTGATTCTACAAGATGACATTCGAATGAGGACTTGACAAATATAGCCAATCCCCCAAAGTATTGGCCCCTAATGTTCTTTTGTGCAGGCATCTGAAATGATTGAAGCCATTTAAGAACCAATTATCCTGGGTGCAGGTCCCCTGAAGGTCTCCCGAAGGGAAATAAAATCAATGTGGCACAATATGGTTCTAATGTCTAACCTTTCAACTTTGGGCCTTACGCCAGCAATATTCAAAGAGAACAATGCAGTACTATCACTAGATGAGGTGGCCACTAACCGAGAAGCTGACGGCTTCAAGAGGAGAGCACGAGCAGTCCAATCATGAGCACGATCTCCTCGCACCTGCCCCTCTACTGAGCTGTGCCAGTTCTCACTCTCGGCTATCGGCCCATGTTCTCTAAAGCTGCTTCAGAGGGAGGGGCCTGTGTAACATAGGCTTACACCTTCTCCCATGCCTGCTTGAAGACATGGAAACCACCCAAGGGTAGCCTGCTTCAGCCTCTTCTCTAGTTCTCATCTTTTCATGTCAATAATCAGATGGTTAGGATCAATAGTAAGATCATTACTTTTACCTAACACAGGATTCCTGGAGTTAGCATTAGGTGAGTCTGAAAATCCAACCTCCCCATGCCAGTAATACCTGGAGTCATGGAGATGACATATGTCAGCCCTGGTATCCTCGAATATCTCAATCCCCTTCATTGCTAAGGTGTCTCGTCAATTTAGTATACACAAGTGAAAATATGCATTAACAAAGGAAAATCAAATATTACACCCCATACAAAACATAGTCTGAAAGAATGCGAGCAGTAGGAAACAGCTTGAACAAGCTATCATTCACCGCAAGTACCTCCGATAAGCCTTTTGCTAGTGCTCTGTTAATAATTGAAATGCATAGTGCATTCATATAACCATCAATCATTCTCACCCATATTTTGGTAAAAAATAGTACAATTTACAAAATGGATATATGATATGATTATGTCAATACATTTTAGCCATAGGACTAAGAGATATCCTACAATATTGTGAATGAAGAGAATAACAGGATGACAAGATAAGACCAGGACAAAGACATGGGGCACAAATTAGATATAGAAGCAATGATACAAGAAACAACTAAAATACGGTTAATGGTGGTTTAGGTTTTACAATTCAGGTGAGCACAAAAAGAGGGATTTAATCATTAATGTAATTAATAAAAAATGATCCATTTGCCACTACATTTTTGATTTTCTGTGGAAGACTTAGCACAACATTTCTGACTTCTATGAACAGAAAAAACATGTTTCCACCAGGATACAATCGATAATTTATCACCGGATTTTCAATCTATATAAATGAAAATGTAAATGTTTGTTCAAAATCTTAAATCTCCGAAAGTTCTTCACCGATTGCTTTGAAATTTTGACACAACGTTGCATTCAAATAGGCGCGTGTTTTTATATACCTACTATACATAGATGTCACACCTGTGACAGGTAAAAACATGCTTTTTCTGAAAAACAGCACCATCTGTTGGACGTAAAAGCAACACACGCTATACTAAATATTTTACTGAAAAACAGCGCCATCTGTTGGACGTGAAAGCGGCTGCAGATCTGCTTCGTTCTCAAAAGAACGAACGCGACAGGCTGAGAGTGGCTGAAAGACGTCAACAAGAAACAGCAGATCAGCGTCAAACACGACTCTGTGCTCAGCAATCGCGCGATTACAATCCCCTTGCATTCCGGTACAACCCAGCTGATGATTATAGTTTGAGCCGGCATGTTCTCATTGGCACCATGACTGAAGTGTGTCCTTATTGCAAGGCTCAGAAATTTTATGGATAAACGAAAGGAATTAGTTGCGCCGCCGGGAAAATTAAACTGCCCGAACTTGGAGAGCCGCCAGAGCCATTAAAAACTTTGCTTGCCGGATATACCCCCGAATCAAAGCATTTCCTATCTAACATCAGGAAATACAACTCATGCTTCCAAATGACGTTGTTCGGTGCAGAAATCGTAACAGCTCAATTCATGCCAACTTGCGTTTGCAATCACCATCAACAAAGCTCAAGGCAATCATTAGAATTGTGCGGTTTAGATCTAGACACGGATTGCTTCTCACATGGACAATTATATGTTGCGTGTTCTACAGTCGGCATATCTGCACAGACAATGGAACAGCAAAAAATATTGTATACCCACAAGCATTGTGAAATTAAACATATTAGAAATGTGCACTTTCTCTTTTCTTTTTCCTTTTAACCAGACTGAGCCACAGCAACGCGTGGCCGTGGACAGCTAGTTAGACAATATAATATGAAATGCAGCAACAATTCGTAAACTAAATTGGAGTAGAGAATCATTTTGATATCCCAATAATCCAAAAGGCCCATGATAGGTTTAGCTCGTTCAGGCAATAGCTATTAGCAAAAATTAATTTGCAAATAGTCCAAATTGATAATACTACATGAAGGAAACAAGCATTGGCTGAATTACAAGACCAGTATAACTTGGCACACTCCGAAGAAAAATGCAGACATATTTTATCGTGTAAATGTAGGTTTGATGCAAAATAAACAATTTAGTTTGTGGAATGTTCAAGCTATGTAGTTATAAAAGCAATGTGGCCAGACATTTTCCCAAACGTTAGTGGCCATAGAAAGACCTGTAACGCATTGGCAAACATCTTGGAATATCAAATTGGTATTACATTGAATTCAAGTGTTTAAGGTTAAACCAATATATTTATTTGAAACTAATCACCAAGTCACATCACGTTTATTAATATTTGATTGTGATCAGGAATATGTAAATGGAGGAATTTCATATTTTTGAAAATGCAGCTTGTAATCTTAGATGGTTGAAAAGTCATCAATGGTTAAGACTAAATTAGTAGTAGAGTTAGATGGATTGGAGAGATGGCATAGCTGGGAATTCGAACCTGTGTTGATCTATGTTGTCTTGCTTTCAAGACAAGAGCATTACCCTTGAGCTATCCTAGCCCATAATATATAAATACATATTAATGTAATAACTTAATGTATCATTGGCATTTACAGACAGTTTGATAAGTATCCCCTTCACATCAATACCTGGAATATTTATGTTCCTCCAAATACATTGTAACTTTGAACAGAGGTTCTAAGGTCAGAACAAAAGGTAATGGAGACAGTGGGCATCTTTGGCGAGTTCCTCTTAGGATATGGAAGGAAGCAGACAATGTGCTGTTATTGAGGAAGCAGAGGAATAGAAAAGGCTAATGAGTGATAGAAAGTAAGGAGTAATACCATGCCGCTTAAGTGCTTCAAATATAAAGGGCCATGAGATACGGTGAATAACTTTCTCGGCATCAAGGGAAAGTAAAACTAAATGATCATTTTAATTGTTAGCATGCCTCAGAACATTGCATAAAAGTTGCGTATTAGAGTAGCGAAGTCTCCCTTTGACCAGTTTTATCTTCACGCACAAAGGAGGGCATACTTTTTTATCAAATGATTTGAGGGGACTTTTTGTGAAGATTTCAGTCCCAAAAAAGAGGGGTGATAATTTTCTACATAAAAGGGCTCTTTATCTGTTTTGGGTAAAATACTTAACATGCTAATGAAGTCGATGGGAGGCCATCCACACCAAGAACATTGCCTAATTCAAGATCCTGAATTGATTTTTTTTTTTTTTTAATGTATATTTGTTAAAGGTTTCCAGTATTATTAAATACATTGGGAACCCACACCATGAAAGACCCTCTGGGCACAGTTATAACAGTATTTCCAATACACATAAAGCAGAAGCATGACGATCGGGGACCTCCTGGATGTCCGCTTCAGATGTATCAGGGGGTGGGGGAGGCGGGTAGCAAATTATATGTTGCGAGAAAGAAAGTTTGACCCTTAATGTATTTCATGAAACTAGGTTAAAGTGAAGAGGAGGAAAAAAGAAAAGAAAAGGTAGATAGAATACAGTCTTTCGACCTCATCTTTTGGGTGTAAAATCCCCTCATCAACATAATCCCCCACAAAGATTTGCTCAGCCCGAACAAAACCCCACAGGGCTTTATCCAAAAGAAAACACAGATCAAGGTTGTTATACATACACTGATATATAAAGGTAGCCTTCGACAGAGACTGGCTGTAAGGAAGGCATGGTATCAAACAGTGAAGACAGACACAAGTGATCACAGTTCAATGGTGTTCATTGAACTTCAGTGGGTTGGTAAAAAGGCTATCTAAACCTAAATCTAAGGATGGGAGCAAGCTATGACCATCAAAAAATACTGCAGTCTTAGTGGAGTCTGTCAAAATAAAAGGGCCTGTACTAATAAACCTATTGCCAATCCTTACTTCTAAATATAAATTGGTGTTGGATAACAACGTAAGAAAAAGAAAAGTGTTCAAGAAATTAAATGTCAGGATAGTTGAGCAGTTAGCTTCCCTTCCCTATGTTTTCAGCATGGGGCAAGGCAGCATGTGCGGGCTTCGCACACACTCTAGCTTCTTGGTCTCGAGGTAACAGTTCAACACATAGGCATTAGGCCTTCAGCCAAAGTCTCTCTCACAATGACAGTCTCTTGATGCAGCGGACCTGATGCAGCAAACAAAACACAAAAGTTCCTTTCCTTTGTCAAGGTTTAACTTTCACAAGTTCGAGACTGGTCTACCTCGTTCGGGCTCGGACCATGGATCCCCCTCGTTCTGGCTCAGACCCCTTTTCTACAATGTTCACAATTTGGTCTCCCTCATTCGGGCTTGGACCATGGATGGCCCTCGTCCGGGTTCAGATCCCCTTTTGATACAATGTTCACAATTTGGTCTCCCTCGTCTGGCCTCAGACCCCTTTTCTACAATGTTCACAATTTGGTCTCCCTCGTTCGGACTCAGACCATGGATACCAGAATCGAAGGCTTATGAATGCAATGAATGCAAAGGGTTTTGCTTAAACTGTCGCAGGACCACTTTGATTCACTTCACACATTTGCACTTCACATCGATCGTATGCTTTTGTTTCCTTTCATCAAGATACTGTATTAAAGACCTTCGCTTGTGCACATTCATAGTGCCGGACCACTCTGTCAACTGTATCCTATCTTTTCTTCTAATGTTCAAATATTCACCAGCAATTTAGCTTCACTCATGTCTTTCATCACACACGTTTAACATTGTTCCTTCCAGCGCTCACTTTACAATGTTGCCGTTTGCAACCTTGACTTCAAGACAGACCGGTCTCCCCAAATGACTGGCTGTGTTGTTCTCTGTCGCTTCTTTGTTCTTGGAGCCAAGGACGATACCACTGTGTCTGCAGCTCCTCCCCACCTTGGTCAGTTACGCAAGAAGACCCTCGATATCTCTGACACACAATGCAGGATTTTTTAGCCATGTTTCCTGGTCTTGCGTTTTCTGCCTTGAAGGTTTCTTGAAAGTAACGGCTTCCTGTCAATGAAGTCAAGGGTGTTGCCCCTCTCACAAAGCTCTTGTGCCTGGTAGTCTTTCTCCTCTCGTTCAACTGCCAACAAAAAACTGCTGTACCTTCATGTGTTTTGCCTCGCTCAGAGTGTGCTCTGGTGCTCCGCCGTTTATCCATTTCGGGAAGTGTAATGGAAGTCAGGTGTGAGTGATTGCCGATAATTGCCTGACCTCGACTGACCATAGTATTGGGACATGTCATTTACAAGGTTGGGGTGTCTGTCTGTTTTCTCCCAGAGCGGGCTATCTGTGATAAAGTGTTTGTGCAGGAAAAGGGGTGGGGGTGGGTTTTCTAAATATCCCATCGGGTAGGATGGTATAAAGGTGTTAAAGGGAAGAGAGGGATACTGCGTCGTGTCCCACCAGGACTCCCCAAGGACCCCTCACCCAGGTGATCCTCCTTCACTTGTCCACCCCCAGGAACTGGATCCAAAAGCGATGGTTGTGTTCTAGCCACCTGGATGACAAGTCCCTGGGGACCAGCGGGTGAGACACATTCTGGTTTCTCACTCTGGCCCTGTATCAGGTTTGGCCCTCTGCTGACAGTTCCGGTAAGGCTTTAAGGAGCTTTTCTGCCTTTTCAGTATCTTAGAAGATGTTGGAAGGAAGGCATGGTATCAAGAATAGACAGATGCAAGTGATCACGGTTCAAGGGTGTTTATCAAACCATATATGCAGGTTGGAAAAACACCTATGGCCTCATTACAACCCTGGCGTTGGACCATGGTGCTATTAGCACCATGGTCCATGCAGGATTCCGCCATGGTGGATGGCGGATTTACTGCCCCATTCCAAGGTTGGCGGGGCGGTAAATTCCCATTCACCATGGCCCCTTCCCCATTCCCATTTTTGGCCCATAGGGCGCAATGGGAATGGGGAAGGCGCTAATTAGGGCACCGTAAATTACGGTGCCGTAATTAGCACCAAGGTCCCTTAGCGGGTTGGACTTTAACGCCTGCAAATAGCAGGCGTTAAAGTGTGACTCGGGCGTTAAGGGTTTAACGGCGCCGCAGCCTTTTACGGCTCCGTTAACCCCTTAACGCCAGGGTTGTAATGAGGCCCCTAATCTAAACCTAAATCTAAGATGGGAGCAAGCTACGACCATCAAATAACAATAATAAGGCAGTCTTGTCAAAATAAAAAGGGCCTATCCTAAGAAAAACCTATTGTCAATCCTTACGCTAAATACAAAGAGTGTGGGATATGGTTCACAAGAAATAAAGAAGTGTTCACAAATGATAAGTCAGGATGTGTTAGCCGGGGATCTCCCTTCCCCACGTTTTGAGCACAGGACAAGGCGGGCCTCCTGAGCACAAAACACTCTCGAGCTTATCCAGCACGAGATGAGTTATCTTCTCAGGTATCAGTACCGTCGATGGCCAAGTCTCTTTCCTCTTAATAGTTTCTTGCCTTCGAGGACCTGATGTATTCTTTTTTTAAAACTTTTCTTTATTGGCACGAGGCAAGAGCAGGTAAACAAAAATAGTGCACATAACGAATGGCATTACAAATAGTTGAATGCCATTGCATACAGGGGGGGAGCAGAAAAGGGCAGACGGAATCTCCAACAGTCTCATGCAGTTCAGAACCACTCAAGGAAAAGCAGGGGCTATGAGTCAGACAGGGGAGAGGAGAGCAGTTCAATATTATCTTTACTGTTCAGATAGCTGCAAAAGTCAACCCATACATTCTTGGGACGAGAGGTCATAGGGAGAGTATTAATATAGTCTTCTTCGAACATCTGAGTCCAGGTGAGGGCCTTCAGCCACATTTCGAAAGGTGGGGAGCGGCGCTTCCAACACTGTAGTATGCATTTTTTGGCGACCATAGTCCCGATGTTCAGGAATTTGGATGCCTTGCTCAACTCAGGCCCGTCCCACAGCCCGAACAGAGCGGCCAGTGGGTCAGGTGCAATGTGGATCCCAGTTATTTCGGCGAGGGCCTCCATGATGGCTTTCCAATAGGGGCCCAGTGCAACACAAGACCAGAACATGTGGACATGGTCTGCTTCCAAGGATTTACATCTCAGGCAAGTATGGGTCTGGCTGCGCGCAAATCTCCACACTCTATGCGTAGTGTAATATATGGGCGATTCAAGAGCTTGTATTGTATAAAACGAAATCTTGCATTTAGGGAGACCTTACATGTGTGCATGCATATTCTACCCCACATGGCATCAGTGATAGTCCGGTTCAGTTTGCTGTTCCATGCTTCCCGGGTCGGAGGAGAAATGTAACCCAATTTCCCTAGCAGCATTTTGTATAGTGAGGATGTTACGCATTTCACCCCAGCCGAGTTGGTTATAAAGTGAATTTCAGGTGAATCTGGGGGTTAATTGGGGAAAGATGGCCACATGGCACGGATCGTCGCCCTCAATCTGAAATATTGTAACATTTCCAGCACCGAGCCAGAGTGACCGGGACGCAATGTCTGCAGGGTGATAAATTTCCCTTCAGGAAATAGGTCAGATAGCGTGCGATAGCCAAGCCCCTGCCAGTGTCTCATAAGGAGTTTGTCGTGAGTGGGGCTGAGACCCGGGAATTTCCATATGGGCAGCCACTTGTAGTATGGGCGGGAATCAGAGTAGGATGACAATAGTCGTCTCCACGCCATGATTGTGGCAGCCACAGGGTCCACCGGAACGTCGGCCCGATATGTATGGTGAAGGATAAGGGACAGAATGTTAACCTCTTCGCTTGCCAGTTTCTCGAGTTTCACATGTGGGGGGGGGGGTCTGAGAATACATACCACTGTGTAGCATGTTGTGCTTGAGCAGCTATCCATAAAAGAGTAAGGTCAGGGCCCGTGAAGCCCCCCTTATCAAATGGGAGAGCCATGTGTTGCCACTTTTTACGAACTGCGCCGGAGTGCCATAGGAATTGGGCGCATAAGGTATGTAGATTCTTGAGGTATTGCTTCCCGGCCCAAATCGGGACATTTGTAAAGGTATATAGGAGCTTGGGGACAATTATCATTTTGATTAGAGATAGCCTGCTCGACAGAGAAAGGGCTATCTTTCTCTGTCAGCATCCGGTCTTCCACCTGCCGCGCCATGGCAGTGTAGTTGTCGGCTAGTAGTGAGGATCTAGAGAGGGATATGTGGACCCCGAGATATCTAATTCCGCCTGGCGACCAACAGAGGGAGAATTCACATGTTGGTTGGGGGGTAGCCGCGGTACAGACTTAGTGTAGTTTATGGTAAAACCTGAGAATGTGCCTATTTTGGTGACATCTCGACTTATCGAGTCAAGATGGGTAGACGGGTCCCTTTATATAAAGGATTATGTCGTCTGCGTATAGCGAGATTATCTCTGGAATATCCCGCAGGCGTATACCCTTTCGACCGTGTTAATTCCTGACATAGTGGGCCATGGGCTCAATTATAAGCGCAAACAAAATTGGGGAGAAGGGGCAGTAATGGCACGTGCCCCTATGGAGTGTGATGAGAGGTGAGTCCTGGGAGTTAACCAGGACTCTGGCCACCGGGTTCGTGTACAGCAGTTTGTTGTATGACATCATGCACGGACCAATACCCATTTTATGAAGCAGAGCCCACATGTATTGCCAAGACACCATGTTGAATGCTTTCTGGGCATCAAGAGGAACTGCTACTGCCTTTGCGTCCGGATCTATTCTGGCCATGACATTAAATAGCCGACGAATGTTGAGGGATGTTGACCGGCCAGGGACGAAGCCACTCTGGTCGGGGTGAACCAAGTATGTCATTATGGGAAGAAATCGATATGCAATGATTTTGGCGAAGACTTTTGTGTCCGTGTTAATTAGAGACAGGGGTCTATAGGACCCACATTCGTATGGTGGTTTACCCGGCTTGGGAAGGACGGTTATGAGGGCTTCGCGCATGGACTGGGGCAAGGTGGCAAGCCTGAGAGACTCATTCCAGACTTCGAGGAGCCTGGGTGCTAGGATGGCAACATGCTCAAGATAGAACTCTGAGGTGAGCCCATCTGGGCCGGGGGCTTTACCGCTCGGGAGACCAGAGATGGCAGCTGTGATTTCGTCAAGTGTGATCGGGGAATCCAGTTTCTCCCGAGTGGCACTGGAAAAGGAGGGTCTTGGGGATTTGATCTAGAAGGAGGTCCGTATCCTGTGTGCTGTGTTCCTGCTGGGGGGCGTACAGAGTTGTATAAAATTCGGTGAATGTCTCGAGGATGCGTTGGTCGGACCAGTGCTGGGTGCCCCCAGTGTCCCCGATACAGTCTATGCGGGTTCGACCCCCCCTCCACACGGACCAGTCTGGACAGGGTTCTCCCTGGCCTCTCACCCTCACCGTATTTTCGCGCCACCAAGGGATCGGGCATAGTATTGAATCTCCCTATGGGCTTGAGCCTCAAATGATTCCAGTTCCGACCTTCTGTGCCAGTTTGGATGGGGAGGGGGCATTAATGTAGTCACTCAAGTTTTTTAAGCGTTTTCTCAGAGCACTGCAGGCTATTTTGAATGTCCTTAAGGACCCCATCCTCCCTGGAAATGCACATCCCTCTAATGAAGACCTTGAACGCCTCCCATCGAACCCCATCAGATGTGTCATGTCTAATGTTGCAGTCAAAGAAGGTATTTATGTCGGCCAGGTTATCAGCTTTGAAAACAATGTCCCTCAGTGCCTCAGATTTGAAGCGCCAGGAGGAGCGGGGAGGCCAGCCCTGCCCCAATCTTAGCCGCAGCGTTACTGGGGATTGATCCGAAAATGTGCGTGGTAGTAACTGTGCGTCTATTGTGCTACCCACCAGCACGCTTGATATAAGGAAGAGGTTGATTCTCGATAGGCTATCATGCACCGATGAGTAGAAGGAGTACTCTGTGAGGAGTGGGTGGAGGGCCCACCACATATGTATGAGGCCTAATGTGGTAGCGTGTGCATGGAGACGGCTGGCCGCATGTGAGGTGGCTCTGAGAGAGGTGCCGGATCTGTTCAGCTAGTTATTCAAAATTAAGTTCAAATCCCCTCGCCATAGGATTGGGACTCCAATGTATCTCAAGAGTATGGTGACGACCTTGTCAAAGAATTTGACAGATTTGTGGATCAGAGTAAGCACACCCCTAGACTGGGTTGAATATTTTGTATTGTACCTATTCGAGCCCCATGTCGTGCATTTCTTGGAGTATTTTGATTCCATGTCGCTGGGCATACGCTGTAATCCTGCAGGTTTTAGTAAAATTACTCAGCCCACGGACGTTCCATGTCATGAGACTAAGGGACATAGTTACGTGTCAAGGGACATCCCTGCAACCATATTTTGCCCTTCAATACCCTGCGCACAGCCTCAGTAAAACCACACCATCTTGTCACCAACGCCCCCGCTCTCATGCCTTTGGCAATTAAACAACCCCCAACCTTGCCACCCCCTCCCTCACTGCCCACCCCTTATCAGCAGTGTAATACATCCCACCCATAACAGAGGTGCCAGAGTACCATAACCAACCCGGCAGCCACAACTCATTTGCCCAACGGGGGCAAAACTGCGAACAAACCAAAAAGACTGGTATTGTAATTGCAGCGGGGGTCGCCACTGCCGTGTACCCACTTAAGCAAGTAGTGCGGCACGAAGCCACCACTTGGGCGGCGACAGGATTTCAGCGCCCAACATTCCAATGAAGAGATAATGACGGATGGTGTTAGACAAGGAGAAATGCAGTTTCAATTAGTATGCTAGAAGTGTAGGACACCTCAGTCATTGTCCATCAAGTCATTTGGAGGTGCTTCCAGTGGGATCTGTGATTCGATGAATTTCACAGCTTCATCCGGAACCATGAAAAACTATAGCTTGTTATGGTAGGTTAATTTTAGGCGCGCCGGAAACAACATTGCATATTCAATTTTCCTTTCACGAAGCATTTTCTTCACCCCATAAACTGTCTGCGCTCCGCCTGGACCCCCACGGAAAAGTCCGGGAAGATTCTGATGATTTGCGAGTCCATCCTCAACTCGCCCTTCTCCCGTGCCAGGTGCAATATATGGTCCCTGTCTCTATTTGTTTGTTTTGTTTGTTTTATGCGTATTTATATAGCGCACAACAGTCCGAGGACATTGTGGCACTTGTTACAGTACAAGGCTTAGTTACGTAGTCATTAACAATATATATACAGGGTACAAAATAATTATATAATCATTGGTAATATAGGTACAGGTTACAATAAAGATATACATTTGTATTATATTACAATCAGAATGCCAGGGCAAGGCTAGTTGAGGAACGTGGCCTTGAGGTTGTTGCGGAAGACATGGATGGAGGTTTCAGCTGTAAGGGTGGCCGGGAGCGAGTTCCAAAGTTTTGGTGCAATGTAGGAGAAGCCTAAACCTCCAGCTGTATCTCTCTTTATGTGTGGTGGTTGTAGCTGGTTGGTGTACTGGGCTCTGGTGGGGCGAGTTGATGTGGTCCTGGATAATGCTTCAGATAGGTAAGTTGGGGCGGTTTTGTAGATACATCTGTGTGTGATGGTGAGGATTTTCAGAGTGATACGGTCTTTGACCTGGAGCCAACGTGCTTCACGTCTGGCGTGGGATATATGGTCTCTTTTAGGGATGCTCAGTGTGGCTCTGAGTGCATTGTTTTGTGTGGTTTCCAGTCTTTGAAGGTTCTTGGCGGAGGTGCCAGCTAGGAGGGCGTTGCAGTAGTCGAGTTTGGTGCCTATAATTGCTCTAGCTATGGCCAGGCGGTTGGGGGTGGATAGGTATGGTTTAATGGCGTTGATGAGTTTGGTGCTGAATGCAGATGCAGAGGCTATGGAGCTGACTTGTTTGTTCATCGATAGATTTGCGTCAATGTGAACACCTAGAGTCTTGACGGTGGATGATACAGGGATGGAAGTGTTGTCTATATTGAAGTTGCCGTATTGGGGGCTTAGTTTCGTTATTGTGTTTGTTAGGCCAAGGATGAGGATTTCAGGCTTCTCCCCGTTAAGACAGAGGCCATTGATTCCCATCCAGGCTTGGATAGTGGCATAGATGTTGTGAAGGGTCGTGGTGTCTTGGTGATAGTCCAGATAGGGGAATAAGTACTTGGGTATCGTCTGCATAGTTGGTATATGCTATACCCAGAGAGTCCAGTAGGTAGAAGAGGGGTTTTGTAAAGAGGTTATAGAGTGTGGGGGCTGTGCAAGATCCTTGGGGGACACCGCAGTTGATGGTGGTAGGGTCTGCGTTTGCTGTGTCTGAGTAGACCTTCATGGCTCTACCTTCAACGAAGGATGTGATCCAGGATGCTGCTTGTTTGGAGAAATGAGCTGCATGGGTGAGGTGAGTGGTAAGTGTTTGGTGGTCTACCAAGTCAAATGCAGCTGATAGATCGAGTAGGAGTAGTAGTGCAGGTTTGCCTTTGTCCATGATCTGTGAGATTTGATTTTTTAGGTCCAATAAGGCGGATTCTGTCCCGTGCCCAACACAGAATCCAGATTGTCTTTTGCCTAGTATGGAGTTTGCTTCTATGTATGATTGTATCTGGTTGTGAGCTGCTTTGTCTAGGATTTTTAAGAGGAACGGGACTGTCGTTATCGGTCTGTAGTTGTTGGGATTTGTTGGATCAAGCGTGGCCTTTTTTAGGAGTGGCCGAACCCAGGCTTCCTTGAGATTGTCTGGGATGGTTCCTGTTTGGAAGGATGCGTTGATGAAGGCAGTAATCGGGGGTGCTAGGTCATTAGTGCATTCCTTGATGAGTTTGGGCGGGCAGATGTCTGCTTTGCAGAGAGATGGTTTGAGGTTTTTGATGAGATTGAGGATCTCCAGTTCAGTGACGTCTCTGAAAGAGGATTGAGCGTGATTGAAATTGCTACAATTGTCTTGAGAGGGGCGGTTGTATTTTTGATTAGGGAGGTCTTTGCAATGGTTTTGGATTTTGTTCTGGAGGAGTTTTATTTTGTTGAGCATGGCAGACTGAATGCTAGCACACCAGGCTGTCTTTGGTTATCTCTTCGGTGCCGGCTGGGGGAGTGACTAGTTTGTTAAAGATTGCAAATAATTCTTTAGCTTGGGAGTTGGCCTTTGAGATCCTGTCATTGAAGGAGTTGGATTTGGCTGCTTAGATAGCTTTTTTATATTGGAGGGCTATTTGTTTGAAAAGGCTCTTATTTATGTCACTGGGATCCATTTGCCAGTTTTTTAGCGCCTGACGCTTTTGAGTTTGGAGGGTTTGGAGTTCATCCGAGAACCATGAGTTGCAGTGGAATGATTTTTTTTCTTTCTTATTTTCGAGAGGGGCTATAGAGTTTATGGCGTTGGTGAGTTTCGTTAAAGATAGCTGAGAGTATGTTTGGGTCCTGAGAGAAAGGTGGTGCTAGGCAGGGATTTTTGAGGTACGGACGCAGGTTGTCTGCTTTGAGTTTTTTTGAACTTCTTGTTGTGGCAGGTGGTGCGTAGGTGAGATTTTTAGGTTTGGGGTTGGTGGGGATAAGGAATTCGATGCATGTTTGGTCCGTCCAAGGGAGGGGGGTATTGGCAGTAATGTGGGATGCACAGTTATGGTCCATGACCCAGTCAAGGGTGCGACCTTTGGAATGAGTGGAGGTGAGGACTCCTTGAGTAAATCCTAAGTCTGCGAGTTCTTTCGCTAGGGTTGCAGCGGATTTATCTTTAGGATCATTATATCCTAGGTTAAGGTCTCCTAATAGGAGGATTTTGGAGGACTTTTTGATGTTATTGCTGAGCCGGTGGGAGAGGTGCTCTTGGAAGTCTGCTGGGAGTCCGGGAGGTCTGTATAGGATGTGTATATTGATTAGATTGTTGGGGGAGAGCGAGAGCTTGGCTGATAGGATATCAGCTTTTCCACCCCAAGTGGTAGGGCCTGCTCGTCTGATGGACAGCGAGTCTTTGTGGATAAGGGCGACTCCCCCTCCAATCTTGTCACATCTATCTTGTGTAAGGATGGTGTAGCCTGTGGGTAGGACTAGTGCGATGGCTGGGCAGGAGGCATCATGGAGCCATGTTTCTGTGATGCATAGTAGGTCAAGATTGAGTGTGGTAAGGAGGTCATTTATCTCTAGGCCATGTGCAGGTAGGGATCAGACGTTCAGTGCACATTTGAGATGTGGGTGTAGTGTGCCTTTGATGTTTTTATCTTGTGTGGTAGTGGGGGGCTTAGTGCGAGGTAGAGTAGAGGCAGGTTGGGTTGGAGGGGGGAAAGGGGTAGTGTATTTGCTTAGCTTAGAGTGGGGTAATGGTGCAGTGCGGCAGCTTAGTCTGGTGTTTCTGGTTGTGACAGGTGTGGGTGAGCCGGGTAAATACCTAGGAATTGATTGTATCCTGAGATTGCAGAGTCTGGTAGCTAGGCTAGGTGGCAGAGGTTGTATAATGTCAGTGTCTGGTGCTACGGCAAGTGAATATGGTGCCGGGTGCTGAGTGTGGAGAGCTGGGTATGTATGGTGCGGTGTAGAGGACATTCTAGTGAGGGCTATAAAGAGTCCTATTAGGCTGGTTGAATGGAGTGAGGCAGGGAGAGTGCGGAGTGATGAGTCTGTGTTATGATAGGGAGGTGAGCTCTTGGGTGGCATGGTAGGGGAGGGTCGCTGAGAGTGTGTGTGTAGCCAGTGAGTGGCAAGGCAGTTAGCAGTAGATCAGAACTTCAACAGGATATAGTGCCGAGAGTCGATTTTCTATGTGGTGGCATGCAGAGGCTGAAAGGTGGTGGGACATAGTAGGCAGCGGTTCAGCAAAATCACAACGCCTAGATTCAAATTTCTAGGTGGAGGCAGAAATCAATAGTGTCACAATGGGTAGCAGTTCAACAGCTGAGTTCTATAGCTGAGGACTTTCGCTATTGGCCTGGGAAAGTCACCTGGCTTGGGGCGGGGAGCCAATGAGCGCTGCGCCCGCTCAATTGTGAAGAATGGTGAGAGCGGAGGGTCGTTAAGACCATGTTCCATGCGACCCTTAAGTGCAGACCCCCACGATGCAGATGTTGTTTCTGCGCGATCTCGATTCTAGATCGTCACACTTGGCCTTGACACCCTTTATATCACGCACCTGCCCTGCCACAGTATTTTGGAGGGTAAGGACACCATCCTAAGTTGCCCCTATTCTGGCCTTAGCCTCGGTGATCATGGTGCCATGCTCATCCATCTTTGACCTGAGTGAGGCCACATTTGCGTTAATGTCGTCCAGCTTTTTGTGGAAGGAGGTGAAATTCTTTGCCATGGACTCCATCATCGCCGCCAGGTCAGGCTGAGGGGGGTCCAACGATGTTTCCATGTCCGCGATATTCGAGGAGGTGGCACCCTGCTCCACTCTGGGTGTCAGTTTAGTAAACTTGTCTATGGCCCCGGCCCTGGCTGCCCCGCAAGATCTGTTGGGCATCCCGAAGGTAGATGGTATTGCGTGCAGATATACGCAGGAGCCGCATGTGCAGTTCAGGAAACCGGTCAGGTAGGCCCCGGGGGCAGCCGCGCAAGGTGGCGTGAGATACGTACAAAGTCTATGCGGCCAAGAGAGCCGGCACCCCCTTTAGTGGATCCTCACTCAGAGTGGCCCAGCGAGGGCCCCAGGCGGGAAGTCACAAGGTCAGGGATGGGGCACTGCGCCAGGCACCACGGCTCAGCCGATGACCGCAGGGCCCCCTGTATCCAAGCGTAGCATAAGGAGGGCAAAGAAACAGGATGTGTTAAAGAGGAGGGCAGAGTGGGCCTCAGATACAGGTTCGGGCAGATAGAGGCGCACAGGGCAAGATGCAAGGGGGCAGCCCAGTTTGTCCTGCAGAGCAAGTGTGGTGGTTCTCCGTGTCTAGGGGGCCAGAGCTCCTGTAGGCTAGTGTCGCCGCAATATGGGTGATGGTAGGTGCCCCCGCGCTGTCAGGAGCAGCGCGGGGGGGGGCGCCCTCCCACAAAGATATGGCTGTTGCCCAACTGGAGGTTTTAAGACGTGTGGGCCTCAGTACATGATATGTGGCCCGTCAGAGGGCATTGGGGCCCAGCGCACGCCAAGGATGCAGGGCCGCGATGCAGACAAGCAGTCAGGCACAGGAGCTGGGGGCTGTGCATTCAGTTGGCAGGAAACATGCAGTTATAGTCCGGCGCCCCCCCCGCTCCTCAGCTGCAATCGCAGCAGTCCGGGTGACACCCAGGATAGCCCCACAGCAGATGAAGCGGGCCCGGAGCCCAAGCAGCACAGCGGTGCAACCGCGGCAACCAACCGCCAGCCGCCCGTGATGAGAGGCTGAGGTCACAGCCACGTAGGGGGCCCAGGGAGCTGAAGCCAGGCGGGCCCCCCACGGCACCGAACCACAGGTGAAGCGCGCGTCCGGCCCTCCGCCACGGAGGGGGATACGGCCTGGCAGCCCACACAGGCCCCAGGGGCAGAGGAGGGCGGGGAGGGTTCGCTGCAGTCCCGCAGCAGGGCCCGCCGTAGAATGGGCGGAGAGCAGCACTCCCGGGCAGCCTCACAGCAGGCAACGGAAGCTCGGATGGAGCACGGCCCAGACAGGCCCCACACAGCCCAGATGTCGGGGTGCCGCCGCTCGGTCACAGCAGTCCAATTTCTGCTGAAATTGGATGTAGATGTAGCGCGCGCCCAGTGCTACCCTTGGCAGGTATTTCCAGTGCTGGATTTTGTATTTCACCGCCGATGCAGACCGATGGAAGATTGCTGGGCACGGAGCTCCACGACTAAGCAGGCATTTTGTAGGCTGCTCAACAGCGCCCCCCCAGACCTGATGTATTCAAAAATAACAAAGTTCCTTTCCAAATGTACGTTGGGTGATGACTTTTCACCCCTAGGTCCCCCTCTTGCAGGCTCAGTCTCCTCTCGAATATCACCCTCCCTCCCGTCGGGTTCACTCTGGCATATATTCAAAACGCTTTCTCGGTTGCATTCACATGTCGTTGGGGTGACTGCTTCTCACCCCTGGATCCTCCTCAGACCCTTTTCAAACGTTTGCCTCCCTCTGTCGGGTTCACTACGGCTTTTCACAAATCAATTTCCCTTTTGGCACTCACAAGTCTTAATGTCTTTTTAAACAGTTCACTTTTGTCAACACATTATTCCTTGGGACTTTAGACTCCGCCCATCTTTATTGGTATCTCACTGTTGGGTTCACTCTTGCCATTTAACAATTCCTTTTACTGTCTTCTGATGCAGGATTCACTTCCCTTGCATTCTCAATGGTTTGTCAGTTAAAGACTTTCGACTGTATGGGGATTTTGCTAGACCCCTGTATGACCAATTTGACCTTTTCCTGGTAGCGGTAGTTTAATTCAACACAAGATCAACCAGAGTCTCTCGAGTGAGCACCCACGTGGTGCCGGACCCCTCTGCAGCTGATCCTCCCTAAACAATTTACAGTTCCTTGAACTTTCCTCTTTGCCACTATGCAACGTTCATTCAACACAGTTCGGTTTCTTTATCGGTTCTCCCCTCGACTCATCGGCTGTGATGAACCGCTTGGCTTTCTTCGTATCAGGAGTCAAGGCCGGTACCACGGTAGCAGGCGTCTCCCTCTGACCTGCTTATCAGCCTAGGCAACCTCTGTGTACCGTTGACATCTGTTGCAACACACTTGGGCTATTGTTTGCGGTCTTACTTTTCCTTCCACAGACGTTTCGCAGGTCTGTGTCAGAAAGGGCAAGGTCGCTTTTCTCCTTATCCACCTTTCGGTTCTCACCACCTTTCTCCTCCTCTTGAACTGCTGTGCCTGGATAGCCGTCTCGTTGTGCAGTCTGCCTTGCTCGTATTGTGCTCTCGTGTTCCACCTTTTATCCCTGTGTGGAAGGCAAAGGGCCGTCAGGTGTGTGTGATGCTGACTTTGCCTGACCCTGTTGGGACAGGTCCGGTAAACGGCTTTGGTGTTTGTCCGTCATCTTTCATGGTGTGCAAAAGTGTTTGTGTTGGAAAAGGGGGTGGGGGGCAGAGTGTTTGAGTATCCTACGTGGTAGGTTCCGAAAAAGGTGTTACAAGAAGAGGTATACCGCATCTCACCCGTCAGTGTCCCACTTCCACTCCCCATCCAGGTGATCCTCCCTCACTAGCCCACCCCCAGGAATTGGATTCAATAGCGATGCTGTGTCCTGGCCACCTGGATGACTAGTCAGGGAGGCACCTTCAGGTTTCTCACAATGTACTCCTTTCCCTTCCACATAACCCGCAGTTTGGCAGGAAGCATGATACCTGCCTTTAAACCTCGGGCTAGAAGGTGTTCAATGCTTTCCTTCTCTAAGTCTCGGGAGCCAGGGTTGGCAAAAGAAAAATATGCTTTTGTTGATACTCCAACTTCTCTTTATCTTGAGCCGCTTTCAAAATCCATTCCTCATAACTATTATCAGAGAGTTTGATAATAAGCGTCAGACCAATTTCACTGTCCTTTTATTTTATTCCTTTCCTGCTGTTTTATTCTGTAACATTTCTCAATGTTTATGGGATCCTCTTCTATGTCTAAACTAAGACCTCCGGAAGCTAGGTATCTGCGAATGCTATCAAATCTTCCCCTTCAGCACCTACAGTGAGGCACAGTAGTCTGATTTGCTTTGTGTGGACCAAAGTCTCCAGGTATTCAATTCTCCGGTTGAGTGCCTGACTACACCTCTGCACTGCTTCTAACTCAGTGCGCAACTACTTCACTGCCGGAACCATCTGGGAGCATTGACTTTACATTTCAGATGTTTTTTGCTTTAAAGTTGAAGTTCTGGTTTCCAACTGTCACTTTTTCTCTTAGGCAGTTAAATTTACCCTTCAGTTGTGACACTGTTTAATCGATGCGCCCCAGTACCGACATAAGACTTTCATGGGTTGGCGATGAGGCTCTGGAAGGAAGCTCTGCAGTGGTCTGCTTGCTTGTCCCACCCCCCTGCGTGAAAACGTCCCCATCTGGTTGTTGCTCTCTTATCTTCCCTTTCCCTGAGGCCATTGTGGAAATCTCTTGCTCCTCAGAGCTGAATTGGAACTCTCAAAGCCAGAAATGTACCGGATTCCCGAGGACCTGCACTCCAATGCTCTACAGACCTTAACAGTCACAACCTCACTCCAGGTGGCTCCCTGAGGTTGGTGTAAGTCTGTGAACACTGGGACTTACTTAACTTGGTTATTTCGTTCAGATTCCTCCTCAAGTAGAGACTACCACTCGGAGACTGTTCAAACACAGATTTCACCATTTTGGTGTGTCTCTCCAATGCCTCAACCGCCACCCATTCACATCTATCCAAGGAGCACTCTGACATATCTGTTGCAGAAACCAGAATCCCGCTAAAATCCCAACTATATTTCCCTGGCCAAGGCAGGAAAAGGGCTGCTTACTGAGTAGAACCCATCCTATAAACCACAGCATTTGACATCTCACCAAGCTGCATAGGAGTTAGTTATTCGACTCTCATCACTTCGCTGACAGCAAGGAGCCACCCACCATTTCTGTGACTTGTCACCTGTGTCTTGCTTACTGGAAGGGTCATTCAGGGATACTGGCAAACTTGGCCTCAAACACCCCGGTCCAGCATCAGCAAATCACTAGCCCACTGCGAGCCGAGTGCCACAGTCCAAGTGGTCCTCCCTCTGCACCCCAGCGATTGGGCACCTCAGCGGGTGTAACCCCTATGCGTGCAAATCTTGAAGCTTCCGACCACCATGAGGGGGTCAGTAATGCGAGGCGGACAACTGCTTGCAAATGCATCCTCGCTAGACCTACTCTATCAGGGAGATCTCTACCTAGTCTACGAGTTAAGGGAATCACTTCTAACAGAAACAAACTGGCCCTCGCACTAAACAACAAAACATATCAAGTAAACTATAAACAAAATAAATGAGTGAACAACAACCATTAATTTAGATGACCTTCACCTGTCCTGGGTAAATCCCTTCCCCAAGGATTGTTCAAAGTCAATTTCCCCAAATGTTCAAACAGAAGAATAAAGTCTTGAACCAGTTCTTGTAAGTTCCAAATGAAACAAAAGTTCACCAAACAAAAATCCACTGGTAACAGTTTTTCAACTTTCAGTTGAAAAGATCCCTTTCCAATTCCAGCCAAGGAAATAGAACCAATGGTAATCTTGAAAGTCTTCCTTCCAAGATTGCTTTGCCACAGTTCAAAGAATAGATCAGCCACTTTTACAATTATACAAGTGTTCATAGCCTCTGCATTACATTTGGTATAATTGTCAGGATGCTTCTTCTTGGGTTGTTTTCCTCTTAACCACCCTTCTACTACTGTTACCGTGGAGACAAACTCCTTGGTTCCACAGTATGCCACTACAACAACTTCAATGTGCCATCTACTGACACAATCACAGTTCTGGTATTTCTGCTTCAACTTTATATATTAGAATGGTTAGGCATCTTAATGGCAAGACCCTTTGCCCTCTAGAGATGGACAAGGAACTCTTCTTTCCTATTCTCCAAGAAAAGGGCAGCCTCTTCGATCGGTCTTACTGCCACAAGGACAACCTGCCTCTGCTTCCAGATTGACTCTCTCTCAAATTCATACAGTCTCAGCATTGCAGGTTATTTGGTCAATCTTCTTACAAGCACCCCGCTTCCTTCCCCAGCTTTGTACACACCTTGGTTCCAGTAGCTACATTGAGGCTGTATTGCCACACTTCCAACTTCAGATAACAAATGCTCACTTGTATCAGAAGACACTGGACCTATAACAACTTTGCCAGTTATGTGGATTGATTTAAACACGGGTTTCTTCACTATATAAATGGTTTGCCTCTTGGCTAATGCTTGTTGTTCTTATTATTATAACAACTTCTGTGTTTAAACAATATTTGTTCTTAGGGCTACAAGGTTCAATCTTCTAAGAAAAAACAAGTTTAGGCATACATGACCACTCTTTAGGGTAGATCTTCAACCGTAAGCATTTGTAAGGGCGTGTACGCCCACGTATTAACACAGAGACACTTTCTACTCCGGTCGGGAATCACAGTTAGTCACACGTGACCTTCCTTTGATGCCGTAAGATCTTTTAACAAGTGTGAAAGTCAGCTTCAGAGTTTTCGGAGTACTTAAGAAAGCGTTACCCCTTTTCATTGGAGACACGCGACCACTCCGGTAACATTTAAAAGTTCGACAATGGGAAATGAAAGGCTTATCTTCACACGCGAGCCCTATAACTTTTACTAGAAGTGGGCGTGATACTTTTCCATTGTAAAAAATAGCTTTCACAATGACAAACAATTTATACTCGCTTCTAGTCTTATACGAGCTTCTTTTGAACTGGTAACAGTTACCGGCAAGGGTTTATGAGTGAACCTGAATGCCAAGCTTCACTCACCGGCTCCAGGAACACTGCGGTTGCAGGCGGCATCAACTTCCCAACTTCTTCTACTACAGCTTTAGGTACACTTGGGACCCACACCCCTCTACATCACAGGTGTCTCCTGTCCGGCCATTCAGATTGGGAGTCTTCTGCACTCCTCTGTCCCCCGGGTTGCTTCTTGCTATGTGCCTCGGGCTTCAGCATATTGAATGTTCTTCGCTTTTCTTCTCTACTGTCCTCTATTTTCTATAATGGTGTTTACTGGACTCTGTTCTTACACTCCAGTACTCCTAGTGCTATTCCTACTCACTGGTCTTCCCGCAGATCTCCTCATTTCCTGCCTCACGCAATATCTATAATCTTGTTTATTCACCTTCTGATTCTGGCGATTATTGCAATAATGTCACACTCTGGAATGCTTGGTCTATCTCTAAGAAAACTCATTCTATCCTTGACAATTTTCTACGACTCAATTTGCATTTTTTATGCCTTACTGAGACCTGGCTTTCATCTTTTAACTCTGCTATACCTGCTTCTTTGTTCACATCTGATACTGTTTTTATTCAGACTCGTCCTTGGGGTCGTGGAGGAGGCACTGGTATTCTTTACCGACCTTCTTCTTCCACAGCTAATTCCCTTTCTTTACCAACCTTTCCTTCCTTTGAAGACTCTTTCCACTTTCTGTAAGTCGTGTCACCTTGCTTTTGGTTTATCGTCCTGCTAGTCTTCTTTCTACTTTCTGTGATGACATTGATGCTTTACTTAATGTCATCCTGCCTTGCTCTAATTCTTTCTTACTACTGGGTGATTTTAATTTACATCTCTCTTTTCTTGCTATTATTGACTCTTATTGTCTCTCTGCCCTTCCTGCTCCCCCTTCTCACATCGCTGGATCCTCTTTGGCTCTTATTTTTACTTCTCTGTCTACCTCAGATGTTTATGTTTACTCCTCTGATCATCATTTGCTCTTCCTTTTCTATTTACCCTCCTGATCTTGACACTTGCTTACCCCCTTCTCTTCCTACCACTTGTTTTTTCCATCACAATCTTCGTCCTTTTAATACCCATCTTTTTGTATCTTCCTCTATTGGCACTCTTCCATCCCATTATTCTTTTCTAGATCTCTCAATGGATGATGCTGCTTCAGCTTTCTCCACTTCACTTTCTACCTCTTGATACTCTATATCCTCTCTCTAAATGTCTTCCTTCTCATAAACCTTCCCAGCCTTGTGTGAGACAGTCATGGTATCAAGAGAAACACAGACTGAAAAGTATTAGTTTTAAAACCTTTATTTACTAAGGTTCCTGGAGTGGTAGAATACCTGACTGGCCCTGACTCTAAAAGGATGGTTCCTTTTAACTGATGTTTTTAATGGCCGTCGTCATCCAATAGTCCAAAATAAAAGTTTAAGTCTAAACCTATGCTTGCCCTCACACTGTGCAAAATGTGATTTGAAGTTTCCTGCAAAGGAAAAATATTGGTTCAAGAAAAATGATGAAACCGAAGTTGGTTTCAGGTGGTCTTCTCACCAGGTGCAATTTGGTCAATGTCACAAAGAGGGGTTCACTCACAAGGGCTGTTTGTACGACCTTCTTCACAGGGCCCTTATGGTGGAATCAAACACCTCCAGTGTTCTGTGTTCCTTGGTGTGCCCTTCCCCAAGCTTTAACTTGTTCACTTTCAGCTTTTAATTCAAAATACAAAGTCAGTTTCTTCAATCGGCCTCTCAGGGTTCCCTTTCCCAAGCTCAGGCCTCTTCCAGCTTTCAAAACACAAAAACACAGTCAGCTTGTCAGGATGTGCCTTTTCTCATGTACAATCTTTTTCCTGCATATCATCCTCTTGTGGGATAGAATCAGAAGCTTTCGAGAACGCTAGGCTCTTTACTTTTCCTCAGCATGACCACTCTGACCCTTTGCCCCTCTCTTGGTTTGTTACTTTCACTTCCTTTTGCACTTTTAAACTTCAGGTGCTCCCTGCAAAATGTTTGTATCTTCCTTTGCTTTTTTGTGCACATTTGCACTGACCTTTCTTCCTTATCTTGCCTGTGCTTGTTGCACGTTTCTTTCATGTTTTTGCGCACTCTTACGCTTGCTTCTTTCTTTTCAGGTTGTACCTCTTGCACCTTTTTCACGGCTTCCGGCCCCCTTTGGGTCGCATGCACCCCCTTTTATACTGTCCTTTTATTCTTGCCTCTTGCACCTTCTCCACAGGCGTCTGGCCCTCTTTCATTCAACTTGTTTCATAGTCCAACACACACACACACACACACTCGCGTCTCGCGCTTACACTGTTACATTGTTACTTGTATCTTGGTGGGAGTTTTCCAGTCAGCTTCAATGAACGCCCATTCAAACACAATCTGCTTTCTTACACGTTTGTGGCATTCCCTGGTATCGCTCTCTTCACAACCTGGTTCGGCATAGCTTTCTGACTCACTGGGCTGACCTCTGTCCCGCTGCTTCACTCCGACTCCCCGTTACGAGGTCAGGGTCTCACCACCTGCCCCTCTGACACTCCTGGGCTGTCTCACCAGCCCAGGGGAACGAGCATTCACATAAACAGGTTCTGTGGTGCACTAGCACGCCTCTCAGCTCACATGTATCCCATGTATGGACCTTTCTTGGTACCTTGGAAAGACGGCTCCTTTGCCACACGTCTGCCCTTTTGTTCAGCAGTTCCTCAGCATCCTGGTCTTTGGCCTCTGGTCATGGGTTATTCTGGCGGTTTGGCTCTCCTCGCAACCTGTTCTTCTGCTGGCTCTCCTACTTGCTCATACACCTGTGTCTGACCACACCTTTAATAGTGAAAAGACCAGTCAAGTGGAGTCAGGTGTGAATGGTTACTGTTGAATGCTCGACCCTTCCTGACTATTAGTGGGATGGTTTGAGTTCTTTCTATGGTAGGTTTACGTTACCTATCCCATGTTATTCCTATGGGTAATTCTTACTGATCCTAGTCGCTTCTTCCTCGTCTCAGTACTTAGTGGAAATGCCGAGGGGGAGATGGGGTTAGACTGAAAATACCCCACAAAGGCTAAGGGAGAGTAGGGTCGTTTTGGGATTGGGGAAATACTATCAACCTCATTACACGGATGGCGGTAGGGATTTACCGGTACCGGTAAAATACCGGTACCGGTAAATCCTTACCGCCTTACTACGTGGTCCCTTTGCGGGTTGGGGGATTGAACGCCTGCTTTTTGCAGGCGTTAAAATCCAACCCGCTAAGGGACCTCGGAGCTAATTATGGCACCGCAAAATTGCGCTGCCGTAATTAGCGCCTTCCCCATTCCCATAGAGCCCTATGGGGCAGAAATGGGAATGGGGAAGGGCAATGGTGGAAGGGGGATTTACCGCCCCTCCAACCTTGGAATGGGGCGGTAAATCCCCTTTCCGCCAAGGCGGTGCCGGTATTTTACCGGCATGAGCCATGGCGCTAATAGCGCCATGGCTCACCGCCTACCGTGTAATGAGGCCCTATGTCTCACCCTTAGGTATCTTCTGCCCAATCCCCTGTGACCCTCCGCTCAGGTCAGGTGATCCTCCCTCGCTTGTCTAACCCCAGGGTCGGGATCCAAAAATCAATGGCCCTTCCCTGACCACCTGAATGGAAGATTCCCCAAGGTGGGAGGGTGTGGGTGGGAGAATACAGTCAGGTTTCTCACACTTGGCTTACTCCTTACTCCCTATCTTCGCTGTATGCGCAGGGCTCTCAGTCGCTTGGAGCATTGCGCATTGATCTCGAGCTATGTCCAATGGTGTGTCCTTCTCTACTTATCATACTGTATATGATGATGCACTTCTTTCTTCTAAACGTCTCTATTACTCATCTCACCCCCACCGCTTTTTCCAATCCCTTTCTTGCCTACCGACTCCCTTTCTGCCTGATCATTCCCTTCCCTCCACACTTACTGGATCTGACTTTGCTATTTCTATCACTTCTAAAGTGAATTCTCTTCATTCTGCCATTTCTCTTATTTCTCTACCTTCTTCCTGCTGTTTCCCCTTTTCCTTCTTCTGCGTTCTCTCTTCTTCTTCACCTATCTCTAACCCTGATACCTCTGTACTGTGACAAACCTGAAGATGTCTCACTCGCTAATCCCCGGGGTTCTGTCATCCAGGACACCGCCATCGCTTTTGGTTCCAGTTCCTGGGGGTGGACCAGTGCGGGAAGATCACCTGGATGAGGGCTCTTCGGGGAGAGGAAGTGGGGCACTGGACAGAGATACGCGGTATCCCCTTCCCTTTAACACATTTTTGCCATTCTACCAGGTAGGATACTTAGGAACTCAACCCCCCCCTCTTTTCCGACATGAACACTTTCTCATGGACACCTCAATGTGAGAGAAAACGGACAAACACTCGAGCCGTATACCTGACATGTCCCAATATGATGGTCAGGCAGAGTCAGGCAATTACTGATCATTACACACACTTGACTTCCATCACTCTTACCCACATGGTGGAGCACAAAAGCACACTCTGAGCGACGCAAAGCACACGAGGAAGCAGCAGTTCCAAAATGGCAGTTTAATACAAAGAGAAAGGTGGCAAGACAGGAGAGGGTTGCAAGGAGGGAAGTGCCCTTGCCCTTTTCAGAGAAAGACTGTTACTTTCATGAGCCTTCGAGAATAAGAAACATAAGATCCGGAATCAAAGCTGAAGAAACCTGCATTGTGTTTTGGAGGTACCCAGGGCTCTCCCGCGTTGATAGCCAAGGCGGGGAGGATCGTTTGCCACTGTGGTACTGTCCTTGGCTCCTACAACAAAGCAGCACCAGTAAAGTCAGCACAGCCGTGAGTTGGGAAGACTGATACCAGACTGGTCTGTGTTAAAGCTAAGGTTGCAAGCAGCAACATTGTATAGAGAAAACTGAAGAGAACAGTGTGTGAAGCATATGTGCAAGCGACGCAAATATAATTAAACAGCAGATGAGTGACTGAACCTTTAAAGCCAAGACAGATAACGTAAACAGAGTGGGCCGGCGCCACGTGGGTGTTCATTCAAAGGTCTCTGTTAGGTATCCAACTGAAAGCTGGCAAATGTAAAAAGGAATTGTGAAAATCGAAGTGGTCCTGCAATGGATTAAGCCAAACCCTGTGCACATTCGAAGGTCTTCGATAGTTGATGTTAACTGAAATTGGTCCAAACCCGGCTGAGAGAGACTAATTGTGTAAGAGGAAGGACCTGAGTCCGGCTGAGGGGGATCCGGGGTGAACCGTAAGTCACCTGCGAAAGAATATTCTATGAACATTGTGAAAGAGGTTCTGAGCCCAGAAGAGGGGGATCCAAAGTGACAATTGTTGTATCACAGGGATCTGAGACCGGCTGAGAGGGATCAAGAGTGAATAGTGAATCACCCGAATTGAGTACTTGTAAGAGGAAAATAACTTTTTTGTTTGTTTTGTTGCTTCAGGCCCTCTGAATCAAGAGACGTTGATAGGCAAAGAGATTTGGGCACAGAAAGCCCTGATGCTAGTGAAGGAACTGTATCCTTGTGTTAAAGAAGCCAGAGATTGCGCTAACCTCGAGTGAACCGCCTTGCCCCGTCACTTCATTTTTGTGAACAATCCTTTCTTTTTCATAAACACTACCCCCACACTATTTGTATTTAGAGGGTAAGGATTGGCAATAGGTTTTTTAGTATAGGCCCTTTTATTTTGATAAGACACCACTAGAACTGCGTTATTATTATTTGATGGTCATAGCTTGTTCCCATCTGTAGATTTCGGATTAGATCGGCGTTTATCATACCCTTGTTGAAGTTCAATAAACACCCTTGAACTTTGGTCACTTGTGCCTGTCCTACTGTTGAAACCATGCCTTCCTTACAGTACTTATCTCCCGGGCTCATCCTACTGCTTCTCGCGAAGATCCTGTTCCTTCTACTTATTTCTAAAATCTATCCCTCTCTTAATTCTTATATTACCAGTCTTCTAACCTTCCCTCTTCTATTTAAACATGCCATTATTCTTCCTGTCTTGAAAAAACCCTCCTTGGATTCTGTTATTCCTACAAATGTTCATCCTATTTATCTCCTTCCTTACCTTTTTAAATTGTTGGAACGTCTCGTTTTTTCCCAGGTTTCTTCTTTTGTCATTCTTAATTCTATTTTACCTTGTTTCCAGTCTGGATTTTGACCCCTTCACTCTACGGAAACCCCTCTTCTTTCCGTCTGTGACTCTCTTCTTTCTGCTCGCTTTGCTAATCACTCTTCTTTTCTTATACTCTTGGACCTATCCACTGTTTTTGATACAGTGTATCACACATTACTTCTTCAATACCTTTCCTCTTTTGAGTTTTCTGGTTCTGTTATCGCATGGTTTTAATCTAAACTATATAATTGCACTTACTCAGTATCTTTGGCCGGTATTTGCTCTGATCCCCTTCCTCTTTTGCATGGTGTTCCACAAGGGACTGGGCTTGACCCATTCCTCTTCTTTCTTTAAACCTCTCCTTTGTCTAATATCTCTTCTTTGGGGTTGTCTCATCATTATTTGGCTGATGACACCCAGCTATTTCTATCTTTTTCTTCTTTTATATCTACTATACACATGAATTGCTCTTCCTTTCTCTCTGCTATCAAAACCTGGATGTTGGACCACTTTCTGGTCTTCAATCCTTCTAAGACTGTAGTTCTCTTTTTTTCCTGCAAATACTATTCTTCTGCCTGTTTCTCCTCCCTTTGTCCTATTTTCCTCTTCCCATCTGCCTTTGTCTCTTACTGCTCGCAATCTTGGCCTCCATCTTGACACTAATCTTTCTTTTGCTCATCATATGTCGATTACATCCCATTCCTGCCGTTTCCATCTTTTCAATATCCGTAAAGTTAGACTTCTTCTAACTTTCAGTATTAAAAAGCTTCTAATCTCTTCTTTAATCTTCTCTCAATGATTCTATTGTTCTGTACTCCTCTTTGGCCTCTCTTCAATGTCTATCCTTCCACTCTCAACTCAAATTCAACTTTCTCTGTGTAGTATTCAAATCCCACTATGGACTTGCTCCCATTTATCTTACTTCTCTTGTTTCCTTTTATGGTCCTTCTCGTACTCTTCGCTCTCGAACCCACTTTCTTGTAACAGTGCCACGCCCTCCATGTGCTTCTTCTCGCTTCGTTCTTTTTCTTTGTTGGCTCCTCTATACCGCAATGCCCTCCCTCTCTCTCTACAGTCTATTCAATCCTATTCTACTTTCTGTGCTGCTCTGAAAGCTTTCCTATGTCATTCTTAATTGTATTTTAGTCTCATTGTAAGTTATTTTATTGTCTTATCCTTTTCATTTCAATTGTACTGTAAATTGGTTTAGTGTACGGCGCTATGTGAATAACGAATTAATACAAATACATATACGGTTACGGCTTTGCAATTAAAGCCAGTAGGCGCACCTGGGAAGACCTTCGCTCTCAGCATGTCTCTCTGTGCAGCCACGGCAAGACAGGGTTTGTGAACACGGATCGGGGTTGAAAGCCTGAGATGGAAATGTTTGAGGGAGAAAAGACTGAAGGTAATTTTTTTTAAATAACCTTTAGTCTTTTCTCCCCTGAACATTTACGACTTGGCCTCTGCCCCCACCGCCAACTCGCTGTGTCCCTGCGACGCCTGTTCCCTTTGACTTCCGTGATCGGGAACAGGCGCTGCACGGTCCTTTCCTTTATTTTTTTTCGGGACCGGCTTCAGGGGACACCCCAACAACCCCCACTCACAATATAGTGAGCAAGGGTGCAGGGGACACCCCTGCAGACCCCGGCACCGAATGGGAGATTTGGTCGAAAATTTTGGCCGTTCAGTATTTTCGAACTGCAGAAATTCTGCCAAATCTCTGATTCGGACATTTAAACTCTGTCATTTCTCAGAATTTGCAGGTGAAATCTTCTCTCTCCACGTCCCGGCATCCCTTAAGTGATCACACTTCCTCATGAACTGCCAGCCTCATGCTCTTCTCTTTCTACTACTACTGCCAACCTTCCAACTTCTGCTCCAGCTCCTTTTCCCCTCCTGCGGGAGCATTTTATGCCTCTTAGGTGAGGCAATCGATTACCGGTGCAGGCCGTTACTGTTAATTGCCTGACCCTGGCAAAGGCTGTTAGGCCTGATAGCCTGTCCTCCACTTCTACATGCCTCTTTGGCCCTCGTCTTCATCTCAGTCCCTATGGGATTCTGGAACATGTCGTTTACTTTACCAAAGTTAGGTTTTCCCACTTCTTTAATTTGGCAAAATGCCATTAAAAAAGGGAGGGATTATGGGGAAAGTTAAAAAGGGGTTTCTCCAAGTCTTCCTGCGTGTTATTCCCCCCCCCCCATGTGATCCTCCCGCACTACACCACCCCCAGGGTCGGGATCAGAAAGCGCCTGCCTTTCTCTGGCCACATGAGGAGGAGCCCAGACCAGGTTTCTGGGGAGAATCCCATCAGATTCTTCACACCACCCTCTGTCTCCTATTCCAGTGTGTATCGGGCCACTGAACGTCCCCTGATTCGCCAGGCACACACAACTGTCTGTGACACTGGGCTTTCCTCTAATGTCCGCTCTGTCCGTTCTGAGTCTCAATATCTTGGCCCCAGAGGGACAAATTGTACCGGGTTCATCCCCATCACAGCTTGAGACCATAAGCAACCCACTGACTCATCGGGCTGGTCCTCCGACTCGGGGGAGGAGGGAAGACACCATAACTTAAGTTGCCCTTCTCTTCTTGGCAGGAGCTTCACTCTGAATAGATTGTTTGATTGCATCATTGGTTATACGTGCTTCAATGGAAGACCAATTACTGAAGAAGTGAGGGATTATCAATTTTACTTAGATGCTGAGTAATATCACTGTTTCATAAGGAATTACCACAGGACTATAGGCAGGGATATCATTTATTCAAAATGCCAGGGGTAGCGCAAGTGAAATCACACGACTCTTGACCTCTGATGACATCACAGAAAGTGATGTCATTTGATCCCACCTACCCCGCAAGTGACATCACAAGAAGTTGTGGCACACAACCTTTCACCCCTTGACAAAACAGGAAGTGGCATCACATAGCACTTTTCATCAGTACACTAAGAAAAATATTGTTACGATATCACTTTTATATGATATACATTATCATACAAGAATGGATCTCCATATGTAGAGTTAATCAGTGTGTATAGGCCCATATTACCAAATTACTGTGAATGTAAGCATTTGCACTTACATTGGCTTGCCTATAGTTACGGTCAACTCGAGGTTCCAGACAAGGCAATACAATCTTCTCCTGCTTGGTGTTGATGTGCTCCAGCCGTCCTGCTCCCAGTCCTGTGCCACAGGATGCAGAAACTTGGCATAGAAAAAAATGGCAATGCATGGTCAGGGTGCACAATTACACTTAAACTATTGCAACGTACACCTAACGAAAAAAAGAGGCCATGCAGCAAAGGCAACTACAAATCTTTTGCAATTCCCTTGGATATGGTAGGGAATTTTGAAAAAAACAATGCTGTCAAGAAAATGTTAAGGTTAAGTTTGTAGAGGTAATTTTTTATTTATTGTGTGATTTAGTTACAGCAAGCAAAACTTTACACACATGAAAAGTTTTAAAAGCAAACAATTGAATAAACATTGAAAGATTAAAATGTCATAGAATACATTACAAAATTACTGAATTGCATAAACACATAGGGCCTCAATACGACCCAGGCGGTAATGGGTTTACGGCGGCGTAAACAGCGCCGACCCTTACCGCCTGATTCCGAGGTCCCTTAGCACCATGGAGGATTTAACACCTGCTTTTAGCAGGTGTTAAAATCCATGGCGCTAAGGGAACTTGTTGTTAATTACGCCACCGTAATTTACGGTGGCGTAATTAACGCCTTCCCCACTCCCATTTTGCCCTATGGGGCAAAAATGGGAATGTTGAAGGGTAAATGGGTTAATGGGGACTTACCGCCCCGCCAACCTCGGAATGGGGCGGTAAGTCCGCCAACCACCATGGCGTAAACATAGTTTACGCCATGGTGGTAAAGGTACGACCCAGGCGGTAACTTACCACCTGGGTCGTAATAAGGCCCATAATTAGCAATAAATAAATAAATCTCAGTATTCATCAATTCATCAGTTTTTCAATAACAACAAAGCATCACCCAAATATTCATTCAAAAAATTAATCGCAGCAATTATCAAGCAATCATTTAGGTCTATGAGCAAATGCCACCATATTATTTCCCAAGAGAAGAAAGGCATTTTGTTAAAAAGACTCTCAAAAGCAATATTCAGAAGATTGCAAAGTGCAGTGCATTTGGCCATTTGGTGCTATGAATAGCTGATCTGATCTTGGAATGTTGTTCCGAGCCCCCATAACATCGTTAGTATCAAACAGATTTAGTTTTACAGACACCAGTGAGTCTATTGCAAGATTCCCTACCTGGCCATATATTAGTTGGTAGAACCCTATGTACTGGACCAGCGGAACGGATCAGCCTGTATGGTGAAGTCAAAATACATGATATCTACTAGGTTGGAAGTGAAGGGATGTCATATCCTAATCAGTCACCAACTTGTGTGTCTCCGAACACTTATAAATGTTTAAGCAGCAGAGTCAGCGGTGTTCAAACTTTTCAGAAATACTTTGCTGTAAAGAGTCCACAGCAGTGTGAAATCAACATGTCCATGTGCCCATGGAGGCAAATGCCAGTCTAATTAATGTCCCTGCACTGATGAGTGCCGATATGTAATGAAGACCTGGTTCAATAGCAGTCCGAGCGGGTAGCTGGAACGCCAATGACGTGTGGTGTGTATCTCTGCAACCATGGAAACTACAGCTGCTGCAAAAATGGGCTGCCTTTTGATTTAAAGTTTCGCTAACCCGCTCCAGTCTGAATACTCATCACAACCTCTTTTCACAATCGTACAGAACACCTAGGCAAGGTAATTCGTTAGAACCTATACAGTCTCTAAGAGCATGTGATTTTTAGGCACGGGCTATTGAACCATGTATTGATTACATATCAGCACTCATCAGTGCAGGGGCATTAATTAGACTGGTATTTGCATTAGAGTGCCTTCTCTTATCTAGAATCTCCTTTGCGCCAAAACAAAGAGAAACCAATAGGAGATCTGCTCACTTACAACCATCCCAGACGGGGACCAATCACGGGCCACAGTGGTCCCAGTCATCCCAGCACCCAGGATGTGTATTGGAACTAGACAGCTCCAGCCCATATCCTGGGCGCACACACACAAGGCATGCAGAGACCTGCAAAAGCTTTGGTTTGCACGGGGGTCTGCATGACCAAATAAGGAATTTCCCGGGTCAGCTCAACATGGGGGAAGGCAAAGGGATAATGCACTGGCCACTGTCCTGGGCCAAACGCAGTTTGCACCATAGAAAAGAGTCAAACATGCTTTAACAGTAACTGCTGCCACCAGCTCTGTCCTGGGCACACTTGTACATTCACCAAAAATCCTTAGAGTGTGTCTAGGGCCTGAAAAATGAAAGAGACCCCAGCACACTGTACTGTAAGATACATTGTGCACTGACAAAAATTTAAAAAACAAATGACAACAAAGTGAAAGACTAAGGGAAACAATCGAAGTCTCCCAGTACTGACAGTCTGAAGGGCATGTCGGTTTCCCCATAACAAAATGAGCAAAAGCCCAGCGGAGTGCAACAGAAGGCTGGGCTCCACTGGCAAAATTCAGGCTAGGATGGTCAGACAAAAGTAAAAAGTTTGGGGGTTCACAACTGGAGGGAAAATTACCCATCAATGGAAATCTTTCCTAACACTCAGTTGCACTGTATGTTCCCTAATCACTCAGGCCAGCCGTCACTAATCACACAGTTGCACTGTATAATCCCCAATAACTAAGGCCAGCCTGTCCTTATCACTCAGTCGCACTGTATATGCCGAATCACACATCAATCCTTTTCTAATCTCCGAGGCTGCTCAGTGTCAGATGGTCTCCCATTCCTTATGAAGCGGTGTGCTGTTCCCTCAGTAGAGGCGAATACAAGCTGTGTCCTGTGAAGAGAGTATTTGCATTCTTATATTTGTAGGGCGTTAAAGAGAACGTCCCTGTACTGCTATTGAACAGGGAAGGGCGGATAAATAGAGGCCTTCTGCACCATCAGCTGCTTCCTTTCTCGAGGCTCTGATAGTGTTCCGGGAATGGACGAGGTCTGCATTGGCTCTGCAGACATCTCGGGCGCTTTGGCAGTGCCTGGGATGCCTGGAGGCTTGACTCTGCAAGAGCCCAAGCGGTTCTTCCATCCCGGACCACATTCAGGCTTTCCCTCTCCTCCTCGCACAGCTTCCTTTCTGACTCTCGTCTGCTCAGCCAGTGCACGACTGACCAATTTCCTCCTCAGAGGACAGCTCTCTCTCTGTGTCTCAGATGAGCTGTCTTTGAACTCCTGCACTGCTGGTTGAATTCCATTGTCCAATCGCACACTGTGAGAGTCTAGAGTGCTCACTCTGCTTCTCCAGAGTGATCCTTGGACTCCTGGTCAACATCTTCTTCACAGTACTCAAAATAGAACCACATATGCATACTTTGCATTTTCTGATGTTTAGTCTTGTCAAGCATGTTAGGTGGACTAACTTGAAAATGGAACATATTGGTCCTATTAAAAGGGGGGAAGGAGGATTTAGCATTGGAGAAGGGTTTAAATGTATTGACGCACGGGTATACTGCATTCCCTGAGAGTGGTCATCCCCATTCCCATAAGGGGATTCTTCCCCCATGTGATCCTTCCTCAGTACACCACCCCAAGGGGGACTATTGTACGGTGGATGCACCGCCCAGGCCCCATTGGACAGGTCTCCACCTAGGGCAGGAGGGACGACATCCTCCGATTCGTCACATACCTTTCCACTTTCCTTCAGGCTACTCCCGTCATGAGTTTCCCCTAGGATCTTGTGGGGTCTGTTTGGTACGAGGAGATTCTTTCTGGCCTTCCCAATCCCAGAAAGATTGAATTATTTATATCTCCTCCCAGGAGTCTGTAAGAGAATATTTCCTGGCAGGGAAATTAGGGTCAGCTATGATTTGACCGAAATTGGAGAAATCTATCCCGATAACCTTCTTTTCTATCCTCGAGATGTTAAGAAATTATGGTCCCAGGAAGGAGATGGAACAGCTGTGTTCTTAGAAGTCTCAAAGTCTTTGACTTCACCGGGCAGGAAATTTCCCAAGAAGGGGGAAAATCGGGAAGGCTGTTACCTTCTCTCTCAGGTATCTTGACTAGTGTTGTTTGGGATATCTGCCAGCTGCTGGGGTATTCTGATCTTCTCAGAATATATAGTGGTCTTTCCTCTTCTCCAAGTCTCATAATGTTGTCACCCCTGTGAAGGACATTAAGGCTTTAAGCGCCTGGATTTTCAGAGGAAAGGAACTTTCTAGGGTATTGGGAAGGTTGGCACTTTCCCCAACTTTATTATTTGAGGATTGCCCATTGAAAGGCAGAGACGGCAAAGTGTGGACTAGGTTGCTGTTGTTTTATCCGATAGTCTGAATATGGGGAACCATTTCGTGGGGAGCAGATTGGTGTTTCCCTTCAATTGTTCAGAACCTGAACATTGCAAGTCTGGTAACCACACCCAATTCCATAAGAAGATAATTGCTTGGCAGGAGAGTAAACCAAGCCATTTTTGTTATGTATACGTAAATCTGCTTATTGACACCTGCCGAGGCATGGATCATAAGATAAAATAAAGCCTGCGTTCTGAGGAACATCTTTACCACCCTCAGCAGGTGTCAATAAGCAGTTTTACATATACATAACAAAAAAGGCATTCACTTTATTGGTCGCTTATACGCTGACCAATGAGGAAGATGCCCTAGGCTTCACCCACTGAGGCCATCTTTAGATTGTGTTAAGTGAAAGCAAGCGTCCCCAAAAGGCATTACCCTCCCCACAACGAGAGGCAATAAAGGACACACCCCAGGAGGGAATGAGATCAAGACCAAGTGCGGGTGAATGTAAAGGGTTTTTTATCTAGTCAAATAGGGCATGCAAAGGACTCTGCAAGCTCCGAGAGTGCTCTGTTTGACAATAGCAAAGACAGTCTTATTTATTACAAAACCACGTCACGAGTCCTACACACTATAGGGGGCACATAGTCTCAGGGATTGGGTGGCGTCGACTAACTATAGGTGATGCAGTGATGAGCCGCTCCAGGATTGGTGGACATCTGTGTGGTGCCAACGTGGGGTGGATGGGTCAGCTGGGCTCATCGAGGTGGGGCTGCCAAGCCAGGCGCGGTCAGTGTCGTTGATAGATGGCTGCACTAACATTCTGCCCTTGTGGCCACACACACAAACACTCATCCGTTAGTCGATTCCAGTTGTCTTGTAAATCCTGCAATATGTTACTCTAAGAAATAATAGGATACTGGAGAAACAACATGCAATGTGAAGCTTTACCAATACATCAGTGCACCGTTACTTTTGACCTGGTGACCGGGTGTCATAAACTTGGGTGTTTGGTCTGAGGGCATGAGGTGAGCTGCCCTGTCATTCTGGTCTTGTTAGATGTAGTGAAGAATTACATTATGATATGTTAGTACAGGGTTGAATACCTATCTCCAAGGCCCATTAACTTGGGGTGAACTGGAGTACTGCTGGATCAGTGAGGGTGCACCTCTGGCCCCTTGAGGCAGTGGGGTTTAGGACCGGGTTGTAAATAATTAATTTGGCCGACCATGGCAGCCTCGGATATGGGGGAGGTGAATACTTGAAGCGGGTCCAACAGAATGAGGGGAGGTGAGGCTATGCTGCCCGCGCTCCAGCAAGCCCTGGCGGGCCTTGGCGGGAGGAGGGGGAGATGGCCTTGTGGTTACACTCACGTTTCTGTGCCTGAGCTACACACTATATCGCACGAGGGGACGGTTAATAAAGTTAGTACCATTAGGATGATTACACATTTCTAGTGTTTATACATTCATGTACTATTTCATTTACGACTATAAAAGTCTGGCAGTGTTTCATACATCACAGAACATCGGTTGAATACATTTTAGCAATTACACACGGTAGCCGATGAATAACACATGAGGTAGCATTAGGTTTGGTTGTGTACTCAGGAGCATAGAAGTAATACGTTCAGAGGTGATGGTACATTTACATTCTTGTTCGTGACATTTAAACGTGTCCCACTGTATGACACACAAATATTCTCAGTAATGCTTTTCTCGCCTTCCTTTGTACATTAGCAGCATTCGTTAGTTAGCACTAGGTGGGCTGTGTCAAGCCCTTTTATCAAGTTTTCAAGGCACAGGGTGTCTTGCGACGGGCTGGGGCCATTCTTGCTTTATTAGTGCTATAACCTTTGATCCCTTTCCCAACACCCATATTATAATTTATATACACTCTGTGAATCGTTAGGTTCTGGTATGTGGTTAACACTTCATTTGGGGAACATAGACAGGGGTTCTTACGAGGAGGGTATTGACACCATATATTTGAAATGTTAGGGATTAGATGCTGGGTCGAGGCCTGTTCAATTGGGATGGTCTTTGTTATTTTCCAGACATGAACCGCGAGTCAGGTCACCTCGGGGACAGTGATGTACTGCGGAAGGTAAATGATACAGTGTTTGTTCTGGTATTTGCTCGTGTCTGGTTGCTCGTGAGAACGGGTCTCCAGCGGATCTACCATGGGGTGGAGGCGCTGGGGGAGTGCATGGCTCTCTTTGCACAGTGAGCGGGGGCCAAGCTGCAGCTTTCGCAGGCAGGCTGTCTCATTGAGGTTTTGGTTGCTGCTATCTAAAATGGAGTCTTGACGCTTCTAAAATGGAGTCCATGGTCTGTTACAGTACAATTCGATTGGCCCTGTGTGTCGATCAGCAGCCACCCTGCCACCTGAGCGCCGGTACATGGGGGCCTCTGACGAGCCACGAACCTCACGCAATTGGGGCATGTCGGGGAGGGGGTTTCCCAGACCTATCCTCCCATACATAAGGCATTGGAATCTACGCACATAAAACACCTTATAGTGGTTAAGAGGATAGGTTGCCTATGAATCTAGGAACAATACCAATGCTAGGGAACTGTAGTTCCAGGTAAGTAACTTTTTCTTCTGCAGTACTGAATCTTTCATACAGTCACATACTGCTGAATAGAATACAAAGTAGTTAGAGCACATTTTACAAAAATATCCAACGTTAAAAAAAAGTTATTTTGTTAAACATTATTCCAATTATTTGTGAGTGTTAATTATTGTGTTTGTTCAAAGAGTATAAAGGTTACATCAGGCCCAGTATGCTGACTCTCCTCGTCGGTTTGTTTTTAAACCACTAAATGATTTTAGAGTTAAATGTTTAATTTCTTACCAGTTCTTACCAGTTATTATGTTGTAATTCTTAAACACTTTCTTTCAATGTATTGATTTAAGAAAATGTAAGGTGTGCCAGAAAATACAATCACATTACTTTACGTTCTATTACATTGTCAAGGGCTGTATGCCATCACTGTTGTTTTGCCAGAGATTAAATAGCCACTGTCCCATTAAATAGCCACTGTCCCATTAACTGCCCATTATGGTTATTGTGTCAGCGTATAGAGGCCCAGCATAATTACTGTGCAGTTTACATCATTTTGCTTTCTATGTGCTATGTGAACTTTAAAGTTTATGTATGTCATTGCAGTCAAAGGCACATTAGATAGTTTGAACTCCCTAGAGGGTGAAACACGATGATGTGGAAGCTATGGGGGAGGCATAGGACAGTGGTGGGGGAAGGATGCGTCTACAAAAAGAAACAGAAATGTTTCTAGTGATTTTCCAATATATTAAGGCAGTTAGCAGTAGTGGTAGAAATCAATATGATATATGAAAGGCAATATACACATATGGAAGAATGAAACGTATGGTCAGAGATGTTATTTGCAGGAATGCATTGATAGGAAGTCTTGCCACATGTTGTGTTGTTGGCCTGATGGATGAAACAGGAGCATGTTTTTCAGCTTTTTAAAGGCACACAACACTACAATGGACGCACATCCCTTCTGTGGAGGCTAGCCTAGTGTAAATTAGGGTACTTGTTTCAGTTAGATGCTCAAACTAGGGTGCCAGCACTCTGTGTAACCCAAGCCAGCACTAATATAGCACTACTCAGGACTATGTTGGATAACTATGGGGTGAGGTTCCTTTCACATGTTGGCACACTTTAGCATATCTACGTTCTCTACTTGATGGACCCAAAGACTGCACTGTCTTGGTGCCTTGTCTTTCTTTCTTGCATTTGAATTACCCATGTCTACTAGATCAACAGATGGCTGCATCTACTGCTCTTGCTCTTTATTTCCTGGCAGATATTGAGTTTTGCACATGCTTTACCTTTCAGCGACGCCCTCTTACCAAGTGTCCTGAGTGATATGATAAAGATGGCACACCTTGTCTGCTTGGGCCTTTCAGTATCACCATTTGTTGCTAATTTCTCCAATAGACTGAAACATATGTGGGAAAAATTGAGACCTACAACTTTCTGTGTCTAATACCCTTTGTAAATTAAATAAGGATCACTTTACTATGACTCGTTTACTTGTCTCTCGATTATGCATTTCCCTTAATCCCCTGATAATTGCAGTCATGTGTGGATATGTGAGCTTGCCATTTATTCTATGTAATGTGTATCATCAGGAAAGGGTGGCTCTTTTTATGTATGTCTCAAAATCTCCACTTCTATTTAGATCTCTGAAGAATTTAAAACCATAAGCAGGAAGCTGTATGAGAAGCCAAACACTATAGAAGAGCTAAATGATCTTCGGGAATGGATGAAGGGAGTCCCAGAGCAGCTTGTTACCCTTCAGGTAATTATACTGTGTCCTAATATAATAGTATGTAATTGGGCTTATATTGTACTCATCCCTCTTAAAACTCTCTCGCTCTCTCTCTGTCTCTCTGCAGGAGCAGATAGCAAAGGTCCTTGTAGAGTATGAAGTAACTGATGAGTTTTATTACAACCTATCTCAGGAAGAGTTCAACACAAAGTAAGTACTAGTATTCTGTGTAGCATAATTTCCACATATATTACCTCTTTTTCCTTGCAAACTCATGCAGGCTTCCCATTTCACTATTATTTGTTCCAATTTCTTTTGATCCAAACTCCTCCTTAAACCATTACCTATCAAACAACGCACTTCAGCCCGTAAACATATAACATTTATTTTCCCTTTCAGTTTATTCAGAATTTACATTCTAAACCGGCACTACTCTCCTGGTGCTTTATTCTCATATCCTATTTATCCCGTTAGAATCTATCACAAAGAGCACCATACTCTATTAAATGCAATGTATACAAAGATGTCTGTATGCCAAATTACATTAAACTATATCTCTGCAAATGTTCAGACCGCTGAAAGAAAAACGTGTTTGCTCGCTTTGCAGAGATTTGTCATGGGAAAATTGAAGCCACATGTAAAAATACTCAGTATGACTATTCCGCCCCACTCAACCTGTTACAAGGTACCACTGCATTCATTGGGATACACTTGCATTCCTCGCTCTTGACTCAGCCTTTTCACCAGCAAAGAAATCCCCTGCTTTAGTCACAAATATCGTTTAAACTTAAATAGTCACAATACACATTTTGGATCTGCTGGAACATAAGTTAATACAACTGATGATTACTGCTGTGTCAAGATTTGAAGGCCTCCTTACTAGAGCTTTCCAGTGTGGTTTGAATATTCCTAAATTTATCCTACTTCCTCCAGACATATTGAAAGCCTAGTGTGCAGTCCAGGATAATGGGACACCTTTGCACAGGACACTAACAAATTGATAGGGAAGTACAGTATGCATCTGTGTGATCTAGGGTCCCCCCCCCCCCATTTGCATCCACGCATTTCCCGTACCACAGTTATTTTCATCATCTAGGGACTGGATGTTCTTTGCAAAGCTCTTGCTACTTTTACATTTTGTTTTTTCTTAATTCCCATACATTTTCTTAATTTGTTTTGATAATCTGCTTCTTTGCAGACAGACAACTGTTTTACACAGGTCCCAACTACTACTTCTACATCTAAAAACTGCAACTCTGTAGTTATCCAAGGCAACCTTTTTTGAGTGTCTGGGCATTGACTACCTCTGACCTGATTCCCACTTCATAATTCAGTGACTCATGTTTGCAGTGGACCTCAATCCATAAAACCTAGGCCCCTCAAATCTACGCATCACTCAGAAGTAGTACAAACAACAAAGGAAAAGCTTTTTTAAAACATTGCTTTCTCTTTAAGGCTTTTAGATGATGCCTTCACTCATTGCTTCCCTCGTGCGCCATCCTCAACCCTAAAAATAGCACTTAATCAAATGCCACACATTGTAAATGATTTTCCCCAATAGGCAGGTCAGGAATACACATCATTCCGTTCACCTCCCCTTTTCCAGAGAAGTGACTTTTTTTCACACACCACTTTTTTCTTCCTGTGGAAGTGTTTATATTGCGTGTCATTTTGCAATTAATTTGTCTTGCCTCCCATGCCATACATGCTTGGGTCTAAAAAATATATAATTTGTTCCCATGTGGTTAAACCGCGCAGAGCCTCCATCTGATAAGCACTTGCTGCTTATCTGGGCACTTGGCACCAAGTTCTTCAGTCGATGTCAAGAAAGGCTTGGTTCCACAGGTTGCAGCCGTTGAACATTGACAAGAGGGGTTTGCTTTCGGACATAGTTCTGAAACTAGAATTGCATATGACTGTGCAGGGTCATCTGCCCTGTTTATGGGACTAACAGAAGGCAGGTTTCTGCTACCTTATTGGAAAGGCATCCTGACTATTTACACAGACACAGAGGAGTACGTTTTTCTGTTGAAAGCTTCTTGTGACCTTCTGGTACCGACAACCTATTCAAGATTGATAAAATCACAAAGGTACGATCAAAGGGCGTTGTAGGTTTTGCACTCAACTGCAAGCAAGAGGTATCCTGGCGTTGATCAATAATTCCCCATGTGCCAAATATGTCAAATTGGTACATGCTGCATTTGCAATTTGATTTCCTTCCAAGGTCTGAGTACCAAACCATCAAAATTGGTAGTTTTGACTGCTCCCAAGTGACTTAAAACTATTAAAACCTTGTAGCCTATTGTAGAGGATATGGTGACACTCATGAAGGTTTTTAAAATATTTAAAATATTAGCAACTATATGAAAACCTTCTGCTGCTCCTCATGCTTCTGAAACAAATGTTAAAAAATCACAGAAAGTAGAACAAAGCAGAAGACAAGGGTCAATGCTTTATTCTTCTTGGCATCAAGATAAATTGGATATTTCCCAGCTAGTACTAAAAAAACCTTCAAGCCGCTTAACTCTGAGGAATATTTCAGCTGAGTCACACTTGTTACTGAGGGATGATCCTATCCACTTATCAGACTCTGAGGAATTGAACTTGGACTCTACGATCTAATTATCTGTACCACTAGTTCAGCGGTTCAGTACTCTGGTGAGAAACACTGCAACTCTCTACCCCTGCAGTTTTCCCTAATGAACTTGAGATCACTATCTAATATTATGAGCCTATCTGAGCCTGTTAAGGTAGTTGTGGATCTCTAGCTCTACAACTACCTCTTAACATATGCTTTTACCAATGTTAAGCATCAGGTTATATTTAACGTTTAGATTCTCATACTTATCTTCACTATAAATGGCTGAGCTGGTGGAAGGTGCCACCTCTCCATTCCAGACCTTCTAAATATGTTTTTATGCTTAAAGGAATGGTTCGGTCAACATTTTTTATAGCCCCTAAGGGTCGGCCATGTGTTTTTAAGCCTAAGTCGCTCGATTTTAGAAAACTTTCCTATGGACCTTATCTGAGTTTTCGTCCATTAAACGCACGCGAAAACAGGCACCAGGGAGCTGCCATTTTGTGATAATCCTATCATTTCCCCCATCGCCCTGGCTGACCTGCTTTTGCGGCACTAAATCATATCCCCCGCCCCTGAGCCTGACATTATCAAAACATTCATATTCCCCGCCTCTCTCCGTGACGTTTCTGTGCTGCGTAGACAAACGCGCCCGGTCGTCTTCTACGCGACTTCACACAGAACCCGGAAACCAACACAGATCAGCTCACAACACAGCGCGCCACAATTCGGAATATGAAACTGTACTTTAAAATCAAACAGCAACACGGTAAATTTGGCAAAGTACATTTATTTGACATTAAATGTTTATAGAATATTCTGCAATTGCCATATGAACTCCGAAAGTAATTTATTTTCTTTTAGCTCAATCCGCAAATCCTTAAAATTTTATCGTGAGTCACGCGCTGTTCCTTTATGGTACACAGGGTGTTGGTTTTCGTTCAAAGAGGCACTTTTGTCGCACGTTGAACCGCAAGGCTGTTCCATCAAGTAGGCACTAGGCCAGCGTAAAGGTTGATATGTTGCTTCTAGCCGCTAGTACCGCATAAGGGCATATGGGCCCTTGGCGATCGTCCCATAAGATCATCAGAATGGTGCAGTTGTTTACATTAAGCTGCATCTGGCGGCTGAAGAAACCGTCTGCCGGTGTCTGAAACTGGTGACAAACATAAAATTTATAATTAGTCTCGCCAGCCGATCTTTATTAATATTATTCATTTTATTTATTACGGCCGAGCTGAAACTATTTGCTTTCAAGTATAGTGCAATGGAGTATGTTCGGCTCTAAAATCAATGCGAAAACTAACTAAATAAATCGAGGTTGGTACAAAATGAGAAACGACGTTTTGTCTACATGCGTTTGGAATGTGGACCTGCATGCCCATGTGCCCGCTACAAGGACGATCCCACAAACCTTTTCAAAGCTCTTCATTCATTCATTTATTCATGCATCCATTCATTAATTCTTCATTCCGGTATAAAAGCGTCTAAAGAGTTACTTACATTATATTTGCAATTTCCATTGTGTCTCTGCGTAATGCAGTCCGTAAATCCCACTGTGCTCTTGACAACGATTTTTCGTATACTAAACTAACATGAAACTCGGTCTAGTTTAAGAATTTTCTGCCTTATCGTCTCAAACGTTATTGCACCCCCCCAAGCCCCCTTCAAATGAAGTTCTTTCTGCATGGTCCCTGTCTCTCAAGGTCAAAAAACAATAGAACCTTATACTGCCAGTGCGAGTTGTGGGCCTCTTCAGGGCGCGAGCTGAAAATCAAAGCCGCTGACCTTCACTAGAAATTAGCATACATTCTTTCTTTGCAACATCCCGTAGTAAAGCCATCTGTGAGAACTTGAAGTTTCGAATCCATCTATGTAGTGCGCCTCAATGTGCAAATGCGAACTGGCTTCTCTCCCATCTGCAACGGCTCACTTGGCGCGTTCTAAGGCCCCAATTTTGTCCTCGTCTGCGAGCTTTGAAGCCCCAAAGAACCATAACTATTGAGACTTTTAATTTTTTGGGGAAGGTCAGGTGAAAGTATAAAGTACCCGAGCAGTTGATTTGAAAGTGAGATTTATTGTTTGTTTGTTTTATCATTTGCAATACGCAGGCCTCCCCTCAGTTAACAGTGCCCAGCATTTATAAGAGATTGCGAAAATTAGTTACATCAACAAAAATATATACATACACATATAGACAAGGTCAGCAATATGAGGTGAATAGAGAGAGAATTCAAAGATGACACCCAGGGAGTTCAGCACCCAGGATGGTGAAGGTAGGGGTTAGGGTTAGCGTACTTTGTATGCACACTGTACAATAAAATTTATTTACAAAAAGACAATCGTATTACAATTATTTAAACCGGGATTTGTACTTCACAACCAGCTCTCCTTTGGGTGGACATGGCACAGTGGCAATGTTGGGTGGCAATGGATCAGTGCTCTGCACAGAAACGTTCAAAATTCCATATCTGTGCTTCTCTAATACAGCAACAATAAGGCTTTTGACAAAGTCGAACTCCATTTCCGCATAGACTGGTTTGATCACCCATTGCTTACTTCTTTCTGAAAAGGCCTTAGTGTAGCGAGGCATCCTTACATTACCCTTAGTCCTAGATTGTTCACGGCCGAGATTCTCGTTATGGGCCAACACGGCAAGTAGAGTCCTATGTCTCATGCCCTGTATGCTGAAATGCAAGCGCTTTAGCCTGTGCTTTAGGCACATATTGTGGAACACCTCCAAACCTCCTGTGTGACAGAATTCTGTCAGTCCCCTCAAATCTCTTGATAGAGTTTTATCGAAAACAATCTTCTCAATGGCTCTGTGTGTCGGTGAAGATGGATTCAACCACTTCTTCTTCCGTGCCTCCACTGGGGATATTGGTGGAAATGTAGGTTTTCTGACCAGCGGTGCACGTTGGTACAGTGGTGCATCAGTGACCGCCATTTTTCAAGTAGTATTTCTACTGACCCTTCACAAGTTTTGGAGCTCCACCAAAGATGGTTGCTGATAGACTGGGACCACTCTGAAATACTTTCCAAACCTTTTTTTTTCCCTGCAGCCGAGATGTTCTTATTGATTGATTTAGCAAGATGCCATACATCAAATTGATGTTTAATATGTGGGAACTGCTCTCTCATTGTCTTGGCAATTGAAACGAGTCTGTCCGTCGCTATGAGGTCGATGTGCATTCCCCTCGATTGTAGATATTCCACTGATTTTATAAATCCTAGTTTCTCCATGGCCACTGAGGATGTACATTGTGTTACCTGCACGATCACCGAACTCACAATTTTCTTACTATCTATGTCCTGAAAGTGGTAGGTGCAGTACTTGGCAGAAAATCCAGGGCTGTCGCACTGTCCATCACCTGCTAGCCTGAATCGTTTGCCTTCGAATGTACTTGCTAGAGACAATTGTTCAATTTTCCAAGCATCACTAATGGCCGGAAACAGATAATCATGTTGGTATTTGTAGTACTGCGTTTTTTAAATGAAATGGAGTCCCACAAACTGAAAGAAAGACTCTAACTTTCTAAAACTGGAGCCACTAAAAAGTGATGCAGCTGCACACAGTAGATTGCCTGCTGGCAGTTTCCCCAGCATCGGTTGTGCAGACCATGAGAACGTATGATGTAATCTACAGGCGGCATGTATTGTGACGTTACTGCCTTGTTTTTGACGAGTCACATGAATCAATGGCTTCCCACATACTTTCCCTCTGACGGAATGCCAACATTTCAGCATACTTATAATATCCATCAAACAACTGTCGAATACTATGTATTTGCCCTCTTTCATTAGACTGTCATCCTGCGTCAAATTTGATTCGGCCTGTGACATTGAGGACATATCACCACATTTGAAAGAAATATCGCTGCTATCAAGTTCTGATGCGTCGGTGAATGCTGCTGCTGGTTCATTCTCTGTCATTTCAACATCTGCTACCTCAACATTGATGGGCGAACACAACAATGTCGACAGCTTTTTTGGTGGCAATTTTTTGGCGGGTGTAGATTGTGTGAATTGATCTGCGACTACTTCAGAGCTATCTTCAATACTTCCAGTATCATGTTGTTGCGGCGGTGCGGTCGTACTGTAGCAATGGTCCAATAAAACTTTGCTGGATTCTCCAGACACATTCATTTCATGTTCTGGCCATTGGGCATGAGCATCCCGAGTCTCAACATGCCGCGTCTGAATGAATAGTTCCTCCATAGTGTAAGTGGTCTGGCAAGCAACACCTCTCATTCGCTTCACTGTCTGTGTATGTATAGTTCGTAGACCCACGGGTAACTAGAGGACAGATTGGAAAAGGGATGTTCAGTTTAAACACAAGATAAAGTATAGTACAATTGACTGGAAAAAAACATAAAATAGTCCCCAGCACACACAAAAATTTCTAAAGTTATGAACTGTTTGTAACTAACCTTTTTTTGGTTTCTTTTCTTTACAACTTTTTTGACTCGACCTTCAACATCTGCACGCTGTTGCTCTGATACGTATCCGCATGTCTCCCCTTCCTCTTGCACTGAAACGACTATATTTTCTGTATCCGCATAGACAGCACGGAATGAGGCTCCATCGACTCCCTGAAACATAGTATTTTCATTACTGTGTATCAAAATATTGTTAGCGTAAAACGCACGCGAGGACGAACACACATGTACATCTCAATAGCCAAACACGATTTAAACATTGTGTGGAACAATCAAACGACAAGTATTCGAGCTCTGATGCCGTAGTTCGATGGAGATGTCAGTATCCATACCTCTGGCTCTACATGGACTGCCACGAATGATTGTATTGAAGAGGAGGCATCAGCAACTCCCTGAAACACAGTACTTGCGTTAGTATGGTTTTCAATATCGTAAACATAACACACACTTGGGGTCGACGGCACAGGTACATATAAAGTGATAACCACAAATGTTGCATTGTCTAAAAGAATCAAGGAATATTTAAAAATGATCAGATTTAATTGACTTATTTCTCCGATTTCATTACATCTGCATCATCTAAATGGGATCTTGTGATTGTAGTGGAAGCTCCATCATCTCCCTGAAACACAGTACTTGGGTTAATAGGGAAGAAAGTATAGCAAATGGAATAACGTTATATGATCACGCTCGATGGAGCTGTCAGTATCCATACCTCATGCTGCTGAAGAATATTTAGGGCTGTTTTCAATGTGGTGCGTACTTCCGAAAGCTGTCGCGCCGATTTGTATCCGCATGGTCCCGCTTCCACCGGAATTACTTGAACGTCAGGCTCCGCATCAAGTGCGCGGGTTGACGATTCACCAACAGCCTGGAACATAGTATTTGCATTAGTAAGGATTACAATATTGAAAACTCAACACACGCTTGGGGTCGACCGCACAGGTACATATCAACGGCTAACCACAAATGAAACATGGTGTAGAACAATCAAACGACAAGTGTTCCAGTCCTGATGATCACGGTCAGTTGAGCTGTCAGTATCCATACCTCGGGCTGCTGAAGAACATCTAGGGCTGTTGTCAATGTGGTGGACGCTTCAGCATCTCCCTGAAAGACAGTACTTGCATTAGTATGGATAACACTAATTATAACTGAAAACAAACACCAGGGGACGACAACTAAGGTGTATATCAATTGGAAAGCACTAACCAAACAATTGGTAAAATAATCACACGATGCATACAAACTATTACTTGACATGCATAAAACAAGTCTGTAGCGGAATAGCCAAGTATGATTACCTGATACGCGCTAGAAGTGGTTGATAACTGCGAGCATGTGACGGAAGTAGAATGTTCTTGCTTCAGATTCAAGGGGTAGTCAAGCAGTTGTAAAGGTAAATTATTGTTTGATAATGAAATGCCAATATTTAAAATTGCCATGTAAGGAGACAGAATACTTGAGTATTGCACAATATAGCACAGTTCCCTGTGCCCATATATAGATTTTGTTTGTGCGTTATGAAATCTAAAAATAATATATTGATAAATGTCATTATTCAAAAAGCTATACACTCATATCAATGTCGAAAGTATTACAAATTGGAAACACCTAAAATATCAATGAATCCATTCGGCTACCTACACACTACTGCAAGGCCTAAAGCTAAAAACGGACACTTGACTCACCAGTGGCGGACTGTGGATGAATAGAGTGGGAATAGCGTTTGCGAGCAATTTTCGTGTCGATCGCCGTTTGTTGTTCTTTGTTACCCAAGATGTGGTGTACATGTTCGAGGGAAAGTGCCTGCTGCAGATGCGGTATCAATCACCCCTCTTGACCTCAAAGACTTGTTGGACTCTACTTTCCAGCTCATCCAGTGGATATCCGCAATGTCTGACCCATTCTCTTATTCGATCAACAGTTTTCGGGAATACATGCATTGTAGTGCCTTCAGATTTAGCATGGGTCTTCGAAGGGCAACCGCTAATCGAACAGGCAGGCATTGTTGAAAATTCTGAAAAGTAAATATCAAGATTATTATAAAACCTTGATGAATAAAAATGTCATAAAAAAGTAAATGAACCATACCATGCTCAATGCAAGGTTTGTTTTGGTCGCCGGAACTATACCAGTTCATCATGTGCGGCTTCGTATTTGCATAAGTTACAGAAATTTCTGTTTTGTCTTGCACGAAAAGGAACCATGCTTACATTATAGACTGGACCCCCGAAGGATGCAATTCGATGACAATTGACACAGATGAAAATAAATAGATCTATTGATAGCATAACTATTGAAACTCAAGTCAATAGCAATGAGACCAATGACCATAGCTCTATTGGGTACTGTAATAGCAAATAGATTGAAATGTAAAAATGACCGAAATATGACTAGGATACATGGCCTTCCCTTGACCAACAAACAGTTGGATTCAGCAGGCCGAGCAGTATGTTGCATGAGAACAGGTAGATGGCCACAGGTAGCACACTGACTAGTTTGCTCGAAGCGGTCACAGATAGCACGGCGACGAGCAGATTAGCATAGATCTCGGTGCTTCAGGTAGAAGGTTCAGGAGTTGACTTGCAAAGCACAAAGATGTTCTCATGAGACATATCAAGTGGTTTATAAAGTATTTGAAACAGGGGTGTGTTTGTGAATGAATGACGTGTGTATGTCGTGGTATTATGTTTATTGCAGGGGGGCGGCCTGCCTCAGGGGAGGCCTGCCTGGAGACACGGGGTCTGAGGAGGCCATGTGAGCGATGGCCCCTGGGCGTGGGATACCTTTTGAAGTGTACATGCTGTTTGGCACCTTGGCCGTTTGCGCCCGTCACAGCCCCCCATGCCAGCGCTCATCCCCGGGTGCGAACCGCCTTTGATAGAGGGGGTGGGATGGATGGGCCTGGGGCGTGCAGATAAGGCACAGGAAGACTGCTGAATGGAGACACACTTATGTGGATTGCAGGGGGGCGGCCTGCCTCAGGGGAGGCCTGCCTGGAGACACGGGGTGTGAGGCGGCCATGTGAGCGATGGCCCCTGGGCGTGGGATACCTTTTGAAGTGTACATGCTGTTTGGCACCTTGGCCGTTTGCGCCCGTCCCTTGCCCTTATGTGATGTTAAAAGACACGGGGCATCCATTTTTGTACCCCTTTTCCACTCCATTTTGGTGACCAGGCCTCACTGCGATAGTACAGCGCGCAGAGCACATGGCCCACAGCCTCGTTCCCACTCTGACTGGAAAACTCCAGAGGTATTTGCAACAGCTAATAAATGTAACACATCACTCTCTGAGATCACAGTCCTGCATGTGAACCGGCTTGAACCATGCACATGGCTCGTTCATCTCCACAAACGTGTCATTGCCCTCGCAACCTCGCCAGTGGAAAGTAACTGCCATTCTGACCCTGTGTCCCTGCAAGGTATTCTCTTCATGTGCCAGACCACTGACCATGCCATGATGGCCACCTAGCAGATCCCCAACTAACATTAGACCCCTACTGCAGTATATCGTTGCCTAACAATAACAAATGCCACATATCGGCTATTCTTGTGAGCACAGACCCACACTTCAAACACTGTATTATAGTGGTCAAGACCCTTGACCTAAGGCCTGTATAATCCAATGTTCATTGATAGTATTGATATATGTGTGACTTTTATAGAGACATAACCGACTGAAAGACTTTGAACAAGTGTTATTTAGTGCATGCATTATTGATAATATATTTGGTTAGCTTAGATAGTGACCACCGCGCTTCACAGCGACCTGAACTTCACCCATTCCGAGCACAGGTGTCTGACGTCCATCCTTGAATGGAGACACACTTGATTGATTTAAAAAATTGAAACAACCGTTGTTAAAATATATGTGGTGTTTTATTTTGTAGCTTATTTTGATGACACAAAAATACAAAAGTTTACACATTGTACAGTTCAGGTTGCAGCACAGCGAGAGAAAATCCCCTGTACTGACCGCTGTCACTCGGGAATGTTTCTCTTATGGCACGAACGGCACAGGCGGGTATCACTCTTCTAACGCGGTGTCCAAGCCTCCCGTGAAGCCACCATGTAAAGGAACGATAGGCCACCAGCCTGTACCACCTGTGAAAAGGAATGAAACAAACTGTTTTTAAATGACGAAGATAATTTTAATAAGCGTTTGTTGTCAATGACAATTCTTGTAACTAATGTCATTCTGCTCGGACAAATGCTATCTAGACACTGCACACTATTGAACGACTTTCATGCGTTACAATGATATGTATATGTAATTTTGGATATAGTAGAAGACCATGAAATAGGAGTGGCATGACAAGCAGAGTATACTTACTCGTTACTCGGATTACGAGGACGAACAGTTGCGCGAAGTTCGTGCATAGGCACCATCATTATCCTCAACACGGACCGTGTGAGGCAGGCTGCCCTGAAGTCTGGCAGCTCGGTGATGCATTGCGGTCGTGGCTCGCCTTCCGAAATGTAGGCCACGCATCCTGAGTTTTCACAGCAGCAGTTCTCCTCCTCGGTCGGCATTAGCTCGCACCGATTGCATGTGCACCAGGTGGAAACACCGTCCATGCGACTAGGTCCAGTGTCTTCATCTGTTGATTTGTCCTGCCAACTGCTGTCCGAAGCCCCATCGTTTTCGCGTGTTTCCCTTTCCAGTAGTTCCTCCTCGGTATTCTCTGGCTCGTACATGTAGGGCATTATTGCATCCATTGTGTGTTGCACAAACTAAAATAATTGATAGCGGTGATACTGGTATCTGTCCACACGGGCTACAAGCAACAAAGGTAGCTGACCAGAGCACAGAAACGAGTCACAGAATACTCAAAGTAACACAGAGAGAGGAATGGAATCGAAAATCTGCTGCTGTGTGTTGTGAAACGGTCTGTTTATACTTATTGAGGAAAGAGGCGTCCTGCCATTTCCATGGCGATACGTCATTAGCTGAAGCGCAGCGAATGTTGACACAAGACGTGCTTTGGCATTGTGAAATGGGCGGTACGCGTCTGCTGATGACAGGCTCAGGGGCGGGGGATATGATTTAGTGCCGCAAAAGCAGGTCAGCCAGGGCGATGGGGGAAATGATAGGATTATCACAAAATGGCAGCTCCTTGGTGGTGCCATATGCTTGACATTCAGTGTTATGTAAACCACTATATGCAAGTAACTTTACAAAATGGCTTAAACGCCAATGTGAGGAGCCAGGAATGAAATGCAGACACAGGGGACTCATGATTTTGGCCATAAACCTTTATTGAAACAAAATGGGGTTGGAAAATCCCTCTCTGTACCTGCATTAGGAGGTATATTCCCACCAAAAACAAAACTAAGGGTCTTTCCCATGTCAGGATGTACAAAGCAAAATGTCATGTGTCCAAAATACTATTCTGGCCCTCCAATTCTAAAAATCAACTCTAAGGTGAAAAGGGAAATGTCTTTGGCCTTGAATAGTGTACAAATGTTCAGAAATGAAATCCGCAACTCCAACACAAAAGTTCCAGAAAGATAACGTTCACAGTTCGAGAGGATGACCCCTTCCCCTGGATTTCTATTCACTCTGCTTTAAGAATATCAGTTCTTTAAGTTTAATTTGACCAACCACACAACTGGTATGCAAAACAACTTGGCTGCTAGTCTGAATCTTGGTAGGATACCTGGTGTACTCTCCTGCCAGATTTCTTCTCCCCTTTTATATATATATATCGGCACAGTTTGTGGCTATTCCTGATGTATGCATGTCAGGACTACCTCATGTGATGTACTTTACACACTGTCCAACTGGACCTGTATGCTCTCTTGCCAAGACCTTCTTGTATGAATATTGTAAGGAACTCATGGTGGCAACAGTAAAGACAGACACAAGTGATCACAGTCTAAGGGTGTTTATTAAACTGTATAGGTAGGTTGGAAAAACGCATAATCTAAATCGAACAGGGGAGCAAGATACGACCATGAAATAATAATAAAGCAGTCCTAGTGGCGTCTTGTCAAATAAAAAGGGCCTGTACTAAAAAATAAATATTGCCAATCCTTACAACTAAATACAGATAGTGTGGGATAAGGTTCACAAGAAAGAAAAAAGTGTTCATAAATGAATAGTCAGGATGTGTTAGCCAGGGTTCTCCAATCCCCATGTTTTGAGCATGGGACAAGGCGGGACTCCGGAGCACAGCACACTCTCGAGCTTTCCCAGCACGAGACAACAGATCCGTTCTCGGGTATCGGGACCTTCGGTGGTTAAGTCTCTTTTCTACAAAAAGTCTCTTGCCTCCAAAAATAACCAACAAAAAGTTCGAAGTGGTGTGTAAGTGGAAGCAGTCACTGCAGTCTCCAGCTTTTTCGTTTGGAATCTGTGCAGCAACTTGGTTGGAGTCCTACCTCTCTGTTTACCACTACTGGCTGTGCAGGAGTTAAAAACTCCCAGGACCGCGAAGCGGAGCGAAGTGGTGTGTAAGTGGAAGCAGTCACTGCAGTCTCCAGCTTTTTCGTTTGGAATCTGTGCAGCAACTTGGTTGGAGTCCTACCTCTCTGTTTACCACTACTGGCTGTGCAGGAGTTAAAAACTCCCAGGACCGCGAAGCGGAGCGAAGTGGTGTGTAAGTGGAAGCAGTCACTGCAGTCTCCAGCTTTTTCGTTTGGAATCTGTGCAGCAACTTGGTTGGAGTCCTACCTCTCTGTTTACCACTACTGGCTGTGCAGGAGTTAAAAACTCCCAGGACCGCGAAGCGGAGCGAAGTGGTGTGTAAGTGGAAGCAGTCACTGCAGTCTCCAGCTTTTTCGTTTGGAATCTGTGCAGCAACTTGGTTGGAGTCCTACCTCTCTGTTTACCACTACTGGCTGTGCAGGAGTTAAAAACTCCCAGGACCGCGAAGCGGAGCGAAGTGGTGTGTAAGTGGAAGCAGTCACTGCAGTCTCCAGCTTTTTCGTTTGGAATCTGTGCAGCAACTTGGTTGGAGTCCTACCTCTCTGTTTACCACTACTGGCTGTGCAGGAGTTAAAAACTCCCAGGACCGCGAAGCGGAGCGAAGTGGTGTGTAAGTGGAAGCAGTCACTGCAGTCTCCAGCTTTTTCGTTTGGAATCTGTGCAGAGACTTGGTTGGAGTCCTACCTCTGTTTACCACTACTGGCTGTGCAGGAGTTAAAAACTCCCAGGACCGCGAAGCGGAGCGAAGTGGTGTGTAAGTGGAAGCAGTCACTGCAGTCTCCAGCTTTTTCGTTTGGAATCTGTGCAGCAACTTGGTTGGAGTCCTACCTCTCTGTTTACCACTACTGGCTGTGCAGGAGTTAAAAACTCCCAGGACCGCGAAGCGGAGCAAAGTGGTGTGTAAGTGGAAGCAGTCACTGCAGTCTCCAGCTTTTTCGTTTGGAATCTGTGCAGCAACTTGGTTGGAGTCCTACCTCTCTGTTTACCACTACTGGCTGTGCAGGAGTTAAAAACTCCCAGGACCGCGAAGCGGAGCGAAGTGGTGTGTAAGTGGAAGCAGTCACTGCAGTCTCCAGCTTTTTCGTTTGGAATCTGTGCAGCAACTTGGTTGGAGTCCTACCTCTCTGTTTACCACTACTGGCTGTGCAGGAGTTAAAAACTCCCAGGACCGCGGAGCGAAGTGGTGTGTAAGTGGAAGCAGTCACTGCAGTCTGTGCAGTCGGCTGAGGCAAGGCGGGGAACTCCGTTGGATTATCCATCCATCCAAACTACCAGGTAAAATCTGCATTGACTTGAATTAGGACTGCCCTATTGACTTTGTTTTTTTTTGCGATATCTACAAATTAGTTCAGTGGAACTGGTGGATTTCGGTATTGTCCGTCTTATTAACTCAGCGAGTGCCCACTGTAATTGCTTGAACAATTGAGTAATTGAAACGTGTCGGTGTTCCCTCTACATGTGCAAAATATCGGAAAGATATCTGAAAGAGCCGGCGTGTGTGAGGAGTTAGAGGAACTTTGTAGAACGATTACGGGATACATTTCCGTTCGAACACAACCTCCATTTCATCTCAGCGTGGGACGTAGGAGAGGGGCTGAGCGGCGACTGCGGGCTTTGAAGCCTTTGAGCCGCCAGCTGTAGTTTTGTGATTTCTCTCCGTGCAAGCAGTGGGAGAAGCGCCATTCGGCCATTCGGCGACTGCTGGGTCCTCTAACATCTGAGCCGATCGGCTCCACTGCGGCCTGTTCTTTATCTGATAAAGCGGGGGTGGAGCAGAGCGGCGCCTCTAAACATTGCTGCCTTTGAAGTGTGCTTTGAAGTGTGCTTGACAGTTTTACTGTGCTCCGCGTTCGCGCGTGGGCTTTTTGCTAACACACGCAAAAGACACAGCTGCTCTGCGCCCTACACTTCCCCCTGCTGGTGGACTGTTGAAAATCTCTGATATCTTACTTTATTGCTGCTTACTATCTGTAAAACCGCTTCATGAAATTAAGGATCACTCCATCTCAGGATGAGATGGGACCCCTAGAATGGGAGGATCCGGAATTGCCGAAATCTGAATTGGAAAGTGGAGCTAAATGCCCCATTGATGAAAACAGTATGGACAAAATAACGGAGGTTGGGGAATCGCAAACACAAATCCAAGCGCTTGTGCATGTAAATTCATGCTTCTCCCTTGCCTCTACGCCTGCCAGATGTGGGGAGTCCTTGGATTCTGAACCCTCCCTAACTGATAAATGGAAAAAAGGGCTTGAATACACGATAACAACGAACAAAATTCACAAAAAAATAAAAGATCATTTTGGGGCTACAAAAATAATGCCTGAGAAAGTTACTCATGAACTAAATGATATATTATCAAGCCCCTCAGAGGGCGAATGCCAGCAGGATGTTTATGACAATTGCCACTCTGCTCTGGACATGAATGCTCCAAGACTGAGCACTCTAAATCTCTCAAGCACTGAAGACATCCAAATACCTGAAAGTCCAGCGCAGGTTTTCCAACTGGCTGAAACACCTGCTGTACTTAGCCCAAATGCAACACAGGAAGAAACTGCAGCTGAGAAGACGGAGTCGAATATCAACACATTAACTGCTCTCAGCTACGTGTTGAATTCTTTGGTCTCTGTTTTTGAGCTCCTGAAATCTGAAGTTCAAATTCAATCTGGGTCGATGATGGAATTAACAAAAGAGGTAGCCACTTTGGATGGCTCCATAGCAGGTTGCTGTAATACCGTCAATTCATGTGTTTTGCCGAAGTTACAACTGATGCAACTGGAATTCACCAAACAGGGTTTGGATATCTCTGCAATATACAGGTCCATTGCAGATATTCATAAATCCAAAGAGGCCGATAGGTCCTTAACACAGGAATTACTGAACCAACTTCAGATGTATAATCGAAACTCACAGGGACACGTGAGAACAGAGTCTATGGAGGCAGACCCCACAAATGATGGCGAGTCATCTCTCTCAGCGTCCACATTGGAAGAATTTATGAGACTGGCAAATATGAATGAGGATCTTTTCCAAGTAGTTTCGATGGAAAAACCCTTAAAAACCAACATCGCCAGTCAGCTGAACTCCCAAGAGGTTGTAACAGAAGAAGTTGCACCTGCGAGTCCACATCAAGATAAAAAGAAAATGAGGAAGAGGGCAGCAAGAAGGATCAAAAGAATTAAAGAAAAATCCATTCAACGGAAAAAAGAGACAACTCACAGAAAAAGACAAAGAACCAGAGCAAGGCAAAACAAAGTAAATCAGTTACTAACCTATTTGTTAAGAGAATTGGAAATAATCATTTGGCACCCACAGAGGAAGAGAAGAAGACTGGCGATCCAACATTCTCCGTCTGTCCATTGAAGGGAGGGGATTCACAGAGTAAATATAACCATATAAATCCTCCTCAATCTGCTCATGATAATAAAGAAACATCGAGCACTACTAAAGTCATGGCTGGACGTAATGTGCTTACGAAGGGATCTCAAACAGAAAATCCGTTGGATAAACCAGTTATAGCCCATGTACCATCTATACCAAAGAAGTCAATTCCTTTGGCCCCCATATTTTTGAAAGGCAAACAAAAGTTGAGAGCAAATGTGTCACTGAATGCAGATGAAAATGTGGTGGTAAGAAAGTCAAGCGTGAAGATTGCGCCAATCTTCTTGAAGAAAAAGAAAAATAGTACCCGGCAGATTCTAACTGCACCGAGTGACTGTGAGCCAAATAATAGTACAGATGCGAGCTCGGGAGCCAGAGCCCAACCTTACTCACCATTGGACGCTTTGATAAAAGTAATCTCACATAGGGAGTCACAGAGCTTACAGTGTCTGGAGGCAGAGCCGACAGTGAGAACGAGAAGTACAAATGACTCCATGGAAGCAAGATGGAATAGTGGGGAAGATGCAAAGGCCCATAGATCTGAAATTAGGAAAGCAGTAGATGCTTACATGCAAGGTCTCTCCATTCCTCCACTCACAAACCCAACTTCATTAATTAACCACCATAAATCACATAATGATGCTGATAAATTCGTGGAATTTGGGAACCAAGCACAGAAGGGAATTGAAATTGGAGGGACTGTCCCAATGATCCAAGGAGCAGCAATATCAGTGACCAGCGCCACAAACTTAAATGCAAACACTTTAAGGATTCCCATCCCCACGCCCGATTCTGACTTAACTTCCCTCCCACCATTGGGTTTACCTACAGACTTTTCAAAAGATGTCTTAACGCTGATTAAAAATGCACTAGGGGATTTGGCTGCGAACACAAAAGAGAAAACGATCAATGTGATACCTACAAAAACTGTCAAAACACATGATATGTTGGGAATGGGAAAAGTCACTCCTCGAGTGGCACTGTGTTCTATGATTGTGAAATGTAGATCAGCACCATGCACGCAATATGACCTGAACAGAAGAGCGATACTAGCAATCTTCTCAGACATACCGCTACTCGAAGACATAAGCTCAGCGGATTTAACCTTGGTGGAATTTATCTCAAATCAGAACCTAAATGCAGTTCGAGTGTGGTTTCAATCCAGAGCAATTCGTAATCTGGTATGGCAGGCGAAGAACTCATTATTCGACCTAGGTTTTCAGCTGGATACAGAAATGGACGACACATTAGAACCTAATACGTCAAGTATTGCAGAACTTATGCCAAGGGTAAAAACTGGCGTTGCAAATGGTCAAGATTTAAATCAACTGTCAAATGACAGGAATATGTGTGTATGCAATTGTAATAGTAACTCAAATTAGCTATTTAATCTGACAAAGTTATCCCCCCTTACTTTGGTGAGCTGGAACTCGCGGGGATTCAAACATTTGCTGAATAATAATGAGAGTGGCCTAAGCAAATTCGACATAATCTTGCTGCAAGAAACCTGGTTATTAAGTCCAATACTCTGGTCAGGATATCAAACACACTTGAACCCAGCTAGGAAGCCCATTATAGGCAGACCTACGGCTGGCCTGCTGGTGGCGGTAAAGGATGAACCGAGAACATCGTCACAGATGTGGGCCATGCCGAATACTCATATGCTTCTTATAAGAGCGGTGATCAACGGTGATACCTACGCAATTCTGAACATATATTGGAATCCAGCAGCTATTACTACGGAGTGCTTCTTTAGGGACCTGAATCTGATATTTGACATTGTTTCCGCGGATGATAAGATCCTGTACTTTATCTTAGCAGGGGACTTGAATATGAACTGCTTAGCAGCAAATGGGACACATAAGAGTGAGAAACTGATACAATGGAACACAATGGTTACTCACAGAAACCTGCAAATGCTGAATGGTGCATTTAATACTGACATGCCCCCTGCACCAACTTGGAAGAGAGGAAACTCTACATCTACAATTGATTATATATATGTAAATTGTGCCCTATGGTCAGCAATGTGCTCTTTTAGTGTGTCCGCATCTGCGTTAAATGACCATAATATGTTGTGTGCTAGTTGGCAGACCATGGCCAAAACTAAGGTTATTGAACCAGAGCTAATAGGTGGCGGTTGTATGGTGGTAAATGGTGGTAAGAATCGACTCTGATGGTCAGAGAACGCCTTATGGCACTTTAATCAAATTCTACACGATTCAACTAACTCCATTAATTGGCAATCCTCAGACATAGGATTGACATATAGCAATACAATGCAACTATTCAGCCAACAGAAGGCGGGTTATTCCAAAAGAGAGAGCCATATTCATGTTTTTGACAGTTCTATACTCACTAGGAAAAGGGCTTATCGCGCCGAGGTAAGAAGTCTAGCAAGGCTTCCTCTCGACATTAAACTAGATCTAACTAAAAAAGCACGTTTGAGTTACAATAACTGGGTCAAAGGACATCGAGCAAATCTTTATCAAAAAGATGGAGCCATTATGTTGTCGACTCTGGCTGATAAAAACATCTCAAAAATGTGGGCATATTAAATCAAACTATTAATACCCGACAGTTAGATCTCCAATCCACAGTGGTTGAGGCACATCAGTGGGTAGATCATTTCCAATCCCTATATGCCCTACCTATAAACACGATCTCGACACTAAATGAACAAGAAGCGATGGGGTTTTGGTTGAATATTGATCAGAAGGAAATTAAACACCTAATTATGACCTCTAGCAACTCGCGTGCAGTAGGCCCCGATGGGATTTCAAATACCCTAATGAAAAAACATCCTGAAGTTTGGAGCTCAATTCTCTACAAGATATTCGCCACAATAAATAAACATCAGAAATTACCTAAAACATGGACGGAAGCCGTTACAGTGCCGATCTACAAAAAAGGCGACCGCCAGTTACCAACGAGCTATCGCCCAATCTCTTTATTGGACGCTCCGGTGAAAATATTCTGTAGAATAATACTAAAAGAGCTCAATGAGTGGGTAGATCAAAACAGTCTAAGAGACTTATTTCAGTCAGGCTTCGTTAAAGGCATGGGCACAACACCGAACATTTTAGCACTCTCAATGATTCAATCGGAGCAAGCAAATGGTGGACTCCCCTTATATCTGGGGTTCATTGACTTTAAATCTGCCTTCGATTATATTGACAGAAATATGTTAATAACCAAACTTAGACAGCATCGGTGCCCAACTTCTCTCACAAATCTAGTGGCATTACTACACACTTCTACATCTATGCGAGTTAAATTAAACATGAGTGGTAGATTATCACCTGCCATCCAGACCCACAGAGGAGTGAAGCAGGGTTGTGCTCTTGCCTCTTTTCTATTTAACTTCTACATTCTGGATATAGGCCCCGTACTAAGGGATTGTGTAACAGATGCACCTCGTATAGGCTCTCAAAGGGTTCCCTATCTACTATACGCAGATGATCTGGTGCTGTTATCCTGTACACCTATAGGCTTACAAAACATGCTAAATCAACTAGGCACATATGCAACATCAAACAATCTTGTGATCAACACAGTTAAATCCCAAATATTAGTGTGTAAGAACAACTTCACAAAAAAATATCACTTTGAGTGGTCCCTTCAAAACTGTGTATTAACCAGAGTCGCCAAATATAAATATCTTGGAGTTTATATTGAACATAAAAAAACCCTAAGCACCATGACAGCTGAAACTAGGGTGAAGTTAAACTCCTTGATTTCACAAGCAAAAATCATTCATAGAAGATATGGGAAATTCACAGTGAAACATGTTGTGCACTTCTACAAGGCCAAAGTAATTCCAATTCTGCTATATGGTGTTGAGGCCCTGGCTCCACAAAATCGTAAATTTTGGGATAGCACAGAAGCTAGATTTTGGAAAAAAGTTCTAACACTTCCGCCAGGAACACCTTTGGCCATATTGCGATATGAATTGGGTCTGATTTCCCTATATACCCATGTAATATGGAAGCAATGTGCTTTTCTCCGAAAAATGTGTTGGGTAGTATGGGGAAATGTAGCCTTCTACATGTATTGGCCCAAAATCTATTAACCACCAAAATTGGTATGCCTTTGAAGTGGAAAAATCATACGCTAAATGCGATTGCTGATGCTTCAGTAACGATCGAGCTCCTATTGACAAATCCTGATCGTGCAAAAAACAAAATTCACCAAGCAGACGGGATTTTCAACATGGCAATCTGCTCAAAACTTAAAGATTTTAACTCCGAAGCATTTGGTGTTAAAAGGCATGGGGTAATATCAGAGTATCTACTAAAATATCCATCACCTGCATGTCGTCAGAGATATCTAAGATTCAGACTAAATCAATATGAAACTAATGAGATTTTATATAGAAGGAGAGCAATATCAAAGGATCAGAATTTCTGTCGGCATTGTAATGATAAAGGACAATGTGAAACATTGCAACATCTTATAATTGAATGCCCTGCCCTACATAACATTAGAGCAAAATGCTTTGGAAATAAATTGTTGGTCCATAGTGGTACTAGTTACAGACAGCTATGGAATCATTTATTCTCTAACCCAAGATTAACAATACAGCTTGCAATTGTGCAATTTCTTAATCAAATATTTCCTGATACGAAGTCTGCTTGTATCTATGTAAAGTGAATGGCAATCTGGTAGTCATAACATTATACATTTCGCTATTTCATGTTGTCCTGTAATGATTTGCAATGAGATACAAAGAATAATTCACTTTCTTTTATTGTTGTAAGTATGGACATGTAACTACAAATATGATAATGAGTGTAAATATTTGAAAAGTTGGTTTACCAGCTAAAACAAATAATAAATAAAAAAAAAAAAAAAAAAAAGTTCTTTTCTGTATGCACAGGTGATGGCCTTTCCCCTTTGGGTCCCTCTCTTCTGGGCTCAGACCCATTTCAAATATCAGCCTCCCTCAGTTGGGTTCACTACGGCTTTTCAAAACAATCTCACCTGTCACATTCACAAGTCTTAATGTCTTTTTAAACAGTTCACTGTGGACACCCCTCTGCCAGGTTCACTGTTGTCCACACACTGTTCATTGGGACTTAAGGCTTCGCTCTGTTCTAACGGCATAACTCCGTTGGGTTCACTTTTGCCAATTCTTTGCCAATCACACAGTTCTTTCTCTTGAACTCACTATTCGGAATTCATCTCCCTTAGCTTTCCAACTACGGGTAAGTCAAAGACTTTTGACTGTACAGGTGGTTTTACTAGACCCCTGTATGACCACTTTGACCTTTTCCTTGCGGCTCTCCTATGGCCGTCTGGTATCGGTAATTTTACCAAATGCGGGATCAACCAAAGTCTCTCAAGTGAGCACCCACGTGGTGCCGAAACCCTTTGCAGCTGGTTTTCCCTTAATGTTCACAGTTCTTTGAACATTTCTTAATTTGCCACTTTGCGACTTTCATTCAACACCGTTTGGTTTCTTAACGGTTCTCCCCTCGACTCACCGGCTGGGCTGTGGTGAACCGCTTGGCTTTTCTTGTATCTGGAGTCAAGGATGGTACCACGATAACAGACGTCTCTCTCTGTCCTGCTTATTAGGGTAGGCATGTTCCATGTACCATTGACATCTGCTGCAACACACGCTGGCTAATGTTCGCGGTCTTACGATTCCTTCTATGGAGGCTTCGCGTGCCTGGGTCGGAAAGGGCAAGGTTGCTTCTCTCCTTGTTACCCTTTCGATACTCGCCGCCTTTCTCCTCCTCTTGAACTGCCAGGCTTGGATAGCTGTCTCGTTGTGTGGTTTGCCTTGCTCGTAGTGTGCTCCTGTGCTCCATTTTTTATCGCTGTGGGGAAGGGAAAGGGCTGACCGGTATGTCTGATTCTGGTCAGTTGCATGACCTTGCCTGACCATTGTGTTAGAACATGTCGGGTAAACCGCTCTAGTGTTGGTTTGTTGTCTTTCGTGGTGTGCAAAAGTGTTTGTTGGAAAAGGGAGGGTAGAGTGCTGGGTATCCTACGTGGTAGGCTGGGGAAAAGGTGTCAGAAGAAGGGGGATACCGCGTCTCACTCGTCAGTGTCCCGCTTCCACTCCCCAAGGACCCCCATCCAGGTGATCCTCCCTCACTGGTCCACCCCCAGGAACTGGATTCAATAGTGATGGCCGAGTCCTGGCCACCTGGATGATAGATCCCCGGGGACTAGTCAGGGAGACTCCTTCAGGTTTCTCCCAATAAACTTGCAAATTGAATCTGCCTGGCATATTCTTCTGCCAGGGCTCTTCTCATATGCACACACTTGTAACTTGGCAGTCTCTTATATTTGTTCTCTTCTGTCTCTAAAATCGTGCCTCTATCTGCTTCCACATTATATAAACTTATTACGCTCAAGAAATATACAATGGCGTCACATTGTGGTACAAATAATTGCAATGTAGACTTGGGCTGTTTGTTGCCGGATATTGAGGAGAATCACATTTGTGCAGGACCAGTTAAATATGAGATTGATTTGGAGTTACGATTTACGCAGCAGCAGATTAACCACTGCTTGTACTGGTCTCCATGGAAGATGTTGTTGTGTAAATGATGCTGTTAGGATGTTTGCTGGAATTGCAGAAGTGGTTCTGGCACCACCCTCCATATGTTATGTAGAAAAATGCAATCTTTTTGGGATGGCTGTTTCCAGAGAATTGATTTGGTCTTAGGTATATCCCTTCCAAGAGACCCGCTTGTTGGCATATTGGGCCTATTTCCCCCTGATACTGGGTAATTCAGTGGAAACCCTTTTGGGGCATACAGGGCATACGGGGCATTATAGGTTGCCAAAAAACATATCCTGAAATTCAAGGAAGTGATACTGCCCCTTGTGTTGATGAGCCCCTTGTGTTGATGATTGGCTGTGGAGTTTGTCACTTCTCTCTAAAAGGGAAAAAGTCACTTTTCATGGTAAAGATCATCCTCATAGGTATGAGAGCATCTGGGGTGTGTTTAATGACCTGTATGCTAACTGTTTACCATTGTGCCTTAAGGTTTGCTGGGTTTGACTCCTCATTAACATCTGTGTGCGGTGGATGGTTTTAGTAGTTCGGTTTTACTTTTTCTCTATTGCTCTTTTCCACCCCACCCCCCTTTTTTTTTTTTTACTCCTTTTATGTTACGAATATGATAGCAGAGTTAAGTTTTTATCTATTCTACAATATGTACATGCAAATGATTTTTCTAAATTATTTGTTCATGAAACTTTAAAAATAATTTTAAAAAATTGGAAAAAAAAGGAAATATTCTATCACTCGTTCTTTCTCATATGCTTCATTTACTTTTATTTGTCTTCGGTAGAATTGCCAAAATGCCCTGATGTCCCTGCTTCCCTTGGTTGAACTCTCCGGCTCTCTATAGCATGCGTGGTTCGCCCGCGGCAATCCTGCAGCGGCTCTTCGGCATCCCACTCTCTTTCTCCGGGTTTGCCATCTCTGCTAGGTGGCTTCTGTGCCCCTCATGCTTCCCGCTCGCCTGTTCTGGTTTTCTCTGTGCTCTGGCAGCGTGGAGGCTGCCTTTCGGTACCTGGGAACGCTCAGTAGACTTTCTTACTCTTCTGGCGTCCTCACAGCTTTGCATCTCTGCTGGCTGTTCCCCTCGGCTACTTTAGTATGTTTGTATTGAGGGTAATGGAAGTCAGTTCTTGATGACTTGTATGCAGAATTTGGGAAAACTTTTCAATAGTCTTGAAAGGCAAGTCAGTTTTTGGTGACTTGTATGCAAAATGTGAAGAAGTATTCTCAGTAACCTTAAAAGGTGTATGAGGGGATTTATGGCAATATGCCATGAAGGCCTGGGGAATAGAGGCGGTATCCTCAAAAGAAAAAGGAGGGATGCCACGTCTCCTCCGATGATATTGTGTTACTCCCCTGAGGGTTCGCCTCCCTCATAAAGCCGCCCCCAGAGTCAGGATCAGGTAGCGGCTGCCGTACCCTGTCCACATGGGGGAGGTCACTGCCGGGAAAGAAGTGATGACACCATCGGATTCATCACACCAATATACACTTCACGTGTATTCATATAATAGAGAATTATCCAAGTGTTCATTATTCAAGAACATGTGTACTGTTGAGATATAAATAGCGATTTTAACTTCACTGGCTGAAACTGTATGCTCTGGCCACAGCTGGATTCTTTCAATGAAATAAAACATTGTCTTTTTATTCCAAACATACTTTGCACAATTTGATTTGATTTGCTTTGTGAAAATGTCAGCAGGCATGTATGTGTTAATACATCGTTAACAATAAATTACTGCATCCATTGAAAACATTTCTTGTGAGTAAAAAAAATAAATAAAATAATTAAAAAAACAGACAATATAATTCACATTCCGCACATTCAGTGAATATTTTGTTTAAAAACAAGGAGAGGCCTTTACATTATGTTAGGTAAGGAAAAAGGCACTCTGACTGGGCAATAATAACATGTAATGAAATATTTAAAATTCCAAACCCAAAGGTAACATGGCATTTTAGTTAAGTGTGTAAGCAATTTACATAGTATTCAGATTTTAATTGTATATAACATTCATAACAAAAGCAGCATCCATGGTCTTCTATGGATATACCACTATCTTGTTTATTTATTTATTGTTAGGCACTTATACAATAAGAAATAACTGTTTAAAAGCGCCCATAGGACAGGGAGGGAGCGAGGGCGGGAAATACATTACAACACAATATTTAAGAGCAGAGGGGAAGAGGGAGAGGGACAAACCTACTATGCCTTATGAGTATTCAGAACGTGCAAGTGCAGAAAGTAAGAGGGAAGAGTGGGTAAGTGCTGGGGAGTCCGAGCTTGTGGGTGAGCTATAGACGAAGTGCTAGGAATGTTGAGTGCTACATGTCCTGGGCCACAGGAGGTGTAAATGCGAGCCTCCAGAGCGGAGGGTGTGCAAATGCAAACTGCTGTGTATACACAGGAGCTGGGAAGAATTGGTGTGGGTGGCCAAGGCCCCGAGGATGTATAAGGGCCAGGGACACTGATTCAGCAACTGTGGGATTAGCAGAGGAGAGAAGGAGAGCAGGAGGGAAGGAGGAAGAAAAGATGAGTCTTAAGGAGCTTCCGGAATTTGAGAAGATCCTGCTCAATGCGCAGGGGGAGGCTATTCCAAAGGAGGGAGCCCGCAGAGGAAAGTGAGCGGCCCCCTGCCCTCTGTTTAGCAAAATGCTTTACACATAAAGAGTTGGTGCCAGACGAGTGAAGTGGTCTAAAGGGAGAGTATTTAGTGAGATAAGGTTGAAGATAGTTTTGTCCCCGGGCCCAGACTGCCTTGTGGATGATGCAGAGGGATTTGAATTTAATCCGTGCAACAACCGGGAGCCAGTGAAGACTTTTTAGTGCAGGAGAGTTGCAGTCTCTGGGCTTAAGGCCAAGGATACGTCTTGCTGCCCTATTCTGGATAAGCTGAAGGGGTTGCAGAGTGGAAGAAGGAAGATTCAGGAGGAGGTTGTTGCAGTAGTCCAGTCTAGAGAGACCCAGGCTCGAGTCACATTGAGCCTCTGAGGGAAAGTGAGAAAATGTATTCATTTGAGAAGGAAGAGCTGATAGTTAGACTTCTTGGCAATGTCCTGAGTGTGAGGGAGGAAGGAGAGCGAGGAGTGGCAATTTAATATTCAGCAACTTGGTCTCTGTAAAAATAATCCTTGAATGATTTTTAAAGACATGCATCGTTTGCCGAAAAAATCTTTGATACTTTTTTGCTTAATGCTGTTGGCGTTTGCTGTCACCCCCTCTCAGTGCATATTTTCTCTGTAGTCTTGCCTCCAACCGGTTACAAATAGTGGAAAGAGGAAGTCATAGTAATGAAAAATAATCTTCATGGTAACTTTGATAATTGTAGTTCCCGCCCGCCCTTTGTCACACTACTGGGACATGTGCATGTCTGAGGTCCCCATATAACGTTTTTTTTTTCAATAAACATTTTTTAATTTGGCAATTGTTCAAGAGTTTCAGTTAATTACCAGTCGTATATCTAAAATAATTCCTTAAAATTCACATTTTGGCTATAGATAATTAGCTGTATGTAATGTGTGCTTGTCTAATACAAAAAGTGTGAGAAAAAGAATAGAAATCTAAATATTAGAGATGTGGTAGCGGAGGTGGGTGCGGTACTTTGGAGTGCCACTGTATTTCTACAGCCTACAATAAGGCATAGCAGTAGGAAACTATACACTGAGAATTTTCAATTTTAACAGACTTAACTATTCAGACATTTCCTAACCAGTTGTGAATGAGGGAGATCAAAGGTCTTAGAATACCCTGGTCTTAGAATAGGGGAGGCCACCAGGGTGGCGTGCTCATGCTTGCAGCCTTAGCGTGTAGCTCCTGTGTCGCCCGGAGGAAAATTGGAAAGATGCCCCACTCAGACTCCCCCTCCTGGACTGACCCGGGCTGGACCCTCTGATAATAAAGGTTTGCCCTTTGGTGATTGGTGATTTTTTGGCAGAGCTATGGCAAGGACAAGAAGGGAGGGGAAAATTAAAGCACGTCCCCTGGAGCTGCGATCCGGTCACTGCGTGCAACGTGAACTACGGGTCAGCAAGGAAGGGCCTGGTACCTCAGCAGGTGCCCCTGAAGTGTCAGGGAGTCGACCCCCGGCCCAGAGGAGGAAGTTGCCCCTGCCTGGTGGCGGGACCTCTCACCCAGCGGGAAGGGACCGGCCTGGCGGCACTTCATCACTGTGGACAAGGAGGCACTGTGCGTCTGATAAGGCGAGGGTGAGGCCCGCTCATGGGCGGAGTGAGGATGCAGGACAACAGAGCTCCACGGAGAGGAAGCAGACCCCGCAGCTGTGCGCCCCCCCGGCTGAGGAGTGTGAACTGTGGTGGATTGAAGGAGGAGTCCCCACCCACCCCCCGAAGACATTGATGGAGCTATCATCCGGGCCCATGGCACAATTTCGAAAGTGGGCCCACAGGTTCCCACCTGGGGCTTGTGCGCACCTACAGCTTGGCAACTGCAACCATTCTGGAATGGCCCGGGGGTGATAGCAGGCCATTACAAAGGACTTTGGAAGACTGGTGGCTTGGTGTGGGCCTCAGGGCTGCAGCCAGGACCGTGTGCCCACCCTGTACGTCACCCGCCTCCTTGGGTTGAGATTTGGAGGCAGAGACTTTGGAATTGAGGAGAAGGGACTGGACAGACATCCCTCACCCCAGACTGAGCAGCCGGACCCCCGGAGTAGGTGAACCTGCAGCAGGTATTGGAGGTAGGGTGGCTGTGGTGAAGGTGGTCTAGCTTGAAGGTGTAACCTGCTGCCCCTGTGCCTCGCATCTGAGACTGGACCTGAGAAGGGAATTCTATGGCTTATGCTGGAACCGAAAGGGGTATTGCTTGGCAGTGGGCCTTTTGAAACGTGAGTCCAAGCAGGTAGGAGGCCCCACCAGCGTATTCAGACCTGGCGCTGATAGAGGGCACCCTGGATCACACAGACTGGAAACTGAAATTGGATCGATTTTGAGTATCTGAGAGGCCCAGGTCTAGGTGATCCAGGCCCAGTTCTGAACATGCAGGAAGGCAGGGACGACCCGGTGTCCGCGAAAAGAGACATTGCAGGGCATTACGACTTTGGAGGTAGCCATGCCGTTATTTGCGGCATGGCTACCCCCATTCCGGGTACTGGGTCTGGGTTCCTGGAATGGGGAAATACCGGGCCATTCCGACCTTGGAGGGCCTGGTATTTCCCCATTCCAGAAACCCATCCCCATTCACATTCCCTGAATAAGGGTGGAATGAATGATCATATTCGGGTATGCACGCTCAATGTGAAAGGGCTTAATTCACCGACCAAGAGGTCCCTCCTTGCTGGAGAGTTCCGCAGAGTGGAGCTGGACGTTTTTTTTTCTTCAGGAAACTAGGTTCACACGTGGCAATGAGAGGAAGATCCCATGTGGCCTCTTGGGAGAGGCATATTGGGAGTCGGGACGGCACAAAAAGGGGGAGTGGGTATTTTGATCCACAAGAGGCTGAAAATGGAAGTAGAGAAAGTCTAGAGGTGTGATGCGGGGAGGACTTTGCTAGTGAAGCTCATGAAGGGGACCCGGATGACTTTTGTGACACTCTGTGACCCCAATCAGGGCCAACTGCGTTTTCTCGAATCCTTGTTGGCAAGGGTCTGAATGAAGGGACAGGACACTTGGTGGTGGGAGGAGACCTCAATATGTGGGCAAACATGCAGCTAGATAGAAGGGCAATGGGCCTGAGTTAGACGGGACTCCCCTCGTCAGTCAGAGACGGGCTGCAGGGATGTTTGGATTCACATGGAAGGTGCAATGTGTGATGTTTTTTCCACCCCCAGGACAGATGGTTCACTTTTTACTCTGCGCCCATTGGGACCAATACTCGCATAGATTACCTTTGCATTCCGAGGGAACTTCTGGGTGGGAATTTGGGCACAGAGATTCATCCAGTCTCGTGGTCAGATCAAGACATGCTAGAATTGGACTTGTCCTGGGCAGATCTTCCCCCCGCAACTCGATTTAGAGGTGTAACGAATCTCTGTGTAGGGACCACATTTTCCACGTTGAGTTGGAAGGCCCGATATGGGAGTGCTTCACTTTGAATGGCACGGGGAAGGTGGACCAGGGTACGGTCTAGGATGCGGGCAAGGTGACATGGAGGGGTCTGCTGATCACAGAGGGAGCTTATAGGAAGAGAGAGAGGCCTTGCTGGAAAATAAGCTGCGGAAGGAGATGGGGACATTGGAGAGACAGGTACAGAGGACAGAAGAGGGGGTAAGGGACCTGATAATGGATGCCATGGGTAAGCGGGAGGAGCTCAGGCTCTTGGAGGAAGGCAAAACAAACTGAAAGCTTCAGTTTTCTGAAGCAAAAATACTATGAAAAAGGGGACAAGGCTGATGCTTTGCTGGCAGCGCGATTACGTGGACAGCGGGCTGACAGATTGATATGGGGGTAGAGGGCCCCGTGAGCGTTCTTGAAACCTCAACAAAAGGGGTGGTTGAGACCTTTGCAGATTTCTACAAAGACCTATATAAGGGGGAGGACCGGCCAGAGGGGGAAGAGATGTGAGCCTACCTCGGAGGGCTGTGGCTACTTAGGCTGTCCCTGGAAGAGGCTGAGCACATGGACGCCCCCATTACAGGTAAGGAGATCTCTCTGGCAATCAGTCATATGCAATCGTCAAAAGGCCCCAGGGGAGAATGGGTACACAGTGTCTTTTTAGAAGACGTTTACCACTGTCTTGACTCCCCACCTGGTCAACCAGGTAAGGGTATTTTAGAAACCGGTAAAGAACCAAAAACATTTGTGCAGGCCCTTATTTCTGTGATACATAAAGCGGGTAGAAACCCACGGGCCTGCGGCTCGTACCGTCCAATTTCTCTCCTCATTGTCGATGAAAAAACATTTGCTCGGATCCTGGCATTGAGACTAGACCGACATATGCCTTGGTGTACTCAGACCAAGTGGTATTTATAAGGGGTAGACAAGGAGTGGACACAATGCACAAGACTCTGCATTTGATTGAGGGGGCCTGACATGGGGGAGGTAATCCCACGCTTTAATCGGTTGACGCAGAAAAAGCCTTTGACAGAGTTGATTGGTATTTCCTGAAGGCAACCCTGAATAACTGGCCCCAAATTTCTGCGGGGATTCCTGATGCTGTACTCGGACCCGGTATCTTGTGTCTCTGCTAATGGTAATCTTTCATGATGGTTTGGTTTGGGTCGAGCAACGAGACAGAGTTGTCCCCTCTCACAGATTTTGTTTTACTCTCTCCCTGGAACCGCTGGCTCAGACCCTACGGGATGACCCCCGGGTGGAAGGTATGTCTGTGGGAGGGAAGGAATATAAATTGGGTATGTACGTCAATGACATTCTCCCACACCTTAGGAATCCTATGGCTGCGGTCCCAGCGGTGGTTGAGATCGTCCAGTTATATGGGGCCCTCTCAGGCTTTAAAATAAATACAGGGAAATCCATTTTGTTTCCGTTGCACCATATGGGCGTGGAGGATCAACGAGATCTGGCCAGTCTGGGAATGAAGGTGGAAGAGGAGCATCTGTGATACTTGGGTATAAAGGTGACAAGGGACATCAGGGGCTTAAATGAAGCGAACTTACCCCCTCTTTTGGTGAAGCTATTTAATGATCTGGGGAAATGGGGCCAACCGACAATGTCATGGCAGGGGCGGCTGAATTCTATTAAGATGAATCTACTCCCTAGAATCCTGTATCTATTTCAGATGCTCCCGATACATGTCCCAGACTGCATGTTTCGCAAAGGTTAACACACGGCTTCTGAGGTTCCTGTGGCAGGGGAAGAAAGCAAGGGTGGCATACGAGGTACTGGTACTCCCGAAGGAGAGGGCGGAGTGGGCTTCCCTGATATCTACCTGTATTACAAGGCGGCGCAACTTAGAGTCTTGGTCCTGCATCTATGGGAAATAGGAGATTGGACAATGTAAATTTCAGATTGGTGATGGTTGGGGAATGGGTATGGGTGCCTAGGGACTGACTCCCAAAGAAGTTGAGTCTTGGGGTTTATTTGGAATATATGGTGGAAGGGCCCAGAGATGAAGGGTGTCCCGACCTGGCCATCTCTAAGTCACTTGAGGGCCCTGAGGTGGATAGATTTCAGACCTGGTTTGTGGCGGGGCTGACGCGGGTGACCAGCTGTGGAGGGAGGGTCAGTTCATCTCGTTAGTGGATTTAGAGAAGGAGCTGGGAATAGGGAAATTGTGTTCTCATACTTGCAGTTGAAAGGGGTACTCACGGCTGAACAGTGGAGGGCAATGGTGGACAGAAGGCTAACTCCTCGGGAAAAGGTCCTGGACTCAACTTTGGAAATGAAGGGTCTAGAGGGGCGCTGTTGAGCAGCCGTTTGGATTGGCCGCCTGAGTGTGAGGCTCTGGCCCCATCGACAATCCTTGATTTAAAATACATCCTCTTGCATGTCAGCTAACGAGATACAAAGTCAAAATTCCTGCAGGATACGAGGCTACGCACTAGCGGTCCAAATATGAATGCGCTCCTTTGACCAACACCAGAGATATTGGTACCAACGAAGCTCGATCGCACGTACCAGCTGTGGAGTGCGGAGCGGCCAGGAGCGGGAAGTAGCCGTCACCCGCTGCGCTGTGTAAGCATAGTTCAAAATGCTGAATAGACGCCACTGCACACTGTGGCCTTGAATACAGAGCTCCCCAGGATGAGGTAAAGCTTGTGGACGCCGCTGCACCTACCACAACAAAGGCGAATTTCCCCAGAGGACACATCCGGCAGCAACGGCTGTGGAATTGCATGGCGGCCCTCAAGACTGCCTGTGTCGGAGGAGACAGCTGAGGCGAGTCGCGCTCCCAGGGCTTGGAATGCAGGAATTAGGTGAGTCGGATGCCCCCACCGCCCACCCCCCACCTGGCCCGGACAGCTGTCGGGACTCGGAGTGGGTCGAGCGGGCTGTGTCATGCTCGGCTCCCCGCCGCTTACCCGAGCTCTCGGGAACAATTAATAATCCCACGGCGGGGCTGAGGTCTCCCCATCGCCGATTGACAATACCTAAATAGCTACCACCACAATACTTGGGCGCTCTCCAGTGAATCGCGCTTGGAGGAGCGGACATTATCTGTACCTCTTAGCCCCCTCCACAAGCCAGCCTCCAGAACTGCGGCGAGGACACACGTGAGCCCATGGCCCTGAGGCCAGATTACTGAGTATAAGTTGAATGTAGACTTTTCGGCCTGGAATACGGTCGGCAAGCTATCGGAAAACGCAATTTAATGTACACATGGCTGATAATCCTGCTGAGTGGTAAGGGGGGGGACACTGAACTCCACAAAAGGGCACTGACTGGACTGTACTTCTTTTGTATCACTTGAAACCCGGCCATATTTGAGTGTTGCTCACTGAGAAGCGTGGAGCAACTCAGGGTGGAAAACTCTACGCTTATTAAATAAGGAGCAACAATTGAGTATAGCAACATTGCATCTTCATTTGTACTACAGCAATAACAGAGCAAACCCAACTCACCCCTGGCAGAAGCTGATAATCCATGCACAATTAACAGGACTCAACTGGGCATAAATAGTGAAGGTGGTCCCAAAAAGAATTTATCACTGCACCGCACTGGGCCAGAAGAAAGGGACGGAACATCCAGAAATAATCTGAGGCTCAAGATCTTCACAACAGATAAAAGAATACAAATACAGCCCACAAAAGCACACTTCTAAAAATAAGAACGGACAATAGGATCTGATCCTAAGGTGGATCCTGGGATATCGAGGAAACAAAGGAAATGAAAGTTCTAATTTCCTCCTTATACGGTGCCCTGGTGGAAGTAGGTAGTGGGATGACTGAAAGGCTCCGGACCAAGTGGAAGAGGGACTTGGGTCTGGAATTAGATGCTCTGCTATGGAATAGAATGTGCACTAGGACCGTCAGGGTTACAATAGCATGCCAGTACAAGCTTCATGAGATTAAACTGCTGCATAGATGGCAGTACGACCCGGTCTGTTTTTCCAGGATGTTCCCGGATGTGAGCCCCCTTCGCTGGCATGGATGCGGGGAGCGGGCCAACTACTGGCATATGTGGTGGGGTTGTGACAGGGTACAAGTTTACTGGGATGCGGTTCTCGGGTGGATCAAGGAGTTGGACGGGGACCCCAGAGAAAAGACACTGTTACTGGTGCTGTTTGGCCTGGAAGAGAGCAAAGCGTAATATATTAGTTCTCTGCATTTGCCTCATTTTCTGTTAGTGAGAAGAGCATGCTTAACGATGCACTGGAAGAGACGATTGCTCCCATGCAGGAAGGAATGGATAAATGTGGGTAGGAACATGCATGTGATGGTAAAGGATCACAGCTGCGATACACGAGAAAGGAGGGAATCTCGAGTCAGATTGGGCCGAGTTTTGAGCCAGGTACATGCCTGGGTAACCAAATACAAGGGAACTGGGGGTCTGGACAGGGACTGGGAATAATTTGGTGAATATGGGGGGGGGGAATGGCAGCATACAGTATGCGAAGGGGAAGACAATTTACGATAAAGGAATTTGGAAGAAAATATGGTATTTGTGTGCCCTCGACTGGACGGACCTTACTATTCCGTGCTTGGCTGGGTCAGAAGGTGGAGTTAATATGTTTAGGGGAAGGGGGGGATGGTATGTGAGGCCATTGCCAAGTTGTTCTTTAAGGCTTGTTTTATGCTCTTTTATTTGGCCATTTGGTGTACTGTTTTTGTTCTTGAAAATTTCAATAAACTTTTTTTTTTTAAAGTCTAAGAATAAAGGATGCTTCAGAAATATAGTTTCTCCTTATTGGGTGGCTACAATCATGTTATAAGTCCTGTGCAGACAAATTCTCCAAATAATTAAGGATTTTCTGGTTTGTGAAGGGTTTGATACCAGTTCATTCTCATTCAAAAGTGGTAACTGTGGTAGGTTTATAGTCATATAATCGAATGTCAAAATGTCGAAAGTCATAATCTCGAAAAAAAAAAAGTCGAATTTTTTTTTTCATTACGTTTTTTATTCGAAATGGGGGAGTCCCCCCCCCTCCCCCAACTCCCCCTTTTTAAATGTTTTTTTTTTGTTTTACCTATTTTTTATTCCCGGACCCCCCAAAAAATATATAAATAAAAAAATAAAAAATTGGACTTTTTTTTCTTCGACGTTATTGTTTTTGAGATTATGACTTTCGACATTATTGATTCGATATTTTGACTGCACACCACTGTGGTAAGTTAGACTCGGGACACGAACAAGAGATCATGTTACGAGATTAAAAGGGAATAAGGTGTTCTTGGCCCTATCTGATAGAAAATAACTTGGTGCTCATCAGGAGGTATTTGTATTTGTATTTATTTTGTTTATATAGCGCTTTACTCCAAAACGCTGTCACAACATAACTCAGTCCGCTGTCTAAATCCTAATCTGACCTAATTTCTGCCCCTACCACTGAGCATGGCCTCCGTGTCATTTTGGTACAAGAAGTGGTTATGGTTTTGTAGCCATGATTTGTAGCTCTTCGCTTCTAATTGCCACTTTAGCCACAAAGTTTTGGTGTTCTCTGAGATTGCTGTTCTTTTCAATTGCCTCACAAGCCTTCTTCTTTCAACCAGAGTTCTATCATACTCATGGTTGGGCTTCCTGCCTGTTTTTTTTCCCTCCTTTTGGCTCGACCTTGTATTTTATTAAGAGCGGGAGATAGTCAGGACGTTCCATTATTTCCGGCTTGTTTAGAGTGTTTCTTTCATATTTATCTGTAATGTATTTGATATTGGCCGCAGTCAGGCGTAATCTGGTTTGTTGGTTATTTGCCACCATTGATGAAGTAAATGATTTTCCCACCGAATGGACTGATGCCCAAGTCATGGAGAGAAGATTATGGTCACTTTCTTTGGTTCGGATGACTTCAAAGGATTCTATAAGGGACAGTAGGCTGTGGGATACGAAGAAATAGTCTAGGGTTGCCCTAGAGTTTTCCCGTTCCCATGTCTTGATGATCTTTTCCCAGGATTTCAGCCAGGCCACGTTATGAAAGTTCCGAGAGTTCATCAAGGACAGCCATGCGAGCGATTCCTCTTTCTTCCGTTGAACTTTGGGGGTTCAATTTGTTAATCTTGCCCCCAACAGGGTCACATTTTGCATTCAAGTCACCACATATGATTATATGAATCGTGTTCTGCTCCACGCAGATGTTATCAATGACGTCTGCTACTTGGTTGCAAAAGATTTCTGTCGATGTTTTCTGGGGGTTCCAATAAAGGATTATGATGGTTAGCTGAGACGTGGAACATATTCTGGTGCTGGGATCCTGATGGCTCCATGTGGTTAAGACCGCAAGAATACCATATGCCTCAATTAGTTTGATACCTGATCCAAGCCGAGTTGCTAGCAGGACACCCGACGACGGCTGCCCAAACAAACCCTTTGTGGCTGCAGAAAACTCAATCGAGAAGCCATCCAAGGATGGTTTCTCTGTTAACCAGGTTTCCTGGAGGCATAAGATGTCAAACGTCCCCAGGTCCTGGTTATTTGTGTTAGTGAGGTGTATGTGGCCTCTGGTGTTCCATGAAGCCATAGACAATGCGTTTGTTCTTCTTGTTCAAGGATCGATGTTGACCCAGCCGAGTTTGGAACCAGTTGGGATTGCTATCTGCTAGATTTTCCATTTAGAGCAGCCTTCAGCCATTTCCAAGGGCTGTTCAGAGATCTGTTTTCACTTTGATCTAGTGTTTTTGCAATGGTTTGGGAGGCAGTCTTATTTATATATACAGGGAGGAACAATGCTCTTTTGATCACAAAAGAATGTACAATAGATAATAAATCAGATTTAATGGGAAACAGTGAGCGTCTTACAATGGGATGAGTTTGTGTGACATTCTGACCACGTTGTGCAGGGAGTAAATGGAACAGTAACCGGGGACAATACAAGGGTGGACATACATAGATTAAGGACAACCAACATTAGACACTTTTAAGTGATGGTAGGTGGTATAGCCAGCTGTGTTAGGGATGTCACCATGATGGATGAAGTGCTAGAGTGGAGGCAGTAGAAAGTGAGGGCCAGAGGCATGGTAGAGGCAAGGGAAAAATGTTAGCTAGAAGGTAGAGGAGAGGTAGGTTAAGAGGCTAACTCAGAGGCAATGAGGTTGGCTTTTAGTTTGATTTTGAACAAACCAGTGTGCACTGTTTCTCTGATATCCGGGGGAAGAGAATTCCATGCAAGTTGAGCATGAAGAGAGAAAGAGCGGAAGCAAGAGGAGGCATAGAGAGAGCGAGGTGCCACAGAGCTAGTCAAGGAGGCAGAGCAAAGATTATGAGAGGGATTGTAGAGTTGGATAGAGGAGGATAGATGGTGTTGTCTTTCCATGGATAGAGCTGTACACCAGGAGAAGAAATTGAAATATGGCCCTGTTTTGCGTCGTCAGCCATCCAGTCTGGTGACGGTACAAGGAAGTTGGTGTTAAGTGAGGGAGTTCAAAGAGAGTCCTGGTAGCAAAGTTAATGATCTTGTCGGGAGGACAGAAACCATAGTTGTGGAGACCAAAGAGGATGCTAACACGGTTTGTTTGTTTATTTAATATAGCGCAAAACCAAACCCGCAGGTAGCCGGGCGCAAACATTACAAGAATACTTGAGAACTTGGTTACAGTGACAAACACAGAAGTAAGCGGTAGGAGCAGATTCAGAAACATTATAGATTGCATGTGTTGGACGGTAGTACAGTTTAGAAAATACAAGAGTGATTAAGAGATGCTTGGCATTGTTGAAAGGACGGAGGTGATTTTCCTAATATTTAGGAGGGAGAGGCGAGCCACCGTTGCAGTTTTGGAAATGAAAGTGGAGAAGGTGTGAGAAGGATCATAGATGACACTGAGGTTTCTAGCTGAAGAAGAGTAGGGGAGAATGTCAGGTGGGAACTGGATAGGCAGGGGAAGAGATGAGAGTATTTGGCAGGGGAGAAAAGCACCTCTGTTTTGGTTGAGTGTACCATCAGAGGGTGAGAGGCCATCCATCATTTAATGGCAGAGATACAGTTTGAAATTTTGATAGAGAGATCAGTGAAGCGTTCAGGAATAGAGAAGAGGATTTGGGTGTGGTCCACAAAGAGTTGGTACGAGAATCCAAAGGAAGAGATTAGTGTCCCAAGAGCAGAGGTTTAGTATTTAAAGAGGGGCGGGTCCAAGACTGAGCCCTGTGGAACACTAACAGTTAGAGGAGTGAGTTGAGAGGTGGTGTTGTTCCGGGAGACCAGGAATTGTCAAGGAGCCAGATAGGATTCAATCCAGACAAAGGCTCGATTGGAAATCCCAAGAAGAAGGAGAGCATTAAGGAGATCAGAGTGATCTATGGTGTCAAAGTCAGCAGACCGGTCAAGGGAGAATTAGGATATGGGATAGGTTGGAGTGCTTATCAGAGGAGGTGAAGTTTGTCAGGTTCCCCTTTAGCTTACAAGCTAGGAAATGTCCTTGGCAGCTCAGGGCTGGGGCGAGATGAAAGAAGGGTGCTGGATTGTAAAATTGTTGTTAATTTACTATTGAAAGCCAAAACCCATTTTTCCTTAACACTCGTAGTGTAGGAGACATGAGTAACCCCAGTTCAAGATGGAGACATTAACTCTTAGTACTGATTGGTTCTTCAGCTTCAGTGAGGTAGTTTAGAATCTTGTGAGAGATTCTAAACTGCCTTTCATTCAGACATCCAGCTAACAAGGTCAGTTTACCAAGCACCAGAGAAAAATCCATAGAAAATCATACTTAAGGAAAACTAATCTAAGAAGAGATCAAATCGAAGGTGAAAGTAGAGTTGAGGGAAGAAGCACAGACTACAGCAGCAACCGGAAGCTAAGTGAAGTTTGAGTTTATAAAGCTAAAGTAGAATTGGAATTTGTAATTAACCTTCTTGTAAATATCCATGTTTGCAACCTTGTGCCTGGAAGTTGTCGACAAACTGAGCCACTCGCTTAGTGAGTAATGAAGAGTAGACGTTTCATTAACATTTGCGCGCGTAGGCAGCAGTCTACTGAACTAACTAAAGTAACATTCTGTGGTAATGCGCATGCACTAAATTCGAACTCACGCGCATTGGGACACTTTCATTCTCCGTTCAGCAGTCTTTGCGAAGGCGAGCATGTTCCATGAGGCCTGAGAGTGAAGGACCTCAGAAAAACGCAATGGCATACGAGCGCCTTATGCTTGAACCAAACGAAAAGCTGTTGTGACAGCTCGTCAGGAAGAGACTGCAGAACATCGCACACAGAGTTGGAGAGCGCAATATGATTGTAGCAGCGCAGGTGAGAGAATTTAGACTTTTGGACCGGAAGGCAACGTGGCCCAAGTAGGCAACTAGAAAATTAAATGTGAAACGTTTTACGTTATTTGGATAACGTTTCATTCAGCAGTTTTGGGATGTTTTAATTTGGAAAACCTTACTTTTAGTTAAAGGTACAGATACAAGACCTTGTTTTGGAGAAAGGATAAAAAGGTTGCTGGGAAAAAATATTTAATTCATCTCAAGACATTATCTGAGAGTTAAGAAAAGGATTACAGAACCTCAAGAGGAGAAAAGACTAAAGTTTGAGAGTAGAGAAAAGGAGTTCAGAGGAGCAGAGTGTTTAATAGCCTTTCAGCAGAAGGCAAAGGCTTTCAGGTAGTATAGGGTTACATGGAGAGACATGCACTAGAAAGTTAGGAAGCATTCAACAGAGTAATGTAAATAATCTGTATGTTCTCTCTTCAGGTCAGAGAGAGTCATCAAATCGAGTGCAAGGCGAACAGGTCCTGGTTTGTTATTTTATCCACTTCCCCTTTCCCCTCAGGGTTGTCAATCCTGCAATTTTTAATTAGAATATTGTAGAGTGGGCAAACCTAGTGGGTCTGAGGGTCCATTGTCTTCTCCTGTAGGAAGTAAGAATTGGGACCTGATAAAGTAGGAGACATTCATGAGAGAAGTTTCCTTGGAGTGACAGGAACAGAAACCTGCTTTTAGGGGGTCTCAAGCTTGTGGATATCTAAAGAAAATTGCTAAGAGTGTTGAACACAACCCTTTTGCGCACTGGTAGTGTGGAAGGAGAGACACAGGGCGAAAGTTAGCCGGTAGATTCGGGTTAGCACCTTGCTTTTTTAGGAGAGGGATGACTGTGGCCGTTTTGAAAATAGAGGGCAAGCAAGCAGAATCTAATGACAGGTTGAAGAGCTCAGCGAGGTGAGAGGCCAGTAAAGGGGCAATAGGCTTGACTAGCTGAGGAGCAAGATAGTCTAATGGGGTACAAGAGAAGTTAGCATTCATGAGTAGAGATATGATTTCTTCATTATTAGTGTGATTAAAGTGGGAGATAGAGGCAGAGGATGGAGTAGGTGTGTAGTGTAGGATGTAGGAGGAGGGAGGAGCGAGTGTGAGGAAGGGTAGGCGAGAGTCTCTAATTTTAGAAAGGTTTGCTGTATTCAGCTAGTTAATCAATGAGTGTGGAATTGATAGTCATAGGTTTGGGAGGAGGGAGGAGTTAGTTTAGTGCGCCCTGGTTCCGGCGAGGATGGTTGGAGTGAGAGTCAACAAAATATTATTTTTCTCCATCAGAGAGGATGGAGAGGTAGAGTTTCAGGTCCTTATGCGAGTGGGTATGCATCCATTTGCAGAGCAGCCAACTTATGTCTCTGCAGAGAGTGTGTATGAATGGGATGACCCATGATTGAGGATGCTGAGACCCAGGGGTGAAAGTTAGCCGTCGGAAGTGAGAGGAGAATGAGTCATATAATAGGGATTGGAAGCTGGAGAAGGCAATGTTGGTGGAAGAGGCATGAAGTGTGAAGGAGAGAGAGAACTTTAGGTCCGAGTGAAATGGAGGGATGGCAGAAGGTTTATATTTCCTTTTAGTAATAGATGGGGCAAGTGGTAAGGGGAGATCAGAGGGTGTTGGAAACAATGGAGTGATCAGATAGGGATGGTGTGACAGTAGTATCAGTGGCTGATAGTGGTGGAGATGAATAAGAGATCCAAACTGGTACCCCATTGTGGGTAGCTATGTTATGACTAGAGTGGAGAGCATGGTGTGAGGAATCCTGCGGAGTCATCACCAAACCCCAGCCTGAAGTCTCCTCCCATGTGGCCAGGGGAAGGTAACCACTACTTGATCCTACCCCTGGGGGTGGTATCGGGGGAAGGATCACATGGGAGGAGATGCCTATAAGGTGGAAGTGTTGACTCCACTAGGAAAGACGTGGTAGTCATCTTCTGAGGATGAAAGTTAAATCACTTCCAGATACCTAATGGCATATTACCAATGTACCAGTCCCTCCCAAATGACTAACCACAGAACCTGTCATTGGAAAAGCATGTAGACCGAATAAGGTTGGTACCTCAAGGGTTCAACACCTAAAAATCAAACTCTTGAATTGTTCTTATTCTGCCTTAAATAGAATTCCTCACTCCGATGTGGAATTACAAACATTTCACAAACTCTTCTTACCCTAATAACTCTTAGTACATAAAGCACTCTGAATTCATTGAAATTGACATACAACAAACTAATGTCACACAATCCTCTATGGACTTCAGTTCCCATAATACTAGTGGTACTGAGATGAGGAAGAAGGCCTGAGAGGGAATGAGAATTCAGTATGTTGATAATTCAAAGGTGCAGTCTAGTTGCTGCAAACCAAGGCACCTGTGTGGGATATTTAAATCCCAAGATGAGGCACAGCTGCAGGAAGGAGGTGAAGGAGAGGAAGAAGTCCGAGCAGTAATTGAAGGCTGTGTGGGAGGCATAGCTGAAGAAGCTGAAGCCATCTGAGGTACAGGAACAGTCACAGAAGGAGCCACGGCAGCAGAAGCCACCACAAAGGGTGGAGACCAGCAGAAGTGCAGAGTACGCGCAGCGTGAAGCAGCGTGCTACGGAGACCTGCTCCGAAAGCAGCATGCAGCAAGTTGGTGAAGCCACAGAAGATCAACGGAGCTGTCAGAACTCCAGAAGACCAATACACAGCTTACTGACGGTACCTGGAAGGAGAGAGTGCAGGCTGGATGCCGGAACTCCACCACGACACCTTACCGCGAGAAGGAGCTGCCAGAGAGCCGGTGAGTTGGCTAGAAGTAAATGCTGACATCGGGGCACTTCGTACAAGAACGTTGTTACAAAATAACAATTTTGAATACTGAACAATTAATGAATTGAAGCAGATGCCATTTTCTGAATACCGAATTGATAAAGAAACAGAACAAAAGTGGCAGAGACGCAAGGCCCTTTATAAGGGACTAGCACTAGGGAAAGGTTACAACAAACATTACCAACAGCCAAGAGGCTGTGAGAAGTTTCTAATTGAACAACCAGTGGGGAAAGATTGTGAAACCATAGAGAGGCGACAAGGGCGCAACTCTTCCTTTTTGTGATCTCAACTGGGGGAAACTTGTAACCCAAACTGCCACAAGTGAAGAGCCTGTCTAGAAGAGACTAAGAAACATTTTGAGACTAATTTTTCTATCTCAAGTTTGCCGTTTAGGGAAAACTGGAACACCCATTGTCAAGAGTCAAGAGACTATAAGAAAACAGTTATTGAGCAACCCTCCTTCCAAGAGGGATTGGTGTGGAGAATCTTGGAGTCAATATTGCCATCAAGTTTGAAAGTAGTTGTAGGAGTTTTTCTACCTGGCACGCGAGTATACCGGGAAAGAAGATGGTTTGATTAAATACATTTGTGACAAGAAGGTGTGGTGGAAGAACTCTTTGTTGAATTAAGGAATTAATTTACTTCATCATTGGTTTGACAAGCAGTGAGTGGCATGACCATGAAAAGTTAATGTGCTGTCTTGACAAAAGAGGTTTATTTGAAGAAAGTGCTTTAAGAAAGGTTGAAGTGCTATCCTGACAAAAGTAATTCATTTGAAGGAGGTGTTATATGTGGATTGATTTATTTATTTATAGAGCGCCTTACACCAAGGCACTGTACAATGGAACAACTTAATACAAAGAACAACAGAAAACATTGGGAGCAGAAATTACATCTTGAATCATTCTACAACAAAACAGTGCAAAGAGCAATTAACTGAGGGGAAGGGTGAAGTGGAGTGGGAATAGGATTGGTGAGGGGGGCAGGAGAAGGATAGAACGAGTGAAAATGGAAGGGAGAGAGAGTGAAATAGGAGAGAGAGGAATAAGAAGAGGGAAAGACGGGGAGGGGAGAAGAGAGGGCGGGGGGCTTTCAAGGTGGAGAATGGAGGAGGAGGGATTTAAGGGAAGTGCGAAATGAGGGGAGGGTCGTGGAAGAGCAGATTGATAGGGGGAGCGAGTTCCAGTGCAGAGGAGCAAGGAGTTGAAAGGAGCGGAACCGGGAGGAAGCGCAGGGGGAAGGAGGTACAGTGAGGAGGAAATGGTCAGCAGGACGTAGGGAGCGAGAGGGGGAGTAAAAGGTGAGAAGGGAAGAGAGATAAGGAGGAGCAAGACCATGTAGGGATTTGAAAACAAGGCAGAGAAAGCAAAACTTTAGCTGTAAGTGGAAAGGTAGCCAGCGAAGGTGAGAGAGCGAGGAAGAGATGGAGTCACGGGAGGTAAGGAGACAAAGGGTATGAACAGCGGGTGGTAAATGGATTTAAGGGGGCAAGTTGAGATGCAGGAAGTCCAAAGATTAAGGAGGAGCAGTAGAAGAGGCGGGAAAAGTTGAGAGAGGAAATAAGGAGTTTGGTAGCGTGGAATGTGAGGGAGGGAGGGAGGGACGGATTTTGCGAATATTGTAGAGGTGATATCGGCAGGTGCGGGAGGTGAGTGAAATGTGTGTGAGAAGGTAAGAGAGGAGTCAAATAGAACACCTAGATTACGAGCATGGGAGGAGATGGGGAGATTGGTGGGAGGAAAGTGGATTGAAGGGGGAGGAGAGGGAGGAGGAAGAGTGTTAGAAGGGAAGAAAAGGACTTCAGTTTTATCAGTGTTAAGAGAGAGGAAGTGGGAGGACATCCAGTTCTTGATGGCTGTGAGACAAGAGGAGAGTTTAAGGTGGAGGTCAGGTGTGAAGGAGGAGAAATAGAGAAAGAGTTGGGTATCATCGGCATAGAAGTGATGGGAGATACCAAAGGAGGAGATAACAGGAGCAATGAGGGAGGTGTAAAGAGAGAAGAGGAAAGGACCAATTACAGAGCCTTGAGGAACTCCGTAGATGAGAGGGAAGGAAGGAGAGGTCTGGCATCCCCATGAGACAGCAAAGGAACGAGAAGAGAGGTAAGAAGATAGCCATTTCAGAACAGGGCCTTTGAACCCGAAGGAGGGAGAGAGTGTGTAGCAGGAGTGGGTGATCGACAGTGTCAAAAGCTGCAGAGAGATCAAGGAGAATAAGGATAGAAGATTGCTTGGCAATAGAAGAGAGGAGAGAATTGAGAATAGAGGTGAGAGCAGTTTCAGTGGAGTGTTTGGGTCGGAAGCCAGATTGGAAGGGAGGAAGGGGAGTGGAGGAAGAGACGAAGGAAGAGAGTTGAGAGTAGGCGAGGCGCTCAAGGAGTTTAGAAAGGAAAGGTAGAAGGGAGATAGGCCTGTAGTTAGCGGTAAGAAGTGGATCAGCAGAGGGTTTCTTTAGGATAGGAATAATCGTTGCATGTTTGAAAGCTGAGGGAAAGGTAGATGAGGAGAGGCAGGAGTTGAATAAAGTGGTAAGGTAAGGGATAAGAAGAGGGTAGATCTTGGGGATGAGAACGGAGGGGAGAGGGTCAGAGGGGGCGGATGTGGGGTGGGCTTTGGAAAGAAGGGAGGAGACACCTGAAGTAGAAACAGATGAAAAGACATACATAGTGGAAGAGGGAAGAGAGGGGGGAGGAGGAGAGAGGGTGATGATTTTGGAGGAAAAGAAGTTGGCAAAGTCACAGGGAGAAAGCATGGAATTGGATGAGGGATCGGGAGTAGGAGGAGAAAGAAGGCCGGAAAGAGTTTGAAAAATCCGACGAGGATGAGAGGCTTGAGACTGGAGTAGGTTAGAGTAGTAAGAGGACTTGGCGGTTGCAAGACAAGAGTTGTAAAGGGCATGGTAAGAGAAGTAAGAAGTTTGACTAGAAAGCGAGGGAGTTTTGAGCCAGAGTCTCTCTAAACGCCTGAGAAGGCGTCGCATAGAGCGGAGATGGGAGGTAAGCCAGGGTTGAGAAGGTTTCCGAGTAGGGCGGAAGAGAGAAAGGGGGTAAAGTTGGTCAAGGGCAGGGGAGATAGAAGATGAAAGGGAAGAGAGAGCATCGACCGCAGAGAGTAATGCAAAGTCTTGGAGAGATGGGAGAGAAGAAGAGCAAGTGTCAAAGAAGAGGGTAGCATCAAAGTCACGGAGGTCACGACATGAGTAAATTGGGGGAGAGGGATGAGTATTGGTGGGTGGTGAGAGAGGGGAAGGGAGAAAGAGAGTAAGGCATGGTCAGAGAGATAAACAGGGAGAGAAGAGACAGGGGAGGGGGGGTATAGGAGGAGTTAAAGATGAGGTCAAGAGTGGAACCAGAGGAGTGAAGGAAGGAGGGAGAGGAGGTAGGAATCAAGGATGGAGAGGAGAGGAGAGGATTGGGGGGGGAGAAGGAAGATGGATATTAAAGTCGCCAAGTACAATTAGAGGAGAGGGGGTGGGAGAAATAAGTGAGAGGAGGTGATCCAGATCTTCAAGGAAGGAAGAGAGAGGGCCAGGGGGTCGATAGACGACCAGGAAGGAAATAGGGTGGGGAGAAGAGAAGGACTTGTAGAGGAATTCAAAAGTAGGAAAAGAGGGGAGAGTTGGAGATGAAGTGGAGGAAATGAATTTGGGGTGGAACAGGAGACCAACGCCTCCACCACGACCAGAGGTGCGAGGGGTATGGATGAAAGAGGAAGATGAGGTCGTTAAGGAAGCGGGGACCGAGGTGTTATGAGGTGGAATCCAGGTTTCAGTTAGGCAAAGGAAATGAAGGCTAAGGCGAAAGAATAGATCAAGGGTAGCTGCAGTTTTGTTGCAGATGGATCTGGCGTTCCAGAGAGCAATGTTTATGAGGGCAGAGTGGTTGGCTGTGGGTGGGTAGAAAAGGTTAGGGCGGTGAGAGAAGGAAGAAGGATGGATAGGGGAGTGGTGGGAGAATAGTGGATAGGACTAGGCATAAGGAGGAAAGAGGAGAGTAGAAGGGAGAGGAGGAGATGGGAGGAAGGGGAGAGGGGGGGGGAGAGTGAGGTGGGAAGGAGATATGGAGGATCGCATACCAAGGACTTGGGTATGGACAGGAAGATAGGAGCAATAATTGTAGGAATGGGAATGTAGAGGGTAGAGACCAGCGGGTTAGCTATATAAAGGGGGGATGTAGAGGGCAATGTGGAATCAAGAGTGAGGAGAATTGGCAGGAAGAAACAATATGAACAGAGGGAACAGGCCCTCGGATAACATGTTGGAGGAGACCAGGTGAGGATGGCGTTGAAGGTGGATTCAAGTCAGTGGTGAGAGAGAGCCGGAGGGAACCAAAAGAGTCGGAGGGTGCAGGATCTCGAGACTGCGGATGGAGGAGTCCAGTGGTGCCTGAGGCAGGACAAAGTAGGTACTCAAAGTTATCACCACAGGAAAGTGAGTAGCAGTTATTGGGTGCTGCACCTCGGCATGAGCAAATAGGCACAGGTTGGTCAGACCGCTGTAGGTGGTGACAGGGTAGAATTGAGAAAGCAACCACAGTGCCGGGCTGTAAGTACACTCGATGACAATGTGGCCTGAGGAGGGCGGAAAAGCAAAGGAGAAGCAGTGCACAGATCACAGCCAGTGCTGGGTGAGCCGAGAATCATGGAAGTAGAGTTGGAGCAGAGCCAGTGGAGCAGTAGAATGTTCAGGTGCAGGTATGGAGGAACATGGAGCCAACACGCCTCCGTCAGGATACAGGATGTGAAAGTTAAAGGCGGCTCAGAAGTCTGTAGTAGAGGATTGAATGTGATGGGACTAAGGCTGCGGCAGACCCAACAAGAAACCAAAAGCCTCAGACTGTGGGGGGAGCACAAAGGCAACAGAGCTTACACTGGAGGAGTCAGACTCACTCTAGGATGGAGGGGGGTGCAGGGCAACATCAAGATGGTGGTAACTCAGACCACGGCTAGCCCGCCGGAGTTCAGGTAGTCAGAGGAGCAGAGAACCATGAAGGTGCTGAGGGGACAGACAGAGCCACCCCGTTTTTCGCCTGTGTATGGGAAGGGCAAGAGGCAAGTAGAGGACTCAGGAGGTCCTGAACATGGTTCCAGGTGTGGTTGCAGACTCACCGGGTTCTGAGTAGTGGAGAAGGGGGCCATTGGGCGGGGCGCCGCAGAGGGGACACCCAGTGCCGCCCCGTTTCGTCTCAGCACGAGAGGTGGAGGATCCAAGGGGTCCCGAGGCCGGACCCAAGCACGGTCACAGGCTCGACCGGACTGGTGAGGAGAAGGAGGGGCCGACGAGGAAGCACCTCAGCGTAGCAGGCAGGACACTTAAGGCCACCCCATCTCCACCCGGACACAGGGAGGGTGAGATGAAAGGAGGCTCTAGGAGGGCCCAACGCTGGGTCCACGAGCGGCCGCAGGCACACCAGGACCTTGTGGAATGAAGGGGAGGGCCGGTGTGAGAGTGGGGTGCGCCAGAGCTGCAGAGGGGCAAACAGAACTAGCACAATGGATAGTCGCAGGCTCAACCGGATCCCGCGTAGTGCTGAAGGCGCTCAGGGGGCTCAGTGTAGCGCAGAGGCCCCAGGAAGCAGCGATGCAGGTCAGCCGGGATCCAACGTAGTGCAGACGGCGTTCCGGGGGCTGAGTGAAGTGCACAGGCCCCAGGAAGCAGCGATGCAAATCCGCCGAGATCGCACGCAGGAGGAGGAGGCTCCAGACCCTGTGGAGTGAAGAAGGGGCTCGGAGAGCTGTGTGGAGGCAGCTATGTGGAGGAGGCCCCAGGAAGCGAAGGAAGAAGGAGGGGGCTCCAAGGGCCGTGTGGAGCCCGGCGGTCCAGGGAGTCTCCGAAGAAGGACCGAAGCTGGCTCCGTGAACAGCTGCAGCCGCCCCTGCAATCGAGTCCCTAACTAAGGACAAGGGTCTCCGGAGCCTGTCCAGTGAGGAGTCTAGTAGAGGGGACCCTGTGTCGGATCCGCTGGTGTCGACTGCGCAAAGGCAGGAGGGGGTAACCGCTGCCCTGGATATCTGGAAGGCGGGAAGGATCCCGTAGGCCGACCCGATGACAGAGCGGGAGGAAGGCCGTTCCGAGGCTCGATCTTGAAGCCACTCAAGGCGGATCCGATTTTCGCCGAAAAAGCAGACAGTGGAGCTTAAGTAGGTAAGTAACAGAACGGATAATGAAACGGGTAGAAATTGCAGTTTAAACTGCCTTAATTTATGAATGAATCAGCCTGAATAAGGAGACGCAGACTCAGGCAGCCATGCTCATGCGCCCCCTGGTGGTGATTTAACTGACCAATTAGATTGGTTTGAACTTGCGTTGTAAAAGAAAGACATTTATCTTTTCCAGAGGCTATTGTGGAAAACACCAGCTGTTTTTGAACTGTCAACAAACCTTTGTGGCAAAGACATGTGTTGTGTCCAAGAGAAGGACACAATGACTGAAAGAGACATTTTCTATTACATTTTCTATTACTTTGAACCGAACATTATTGAACTGTTGAATCAGAACTGGACTCAAAGTATTCCTGCATTTGTACAGGGGAAGAGAGTTCAACCCTGGACACAAGGACTGCTTTCAAGAACTTTTAAGTTTGAATTGAGAGACTATTTTGTTGAACTGAAGTTAGCCATACTTTCCTTGAATAGTTTTGTGGTGTATATAAGTGTGAGGGTCAGTGACTTATTGGACACTAGTTCATTCTTCTTTAGTTTTAGTTTGCTAGGTAGGGACGTCTTTATTCATTTAGGGAAAGATAGGGCGTTCATCCAACCCTTTTTCTTTTAATAAATTGGCAAATCTTGAGAAATCTTTACCTTTGTGTCCATCTCACAATCCTGACCCCTGATAGTGGTCACTAACATAAGATTGAAGTTCAGATTTCTGAGAAGTGGTTGGAGAGGGAAGGTTAAATTCACCTAAGAAAATGAGGTTATGGTGGAAAGAGAATCAAGGAGTTGACCACGTTCATCAAAGAAGGGTTCAGTGGCATCAGGAGGGCGATGGATGGAGATGTGAACCGCATGAGGTGGAGCAATAGCAGGGATGGTGAATTTAGAAGAGGTAGGAGAGGATGTGGCATTGGGGATTTGTGAGGCAGTGAGATTGTAGAGAGTAGGTGTCTGCCAGTCTGATTAGGAGCATGAATGAAGGATAGGTTTAGTAATGTAGGGTGGCCAGCGTGGCCGTGCCAAATGGAGGAGTCCAGGTTTCAGTGATTGCAAGAAGGCCTACGAGAGGAGAGCTGGCATGAAAGTAGTCAGTGATAAAGGAAGTACTCATACATCCTGTCCCTTTCCTCCATCCTTGTGGACGTCCCCTAACAAGGGGACAGAGCAGAACCTTTGACAGCGAAAAATTGAGCTTCCCCTTTAAATCTAATTAAGCGTGCAGGGGCGCTCCTTCAGGCGTGAAAATGCCCCACCGAAGCCCGCCCACTGCTGGGACGCGTGCGCGGCTTGCACCACTCTCGGTCACCAAGAATTGAAGTATCTGTTGTCACATTGGAGGGAGATCTTCCACACTTTTCCTCCAGCTCACCTTAAAGACTTTGGGCCTCAATATGAGTCTGGCGCCTGGGAATGGGCAATTACCGGGGCATTACGGGCCCCGGTGGACCCGGTATTTGCCCATTACCGGGTGCCGTAAAATAAGATTCCCCATTCCCATTTGAGTCCCATTGGACTCAATGGGAATGGGGAGGTTGGATGCACCGGCACCATTCGTGAATGGTGCCTGTACATCCGTCGGTCTGCTCGTGGGTGCCCGTCCCCCCGCCTGGACAGACCTGGAGGGCGAAAAGGCACCTGCGAGCAGAACTCGTAGTTTGCCGTCCGGTAACAACGATACTGGCAAGCTTACCGGTACCATTGTTACTGGACTGGCAAACTCATAATGAGGCCCTTTGTCTCCAGGACCTCACTACAAGCCAAGGTAGGCCCTTTGTTTAGTACAGCTCCTCAGCACGGTGCCTCCTTCACGGGGGTACCCACGGGCAAGGGTTCCTTGGCTCTTCCGGGCGATCTGTGGGCAGACCCAGGGCAGTCAAGGCTACCGGCCCGCAAGTCGAAGGGCTCCCGGACTCTACCGGACAGTCCACAGAGGGGCAATCAAGGTATCGTCGTGCTGTACCTCCAAGAGTCAGTCCTCAGTACGAGCCGACATGACTACCGGCGCAGAGGCCGAGGGTGAATTGCTTACCGGAGCTTCCTCTAAGGTTGTGAGTCAGAGCGTTTCGACTACTGGCCCGCAGGCTAAGGGCTCAGCGCCTACGACCTACGAGAGCGAGCTCTGAGATCGATGCTTCTGTTTCGGGTGCAAGACCCAAGGCGTGTCCTCTCATGTCTGAGCCGGCACGTGGCCTTTGCACCCTCTCGCCTAAGGTGTGGCACAAGGCCCCAAGATGGCGGATAGGCATGAGGCAGAGCCTACTAGGCCGGCCACCATTTCGGATTTGAGCATGGGTCCGCCCGTGCTCTTGCCCATTGAATGGGCCCTGCAAGAAGGTCCCTGTCCCCTTCCCTCTGGAAGTAGCGGTGGACTGTATGGTACAGGTGGGTGGTCACTGCAAGGATACATCTACCCTTTGCAGTCTTACGGCTACATGCCCCACACCCCTCAGCGCTTTCATCAGGAACAGAGACCTTGCGATTCAGAGAGCCGGGCCACTCGGGACCTGGCGGCTTGCGAGGACAGATTCTTTGAGCACTTCCTCCTCATGTATTCCCCGCAGATGACGGGCTCCTCAAGGACATTGCCACAGAGGTGATCCCACAGGTTTTGCCAACCCGGCCTCCTCTTCTGCGCCCTCTGGCTGTTCCACCAGTGCCTGTCCCTCCCCCGGTCCAGGCCTTGCCGGTCATCCAGGCCCCTCCTCTTGTGCCACCAACGCCTCCGCCTCAGCAACCGTTGGATCTTTCTTCGGTCCCGGATCAAGCAGGGATCCTGCTGGCACCTGTGTCCCAGGGTCTGGACTCCCCTCAGTCTGGAAAAAAAGGGTAAAGGAGGGGATCAATGATGGCGATGACCCCCGGGACGACGAACCGTTGGTATCTGTAAAGGCCTTTCATGATCGCCTTCAGTGCCTTGCAGAGTTCTTCGGGGTCCCTCTCCCTGAGTCCTCCGGCTCTTTTACGGGAGGTCCTTTCGCTCTTGGAGATGCAGACGGTGGAACTGGTTCCTCAGTCAGATAGGGGCTCCGGTTTCTACTCCAGGATTTTTGCGGTAGCCAAAAACAACCAGGCTGACCTGAGGGTAGTCCTGGACCCGTAATTTCTCAATCTGTCTTTACTGCTCAGACGCTTCAAGACGATTACTCACACACCCATACCAGAGTCTCTGTCTGCAGGGGACTGAGTGTGTTCCCTAGACCTCAAGGATGCGCACCTGTATTACCCATCTACCAGCCACATTGGAAGTTTTGGCGGTTCACAATTATGTTGTACCACTTTCGGTACAAGGTTCTGCCTTTCGGCCTGAACTCACAAAGTTGATGAATGACAGTGGGTCTTCTCCGCTGGAGGGCCTTCACCTATACCCTTATCTGGACGACTGACTGGTGAGGGCGGGTGCACCCGAGGGGGTGGTACACTTCTGCCAGAGATTGTTTGATATTCGTTATCAGCTGGGGTTCTCCCTCAACCAGAGGAAGTCACAGTTGTGCCCCTACCCGCATCTGGTCTTCCTAGATGTTTGTTGGAACACAGCTGTTCAGTTGGTGTTCCCCATGACCGAGAGGCTCCTCTCCCTTTGCAAGGTGATGGGTCACTTTCTGGCCAACTCGACCACCTCGGCATGGTGGTTCCAGCACCTTCTGGGGCTGATGGCCTCACGGTGCAGCACCTCACCTCAAGATAAGTCCCTTTCAGCTCCACTGGCGGCTAATTGGGTTCAGGAGATGGGGTCTCAGTCAGACCGTATCCAAATAACCCCGCTCCTCCTGCCCGATCTTAGCTGGTTGGTGGTTGATGGACATCAATGTTTCTGTAGTTGCCCCCTTCACCTGACCGGAGCCTACCCTGGCGGTGATGACGGGCTCCTCTCTTTCGGGCTGGGGGCTACTCTGGAGGGCTACGCGATTCATGGCACATGGTCCATGGCAGAAGCCCTCCTGCATATCAATCTACTCGAGCTCAGGGCAGTGGGCCGGGCCCTCAATGCATTTCTGCCTCTGATCAGGGACAGGTCTAGTCTCTAGTCTGGTCAGCAAGGACAACCCCACTACAATGTTTTACCTGAACAAGCAGGGTGGCACACGTTCCCTAACCGCCTCCTTTGCATGGAGGCGGTATCAATCTGGGAGTGGGTCCTGACGGAGGGGATTTGGATTTCACCAGTCCACCTCCTGGGGGACAGCAATGCAGAAGCATACCAGCTGAGCCGCTTGGGGTTCAACAACTACGAGTGGGAGTTGCACAAAAACTCATTGTTGCCCCTGTTCCACCATTGGGGGTTTGCGGACCTGGACTTGTTTGCATCTCTTCGGAATTCCAAGCGCCCCCAGTTTGCCTCATGGGCCGTCAGGGGGTCTCTGGGAGACGCCTTCCAGATCTGTTGGCACGGCCACTGGTGTTATGCGTTTCCACCCTCTCCCCACTCTGCCCCAACGGATCCTTTGCAAGTTCCAGGCTTCGGTGGGCTGCAGCCTCATCCTGATTACCCCCACTGGTGTTTGAGAGCCTTGTTTTCGCATCCACTGCAGTTGTGCTCCCACAGGCCGTCCACCTTCTGATCCCCAACAGGGGCTTCCTGATGCAGCAGGGCAGGGCAGTGGAACATCCAGACGCGGCCAGGCTGGCACTGGCGTCCTGGTTCCCGACCAGCTAATGCCACAGCATGCTTAATTTTCGGATGACAACTGGGACATAATTCAACAGGCCAGGAAGCCTTCTACTCGGTCCCATTTAAAGAGCAAATGGACTAGGTTCTGCCATTGGGCTCGTTACAAGGGTCTGGTGCCTGTCACTTGTCTGCTGGACAACTTATTGGCTTTTTCAGCGCACCTGGCTTGCTCTGGAGTGCAGGTGGATACTTGTTGCACCTATTAGGCTGCCATTGGGGGTTACTAGAATTCCCCGTAGCATGTGTTTTTGGTGGCTAACCCAGTGGTTAAGGCACACCTCAAGGGGTTGTCTAGGCTCTTTCCTCCGGTGCATAGGCCACAACCGATCTGGGACCTCAATGTGCAGCGCAAGCCTTTTGAACTGATTGCCCCTGCGGACATCTGGCTAGTGACACTAAAGACAGTTTCACTGGTGGCCCGCCTCTGCGCACAGGGTCAGCGAGCTGCAGGCATTGTCTTCGTGCAAGCCCTTCACAACGTCAAGGTCATCTTGTGCACTCACTCAAACTTCTTGCCCAATGTGATCTCTCCATTTCATCTGAATGAAGAGATCTGCCTACCAGTGTTCTTCCCGAACCCGCATTCAGAGGCAGAGAGGGCCCTACATTCCTTGGACCTCAAGAAGGTCCTCAAGTTTTACCTCTCTCGGATGAAATCTTTCAGGAAGTCTAAGGCATTGTTTGTCAGTTTCGAGGGCTTGTCCCCCTGGATCTCAGGCTTCCAAGGCTTCTATCGCCTGTTGTATGGTTCAGGCCATTTCAGAGGCATATACGGCCATGGGCAAACCAGTTCCAGAGGGGATTCATGCCCATGCGGGGAGGGCTAAGGCCACAGCCATCGCATTTCAGAGACATGCGTCTTGGGATGTCATTAGCAGGGCGGCTACTTGGGCCACTCTGTCTGCTTTCTGCAAGCACTATTTCCTGGTCACCGGCTCCAGGCACGATGCTGAGTTTGGTCAAGCGGTTCTGAGGAACCTGCTTGCTTCTTCCTAGACATGAGGCAGGTTTTCCATGGCTCCACCCTATGGTCTTGTTCGGTGGAATCACCCACAAGGATGGAGGAAAGGGGACGGAACGTATGAGCAATTAAAGTTAGTCACCGTAGTGACTAGAGTACTCATAGTCCATAGTCCCCTTTCCTCCATAAGTCGCACCCACCTTTCGCCGCTTGTATGCCAGGGGCTAATATGTAAAAATGTAGCCAGGTATCTAAGCGTCTGATCTGTTCAAAGGGGACTGCGGTGTGGCGCCAGAGCGTGGGGCTTCGGCTGGGGGTTCCCATGCCCGAGAGTGTGCCTCCCTGCGCACTATACTAAATTTAAAGGGGGAGCTCCTTTTTTCACTGCCAAAGGTTCTTGTACCGTCCCCATGTTGGGGGACGCCTACAAGGATGGGGGAAAGGTGACTATGGACTCTGAATACCCTAGTCACTACAGTGAGTAACTTTCATTTTTTGTTGCATACAGACTGAGCATTCTAGAGTCCAATATTCAGTTGATGCGGTAAGGAAGATTAGAGAAGTTGTCACAGAGGAAGAGAGGCGAGGTGGATAGGTGTTATTGGAGGTATGGTTAGCCTGTCAGCTTTGTTTGTTGAAGTAGGAGGTGCAAGAGAGGAGTGGGAGTTTCGAGATAGAGTTGTATGATGGGGTGTGAAGAAGTGACAGGGGTCTGTAATTCACCAGTGAGGAGCCTCCAGGACCATCAAACTACAGCCCTTATTATTGTTTTTGTTTTTTTTACCTCAGACCGGGTCGGCACTCACGGAGACCTTACAGCCTGACCCACTTGATTTATCCGCTGCCTCTTCTCAAGGAGTGAACACCCGGACTTCTATGTAAGTCCTTTTAATGTACTTAATAGAAGGTATCCCATTTAGTCCATGGATTAATAACCAAGTCCTTATTTGGCCTTATTTAACAGATATCACTGGGAAGTAGAAGCCCTAATAAAACCCCTTGCCGTTCTTAGCGGACTAAATTTGGAATTTCCAATCCTGAGGACTCTCTCATCCCGAAATCAGCTTGCTGACAACGCTCTTTAAAGAATATAAAAACACAAGGTCAGAATCTTGTTCTATATTTTCCTCCAGTTGAGTTATTTTCGCACTTTAAAGTTTGTCATTAGTCACTTGACTATTACAGTTAGGAATATTTATTCACCTATTATTATTTTTTTGTAAATATTGTATTTCGGATCTGCCTTCAGAAAACCTGTACAAAATTAATAGCAGTGAGATTTCTATCACTAATATATCTAAATGGTCACGATGAATGTTCAAAGAATGCTCATAACTAGAAATACCAAGATGATGCTAAGGCACTTATATGAGACTAATATATTCAACAGATATTGTCAAAATTGTTTACAATATTATGTCAAAACATTAATGTAAGCACAATTGTAATTTCTCTTTAGAAATCACTAATTGCCCCTGATGAAGAGTGTGATGCACTCGAAACGCGTTGGGCCCCTCCTGACTTCGACATCATGAATAAAAAGAAGATGGTTTCTTGTGACCCAAAATTGTTTGTTTGAGAAATTTTCTTTTAAGAATATTCTGTTTCCAATTTTATATTAATCGATTTAATGTCATATTTGAATACTCTTAATTATTGGTCTGACTTACCAGACAAAAGGTAGTGTGCAGGGGGCGTAAGTTCCTGACTAGGGAACTTTGTTGTAATTCTTGGTATCAGTAGAGACCGTTCAGTAAAGTTTGACTTGTGACATGGGGATAAGAAAGGAGGAAGTTGTAGCATAATTGGAGAAAGCATAGGGAGAGGCGAGTAGGAAGAGCCGCAGGACCAAATTGTGGAGAGACTGCAGTAAATATCAAGCTAGGAATACTCATAGTTGCAGCAAAGAGGAAGGCAAAAGCAAAGGCTCATAGGCTAAGAGGCAAAGAGGCAAGTCAACGGCTGGTCTTCACCCTTCACTGTGCCACCCTTAACTGGGATGCCCCTTGGGAGTTCAGAAGTGATGACACATTTTTGTCACCTCTAGTCCATCAGTTGTTGCTCTCTGATTTTGTCCCTGGTGTTGCTTGGATGAGGCGATTGCTTCTTAATTGGTGTTCCCAGGGGCGTCTCTTGTGGCCTTCAGCTGGAGTGTGACTGACCCAAGATGGCCGCAGGAAGTGATGTAACCTATCCAAGAATGCCACAGGAAGTGATGTCATCAATCCAAGCGAAGCAAGCTCACCTGCCTCATTCCAAAGGGAGTGGCCCCCCATTGGGGAGAATGGACAAATTCCCTGCATTCGTTGCATAACTTTCAACTGAATACCATCCCTCACACTGGAATCTGCTTTGAGATATTTTGCATTTTTTTGTGTATTTCTTATAGCACAAACCTAGCTGCTTTACAACAGAATTGGACTTGGCATTTTATACAGTAATGGATTGGAGGAAGAGAGAGATGTTTACTCCTCCAGCAGGTATTGTTGAAAGAGCCACGTTTTAGTGCTTTGCTGAACTGGAGGATGGTAGGGGCATTTTGAGCCTCTAAAGGGATGGAGGTCCAGATGGTCTGACGTGGCAGGAGAAGGACTGCTTGTGAGTGTTCTATTTGCGGGCTAGCTTTTACTACAGCCTTTTGATAGTTTTTGCTACTTGAGGTGCGAGAGCTTACACAGGTGTGGACTTCAGCTGCAAAATATGTTGGTGTTCTGTTTGAGACTGCTTTGTAGGCGATACATGCAGTTTTGAATATGATCCTGGCAAGGAGGAGGAGCCAGTGAAGCATGCACCGTGTTGGAGAGATACGGTTAAATTTGTGGTATCTGTAAAGAGGTGGGCTCTAGCATGGTGTGCTGCTTTAAGGGTGCCAAGTGTGCGGCTGAAAGCCCAGTAAAAAAGTAATTTTGCCCATCGATGTGTGAGATAACAAAGGCTTGGACCTGTAGGGTATTTTGTGTAGATTTGGGGCCTAGCGGTATTTTCTTACCACCAAAAATAAAAGTAATTTAGCAATAATCACTCCTTGCATTCAGATTGGGTTTGGTATTATAGTGGTATCGTGGCTATGCATTATTTGAGTACACAGATACATTAGTTGGCATGCATTTTGTTGTGGTATAGTGATGAGCATAATTTCTTTGTTTTATTTGTGGCCCCAACATACAAAACCCCTTTCTTTTGTTTAGACTGTTCTTGTGATCTCTAGAGGCCTCAGGCTTCTACATTATTCAATAACACCACATTTTCATATGGAGTGCCACTTATGGCTGTTATCACTGATTTATCTACACCAGTGAGCTATGCTTCCATAAAGTATTCACAATAGCATGTGGTATAATCACTAATTTATTTACAGTAGTGAAACTATTTCGAGGCCTCTCTCTTTGCTGACTCATGTACGTCCAGCAGACTATCAGATTGTGTTCCACTCAGAAGTCACACACACATGTACACTGAGTGGAACCACGCACACAGCTATTTATAATTACTCATAACATAACTTTTTCCACATGGGATGCTTGGCATATATTACCTAATAACCTCCCCTTTTATCAGGTGAAATGGGCTAACTGCACCAGAGAAAAACAGAAGCAAATAGAAGCCTTTACACAGATTGTGATTTACATCAGTTTCATTTAAAAAATCATACATTACCAGTTTTGCGAGGCAGTCTTTTCTAGAATAAACATAAGAGAAACAATTGCAAAGTACATGGCATTTCATTAGATTCTTTGCAACAATAAAAAGAACAGTGGATCAGTTGACTTGCATTTCTGAATGGCAATAGATTTCATTCACACACCGCACTCTCACTTTGTATAAGATAATTACCAGCAAATTGTAGCTGTTCAGCACGCGAACTCTCTGGGCTGGTCGCTTTCTTTAAATGGCTCAGGTCTTCCTTTTAGAGCACCCAGCGAGGACATACAGTTCCAATCTGCACTCTTTTGTCCTCAAGCCGGTGCTAATTGACTGGAATCTCCAGCCTGTGAAGGTCAGCAGTGCACTGGAACGACGCCCCTCAATCAGGCAACCCCACAACAACTCCCGCCAAGTCCTCACCCAAGCTTTGCAAAATGTCCACTCCTTTCTTTCTCCCCGGGTTGCTTCAAGAGACCTCTGTTACAGCCCGTAACGTGATGCCTGCCCAATAAGAATCCATTATGTTAAACGCTCCTTCTTCAAACAATGGCTCACTTTTCAGTAAGAAACTGTATCCACTAATTTCCTGCGTATTCGAATTTTGTTTCCTGAGCAAGGACCGTGAAAAGCACAGAGAAAGAAAAAAAAAAATCTGAATGTCCGTTTAAAATGAGTTTCAGCCTGCCTCATTTTGCACATGGAGAACACATTATAATATTAAGAAGTTAGAATCATGTTAGTACTGTTAATTATATTAGTTCATTAATCCTCTAATGTGTCTCCTGCAACAGAGGCATTTCAGGTGAGAAAAAAAAATGGTGTGTTTTTAAATGTGAAAAGAAATTATGTGTTTTTGACTGAGTAGTCTGTCTTCATTTACATATCCATATGTTACAATGGCAACACATGGCTTGCTGTACCGCATTATAGCAATACATTGATCCCATGCAGTGGCGCTGCACTCCAAAAACACGCTATATATTGATCCCATGTAGTGGCGCTGCACTCC